>NW_024609838.1:7965028-8565028 GCF_016920785.2 Ixodes scapularis | reverse complement strand
GCGGTTGACTGCTTCGGCGAGCTCGTAGCTTCCACCGCAATGTCACCTTCGAAGGCACGAGCAATGTAAACGGCCATCGCGCGACGGTGACCATGGCAACCATCGCGAACACTGTGGCGTGGCTTCCCGTCATGCTACGCTGTCGCAATATCCTCTATGGTTGCTATGGTAACAGTTGTATGATGCCTGTTCTCATCGCTCGGGTCTTTAGTGCTTTAAAAGTTCAACTTTCTTCGATGTCGCTTATCTTTGCAGGCGTGATTTTAAATACTTTCTTCTAATAACTAAAAATGCGCGTCTTTCACCTCTATCATCTTTGTCAGTCACTGCTAACACGTTCTGCAAGGTAACCGCTTTATGCTCCACACGAATCGGGTGTAGCAGCGTAGCTAGTTGCCCCATAGAATGGAGCAGAAAGACAGTGGGCCATGGCTGAAGGGTAGCTGCGATTGGGTTGTTTGGCCCGAGTTCACCTGGCATTGGCTTTATGCTACGTTGCTTTGATCTGCACGCAGAGAGCTGAGGGAGAAGACAACCCTGGAGGCAACGACTCTCGACAACCGGGACGTGTGTGCCCAGCGTGGTAAGGCGCCGCCTCCCTTCCTCTCGACCAATCACATACTCGCATAGTATGAACTGTTGAACCGAATGAAAAATTGCGATCTAAATAAATGTTCGGAGCACAGTTATTCACTGAGAAGGGATGACAGAGATGGGTTCTCAGTTATTGAACAATGTGAGCCTCCCGGCCATCATAGTGTCTCGAACGTGCATGTGCGCCGATAGCATGCATGCCGCTAAAATGCCATTAAAAGGGAAGCAAAAACAGTGTTGTAGTTAAGGAAACACACTTAAATTGTCTTCATTTGACCTCCAGGATTTCGAATATCGAAATTATTTTTCAATTTGGTGCGTGGAGGCTGCAGAAAACCATTTTCAACGTACCGCCAAAGGCCCTCCTTCCCGGAGCGTGACGCCACAAAAGGAATTTTCATAATCTCCATTCTTGCCCAGAGCTATGCCGAGTGAGGAGGGGGAGGGGTAAGTGGTGCTCTTGTATTTTTGTATTTGCCTTCCCCCACCTTCACTCTCACCTGCAAAGTAGGGCATATTAGTGGTTTTTCACCTTTATTATGTTTGATGGAACGTCTAATGACATGTCGGGGTGTCACGTGAGTCGCATAATGTCGTGTCCAATAAGAGTGGTTCTCACAGCTCCGTTTGCTTACATTACAAAGATTACGTATGCCCATGTGAGATACGACCGTAGCTTACCGGCACATTTGTGCTTGTACGAAGGGTTGCAGCCGGTTGAACGAGTAGCTTGGGGCGTGGATACGAGCCGGTGACTCGCGGTTGGACCTCGACGTAAGCTTCGTAGCGTAAGAAAACGCCACTGTGTCAACTAAATAAATGAGTGTGCCACTCTCCAAGCAAACATAGGCGGTTGGGGTTGGTGTTCGATAAGGTGTCGCTACGATTGCGCTGCGGATCCACACGGGTCTGCTCGACCTTTTGGTTTTAAATTACATGGAAAGATTGCTTAGTTTCGATCGTGAGCAGTAGGAGTACCAAAGAAGAAAAGCTGCTTTTATGCAGCCCTCCGAGGCGTCAAAGAGACATGGAAAGGGCGTAGCGAGACAGATGTTGCGACGTGTTTCAGCGGGGCGCCGTGCCCGCCTGTCGAACCTGCTCCCGTCGGGGGAGAGCTCGGCCCTGCTGCAGCTGGTGAAGGCGGAGAAGGCGGCCCGTGCCCGGGAGGAGCGCCTGAAGCAGCGCGAGGAGCGCAAGGTGGAGAAGGAGGTGGCGCAGCAGGCGGCCGCCGACTGGGACAACGCCACCTTCGCCGAGGGACTCGCCCAGCTCTCCTCCTTCTGGGAGGTCGGTGGCGCCCTCCGTTTACTCTCGCAACCAACTTTGGAGCGTCCCACGGAGCATTCGCAAAATTATTGGGCTCCGAGAAACCCTTAAGGTGGCGGGGCGGCGAGTGCGACACGCGCTTGCTAGCACGAGCTTTTGTTCAGCGATGGTTTTTTTCAAACCCACCATCTCGTGCCCGTGGCTTGGCCCGCCCCGTAAGCTTAAAGAGGAGCTTTGGTGGTTTTTGAGCTACCGAATATATGCATGGTTAGAATTCCCAGGCTTTACTCTCCCCACACTCATTGTTCATGATATGTAAATTCAAAATCGCCATTAAGAAAACAGCAGATGAAGGTGAGGCCGAAACCGACATAAACATTTTCTCATGCTCCCCAGCGGGGTGACGTTGCATGTCATATAACTTGCGAGACGAGCAGGCAGTCTAAATAATGAACTATTCAACAATTTTTTATGTTTTGCTGTCATAAACTTTTCCAACATTCACTGCACATCATCAAACTTGCGACTTGCCGAGAACAAGTTGTATTGCCTCCGTATTACAACATGAATGGATGGATGATTGAATGCTAATGGCTGTACCCTTTGTTACGGGTGGTAGCTCGCGCTTCCTGGCCCAGAAACCAAAAGTAGGATTCATCCCCTTGCCCTTCTAGACCAATTAGCTTTCCCTCTGCATTTTTCTAACTATCACCGGGTGCCAAGATGGCCCTTTGGAAGTCGAGCAAAATGACTAAAAGCATCAGTCCCTGCCTCCTTTCCCCAGCAAGGGAGTCACCAGTTTTCCTCTCGTCAAGCCTATGCAGTGTCAACTTAGTGCTGGGCCCTCTGGGAGACAGAGTTGAGACTTTGGGCCAGGGCCACGTATGGAGGGAGTCCCAATTTTCCTTCTGTTCTAGTTAGTTGTGCATCGTTCTATTTTCCCAGGATAATTTCCACCAATCTTCTAATTGCCTCTTAGTGACTGCAATCCTTTTCTCTGCCGTCCTTCCATCGTCGCCAGTAAAACCCAGGGCCCTGGCCAAATCCGTTACCCTTTCAGGCAGGGCAGGGTGAAGCCCCGTGCACTTTAAAACCAAATGCTCTAGTGTCTCCCTCTCATTATGGCAGGTGGCAGATAATAGCTGCATTTGATTTACCGACACCTCCTGCACCGGTGCAGAAAAGCGTAGGGCAGTCTACTTGTGGTCATATCTCAATACGCATACCGGAAGTTCATTGTCCTACATTTTTTTGCACCGGTGCAATGGTGTAGGTAAATCGAATGCAGATAATGTGTCTCGTTTCCTGAAATTTAGCCCTATACGTCCTCGTCCTCAAAAGTCCCGTTCTCGCCTCAAACGGTAAAGAACTTCCTAGTGAAATGTCAAACACTTTTTCTTTTCTTATGTCCTACTTTTATAGCCTGTGCATTGTTAGCACTGATTTTTCCTGCATTCTTCCCGCCCACATTTTCCTTTCTGCCTCTTTCACCCCCTTTTCCACTGGAGTAGTCTGCTCAGCCCCATCGCCAGTCTGTAGGTATTGAAATGTAAGCTTTTGGGTTCAGTTTGCCCATTGTGTGAACCATCTTTAAAGCTTCCTAAAGGTGTAACTGGCTGGACGGCCAGTCGACACGGGTGTCCGTTTAGCCACCCAAAGGGACGGCTAATCCGTACAAGTGCCTAAAGGGACGGCTCGGTGGATCGCCAATCGGCGTGCTGCGCCGTCGCGTTCCAGGTGCCGCAGGTGTGTCAGTTCCTGCGGGTGACCCAGGAGCCCCTGCAGCTGCCCCAGGCCCCCATGTGCGAGCTGGAGCGCATGTTTCTCATGCCCCAGAAGAGCAGCCTGCTCGCAGTCTTCATGACCTGCCTCCTGGTGGCGCCCCAACACCGACCAAAGTAAGCCCTCTCTTCTTCACTTTATTTTTTAATGCGAAGACAAACCTTCGTTGACCATGGAAAAAATCGTAAGGGTACAGGCGATCTGGTGAATATTAACCATGTTGAATTAACCTGAGACTGGGGTAGAGAAGAAACATCAAAGCGTAGAAGGGACAGAAAATAGACAGGACGACGTCTCAAACTCAGCTGAGTTTGAGACGTCGTCCTGTCTATTTTCTGTCCCTGCTATGTTTTGATGTATCTTCTCTACCCCAGTCTCAGGTTAAATCAACATGGCTTCGTTGACTCTTTGTTCCTGAAGTGTAATGTCACATCGCACCTTTCCCCCCTGGAAGCAGAGTATGAAACGTTTGGCTCCTAGTGGAATTCCCCCTTTACGTGGTGAGCAAAGGTGCTGATTGCGCGTGCATTCAAGGTCGCTTGTTCGTTGCTTTATCCAAACACGCATGTTTGAAATGCAAAAGGCATTGTCCTTTCTTTTGGATCCTGCTAGGACTACTTGGTCCAGCGTATGAACTGTGCACAGAACTTCTCCCGAGGTGACGTGTGCAGAGTGAGAGGCAGCAAGAGCCGCCGGTGCAAGTGCCAATTGTGCGTTGCGGGCAACCTTTTATTGCCGTCGAGCCTCGTCAAACCAATCGCGAAGGATTGTGCTCGAAATCTTTCACTGCCATGGAAGGTTTCTTGGGACAGCAAAAAACCGAGTTTGTAGTGTTCGTGGCCAAAATCTGTGTGTTCGTTGCACCGTTCAGACGAGACGTTGTAGGGTTTGCAACTGGCCCAGGATTGCAGACACGTTTGAAGCTTCTGTTGTCTGGCACAAACTACTCTATACATATTTAATTGTTTGCCTTTTTGAATATGTATGTATGTTTCTTTCCACTTCTGCGATGACCTCATCGAAGTCACAGTATTTGAAAAATAATAAATAAATAAGCCTTTTTTTTTTTTTCATATTGGTTTGGCTTGTGGCTTATACCGTTACTGGACATTTGTATTTTTTATCGCTGCGAGGCCCGCTAGGTGCTTTCGATGAGGGGGAGTACAGAAACAGCGCACCACGTTTGCGTGGCGTTTCGGAGTATTGGGGCTAGGGTGCTGTGCCACGGTGTGAACGGTCAGAAAGGGACAGTTACTCCAGTGTCAGAAGAGTGCGTAAGACAGTGGAGTGTTCCTCCTCTTTGCACCTTTCAGGGTGCTGGTGCAACCCCCGATGCCGTACCGGGTCTGGGCGGAGCGGCTACGCAACCGGTTGCAGGTTTGGTACCGTACCTACCATGGCAGTCAGCGCAACGGCCTCAAGGTGAGTCACCGCCTCTTCTTTCTTGTCTTAGGTTTGGGGCAACCTTCTTGAAGCAGATTCCTTCCTTTCCTTTCTCGTGTTTTTGTTGCTCATGCCTGTGTTGTTCATGTCTCTTGCTGATATCTTCATTATTCGTGTCTCTGTTGCCGATTTCTGTGTTTAGGTGTTCCTTTCTTTTGGGTAAGGGGGTACACTACCTGTGCATGTGAACCTTTGAACCGCTCACTCAATCGATGTGATATGTGCAGGTGTTTTTTGTAGCCATATAGAAGGAGGGCATGCAAAGTTTCAGCCGTGTGAACCAGTCTAAAGGGGCCCTGCAATGACTTTTTGACTGGTTTTTAATTTGCACTGAACCTGAGCGTACTGAACGTAGTAACTTAATCAAACTTTTCTTTTCTCAAATTTTGCTTTATATTAAAAGTTATAGGCAAATTAGAATTACAAAAACAAGCAAAAAATAACCACCTTTTGACGTCGTAGGTCCTGGCTTGAGTGGCCGTGAACTAGAGGAAGAGTAGTGAGCTCATCAGGCGCTAATGGCTGCCGCACTCCGTGTCGACGGCTCGAGAGGGCGCCACTGAAGCACGTGTTGGATAGGCTGTATGAAGCAGACGGCCAGGGCAGCTCGCATTGCATTTGCTGTGCGACTAAACACTAATTCGGCATAACACTTCATTGGCCACAAACGACAGCAAACACAGGGTAAAGATTAGTTCAGAACGGGAGCCACTTTGCGCTGACGACGCACCGACAAGTGGCCAAATCGCCAGCAGGGCCCGCGCCGAAGGCCTTCGAAACGCTCGGAACCGGTCGAATTCTCAAGCCAATATATGACCGCAGCGCCGCCGCGTACGTCCGGGACCTTTCTATGCTCTTCGTTCGTCGTAGCCTCATCCCACTAGTTCTCTCTAGTATGCGCTGTTTTTTCCGCCGCTTGGTGGCGGGTATGTCGACGGGTCATTTCTTGTTTCCGTACTTTCTAAACTGCATTTGTTTCTTTTCTGATCTAAAATAGTGAACAAAAACTACTTTTGTAAATAATTGAAACGGTTTGCGACACTTATATTTTGTATCTCGACAAAAAAAAAAAAAAGCTTTTAGCGGCTTTGACCAGTGGCAAGCCCAGGACCAAAGTCATCACATTTTGCGTGCTTTCGGTACCGCGGGTCGCCCTCGTCGGTGGAGGAGGTTTCCGCGTCGTCCGGTTAAAATATGACGCACTGATATTTAGTTACTCTCTCCGTGCCCGCTGGCTTGCCCGAACCCCAAGAGACGTGGAAACCACAAAAAAAATTGGCTTGCTCTTTATGTTTATACATCCTTGATGGAGATGCGCCTCAACGGGTAATCGGTCTCTTAGCTGTAGATGAGAAATTTAGCCAGTGCGGTACAACCGCTAACCTGGGATTTTTAACGTGCATCACGCAGTAGTGATCACACGAACGCGTGCCGGTACGAAACTCATCCAGATCGAAACGGGCGGGAACGACGGGGATCGAACCCAGGAGGTTCCCAGCGCAAGCTTTCGCTACACGCTCTGAGCTGAGACGCGTTAGCCCACTCGGCCACTTCCTCCCTTGAAACCACAAAAAAGGTAGACGCTTAAATATGATTGCAGGGCCCCTTTAATAAGGGACTGTATCCCCACTGAAAAAGTAAAGCATGCAATCTGCTCAATGATTCTATCTTTGAGAAATGGTGTTGATAACCACATATTTTTCTGGTGGAATGCATACTGAAATACTTGTGGCCAATTGCTGTGCAAAAAAATTTAAAAAACAAAAAAAAAGAATTTTCCAGGTAAAAAAAAATTAAGAAAAAATATTTCTTTTACATTTACCAAGTTTTGCAAATTACAATTTTTGATAATAAAGGAACATGGAAATGCAAAATCTAAGTTTATAGTAACTGGCTTCATAAAAGTTTGGTATATAAGCTGCAAAATTTAAGTCTCGATAGTTTCATACTAATACAATATATTTATTAAGTGAAATTTGGGCTAAAAAAAGGAACAGAGAAAAATGCGTTCAAGGTGCTTGAACCTGTGCCTTTCTTCAAGTGCTTTACATTATGCAGTGGAAGCAATTGAAACTTTCTGGGAATACTATCTAAATGTTGGCTGATATAAAGCATTTTTCAAAATCAACTTTTTTTGCAGAAATTGTTTTCTCGGTAGTGTGTCCCCCTTTAACACGCAGTGCCTCCTTTTTATATGTCTACATACGTCCCTCTCTGCACATAAACGTTACATTCGTATTGTTTTTCGTTATTTTTTTAAACTTCTTTTTTGTAGAGTTCTGCTTTGAACCTCATATAAAAGCTGGAGTTCAGTGTTTCCCTATCCAAAGCGTGTTAGACTAGAGCGGCATTATCTGGCCGATACTTTTTTATTGGGTTAAACCTACCAACGCACGAGGCACGTTTGGCTATGTCGGCATTTGCTACCGTTTTAATTTAATAATTTAATTAATTCCTTTATTTTTTTCAAGGCGACAACAGGTTAATCGGGCCAGTAAAATCGCAAGGTGGTAACGCGGATTGTTTCTGTTCGCAGGTGTTCGAGGCACACGGAATAGAGGAGCAGTTCTTTACCGTGCTGGGTAAGCGTCAGGAAAACGCTGTTTGGAGAATGTTTTTTTTTCTTATTGAAGTGCACGGTTCATTTGCAGGTGATGCCGACCCTCTGGATTCCAAGGACTACCACGACCTGACTCTTCACCACAGGGTCTGGCTCTTCAAGGCCCTTTGTGACCACAAGCTGGTTGGTGCCCATTGAGTCCTTAGACAACATTCCGGAACTTCCTTAAAAATTCCGAGCGAAAGATTGCCCGTCCCGTTTCTCTGGCCGACGACGTCAAATGTGACAATCATGCGGTTGAATTAAAATCAGTTAATGGGGTAGTTGGTTGAACATCATGTATACTCTAGCACGAGACAGGAACATGGAAGGGAGAGGACGGTACAAGCACCACTTGTGTTGTGAGTAAAGTTTTTCTAGTCCCTTTCATCGTTTCCGTCCTACGCACGTCGGTGGTCACCATGGGGCTGTGTCGTACAAGGTAGAGTAAATAAAGAGTCGATATGCGCCAAGTTTGTGTCACTAAGCACATTGGCTCTTCGCCGGTCGTCGCCGTACACACGCGGTGGCGTTTACGCATTTGAAAGCGGCCGCCTAGATGCAAAACTGCGCACTCCGTGGTAGATGTCACTATTTGTTGTATCTTCAACGAACTATAATTGTTATATTCCGACGGTGTCTCGCTTTACTGAAGTTATTTGTAGTTCTGAAATTATACGCTTCGCGTACGCGATAAGCACGAAATGGTTGCTTTGCGCGTCCGCAGCTCTGGCTTTGTGGGCACTTGGAGTGCAGGCTCTTCCAATTCAGATTTGTAACGGCCCTTGGAACTAAATTTGGAGGACGAGACCTTGAAGAAAGGTGGCAACTTTTCGCCTTCAATATTTCTATTTTACGCTTTCAAACCTGGACTGGTAAAGGCGAGCGGGCTGAACATGAATACATAAAATTGAAAGAATAAAATGCGGAGGACAAGCACAGGACAACCACGTGGTTGTCCTGTGCTTGTCCTCCGCGTTTTATTCTTTCAATTTTATCTGTGGAAACCTGGACAGCTTGCAAGCATTGTATGTTCTGCCAATGAAACAAAAAACAACCTGCGCATTACGCCTTTCTTTACACTACTCTTTCTCTGGAAACATCACCTAACCAGTGGGGAACACCTTCGGAGAAAAAGCCTAGTTAACAGCTGTCGCAGTCATCAATTCACATATTGTGGCAAAAGACTGGGCTTCTTTTAGATAGGCCCGCGCAGTCTCTCGGGGGGTGTCAGGTGCTCTGCGCCCCAAAGGGCAGCTGGCGACCGGGGTTAACCAACCGGGAACGGTGGCACTGCGGGTGGTGCAGGGCCAGCACCGGCGGGTGCAGGAGTGGATGGCGGAGCAGGAGGCGGACTCCCTGCGCGAGACGCTGCTGGGGCAGGACCGGGAGGGGCGAACCTACCTCTACTTCCCCTGCCTGTGCGAGCAGGACCTCCGCATCTACCGCCAGGGGCGGCTCGAGTACCAGGAGACGCCGGAGGTGGTGCCGTCCGCGACCAAGAAGTCTGCCAAGGTGAGAGGACGCCCCCGGTCGAAGACTCCTTCGTTTGTAGACCCTTTTTTTTTTTTAAAAGGAACCGGAGGAGGCACTGTTTTGCGTCCCCACAAACTTCCAGTCAAACGAGAGGACAACCAATCCCTTGCTTCCTTTAACATTTGGGAAATGTCTTGTGAGCAGTCGTTCAGGTTGTTATCGATAGCTTTGTTGGCGAGTTTTTAAAAGAACACTATAAAGTGCTTTCTGAGAGCCTCGTTTTATGGTCGTAACTCCATCTACGAGCTCTAAGCATCCTAAAAAACCTGAATAGCATTCATGCGCGGCCGCTTTGCGCATTAAAAAAAATGACCGCATCTCCATGTGGTGAATGATATTGATTGGGGTGAAGCTCTGGTGGAGCTGATGGTACTGATTTTATTGTTCATCGGTAGTGCTGGTGGTGCTGATTTTTTTTTTTTTATTTCTCATAGGTAGTGCCGAGTTCCGGGTTGCGTTTTGACTTCATTGTTACTGCTTTGTGGTCGGTGAAATGCACAGCCAGTGGTTCTTCTAGCGGATCAGCTTGGATCCGCTAGAAGCCGTGGGAATGCATGTCCACCACTTAAGTCGACGGTCCATGTCAGAAAGAGAATGTGTGGTATGGAACGTGGTTATATACGCATTTGACTGTAGCGCCCTCTCATCTATAAACGTTGAGTCGATGCATGCAAAGTTTAACGCGATTATATACGCATTTGACCGCAGTGCCCTCACGTGTATAGACGTTGGGCAGCTACATGGAACGTTTCATCCATGACAGAAACCCCAGCTCTTGAGTTACTACCACATCTCAGAGCCCCCTACTCGTCCCGCAGTCGTGGCCGAGTGGTTAAGGCGATGGACTAGAAATCCATTGGGGTCTCCCCGCACAGGTTTGAATCCTGTCAACTGCAAAACATTTTTTCTTTTTATGTGAGCACAAACGCCGGACGGACAAGGCTAGACCCTAAGGAGCTTCGCCCCTAAAAGTGACGGAAGATCCCGACACTTACCGTTGGTGCAGAATGACAGATGGCGCTACCAAACCTTGTTGAATATGGACAAACAGTGCTGGTCAGCCACTCGCGAGCGATGGGTTCCCGCAAAAGATGAGCAGCCGGCCTGTCCGCTTATCCACGTGGGATCTCGACGAGGATCTCAAAAAGCACTTTAGTGCCCCTTTAATACTTGCATAAGATGTCCGATCTGCTCTTACAATGTTCCATAGCGCACCAAGAGGACCTCGCTACATCCCCAACTTTGTGATTTCCGTAGAATTTCATTGTCCCGAGAATTTCGTCATCTACAGGCTTGGAAGTCCTGCCGAAAGGAGGCGCCCGGAGGTCTCTTGGGAAGCAAAAGACGCCTCCTGCTTGTAAACATAAAAAGGGTCCTTAGACAAACTCATTATTTACATACAAGTTTACATTTTCCCACACAGAGTGTAGGCACTATGGTGCCTAGAAGGCATCTCGGTACTGGTGTTTCCACCACATTTTTGTGTGAAGAGGAGTTACGGCACCTTTCAGCTTGCTGGCCAGCAAAGCCTACAGGCACAAGAAAGGCACTTTCACAGAAGGAGCGCTGGCGCTAGATAGGCATGCCTCAAAGCAAACGAGTGTGGGCTAGCTCAGGCTTGTCACCTTCGCTGCCCCATGGACAGATTAGAGTAGCCCCAAGCACTGTACCACTGATGGAATGCACAAAGAGAAATTGCAGAAAACACACAAAAATGGACCTTTTCCGAGAAATTCGGAAGGAGGCTGTGGATCAGCGAGAAGAATGCATAATTACAGCATATATATAATTGTGTTACACAAAAAAATAAAGTGGACGGAAAAAAAACAACGTTTGGGTGGACACCACGGATGCCCCTTTTTAAAGTAGCGTTGGGCACGTGCTGCAGCTCAGAGAGCGAAGGAACTGCTAGCGTAGTTCCCATTATCGATTGGTCGTGCAGGTAGGTGACTTCCTCGATTTTTAGTTTGCGCAGCCACCGCCTGCTGCCGTCGGTATCTGGAAAAGGTCCATTATACTCTCTAACAATTTGGTTTGTGCAGCGCTTTTATTTGTATTAGTTGCAATTGTGAAACATACAGCCTGCGGGCGCACAATTTGTAGCAGTAAAGAGTCGGAACTCTTGAGTCTTTACAGTATATTTTTAGAAAGCAGTAGCAACTTCTAGACACCTTTTTTTTTTTTTTTTCGCTTTCTGCACATTATTTATATGTGAGGCGAGATTTTCGTTGTTTATTTTATCCGAGTTTGAAGTCTCGTGGAACTTTTTTTACAATTCATATTTTTATTGCTACATTTTTTGTTTGTCTTGCAAATGCCTACAGCACGGCAAGAAGAAAGGACGGACGCGACGCAGCTCTTCCAAGAAATCGTCACGGCAGCGCAAGGCGAGTTCTTTTCTGCTGACTATTTCATCGCCACGGCTCCCCGACACTCGAAAAACCCGTCTCAAAATATGTGGCCCAGAATTTTTTTGAGACGAGAGAAGAGAGCAGCTAATTGAGAAGAAAGTACGAACTTCGCAACTTCCCCCTATGGGAATGGAACCCGTGACCCGCAATCTTGAGCCCGATGCTCTACCAGTGTGCTAAGGGGAAGGGAAAGGTACTTTGCTATGCCAAGGGCGGGAGGCGTGTGGGTAAACCATGTGACCATATCGCGTAATTGGACGTCGCAAAAAAGCTTGAAAAGAGCCGTGGGAAAGTGGGGAAGTGCGTGATGCCAACATACTCAATCTGTGTACACCGACTTTATCCTTAGAATCGAGGTAAATCAATTTCATTTAACGATACGAACCTAACTTTGTGTGGAAATTGCCATGCCTACAATCGTAAAACATAACGACGTAGCTCTATCCCTAGAATAAAGAAATTTTCTAAAAGTGAAGCAACATAAACTGCTCACTATTTGAAGGCATGCAACAGGAATCGTCTTCTCCACCATATGCACGCTGAATTTTACAAAACAAAGCAATTATGAGTATCACAATTTTCTTTTCCCCGCCCCACGTTTACAACCCGACGCCCAAACAGGCCCAAGCGACGTCAACCGCAGACGAGAAAAAAGAAGCGGAGAAGAAAGACGAGGCGTCTGGTTCTGCGGACGCCGAACCGGAGAAGGGACCAGAAACAAAAGCGGCACCGTCTCCAAGCGCCGGCGCAAGCGTCAAGGAAATGCCGTCTTTCGAAACGGTTGTCAACAGCGTCGCCAGCCTGCGCGCCCTTATTGCGCAGTTTGGCGAGGGCGACGTCGAGGCGGCCTCCGACGCAGTCACCACCAGGAGTCAGCACAAGGCAAGCGAACTCTTGGGATCTTCCAGAACACTCGTACAGTCTTTATAAACCCCTTGACCGTTTTGGACGAGCCTAGCTCGTCAACGTGGAGCCATTCCCAAGCTGTCGAGGACAAGTATAGCTCGTCTGCTTTCTCTGGTTCACGCACTCAACCGTTTTGGACAAACCAAGCTCTCTCATGGCTTAGTTTGCGGCTCTACCAACAAATGGCAGCACCGAATATTTATCAATTTTACTACATTTTTTGTGGCTAAAATTTTTATCTTGAAGGCAACAACTGTAATTTTAAAGACAACAATTAAGGGGCTGAGGGTGACCCACGGGACCGCTCTCGCTTGCGCGTTTGTCACACATGCCCTTCTAGCCCACCATGGAGGCGTTGCACACTCGGTCTGCACGCCGTCGTCGCGGAGTGTTTGATTGTTTTGGGACGTGGCTTGCGCAGGAAGATCAGGCGGACCAGAAGAATGAGGCGGAGTTAGTGGAGCGTCTGCGGGAGTTGCTCGCGGAGCTTGAGCCGAGTGAGAACAAGTTCCAGCAGACGGAGGCGGCGGTGCGGATCAAGCTTCACAAGGAGTGGCACAGCGACGTGCCGGACGGACAGAACGAGGAAGACGCCGAGGTGAGTCCCCCCGACGGCTCTCTCAAACCAGGACGCTCATCTGCGCCATCCAGTGGAACTTTGTCGGGTAGGAAGCGCCATAGGGGCGGTTTGTTTGCAAGCTGCAAATGAAGCCCATCGTGTCTCCGACAGTTCGAACACATGGGCATCATGCCATCATGTCGGTTTTCATTGCTTTTTATGTTCCTTAATACCGGTACTCAAAAAAGGATTGTCAAAAAAGACGTGATATGTGCAAAGGTAGATGCCGACAATGCTGGTCGCTCTTAACGGTGCTCTTTGAAAATTGCGACAGCATGAACAAGGGGCTTGCTGGAAGATGATCCCTTAGGAGAGACACCCCTCGTGGGACATTAATTCATTTATTTAAAGCGTCCAACAACAGCACAAGCTTTCTCGTGCTCGTTCTCGGTGTTTACTTTCCAAAATGTGGGGGAGGGCAGCTATTTTGAGAGCCAAACGGTGGAAGGGGAAGTACTGAGGCAAAACGGGTGTTTGTGTGTGCAGACCAGCAGGGTGTGAGCCTGCAAAGGAGTACCGAGAACAAAGAGGGGGGTTAGGCCCAACAACTTGTTCAGAGTGAGACATCTAAGCCTACCAGTTTTTACTTTTGCTCGAGGAACTTCTTGTGGGTGTGTCGTCACCCCACCCTTTACATCACTGTGAATTTCACCCTCGTGTAGGTCGGTGAAGTCTTTTGTTTTTTGCGAGCTTTGACTTTATGAAGAGGTTGTACTCCCAATGTCCTGTCAGTTTCGAGCCAACCGTTCAATAAAGAGACGGAAGTTGCATAGTATATTAACGAGTCAAGTGTGCGCAGCCGTCGAATCGTATCGTATTTGAATCCTGAATGATCTTGTGGAGCAGGGCGGTGTCAGTGTACTGCATCTACCGAGTGAGGTTTTACAACATTGATTTATGTGGGGCTGTTACAGGTGCACTGCAGGTTTGTACTGGCCCGTGAATTGTCTCTTCTTCTGCAGGAAGCACTGGATTCCTGGACAATGCACTACAAGGACGAAGAAGGCTTCGAGGAGTCGTCTTCGGACGAGAGCGTTGGCCTAGGAGAGGGAAAGGACAATGAAGAAGACTACCTGGAGGAAGACGCGATGGAAGACAGCGGCTGGCGCGTCCTCCGCAAGCGCAAGATTGCGCTGCCGCTAACCAACGGCGTCGCGGATGCCGAAGCGGTGCCCCAAGTGCCGCCCACGAAAGAGCCCGCTCCAGCACGAAACAGCTCTTCGAACCTCAAGCGCTTCTTGCCCGCAAACCTGGAACGGCCGCCCCCGAGGGCCAAGCTAAACCCCGAACCGATCGCGGTGCCGAACCTCCTCAGGACGGGCTCCAAACGTCCCATCGCGAGCTACACGGTAATCCGCGGACCGAGTGCTCCAGTTGTGAAGTTCAGCCCGGAACCCGCCATGTCCAAGGTCAAGGTGCGCCTCGAGGCCGCCAAGCCGGCCTTCAGGACGTACTCGCAGTCCGCCACGACCGGCGTCGCCGTGCAGAAGGTTGCAAAGCCAGTGACGAGCGAAGCTTTGACGAGCAAGTCGGCGCACGCGGCATTGAGCCAGCATATGTCGGTCGTAACGACCAACGCCGACCAGAAAGCCAATTGTCGCAATCAGAACGTACGCACGTTGTTGGCTGCGGGCATCGTCAATTTCTCGGTGCCCCCGAAACCGGTGGTGCCGGGACGGAACCGTGTGGCGTCGGCAGATTCGACGGCCATAATCCAGAAGCATACTCATCTAGCCGAGCCGGCGACGACAGCTTCGAGCCCCGGACCGCCCATTGAACCGACGACACCGGTTTCGAGGCAGACCTTGTGCAACTGGGGGACGACCGTTTACAGCCCTAACAAACATGTCAGGCCGGCGGTTAAGAAGCATACTCCGTTTTCCCGGGAGGAGACCGTTTACAACTCCGTATCGTCCGCTTCCGCACCAGCTGCAGTTGCAGTTCGGAACTGCGAACCGACGCCAGCCGTGGCTCAGAATCGAGTTCCGCTGTTGGAGCTTGCAAGCGTCATTCCACAAGCTGAAGGCCCCATCCCCATCCCCGAGCCACAACCCCCAAACCCCCGGACGTTCTTCTACGGAAATGTGTCGGAACAACGGACCAAGCCTGCCGCGACGTTCACAAACAGCTTTCCACCGAAATCGTCGGGGTTCCAGCAGACATCGAGGACAACTCAGACGAGCAAGGCCGTCCTCGTGCCCGCCGTGGACGGGAGTGGTCAGGAGATCCTCCTGCACGTCGAGTACTCGACCGTCGACGAGATGCCGACGAACACGCAGTCGTTCACGCCCGTCACACAACCCTCCGTTCCACAGACAGTCGCTTCGATGCAGAACCACAGGCGCGACACGCCGAAATGGTCTCGCAACCCGCCCTGGTGGAAGCGGGGCTCCTGTGCGCCGCCCGTGAGGGCAAAAGACCCGCCTCCGCTTGCGCCCATCGCGCACCGCAAGATCTTCAAATCCCGCAACATCGTCGCCGCGACTCCGCAGTGCCGGTCCGCCGAGCAACAGGCGGAGGCCGCTTCCGCCGAGTGCGCGACTCCCTTGACGGCCGCTGACTTCATGACTCTGTCGGGGCAGCCCATGCTCGCGGCGTCTGGCTCCAACGGTTCTCAGCTCGTGTTCCTGATGCCGCAGGAGACGCAGCAGAAGATGCCAATGAGTCAGCTCGTTTTGCAAGCCCCGCAAGAGCAGCAGCAGCAGCAGCAGCCGCAGCAGCCGGAGCCGATGCAGACGATGGGGCTGCCTCAAGAGCTGCTCTCTTCGGAAGTACTGGGCCAAGAGCTTCTGAATCAGGAAATCCTGAATCAGGAGATTCTGAACCAGGAAATGTTGAATCAGGAGATCCTGAATCAGGAAATCCTGAATCAGGAGCTGCTGAATCAGGTCCTTCCAGGCCATCAGCAGCAGCAGCAGCAGCAGCAGCTTCTCGCGGGGCCGGCGGCGATGGTCACCGAGGAACAGCAGGCGGTGCAGATCTTGTCGGGTGCGGGGACTGCGCAGCAGACGCCTCTTTTGCTCCTGACGAGCGACGGTCGTCTGCTACAGGTGGTGCAGCAGCACAGCTGACCACAGGAGCCGCCGTGTTGGCTGCAGGGCCTCAATCCGTTCGTTCAGCAAAGCCTGCCTCAGTGGGACTGACATCTGCTATGTACATAGTGTTCCGAGCCTCCAGTTTTTTGGCGCGGAGGGCGACCCAAATAAAGCTACTCTTTGCAACCTTCTACCCAGCCTGTGCAAGCTCAGCTGCTACAAGCTCTTCCGCAGGTCAGTTTCAACCGTTTGAAAATCGGTGTGTTCTACAATGTTACCGCCTTTTTTTGAGCGTCGGCAGTTAGCACTAGAGCTCCTAGTTATTTTTATATACCTATGTACCAAGTATGGTGGAGAAATCACCTTTGGATGGACTTGTACAGTTCAGTGTTCAAAACGGAGGTCTTTACATGGCATTTTTTCCGTGCCTATTCGCGGGTTGTAAGTGAAATGTTTATATTTTGACTAAAGTAAGTTACCTGTCAAGAAGGGAGGGCAAGGGAAAGAAAGGCTGGGGAGGAAGAAGCAGATGGAACGCTGAAGAGGCGAGGGGGAAACCTCCTCCTTTCTCTAACGTTCCGTCTGCTTCCTCCTCCCTGGCCCTACCTTTTTGAGTTGCAATGGACTACAGCACTGCATTAGACTTGCCACAGTCTCACTATTGACATGGCATTGCATTATGATGCTCTAAGACAGTAATCTATTTCCAATTAGTTTTGTCTTTTGTTATGCTTTCTATTTGCTGAAACAGAGTAGGTAGTGAACATATCTTGCGCGCACTTAATGAACATGCAATAATTTTGCGTAGCTTTCTTTGGAGAGCAAACGGGAACAAAACCTCTAATGGATGAACAAGGGAGCCTTGAAATTGCCAAGCACTTGTTGACTTGGTGCATAAAATGCATTTTTCACACTTTTGGTGTATAAATTGATGGCAGTGAAAGTCTTCAAATGCAGCCCCTTTCAAAGTAGCCAACTTCTTGAGTGCCACTATGGTTATGCCAATTGAAAGGGGCCAAAAATGTCTTGTGCCTAAGCTCTTGTTATGCTCTGTTGGGAGTTGCAGCACATTTTATATCTCATTTGAGCTTGTGTTCAACACACACATGCAATAATTTTGTTTTTAATATTCTTGTGAGGCATTCGCTTTCCAAGGGAAGCTGCAGTGTGTTGGAGCTTTGGAAAAATTGGTTCTGATACCAGACATTCCAAAAGGGAAGAAACTTTTATTTGTTGACTAGAAGCGAGTTCACCGCCAGTCATCATTCCAGTCAAAACAACTGACAAAATGATGTCTCAACCGTATCCCACACTGCACAGAATATTCAGACTGAAAAGAACGGCAGGATTTGTGGCATTTGGCAACGTGGCCATTTTTTGCTCCAGAAAGCGCCACGCTCCCGCATTTTTTGTGAATCTAACAACTTTCGCAACGTCCATCCAAAACGCTACATATTTAGTTTGAGCAACAATGTACAGGCGATGTCAAAGCAACGTTCTAGCAACAGGTTTTTCCGACGTCCAAACATTTTACCAATACAGATCTGTTAACTCTTTATCGTCCAGCTCTTATTTCTACGCTGGGTGAATACGGTTACATGGAACAGCAGGCAATGCTTGTCACACATGTGTTGTTTCTTTAAGCATATCGAGAACCTCCGTACCTCTTTTGAAGCTCTGTCTTTAGTACCTCCAGTATTTGTGTACGTAGTTCTGATCCAGACGTTTCCATAATGTAGCATAACCAGGGTGCTGTCCCAACAATCTTTCTCAGAGTGAGAAGCTTAAACCACACGAGAGTTGCCTTCAAGGATTGTGCATTCCGCCACGACCCTCGACAGGTTCGTAAACCCAAACGTCGGTCATAAGTATCCTAAATGCTGGCTCACGTGACTCCCGTGGTTGTGATGCCCCAAAGCATGCCCATTTTTTCGACAAATGAAGACGGAGCCGCGCTGAAGCTACTCGAAACTGGGTCTGTGACAGGCATGTAGCCAGGGGAGGGGGGGGGGGGGGGGGGGGGGGGGGCTCATGGGGCCCAGGCCCCCCCCCCCGAAATCTTCCATTTTGCTGGGACCCCCCTCCCCCTCATACAGCATTTTTTCATGGGCGGGCTGCCCCCCCCCCCCCCCCCCCCCCCCCTCGAAACAAAATTCTGGTCGATGAAATATGCCGGCTTCAGTTGCGCCACCAGTTTTTTGGAATGACTTTGGAATGGGACTGTAGACAACTGGATAGCCAAAGTGACTGTCCCATTCTACAGCCGGTAAAAAATGTACTTTCACATGCAAAATACATAAAGACCGCCGCATTGTTTCGGATCAACAAAGCGGCACAAAGATCCGCGACTAGAGATCGTAAAGCAGGCGTGGGAAAGATTTCACGCCGTAGACGCTTGCATAATCTTGGTGACCTGCCCCATCGGGTTCGAAGCCTAGTTTGAGAAGGTTGGAGCCTCGGAGCCCTAAGACCGACCACAAAACTATCCGAATCCGGTCGGTGATTATGGCAGCCCCCACAGCCTCATCAAAGTCCTGTTTTGAGCTAGCAAAAAGAACTCCAAAACTGTCGTTCGGTAAATACATGGGCACACATTATTACAATTCATTGGTGTAAACAAAACGTGCGGCTACAAACTGTCTCATCTCGACACACCCTATCACATTGTACAAGACATACTCGAAGAAAAATGTGTTTCTAATAGTCTCGTGAGCTCTCGCTGAAGGATTGCGCTTTTTCGGCCGCGAATGCGGCAACGTAACGTTGCACGCTTCGTTACACCTACTGTGTGACGAGTTAGCAATTCCAACAGTACATCCAATGCTTTGACGCCAGATACCGTATTATCTGGTCTATAAGTCGTACCATTGTATAAGTCGCTCCCACCTATAAACGGCCGCTTTTTATAAAGTTAATATATGAGTTGTACTTAATAATGAAAAAAAAAAAAAGTGACTCGTACATTGGATACGGTAACCCACCCATCAACCGCAAGATTGCCACAGTGGCCGCTGACTAGATGCCGTAATCCACTCTCAAAAGGTTTCGTCGAGCGGACTCAACAAGAGGCTCGCGTACAAGTCTCCTCCTCGTTCGAGCCAAGGGCAGGTTCCGTGTCGTAGTCTTCAGAGTCCCGGCCCCAGCCGCCGTCGTCGCAGTCCGACTCCAGATCCTCCACGGTTGTTCCCTTGAGCGGCGCTCCGCAGGAACACGTGGGTCGCGGATCGCCGCGGACCTTCCGCTGCCGCAAACACTGATCCGCGCGTTCGGCAACCTAGAAGGAAGACTCAAATCGTCGTACAAATACTTCGCTTTCTCCGGGACCAACACACCCCCGCCCCCCTTCTGTTTTTCATTCCCGACGACGGGAGACGTTCCAGGGGATAGTCTCATATTCGCTGATAGACCAGTTTCAGAAGTGTGCGCCATCTATTAGCTGCTGCGTCGATTATCCGAGTACATCGCTGTCCGAGCACATACCTTAAAAATACATTTGACACAAGGGCTGCGTCCGTGTTTGGCGTGAACTCTGCTCGTATCGAAAACGAGTGCCCAGTCGGCGTATGGCGAGGACTCGGATCCAATCGCGCACTGCATGCCCAAGGAATGACGAGCATCAATGTTGCTCGATTGGGTTTTGGAAAGGGACTAACGTAGACACCTTAGCGAAAAGCCAGTAGACGAGCTCCTGCCGTCAAGTTACGAGTGGGAGGGGAAAGTGCGGAAAAAAGGAGGACATGTCGCATGCCCACTGAGTTAGACTCCCTTTCATCTTGGGTCTAAGCCTGTTATAAGAGCCCGTCACAAAATGAAGTCCAACACAGACTTTCGTCCGGGCGCTTGCTCGGTATTTTATGCCAGTTATCCATCGACGCTTTCCTCAAGGACAGGAATGACCAAACAAATTTGGGAACTCCAGGAACCCTTGAGGGAACTCTGCGGCACAGTGGAATTAACAGAGAGGTGTTGTGACAAGGCGAGAAAGTGGGCCGAAATTTCGCTCTGGCCTCGCGCACCTCATGTCCTCGAACACGGGGGTGAATAGGGACAGTTCCTCCAGCTCCCGTCGTGCTGCGCCATCTTGCGGCGTTTTTCAGAAATGGGAGCAGACCTCCGACACTCCCGATCCGTGGTGGGGCGGCGCTGTTCGGGCACCCGTCGCTTCTTCCACCGTGCTCAAAGGAGGGAGGGACTCTAGGCTTCTAGGAACGCATTCTTTAAAGTATCGAAACACCGACAGCAGACGCTCCAGAAGCTTCCAGAGATAGAACGAAACGGCGAACTCACGCCCGTGGCACGACGCGCGGGAGAGCCCGCCCCGCAGCACCGCTCCTGCCGCCGTTCCAGCCCGGCCTGCCGCTGGCTCTGCAGGGTGAGCTCCTTGACCAAAATGCCGATGGAGCGCCCCACTGCGGGAGAGAGAGAGCGCGCCACAGGTACCTCTGCGGGGTCCTCCCTGCCGAGCAGGAGCTCTTGGACCAAGGCCTCGGCATTCGCCAGGCGCCGCCTCAGCTCCTCCATCTCGAGGTCGCCTGGGGAGAGGCGGGGGTAGCCCGCGGCAACGCAGGCGGCCGAGCGTATCGCGCGCCGTCCTCTCATTCCCACTTACGTTGGTCCCGTTGTCCGCGCCGCAGGAAGGACGACGCATCCGCCGCTGGGCTGCCCGGGACCTTGCCTGACGTGGGTAGGGTGCGAAAAGGAAGCGTCGACACGTCAGATTTGTCGCATGCACGTTTGTGACATGAAAAGTTTGTATCCCTCAAAATCTTGCGGCACGTGTCTCCGCCAGGCAGGCACGATCTGATCTGTGCAGGCTGAATATTACACGAGGCCTTCAACATGCGCACGACGGGATCGACGACCCCAATGCGTACCGGCGTTACACTTGCATGCTCGAGCGTTTGGAGCAGAGGCTTTTGCTCCACATTAAACGTAAATTGAACCAAGGACAGTTAAGGACGCGAAGATATGGGACCGGCACTATTTATTTTGATCACGGTTACCCTAGCACAGCTTTAAATATTTGCTTCATATATTGCCAAAGTTTGACACTCAGCCACGAGGATGTCTCCGTTTATTGACCTTTCGGCAAAGTAATGCCATCGTGCTTCTAGACAGTGCAGCGCACCATGGGTGCCTTCCATATAAGGTTCACATTACACCCAGTCGTAATGGCAATTTCGAGTCTGGAATTTCTCCATAAATTAGGTTATGTTCCATGTAAGATTAGTTAGCCAGGGCACCACGTGAATGTAATACACGAAGGGAAGTTTGTTTCTGCTCGGCCAAGCTTCTAGAACCATGCACATAGTATTGTAAAGTGTCTGTTGGTGCAATCCAAATCAAAGCCCTGTCTACGCGAGCAAAAGTGCTTTATAATTTTTCTGAAAGGGAGACAGCTAAGGCAGGAAAGGAACAGATCTGACAGTGTTAGGTGTTTTAAAAAGCTACGAGGGTTCCAAGCTGTACGGCCCAACAAATTGTACCTTGACGACCCCCGTAGTCTCGTAGCAACTGCCGAGCTGCGAGTTTCTGTCGGATGGTTTCTTCGCACGGGCAGTCCATCGGAAGCACACGGGTCTGTGTCCTGGATTCTGCCGGAGACTTTTTACAAGCCAGCTGGGAGAAAAAAAAAACAGTCTCCAATCGTCAACTGAAAACAGAAGTGACTCGGATGAAAGCATACAACACAAGGGCACAGAGACATTGGAGGCGAAACACGAAAATAGTCCGCATGGTGAAAACTGCAAATGAGACGTGGCACTTTTCTACTAGTCCAATGTTGTGGGGACAGTACCGTCCCAGTTTCACATTACCGTGTCATCTATGAGCAGGTCGGTGATATATTTTTTCAAATCGTACTGGTACAAAAAAGGATGCTGGGAAGTGGCTGTATAGAACAGGCTGTAGCAGACGACCGGGGTGACCTTGAAGGCGATGGAGGAAGCATTGGCGAGCAGGCAAAGGTAAGGAAGCAACTGTGCTACCTTTCACTTACTCTCTACAGTGTCAGATGTTCGATGGGGGGCAAGAAGGACCCTACAGGATGTTCCCATAATTCACAGGGCTCTACGTGCAGCCTTTTTAAACCTTTGCAAAGGGTCTATTTATTTTGTGTCGTTTGCTGAGCCAAGTTTTCCTGCCTTCTTCCAATGTCTGCATACTGCATAAACATAATGTATACGTAAGCGAGGAATTGCTCGTCTTGTGAACATGCATGGCTTGCCTGGAGGATGGTATAGACGAAGAAAACCACGATGCCGATGGTATAGAGTGGCATCACGAGGTTCATGGCACCCCCCGTCTTGGCCATCGGTCTCGGTGGCGTCCGCATGGCCACTGGGGGAAACGGCTGCAAAGAGTGCCTGCTGTTAACATTGTTTATCCAACCCTTTGAGCTAGATTGAATTTGCCGTTAGCGGAAAACGTGGCCACTGGAATTTCACTGATTATATTTTGTTTTGTGTGCAACTTTTATTGACCTGCTATAGTCCGTTGCAACTCGAGAAGGTAAAGCGTGGGTAAGACGGGCCTGGGAGGAGGAAGCAGACGGAACGCCGAAGAGAGAAGGAGGTCTCCCCCTCTCTTTAGCGTTTCGTCTGCTTCCTCCTCCCCAGCCCGTCTTACCCTCGCCCTACCTTCAGGGGTCGTCAGGTACAAGTAGCCTTTAAATTTCTATGAAAATTTGAGACAATCATATGATTGCAGTGTTGATTGCTTTCGGAAATCAACACTAGCTGCAAGATCAATCATATATGCAAAAAATATATATATATGTTTTTCTTTTTTTTTATTAAGTTGTATCGTAACAGTTTGAGAGACGGTAAATCCACATTCGTGAAAAATTGCAGCTTAATCCAGTCGCTGTTTTCTTCTTTTTTTTTTTTTTTTTTTCGTCCCGTTTTTTTTATTGTAGACAGTTGTTTTTCTTTTCTTTTTTTCTTTTTCAGACACTCACCCGGCCTCTTCTGTTTTCCCTGGCAGTGTCACTCGGGCGAGCCTGTCCCATGTCTTCTCGGATGCGAGGATTCGTGTTCCGATCTCTCGAAGCAGCTCTCAGTGCTTCCGCTAAATGAATAAATAAATAAATAAATAAATATAAAAGGCATGGGGATTTTTAAGGTGCTCTGCGGAGAAGCAGCACGCGACGAATTCAGGACGTATACCTGCAAAGGTGTCTGTGTCGGGGGACGTTCCGTAGAAGACTGCCTGCAACATGGGGAAGAAAATCTTCGGCCAGAGTACGCTGAAGCAGCCCACGACGACGGCGAGAACTGCGACGCTCTTGCCGATACCGAGCTGCGTAGCCATTTTGCCGCGGCCCCCGTGGCTAAAACCGTGGCTACTGGACGCCTTCGGAAGATGCGGCGATGCTGCTGTGAGATGCGGGAAGATGCGGACACAGCCTGGATGCGGATGGATCGCTCGAGGCACTGAAGAAATCAACAAAATCATAACCCAAAAAACAAAAATTAAAAAAAAAAAAAGAATAGCACACATTATGTGGATACATAATACGCGTTGACTTTCTGAATAAGGTTGTATCTTGAGCCATCTATGTTGTGTAAATTTGAAAAAGCTGCTAAGTTTTAGAATAATTACTATTAAAGTAAAAAAATGGGTACATTATACGTGAACATATATATATATATATATATATATATATAACATGCACTTTTTTCTGAAATAGGTTGCATTTTGCGCTATCTAAAGGTTAAACAAAAATGAAGACGGGTCAGTTTTAAAAGCGTTATATAAGTTTTGTTTAAAATTTAAGTGGAAACTGAAAGAGAAAAACAATTTTAAAGACATTTAGGTCGCAGTGTTTACCAACCTCGTTGCTGTTTACATTAAGTTTTTGTTTTACTTTCTTTTGGCTAGCTTTAATTTTTGTTGTTCGTCAACAGCCTGCTGCAATCCAACTCAAGCCAATTATTTTTTGTATGCACGTTGGCGGAAAAAAAGGTTGGAAGTTAGGTCGGCGTGCTGATGAACTTTTTTGTTGCATAATTCACCGATGTCGCAGCGTTTGTCAAAGTAAGTGAACCATTTGGGACTCGAGGGAATACCAAACGTGTGCGTGACAACATTCTGCAGATGTGCCTGGGTTCCATGACCCGCTGTCAAGCGCCACAAATGCAAAGTTTCGGATTGCACTTTGTCACCATCCTGGCGTAGTCGGGGTTGCGTTCTGTTTACTTGTATTATGTACGTGGATACCAAATGCTAAGTTTTGGTTAAACATCAGGACGGTGAATTGCGACATGGCAGTAATCAACAAATATACCGGTCGTTTTCCCGCTACTTGTAGTATCTGGCTGCTGATACAGCTAAAATTTTAGTGTTTGAGCGAGGGATTAAATAGCTCTCGTCATAACAACTCTTGGGATTTTCAAGTAAATGAACACTCCGGTCTTAATAATAAGACTTGTTTTCAGGAATGTTCCACTTATCATGAGGATACAAATTACACCGACCTCACATAACACGAGCAACAATATTGTCGGGCGTATCGTCTCCCATACGGGAGTCATCGTCAGCAGTGAGAGAGATGCCAACCAGAACGCCTATTTAAAGTGACACTGACAGGGTATTTATGCTCGCCGAGATTTTTATTTGTATGTGACATGAGAGCTCCACTGCCCGGAACAGAATTTGCGGCTCAAAATTCGGTTTCTTTCCGCCCGAAAACCGCCGATCGAGAACTGGCCGGTTTGAGTCGCGCTCACTCTCTTTTCCGTGGTCACGGGCCGTTTTCTAAGGTTTGGACGCGACCACCAAATTTAATCAAAGGCACACAGTCAATATTAAAAATAGAAAAAAAAAAAAAAAGACATGAAACCCATTTCCAAAAAGCTGCAAATACATTGAAAAAAAAAAAATAAATAAAAGGTAGCAAAGACAACCAGAAGCATTTTGTGCGTTCACTGCATAATTCTCAACATGGCGTTGTTTCGCGTATCGTTGGACTAGCGGATGGCAGTCGAGGAGAATAGAAGCGTAGGAGAGGGCATGACGTCAGCCGCGTAGCCTCCACAAGCCATGCTCCCTTGACGCCTCGCCTCTATCTTAATTTTCCTCCTTACTCTCCTCAACTATCAGCCCAATATGACCACATCACGTGACCATCGCTAGCCTTTGTCTAGCCTTCGATCTGATAAAACCTACCGGACGGAGCGCGCGCAAGCCTGCAAGGAATCCTTCTACAATCAACCATCCATCTCGCACGTGACATGTCACGTGCACCGATCGCCAGAGAGATCTGCGGTCACATAGGGCTTAATATCGTTAAAACTTTTTATGACTAGGCTTCGCTAATATTGCAACGTGCCCCCTCCTAGTTTTTATAACCTCCTTGATGGCTGCGGACGACGGGCGTTGAACCTCTACTTCAGAACTGTTGTTCACGGTACCGGCGAATTCTGTCTTCTTTCGAAAGAGAAATTTTGGACCGATCAAAAGAACTGATATTCATCCCGTACGACACGCCCGACCAGCAAGCCGATTGCACGAAGACGTCGCCGAGTCGTCTCTTCTCGTAGCTGAAGACATTGCTCGCTCAAACGTCGAGCAGGAAGTGCGTACTTCGATTTGAATATGCACGCGATGGTTTCTTTACGAGGTGCGAATGTGGCCTATGCGTGGTGCTGCCCGACTTGAAGCTGGGAGTGCACGTATTGAAGGGAAATCGGCAGCAAACTTCCGACATACAGTCGTCCTGCTGCTTTACTACGCATGAAAAAGTTCCTTCAGTAGCTCAGTGGAAAGACGTCCGCCTCACACGCAGAGGACACGGGTTCAATCCCTGGTGTGGGTGTACCTTTTTTTTTGTCAAGCATTTCACGATGTTTACATTTAAAAAATTGTTGTGGACAATACGTCGCTGAACTAAATGGTATGGGATTCCATTTTTGACACCTGCGAACTCAATGTAGTCACTTTCCACAAAATACAAGGAGCATATGAATCGGGTAGCGTCCGCTTTCCGAGCTTCGCGTAACTGTTCTACAGGAATTGCAGCCTGCCATTGATCCCAACCCATTGATCGAAACTTGTGCACTCTGCCGCACAATGCCACTTGCAGATGCAGGACATGTGAGGCAGCTCTTCACTCAACATCTTGGGAGTATTCTTTTCGGAGCCGAGCACGGGAATTCACCACGGGCACTCACTACTAATTGCCAACACTTTAATGTACAAAACAACTCATCTTGAAGTACAGAACAGCGAGCAGAACAGACGTGAAGGCAACGGGACAGGACACCTCACGGATTTAAATAACCGAAAATGTATGACTGAAATTCAAAATTAATTACATTTCTTGCAGAGAGAAGAAAGTAATATTCGCAATTTTTTTCTGGTGCAGTGTTCTAGGTATATAAAGTATAACTGCGGCTAAACAACAAAAAAAAAAAATTTATGCGAACAATTTTCGTTTGTCACCCTCAACTTTGTTCAAAATTATCGTTCTGGCATCGCGTAAGAAAAGTAAAAAAAGAAAACAAGAATACTGGCTCAAATGTGAGTCTATCGGTGATCATTTTTTTTTTTGCTTAAAACTATGAGTGGGTTACTGACGCAAATGTGTGAATTACGATTTTGCCACTTTGACGGTAGCGGTACAGGTGCACAAAAACAACAAGGTGTCACAGCGTGTAGTGCAAGTTCTTCATTTTGTTGTTCGACCCGCTCAAAATGCCTGGGAACAGAATGGAGGAACTGCGGCCATATTCGCGTCCCGCTTTGGCTTTTTTCTACAGCTTGAGCTAGTGCTCCGGTCTGGCAGTGCCTGCCTCGTCATTGACTTTATTAGCAGGCATTAAAACAGCGCGGCACACTTCCAGTAGTGGGTAACTCCGACTTTTTGAGAGCACTTGCCCGCATTCAAGCAGTGTGTGCGACAACTCAGCTGTGCAGGAAAAAACAATTTGAACAATATAGCATTTTCATCTTTGTCCGAATAGCTCAGATTTTCAAGAGTGAGCGAAACCATAAAGAAAAATGGCATTTATCTCGAGGCGGATGTCATAGGTGACGCTGTCTCGTACTTGCAAGACGCACTTCGCTGTCGACAAATGTTCTTATGCCCGGATTATCTCCTCCACCCCGGAAACCTGGCACACAGGTGACTGTTTTTGTGGAGGTTCGCCGCCATAAAAAAATAATCACCATTTTTCAACGGCAAACAGCCACAATAGTATTGGGACGCGGCCGTCGAAAGATTTTGACATGTTCGTTGCCATTGCAACCGGACCTGTACTGCTATGGAGGGCGGTTTTGTGCCAGAGCGCTCTCTGTGCAACTGTTCCCTGCTATCTTCAAGCTTTGTTTTGCAAGCTTTCGAAAACTATGGGGCCATTTTGAACTTGGAGGTTATTCCTGTTAGTATGAATTAAATAATGCATTTCAACCGAGTCAAGTTAGAAAAGTGGTTTTTGAACTTTTCTGGAAAATTTCCCATATCCTCTTCCCTGCCCCCCACCCCCTTACCCCCCCCCCCCCCCCCCCAAAACAAAGGAAAAGAAAAAAAATATCGAAAGAAATGGGATGTACAGCTTGTCTTGAAATGATACAAGCAGGTTGTCTTCAAAGAAGTTCGTTATGCGGGGCCTAGATTAGTGCTCTCGCAGTTTGCTAAGTATTGGCTGCCCATCGGCGGTAAGCGGACGGAGCCAGTGAAGGTGCCAGCCATCGGCCCATAACATCTTGTGTCATTAGCCTCCACTTGTACGTAGCGCCATGTGGTTGTCACTTGGTCTTGTTTGTATGTATGGTCTATATGTGTGAGAAAATGCTGTACATGCCTCAGCAGCCTGATTCACTCGCACAGCCACGGAACGGTTGACACTATGCATGCCTAACTAGGGTGACCAGACGTCCCGTTTTGACCGGGACACTCCCGTTTTTGAGGTCCACTTCTGCCGTCCCGTCTTTTTATCCCAATATAGAATCACGTCCCGTTTTCTCAGGAGCACATAGTTTTGAAACTGGCACCAGGCGAGTAGAAGCAAACCGAAACTATGCCTATTCGTTACAAGTATATTTTACAAAAAAAAAAAAAAAAAAACTGTAAGCACAAAGCATTTACCCAGAGAAGAGTAAAATTTAGAACTGTTCTTGCCCACAAACACTTTTTTTTTGCGAATACACGTGTGTAGAAATATTTTTTGAGTTACTGGATATAGCACGGATGTACAGGGTGTCACAAAAAAATATTTACACATTCTTTTTTACCGCAAAAATAAAGTAGGCATCGCCGAATGCTCATTCTCCGCCCAAAGGTAGCGCTAGAGGTGAGCTCTAGAGGTGAGTGTGAGATTTGGAGATAAAATTTAATGAAATTCTACATGCCAAAGTTTCAGCCCGATCCGATACCTTATTTAAAAGTTATAAGTGATTTTCTGAAAATTTGAATGGGAAAATGGCGGCTAACGGAGTTTTCAAATACATGGGGCTCTATGGCACCAGAAACCGAAAACTGGCGAAAATGGGCTCCATTTTCCCATTGAAATTTTCGGGAAATCACTGATAAATTTTGAATAAGGTATCGGATCGGGCTGAAACTTTGGCATCTAGTTGTGACCTCCAGCGCTACCTTTGGGCCAAGAATGAGCATTCGGCAGTGCCTAGTTTATTTTTGTGGTAAAAAAGAATGTGTAAATATTTTTTTGTGACAGCCTGTAGAATCATATAGATATAGCACGCATGTAGAATTTCATTAAATTTTATCTCCCAATCTCGCACTTTAATACGCTGCCACCGTCCCCCCCCTTTTTCTCTGGTGGGATGTCCCGTTTTTTACCTCGAGGAATATGGTCAACCTATGCCTAACAGCCGTTGTTTGGTGCTTTGGTTGTGGCATGGTGCCTGGAGCATGTCTCCGACTGGTGTGCTCACTGTGCCCAAAAATGTGGTCCAACGATTTCTGCCCGACGACGTCGTAAAAGTGTCACGCTGTCGCGTGCCACGCTTCTGGTGGCGTCGCAGCAGCCGTGGCAGACGTGGCAGACGCGTGTTCTGCGACAGTTCACTCTCCAGCTTCCGCAGCCAGGAGGTGGGATTTTGGACCGACGGCGATACTCACGTTCTCGTGCTTTGTTCCGGAACTTCCACACTAAAGTCGCGACGTACGTCAGCGCGACAGTCCGGCTTTTGCGACCTTTTTTGTTGCCACTTTGGGACCACTTTTGGAGTGCGGGCGAAATATGACGCCAAACTCACCGGGCGGAGACGCGTTCTAGACAGTGTAGTTAGTGTCTTCAACATAGGACCGTAATCGTTCCCGCACCGTCTTTACAGAAATGGGCGACGACGTGTGTCATGCAATCATCACCTGCCGTCGGGAAAAGCCAGCTCCCACCAGTGCTTCCCTGCGGCGCCTCTTCAACCTCTCCTGCTCCGTGAAGACCGAAAACAAGATGGCTGGACGATCGGACCTGGCATACTACGAGGACGACCTGGACGAACTCGCGGTCCGCGTGACCCCTGAACGCTCCGTCGCCCAGACGCAAGCGAAGATGCTGGACCAGTTCTGCGACATCGCGCTGGTCCGGTCTGTCTCCGGATGCGCGGCCGACGGACTCCCGGACTGGTGGCTATCGTGGCCGACCGGACCCGCCGGCGACCGGGGGTGCGTCGTCGCGGTCGAACACAAGCAGGTGCCGCTGACGTCGTTTGCGCTCGGCTCTTTCCTCGGACTGAACACGTTCGTGGAACACTACACGTCGGACGCGGGGGGCGATCAAAAGAGGCGTCAGCGCATCACGCAGTGTAGCGCGCACTTTGCGCACTACAAGAGCACGCTGCTCGTTTATTTCGTGGACGTGAACGAACCGAGGCGGAAGGAAGACTGGAGTGGCGACACGCACGCTCGCCACCGGTTCGAGGTGCGGTACACGTCGATCTGTCGCATCGTGCTCTCGCGTTGCTCGGACGGAGGGACGATGGCGTACCTCCACCTGCTCTGTGCACCGCTGCTCTACAAGGCCCGCTTTGCCTCGCCGAAGCAGGATGACCAAAGATGCGACGACAAAGGGACGGCATGGGAGAAGCCCGGAAAGGTACGGCGCTTTTCCTTCGGAGTCCCATCTCTGCGCCTCACAGTCTCACAGAACGGAGACATTGGCGCACCTTAGGTCGGGGTTAGCTCGCCGTGAAGGCGACAAGGAGAATGTTATGGGAGTTCGTGTGCAACACTTTCTCGTGGTCTATAGACTAACACGCGGCCGTGACGTCGCGCAACTGCGGTGGCGGTGTCGACGGCACTGCGCATGCGCAGACGATTCACTTCACGTGAGTTCGGTTTCTACGCACGCGTAGTGCCCACACCTGGTGTGGGCAAACGAGGGCTTGTTCGTAAACAGCGTGTTGGTCTATATATTTTGGGTTTGTAATAGAAAAGGAGGATCTTTCTGCCATACGTTCCATTGTCAAGAAAAAGAAAGAGAGCAAGTGTGGAATGTCGAGGTGTAAAGGCAGCACTCCTAGATGGAGCTGAAACTTCCGTGCTGGTGCTGCCATCTATGTTTGCTAGGCTGCAACACGCGTTAACTCGCAGCCGCTCTCTTCTGCAGTATGTGGAGCATCAAGTATGCGTCCATGACCCAGGGACTGTATTCTTTTGCTCGGATGATGGCAGTCCATCTTGGATCTCTTCTCTACCCCTGCTGGTCACCCTTCTTGCTCTCGGTGGCCACTTTCCTTAGGGCTGTGGAAGCAAACCACCAGTGGCCCTCTTTCCTAGAGTGTAAGATGGGTCACCGAGTAGTGGGGCATTTGTGACAGAACCCTGTACCCTTGCAGAGAGGATGTTTTCTACTCAAAGGAATGGGCAATATGCGTTTGTACACCACTCGTGACTCGTTGCTATAGGCACCATCTCCGTTCTCCAGAAAAATCGTCCGTGATGCGAGTTGTCCATAATACCGAATCGGGGTCAAGTTCACAAATAATAAACAACGAGTGGGGCCACAAAAGACAATGTTAATTTCTGAAAAAAAAAAAAAGGAGTCCTTTGATTGTATACAGGCCTATGAACGTTCCTCGGGTTTGCCATTTGTGGTAGTGGCACATATTGGGGAGAGAAGTACAAGCGTCCCATTGGGTCGAAAAGCCTCCGAACATTGAACTTTTGTTTGTTACCGAGGCCTCTTTTCCAGGAAGGGCAACCAAACAACAGAAAGTTGGAAAGCTTTGGGCATACTTTGCTACCCGAGAGCTCCGCTACTCGAGAGCTTCGCTACCTTTCTTTTTTGACTTTGTGCAATGTTTTTTAGAAAAATTGTCTCGATATTAACGAGGCAAAGACTCGGATATATACCCAGTTTGTTCCCGAAACAGCTGTCCGTCTTCTTGACTCGGGGCTGCTCCAGGATGTCCCTCCAAAATATTTCCAGGTTCTTTTTTGAGAGCAAAAATTAAATTGTGCATCACCGAACGCTCATTCTCTGCTCAACTGTGGCGCTAGAGGTTGGAACCCAATGCCAACGTTTCAGCATGAGGTGTTTGTCTTATAAGAAAGTCACATAAGCTATTCGGTGAATTTTTCAATCAGGAAATGGAGCCCATTTTCGCCCGTTTTTGGTAACTGGCGCCATAGAGCTCAGTGTTATAAGAGGTCTTTCGGCCGCCATTTTCCCGTCGTGAAAACTTCATAAAATTGCTTATCACTTAAGAATAAGAGAACGGTTGGCGCTGAAACTTTGGCATTTGATTCGGGCCTCTAGCGTTACATTTGAGCAAAGAATGAGCGTTCGACGATGCATAGTTTGTTTTTGCAATAAAAAAAATGCCAAAAATATTTTTTGTGTGTCTGGGGCGAGGCAGAATTCCACAATCCTTCAAATTTTTTCTACATCGAGCAATTGTATTACTCTACATCTAGGGCTGTAACACTGCGTTCACTTTTACCTCGTTCTTCAGATCATCAAGGTGAAAAAGAACTCGATCACGAAGGAAGACACGAACAACCGTTACGTGCTTCAATGCGAAGTCGCCTCCGACAGCAAGTGGGTGCGGGTCGTCGAGTTTGGCACGGAGCAGACGGCATGCCGCAGCGACACGCTCGGACGCTGCCACGTGCTAGCGCTGAAGTTCCCCGCCCACAAGGAGCACCCGCCGACGGCGCTGTCCTCGCTGGTCACTCTCTGCCCGTCCGTCACGCTCCACTGGGCACCGGTGCAGCGCAAGGAAGCGGTGCCGCAGGCGGCGGAGCTGAGGACGGTGGGTCTTCCGTTCGGGGTGCGCTACGGGGTGGAGGCCGTCTGGTCGTGCTCGGCGCAAGTGGCGGACGAGCTTTCTCACCAGAAGACGACGCGACGGGTTGAAAAGGCGCTCCGCAAGATGGCGGAGGAAGATCCAGTGTCACTCGAAGAAACGCTCTACACGCTGCAGCAGTCGATCCGGCAGGCGAGGATCGTCAACTTCCAGGTAAGATGCAACTCTGTAGTCTCTAGGTAATGCTAAAACCACTAAAAAAGAAAAAAACTGTGCTTAGTGTATCCGTGGGCACTTTGTTCCTTGATTCTTTTGTGGCCACAGCCATCTTGCCACCTTGTAAAGAGTGGGTGCAATTGGGGATCGTTACGACTCAAAAATGGGACTTCCTAGGCTCTAAATACGGCGTAGAACAGCTCGGGCAGTATCCTTTCGCTTTGTCGCGGACCGTTTGAATGTTTGTGGAGGAGGGAGCATCATTCCCTGCGATCTCGGAGAAAGCCTTGGACAACTGGCAACAATAATTTGAAGCACCGAGGTGGCTGAAGGGTCGTTATTTTGGAGCGTAATTTATATAGTGGTCCTAAGCGGTGCAAGTGACTGCCCAATTTTGCGGGTTCAGCCGTACGCGTCTACCCATCCTTTCATAGATGTTTCCGGAGTCTAAAAGTGATACTGTCTGGACCCCGCTCGCGAATGGAGCAGCGGAGCTGCTGTCGAAAGCTCCAGGTGCATCTCCGTATACTTGGCGTCTCCCGACGCCTGTGCCTCGGTGAAGCGTGGAAGCACGCCTACAGCTTTGGCTAAAGTTCGGGCACTTTGTGATTCTGAAGTCAAAGTCTGACCACCTTCTGCTTTTGCTACATTGCTGTAGCTTTGTATGGTAGGTCCAGACAAAACAACAAAATGATAGGTGCTTAAATTGAAATGCCCGGCAGGCAAAAAGGCAGACCAGTGGCGTTAATCTCAGCGCTAAAGTAGTGTATTCGGCGCTGCATCGCGTGTGTAAGCAAGAAAAGGACGAGCTCACATGCGTTGGAGTACTTATATAGCACAAAATCAACGCTAATTGTTTGTAATGCTGAGGCGTATGCTTGAACAGGTCCCATCGAGGGAACAAATCATGCGCGCAACATGCCTGAACACACCGTAAGCACGGGGAACTGATCGCAAAAATCAATTCAGTCAGAGACGACACGATGGAGCTCGTCGCCACGGTGCGAACGAAGGCACATTCTCGGGAAACGAATGGCCGGAATCACTCGACCGCAGGCCGGACTGAGCCACCTCTTTGCCAAGTACCGGAAGCTGCGCCAGCGGGGGTCCCTCACGGGCGGCGTCCTTGGCCAGGCGCTTCCCCGCCAGGTGGTGCTGGTGCGGCGGGCTGTGCTGACGCCGACGCACCTCCTGCTGCTGCCTCCGCAGCCGGTGTGCACCAGCCGCATCATGAGCTGCTTCCAGCCAGAGTACGCAATGAGAGTGATCCTCCGCGACGAAGACGGCAACATGCTCTCCTTCTCGCTGGGCGTCAACCGGGAGGACTTCCTCCGGAAGAACACCAAGCCACGGCTCCTAGCCGGGTTCACCGTAGGTGAGGCGGTGTGGCAAACTACTCTTAGTTTCGGCGCAAAGGCCCATTCACGCACTTCAGCTTGCTTTGCATCGAGTTCTTGAGAATATCATAGAAATGTTGCTTTCAAAGCTTCTAAATTTCATAATCGATTGCGTCATAGATAAAAAGAAACTAGGCTGTGAGAACAGCGCCAAAAATAAAAAGGCGATCGCATGCGCGGGTAAATTTGTTTTGCGTTGTGTTTCTTTCCGTGTCTCTGACTATAACCTGCATATAATTTATGACAACAAAAAAAGAAAGGACCTTTGGGGTGTCAGTGCCCCTTAGGCACATGGTCATAAGCAGTCGCACGTGTGTGCACCAGCCCTTGGCAAAGAGCAGACGCTACATCCCAGTCGAGTCAATCGGTGCGACAAGGCAAAGCCCTTGCTAGCGCTCCGCAGGAGGAGCGACGTTACTCCTGCGGAAGAATGTCACTCCTGCGAAGTACTGGCATTCCCTCTGCAGGGTACTGTCCCTCCAACTATGCTTCGTCGTCTGTCGGCTCTCCACAGGAGGAGTGCACTCCTACAGTATGTCGTCACATGTGCCCCGCTTTAATGCTCCGATTGGCCTGCTCGAGCTTTAGATTTCGCGGTTTACGAAGCTACGGTGAAACAGACATTTCTTTGTTAGCGCACCGCAGTGCGGCAGCTTGTTCTGCAAAACGATTTCGTCGTGATTGTAAGTTTAAATCTTGCTCCTCTCGGTTTCGGCATGAGGGGACTTTGCACTAGCGCGAGTTGACATTTTATCACTACCGCCTGACATACTTTAGATAGCCAGTCTTTTCAAAAACACCAATTATTTTCTCTTTCTTTCTACTTTAGGTACCCCACATTGGGAGCCATACTGCTATAGCCATCTATATAGCAGTTTGAAAGTCCACAGTGCCTTCTTACTCTCATTGTCTCGGCCTTTGGCGCAAAATAAAAATAATTTAAAAGCATGTTTGAATTGACGAATCATAAGCAGGATGTAAGTTTAACGCGACTAGGTGACGGCCCTGGCGAGTGGCAAATCGATAAAAGAGACGACCGGTTGCGCAGGCGGACGCAAGTACGAGTTCCTGGCGTCTTCGACGAGCCAGCTGCGGAGCCACGGAGTCTGGTTCTACTCCCGGGACGCCAACGGCTTCACGGCAGACGACGTGCGGGCCGCCATAGGCGACCTCTCGTCAATCCGCGTCCCGTCCAAGTACATGGCGCGTCTGGGGCAGGCCTTTTCGCAGTCGATGGGCTACGTCACGGTTCCCCAGGCGTGCACCCGCGTCGACCGGGACATCCTGCTGAAGGGGAGGAAGCCGGGCATCAAGTACAATTTCTCGGACGGCGTCGGCCGCATCTCCCCGTCCGTGCTGGCACGGGTGAGTGTTCGGGGAGCAAAGAGGCGACACCGCCTGCAACAATAGACTCTTTCAGAAATGTGGGGCACCACCACAGTCTCCTCTGCGCGAGATTATCCAGGAATTAAAGACGAAGTTGACGTGCGTTTGCCATTTAGTGATTTGGGAGCATAGGGAAGGCAGCGGGAAAACAAAATGGAGTGTGTAACGACATCCTTTTGTGTTAGCTTTGTCTTTTGTGCCTCCTGAGCTCCCAATAATAACAAAGTAAGGATTGTTCCGCTTCTAGGATATACGGTAGAACCTCTTTGATAAGATCTCGGTTTGTACGATTTTCCATCTCGTACATTCACGATCCAGGGCTTGAAAAATGTCCCACGGAGTTACGACCGGTACATACGTTTCTGGATGATACGATTTCCCGGGATGTATGTTCAAAATTTCGCCAAACATTGATCGGTTTATACGTTCTCCGGGCAGGGAGCACTTTCTCTTGCCTTCACGCTGTGCGTGCTGTGTACCGACCGTGTACAGGCGAGCAATGTGTTTGCTTCTTGATTTTTAAGCGTTTTTACGATAGACGCATGACTAAGAGTCACTCTCGGCTACTCCAGCAAATGCTTAAAGGCACCATTTCAACTGGCCCTATGCGACTGGAGGCTGGACGCTACCCTTAGGGTCTCTTAAGCCACGTACGAATGGCAGTAAATGAACGAACCCGACAACTTCTTTGTTTGACATTTCGCCATTCCTCTGTTCCCGTACTGTGGTGCGCATGGGTCTTGTTTCTTTCCGTGCCGTGCCCGAGAACCGGCAATGGCGTCGCGCAGGCGGAAACCTTTGTCCTAGGAGGAATTCTGGCCGTTGTCGACCGGGACTCTAAGCACCCCATACAGTGTGTCCCATAATGATGTTTACAGTGCTCTTTAACCATAAAAATAAACTAGTGTGCATTTTTGAATGCTCTTGCTCCACCCAAATGTAATGCTAGAGGTCAGAACCAAATACCCAAGTTGCAGCGCCAACCGTTACCTTATTCAAAAGTTGGAGGGGATTTTCTTCATTTTTCAGCGGAAAAACGGGGCCCATTTTTGCCCATTTTTGGTAACCGGTGCTGTAAAGGTCCATCTGCCACCATTTTCCCATTGAAAATTGCAGAAAATTACCCCTTAACTTTTGACTAGGAAATCAATTAGTGCTGAAACTTTTGCATCTGGTATGGACTACTGCATACTGTCTTTATGACCATGACTTTATAGCTGTTGCTTGCACTAGATGAAGCAGACCCCACACACTTAAGCTGGGTGTGTAGATGCAGTCACGAGACAGCGAGCGGACGACGCGTGCCTGCGTTTGGTGCCGTCACCGTCCTTTACTTGTGCCGGTAAAGGGGGTGCCGCTTTGTTCGCAGGTGCACGCGGCGCTTCCTGCAGAAGGCAAGCCGAGCGCCATCCAGATTCGCTACGGCGGCTGCAAAGGCATGCTGGTGCTTGACCCGACGCTCGAGGGGGACCAGATTGTGTTCCGCGACAGCATGTTCAAGTACCCCTCGCAGAGCGAAGAGCTCTTTATCCTCAAGACCAGCAGACCGCGTGAGTTCGCTTGTGCGGTTGCCACGCGCTTTTTGCTGCCGCCCAACCGCTGTCAGTTGGGCATAGCATCGTCGATTAATTTGGGCTTCTGGAAAACATCTGCCAGCCATCGTCGAAAGGGACGCCGTAGGCAGTTCAAGGTACTCGGTCAAGACGTTTCGAATCTTGCCTAGTCCCGAGGCAGTGAACACTTCTGTCGGCTCCTAGTCGGCGCGGCTGGCGGCCGGAAAGGGTGACATTGGGAAGACTGTGTCACCGACCCATTGGGCACAAACAGTGCGTGGCAGTTTGGTGGGACGCTCGGACGCTCCAAGTCGAGTCCAGCGATCGTGGCCACGGGCCTTTTCAGGGTTGCCGAAATTCCGCGTAAGCTGATGCTATCGATGGAACCGAGCTTCATTGCCCATACCGCACAGGACCGAAAGTGCGGCTGGTTTTCTCGGAAGATATTTCACCACAAAAGACCCGGCGCTACTGTCCCGCCAGTTCCACCGACGCCTGCAATAGGCGCAGGTACTAACGACAAAATTGTGCGTGCATTTATTTTTTTTCTCCCACTAGTTTCGATTGTTTAATTGACCCATAGGACAAGCAGTCATTTGTACCAGAACTGGATCGTGCCCCTGCTAGGTGTTCCGATTGTGAAATCAAACCACAAAGTTCGCTTCAGTGTTCCTCAAGAAGCTTACGACTGGGACATTTAGCAATGGGGCGATTGTTTTAAAGACAAATGGGATTTAAAAAGGCAGGATGCAGCGGATCTCTCGCATAAAAGGGCAGGCATGTGGTGCTTTTGCATGGCACTCCTAAACTTTCCTACTCGCAGGGCGCTAGCAAGCTATTCGAAGCCGATGTTATGTCACGCTAGTGTCACATGATCCTTGGGACAGGTGCAGCGACGAGCGCTGGATGGGCTGGGATGGCTGGTGGCATTCCCCGCAATCAGGGGTCGGGTGAAATGGGGTGTTTTCTAAAATCCCGAATGAACTCCCTCCCCCGAGAGATTGGCCATCCCAATAAATTCGTTCAATATCCATAGGCCAAACATTAAAAAAAGTCGCCCTCCCCCGATTCCCGTCCCACATCGGGCCATGTCCGACGAAAATCGCAATAACTGCGCGATCTGCGGTATCAATATGAGCGAGCTTGTAGCAGGTTCTCGCGAGCTTATCGGGCCATAGATCCCGAGTTTGTCGTGTCCGTGATCTGCGGGTGCGGTACCAGTTCCTGCAACACGCGAGTTCGTAGTAGGTGCCCACATATTTTGTTACACCGCAGAGCCCAAGTTTGTTGTGTCCGTGACCTGCGGCGTCAATTCTCATGTCGTGCGTTTGGTTGCAAGTGCTGCGGTGTTTGTCGGTCAATTTTGTTTTAATGAACTGCCGTATCATTTTTAAAGATCGCCCAACCACAAAGTGTGCTCAATGAGATCCCTGAGGAAAGTGTGACGAAACGCCACGGAAATCGTTACGAAACATACTTTAGAGGAAAATCTGTACAAAAGTGGGGTATATTGAGAAAGAAGAATAGAATTCCAAACGTCCCCCGACAGGAATCGAACCGACGGCGACCCCATGATGGCGAGCTCGACATTTTACCACTGTGACGATGAGCTGGCAGACGCATTCAACAGTTTATGGGAAGACGAGAAATTCGAGGCATGCCTGCCTTCGCATAAAAAAGGACTGTTTGGAACAAAACCTGCTACAACCAAAGAAATATAAAAAAATGAAAAACAATGTCCACCACAAACGCCAAAGAATGACGCGAAACACATTCTCTATCTTTACTTGTAGGATAAAAATATATTGAGCCTGTTTGACCTGTTCAAAAGGGGTGGGATTTCACGCGGGACTGGACGGTGATTGCGATGGGTGAAACTCTGCAGGGGTGGTGAAGCTGAACCGGCCTATGATCACAATCCTGTCCCAGAAGATGACGCGCAGTGGGGTCCAGGACATCGAAGACGGCGTCTTCATGAGGATGCAGCAGGACTGCCTGGAGCCGTACCTGGACAGCCTGTTCAACGACAAAGGCACCGCCGCCCTGCTTCAGTCGGAGAGCAGTCTGCGGATGCCCTACCGCGAACTGGCCGAGGCCGGGCTGGACTTGCACGCCGAGCCCTTCTTCCGTTCGCTGCTCTGGGCCCTACACCACCGCTGTCTAAGTGCGTGCTCTTCCACTGCCCATAGGCCCTTTTCGAAGGTGCGCGCCATCTAGCGGCTGCTGCGCCAATTGCTCGGGGGCACTGTTGCTTGGGCACGTTCCCTGGGCGTGCATTGGACACGAAGGCTACTTCGGCGTGAACTTGGCTCGGCTCGTATTGAAAACAAATGCTGCGTTGGCGAGGCCTCGAATCCAGTCTCATGTTTCGTGCCCCAGAAACGGCGATCACCATAGTTGCTCGATGGGGTTTCGGAAAGGGCCTATTAGTCCTTTCATAGTCTCGTTTAGATATGAGTGTACGAAATCCGTGTGGTCGTTTGCCCGCCCAATGGAGACGGGTTTACAAAAATCGTGAGTCATTTTTAACGCAGAGCGCTTTATATGTAATGCAATCCTGCAAATTGCGAGTTCTGAAACATTTCTCTTTCAACTAATTGCCGAGAAACCCTTCCCAGTCACGAAGTTGATACAGTAAGGCACTACAGAAGCCTACTGGCCCTCTCAACAATAATACGCTTTGAGAGGGTGATTGGCCCATAGTACTGTATCAGTGGGTGACTCCATCTTCTCAAATAATGCCTAAAAAAAGGCCATTTTACTCGGGGGCAGAGACACCCAAAACAATTCGATAGCTTGGGGTACCTGTAGGGCACTCGGGAAAACGTTCCTAGGAACAGAGCGGTAAACATTACCCCAGTGGTGTAACAAGGGGTGGGACTGCCCTGGGTGTAGTGCTCCGGGGGGTGTCGTGGGGGGTGACGAGCGGGGGAACACCCGAGTCACTTGTGGATGCATAACTGTGGGTTAAACACTCCGAAGTGCGTTCATTATTGCTCGTAAGCTCTGTAGGCTTCTCGACTGCTTTACTGTGTCGGTGACAAGGCCGGGAGAGGTTCGTCCGCTATCAGTCGAGGCAGGTCAGGGTTTCTCAAGATTGAAAAACTTTGAGAACGCCTGCTGTAATTGTAGCGGAAGAGCATTGCTCGAGTGCAGCGTTGGGCTGGAACTTGGCCGACTGAACACAAGTCCCAGCCAAACACCGGCGCAGCACTTTCGCATCCAATCTCTTCTTGCGCTTGACTTCGGTAGGCAACGCGTACCGCCGCTATAACGTAGATCCAGTGGGAAGACTCGCTCCGTGTGAAGCCGGCTCGAGCACATTTTCTCGCGTCTCGTCCGAGCAGAGGACCTGAAGGACAAGATGAACATCCTGGTGCCTCCCAGATTCGGACGGACCATGTTCGGCGTCCTGGACGAGACAGCAACCCTGCAGTACGGACAAGTGTACGTCCGCTACTCGACCGACCTCGACCGCTTTGGGCCAGATGACGAATCCCAGGTTCTCACGGGTGAGTCGCCGACTTTGGGGAGCTTGCCTTGGACCAAGTTCCATGTGTGGTGCATGCACATGGACCTCTTTACTGGTGATGGATTGAATCTTCCAAACTTCAGATGTGGCAAAGTTCGGCGAAAATTCGGCAAGTGTCTGTGCACACGCAAAAATACGACGGGACCAAGTAGTGAATACGACGGGGCCAAGTCGTGCGGTCACTATCGTACAGTGTACCAGTGGTTATGGCCTCGAGAACAGAAGATCAACCACAAGTTGATACAAAAACGGCACAGTCCACTGCGCAAGTGACACGTGATGCGGTATATTGGGGATAGTGGTTTTCATTTGATCTTTCCAGTTATGCAATGAGGTAGTTGCAACACTAACTGACAAGTACTTTAAAGCACATTTCGCCATTATAACAATACTGTTTTCGGCTCACGAGTAGTTTGTGCCAAGACAAAATACTATATAGCTTTTCAGTTAGCGTTATTTCGCAATTTTCACCATGCGCATAAAACTGAACGCAACATACATGCTTGACCGTTTCACATCCGACATTCCTAACTCTCTTCATCTTCCTAAACGTCCGGTCTGTCCTAGCATCAGAAACCGGCATTTTAAAGGTTAAAAACGAGACGTTGCAAATGTGGGACGCACACTTCATGCAAAGCTGAAGTGACTCAAATAGATAAACGTGCATGTTGACGATAGTATTGTTATCCCTTCTAGTGAAGGCTCAGCAGCTGTTGCATTCATTTTTGCGCACGAAAAGGTGACTCGCAAAAAAAGTTTGGTTTGATGAGGCCTCAAAACCAAAACTCGCGTAACGTGATTGCGCTGAGTGTGGTCGCCACTGCCCAACCCTGTTGTCAAAGCACTTCTGCAAGAAGTCACAAAAATTACCAGTGAAGACACAGAAATGACACCGATACAATTATCTCGTAGAAACCTTAATAAGTTAAAATGCATTTATATGCTTTAAAAGTAAAAACCTAGGAACTTTTTTTTACACGAAAAAACGGCATATCAACTCTTAGGTCTGGCAAGAATGTATTTTTGCTGAATCTTTGCTGAATCTTTAAAAACGTTTGGCGAAATTCGGCTCCGCCGAATTCCAAGTTTTGGCGCCGAATTTTCGATTTAGCAGAAGTTTGGCCCATACTACTCTTCAGCATTGTCGAGACTCGTCTGCCAAAGTGGGGCACCGATGTACCAAATTGAAGCAAAAAGGGAATTTCATACGTTTTCGTAACAAATCGATTTCGAGATAAAAGCACTCGCGCGTTTGAGCCTCGTGGCGTGGCACTTATTCTAAAAGTTTATTTGATTTGTTTTTGCCGGCTCGAGTTGTCGATGTGCTTACGGCAAGCTGTGCCCATTGTTCTCAGTTTTTGAGGTTTCTGAATGATATGGGAAGCCGTTTCAATTGTAACTTTGGCCGTTCAACATCTTTTATTTAGCTTTGTATCGCCGGTTTATCTATGGAGTTGTGCGCTGAAAATGTTTGGGGACCATCTCGTCGATCTACGGCTCTTTAGCCAACAGCCGAGCGTAGTCTGTGGCTCGATGTGTTTTGTCGGATGGTCTCATAAGATTGACTCGATTACGAAAATGTTCACCGCTCAGCGAATCGCCCGTGCGTCGTCTGCTTCAAGTACAGGTTGTGTACAACGTTTCGTCTCCGCGCAGGCAGGGTGATGGTCACGAAGAACCCGTGCATCCACCCCGGCGACATCCGTCTGCTGGAAGCGGTGGACGTTCCGGCCCTGAGTCACATCCGAGACTGCGTGGTGTTTCCGCAGATCGGAAAGAGGCCGCATCCCGACGAGATGGCCGGTGAGCCCCGCTTTCCAAAAGTAGCAAATCAGGCGTCCTCTCGTTCTCGAGGCGCAAAGGTCTGGCGTTAGTTTGGGGCACGCCGTGAAGTCGCGAAAAATCGCCCAGCCGAAGTGGCGGTTGTAATTGTGAAAATATCCAACTCTGGCGAGAATGTGGAAAAGGTGACACTCGTTCGTTTATACGTCGTAAAGTGCCAAACAAATGCCAGCCCATGGTGAGGAGAGAAGATGTGGAAAACTTGGGGTGGGCAACAAATATCTTTTACAAAAATGAGCAGTTTTTTGGGGTTTCTTTTTGCCTTGAAAAGAGTTGGGATGTCGCGGACGGAGCATGCATTTGTGACGTTTGATTACGGGATGTCGTGGTGTCATCCATGGACACGATCGCGTGACTTTGACGCCGTACCACTTGGTCACGTGACCCAAGGCCATACGACTCCTACGAATGGGTCTTCCGTTCGCAGGCTCGGACTTGGATGGGGACGAGTATTCGGTGATCTGGTACGAGCCGCTGCTTTTTAAGAGGAACGACGATCCCATGGACTTCTACAGCAGCGAGGCCGTGGAGAAGGAAGGCACTGTTCAGGTAAGGGTTGAAGTCTTCTCTGCTGTATGTTTGAGTTGGGGTCCTTGGCCATTCTCAGAATAGTCAAAAGTTCCCATTTCCACGTTGTTGCCGCTCAATGGTGCAGCCAATAGACGGACATCGGTTGAACTTAACTTTCTGTATGCTGTCTCGGTGGTCAAAGTCGGAATCACTTAAGGTGTGCGTGTCTTCTAAAAGCCAAGTGCCATCACTCCGGAAGCTGGAAAGTTGCGAATGATTCGATTGCAACTGATAGTGAAATTGATAAGTTGTTTCTAAATTAAGGAGAGACGCGCTTCAGGGCATGACGAAGTGGGGGGAGACGTTTTTCGTGTCAAGAGAATCCGAAGCGATTTCCGTTTTTTTTATGATGAGACTGTTCGGCGACATGCTTTAGTAGGGGAAAATGGGCAAACACTAGTGTGCCAATAGTGTAGTACACTGTGCAACACTGTTACCGCAAACATGACGTCGGTCCGTTTTTGCATTTTAGTGCAAAGGGCTCTTGGCGGCCACTAAATTTTACTGCTTAGGTTAGTGCCTTGAATGTGCACTTTCCTCTGCACTAGTAGCTCTAATCAGAGCCTTTCAATCCTAAAAAAAAATACAGTCGCAACCGGTGATTATGTTAACAATGGGTTCAATCGTCTTACCTGCACCAACCTACACCGGTGAGGAAGAGCGTTGCACGGTGCAGAATGGCGCAGGGCAGTGACTCGTCGTCCGTGCTCTAAAATAGACCACACTCTAAATGAAAGACGGCGGCGTATGCATAGTCTGGCGGCTGCGGGAGGTGCGGGTAATTCGAATGGGCCCGGCATTGCTCCACGTGCTTGTCCAAAGGCCCCCAACCTTTCGACAGGTGGAAGACATGGTGGACTTCATGTGCACCTACATCGTGAACGACATCGTGGGCCTGATGGGCAGCGCGCACCTGGCGTGGGCCGACCTGCTCAAGCAGGGAGTCAAGTCCCAGCGCTGCCTCGTCCTTGCCAAAAAGTGCTCCGAGTGCGTGGACTTCGCCAAGACGGGAAGTTCGACGCGCCTCGCCCAGTCCGAGAAGCCCCCGCGCTACCCGGACTTCATGGAGAAGCACGCGGAGAAGTACACGTACCCGTCGAAGCGGGCGCTCGGCCTGCTCTACCGCAACCTGAAGGGCATGGTCGCGGACAGCGCGGGCCCCGTCGGGGACGTGCGTCCGGACCGCCGTCTGCTGGTCCCGGGGCGGGAGGAGTTTGTCGAGGGGGCACGGGAGGCACTACGCGAGTACAAACTGGCGCTCTGTTCCATTTTAACTAGCTATGGGGTAAGCTCGGAAGCGGAGGCGCTGTCGGGCGCGGTGCTCTCGATGGACAAGCACGTGAAGACGAAGCACGACCCCACCGACGTGGCGCTGGTTCTAGAGAGCCAAATTCAGCACCTGATGGAACGCACGCGCGCTGTGTTCTTCGAGGGGCTGGGCGGGGACTTTGACTTCCGCGCCGCAAAGCGCAAGGCGTCCGCGTGGTACGAAGTCAGCTACGAGGGGCAGACCGGCGGGTGCAGCGGGTTTGCGTGGGCGGTCTCGGACGTGCTTCTGAGTGTGCTCCGCGATGCCCCCGCGCTGCCGGTGGATGGGTACCACGGCAGGGGGACGGTACGAGACCGGCTGGCCGAGAGGCTACTTCCCCGCAACGACCAGAAGGCAGTGCCATTCGAGGTGGCGCTCCTAAACAACGCGCTGGTGCTGCTGCGCCAGTGGCTCAAGGGCAATGAGAAGACGCTGACCCGCATGGACTCGAGCACGCCGAGCGACGAGCGGCTGGCGGACTACACACGTCTCGCTAAGGAGAGTCTGGAGAGGGCGATGGCGGACCTGGAGAAGCGGTACGGCAAGGAGCGGGTGAGGCACCGGCCGAGCGTGCTCCTTATCTCCTGTCTCAAGGACTTGAGTCGTGTCTGTCACAAAGACGGGAGGAAAGCTGCGAGGAGCAGAGACAGCCTACACGTGGCCAAGCAGAGAGACTGCCTCGGCAACCTGGCACAGCACACGCTCCAGCGGCTCTTGTACCACCGCTCCGGCAAGGAGGTGGACCTCGGAACGGCGGTCCTGCCCGCGGGACCGATCCAAACACAGGTGGTCCTCGTGCAGAGCGGGGACCACGACTTCTACATGGCGGTCATGCGGAACTTGTGCAAGTTCCGGTCGATGCTCTGCGGCCTGACGCAGGTGGAGGACGTTCAGCTCGGCGAGTACGAGGACGGCTTCGGAGAGCACTTCTTGCGACTCATGGTGACGGGAATTCCCTGGGCCATAGACCGCCTCAAGAGCATAGCCATCAACGAGCAATTTCAACGTACGTTTCGCAGCTTGCTCACCGAAAAGAATTCTGCAATGGCCGACTAACGTGTGGGCGGACGCGACCGTTACGCCATTTCGTACATGGGGCATATATTTGATCACAAATATCACAAAACCCTCACGCTGGTGCTATACAGTTTCGAAATCACCTCATAGGTGGTGCCGTGATAAGTAAACGCAAGTGTGTGAACGAACCTTAACTTTGGGAACATTATGTCCTTGCACCACTGCAGTCTCTGTTTTTATTTTTCGTTTTTTTCAGTGAGGTTCCTCAATATAAGTGGCAATTGGGATGAGGTTAGTGTCCCAGGATTCCTCCAGGTTATCTGCTTGCTTTTTAAATGGCAAAAGGGTGTCATTATTCTTTGTTGGTTCTCATCAGTGGAGAGTGTGCCATGTTCAGACCACCGTCAAATCCCGAGCAAGCGCCCACTAAACATTAGAAGATGGTCGTCTAAAACTGGGGGTTGGGTGCTGCTTAGGTCAACAGTGTGTAAAAATCTGTTTTTTTTGCGTATTTTCCAAATGTTGAAAACTGAGGGGTGGGCACTTATTGTGGAATGGATGGATGCTCAGTATTTTGCGGCAGTGCGGTAGGTTTGAGGTGCTGCAAACGCCATTACGAGAGAAATGTGCAATGCTGACTGCAGTGTTGTGGGACTCTTTCTTTTTTTTTTTTCTCGCTTGCTTTGAACGCTTGAAGGCTTTGATCTGGCAAGCGTCTAGTCGGTCCTTGGAAGTTGAAATAAAGAATATATATTTTTTTTTTTCAAAACCGAAGAGAGAATTTGCTGGTTTTGATTGTAGGTTAGGAGTGGCGGGACAAACTCCTTCCAGAAAGCCTCTTTCCATTTTAGCAGGGCGAACACTGGAGAGGAGGAAAGGGCCAATCGTTGCAGAGATTTTTGTGGCACGAGCTTGGGCTGTCCGAGACAACTTCAAGTACCCCGCCGGATAGACCAAAGTTTCGGAGACGAACTGGGCGACTGCGCGCATTTTTGTCTTCTTATTTCGGACACCTCGCACCCTGGGCGACTTTTTGGCCGAATGGAGATGTTCGTATAGTAACGAGACGCAACTGTACTCCATTGCCCGTACCATTACAACCATTTCCAAATGCTACGTCCCTTTTGGGTTCTTCACTCGGTACGGCGTTCGAATCCCCGCAAACGCTAATCGTCTCCTTTATTGCGAACTGCTTCGTGAGCCGGCGCCCGTGGGAGCGTCAGGGTGGCCGCAGGGTGCACTGCCATCGGAGGTGGCGAGCACACTGCATGGCCACCCGGCGGCAGGTGGCCCAGTCGGTGCCACCGGGGAACAGGCACACCTCTCCCCAGGTGGTCCGCACCGCCTGCAGGGGCTGCGTCCAGCCCAGCTGCTCGTCTCCCTTGAAGAGCACTCGGCGGTCCTCCTGCAACAAAGGCGGTGAGATGTCTGTTACGTGCCGCGTGGTCGGCTCCTCTACTCCGTAGGGTCTGATCGCAGCCAACGCTGCAATCCGATGAAGCCAATCGAGCAAGAGTGCGTCGTCTTTGTGCGCTCGGTATCTCCGACCGGACCGGTCGCGCAGATTGAAGGCAGCGTGATCCCGCGCTTTTTTGTGCAGTTTAGTCGGTGATGCACTTTTGGGGTTGCTCGATTAGCAGCAACGAATTATAGCTTCGGCTGTTGAGAGTGTGGGAAAAAGGTGGATTTCTTCTTTGGTGTGGTTGGCTGCCACAGGCTGAATACTACACCGTACCAAAGCGGTGCGTATGCTCCGCAATAAGATCTGGCAGCCTTATTTTGTGGCTCAATTGATTTTGGTTGGACTGTGGTACACCCCTTCCCAAATATTTTTCGTGTCATAAAATGAATCTGGGGAATCAACATTGGGATGCAGCAAACATTTTACCCCATTAAGTGTAATCACTCTGTTACATCCGGTGTTGGATAAAGTATTGCTAAAAAGTACTCGGAGTAAAGTACAAAGTAAATGAGAGGTTGCGTATTTCGAGTAAAGTAGTAAAGACACCAGGCACAATGTACTCGGAATACAATGCTCTTTCAAAGTGAGGTATAAGCACTTTTTAACACTCTTTCGTGGTATGCATTGCCCCAGGGGTAATCGGGGGCGCGTCGGTTATTTTAGAAAATGGCGGCGAATATTGGGTGAAGTGTAGCGACCTCGGAGTACTAGTTATCTTGGGGAAATGGCGCCGAATTCAGAAGTCCCTCAGATTGTGAATTTGGCACCGCTTGCACCGGCCTACGCCCGAGGGGGTGAAACATACCGGAAGGGAGCACAACGTCGGCTCCAAAGCTTCCGCAAGCCATCCTCTCGTGGAGGAGTGTCCTCTCCTAATCCTCTCCCAGTACAAACGAAGCAGTGTGCCGTCTGCTCGCGTTTCTGGTGAGAGTAGGATATCCCTCCCAGTATTTCTTCGGAGGTGACAAAGCATCATTTTCTGACACAAATTTAACGAGACTACATTATGGGAATGTACCGCAAAGTTACGAGTTTTACTTTCCTCGGAAAGTGCCGCCAAAAATAAGTGAGGTAGAATCACATTCTCGCAGAGTGTACTTAAATAAACCACAAGTTTTCTAAACCTACTTTAAGTAGCTTAAAGGGGCCCTGCAAGGACTTCTTTTACTAGTTTTTAATTTGCACCAAACCTGAACGCACTGAACATAGTAAATTAAAACTTTTCTCGAATTTTGCTTTATTATAAAAGTTATAGGCAAATTAAAATGACAAAAACAAGCAAAAAATAACCTCCTTCATGACGTCCTTGGTCCTGGCTTTGGTGGCCATGAACGGAGGAGTAGTGAGCTCGGAGAGCGCTCACGGCTGCCGCACTCCGTGTCGACAGCTCAAGAGGGTGCCACTAAAGCATGTTCTGGAGAGGCTGGATAAAGCGGGCGGCCAGGGCGGCTCGCATTGCATTTGCTGCACGATTAAAGACTAATTCGGCATGACACTTCATTGGCCACAAACGGCAGCAAACACGAGGTAAAGATCAGTTCAGAACGGGAGCCACTTCGCTCTGCCATACCGCCAAATGGCCAAACCACAAGCCAAAGCTGCTCGCCGAAGGCCTTTGGAACGCTCGGATCCTCGAGCCCGTATACGACTGCAGCGCCGCCGCGTACATCCGGGACCTTTCTACGCTCAACGCTCGTCAGTGCCTCATCCCACCCCTTTCTTGTATGCGCCACTTTTTCCACCGCTTGGTGGCGGGTATGTCGACCGGTCATTTCTTGTTTCTATACTTTCTGAACTGCATTTGTTTCTTTTCTGATCTAAAACACTGAACAAGAACTACTTTTATAAATAATTGAAACGGCTCGTGCCACTTATATTTTGTATTTTGACAAAAAACAGGCTTTTAGCAGCTCTGACCTGTAGAAAGGCCAGGACCTAAAACGTCACGATGTCACATATTGTATGCTTTCGTCACCGCGGGTCGCTTCCGTAGGTGGAGGAGGTTTCCGCGTCGTCCTGTTAAAATATGACGCACTGATATTTAGTTACTCTCAATGTGCCCGCTGGCTTGCCCAAACCCCAAGAGACTTAGAAACCGCAAAAAAGGTAGGCGCTTGGATATGATTGCAGGTCCCCTTTAAAAGGTAACTCTCGTCGAAAGCGAAAACAAAACGCTTTAGCAACACAAATAATGATCGCAGCCGAAATATTTCGTCAAAGTGAAGCCGCATTCTCCACTGAAACCGATTTTAAAAATGCGACCAGAGGCTGTTCAGCGGGTGGCAGGCGGGTTTGCGTTTCGTCGAGGAACACTGGGGCAGCACCCTCGTGACGTCACATAGCGGTGGAGCTGCGGTTAATTGGTTGTACAGCAGCACTCGGGTGATGTCTCGTCATGGCCGTACGTCTGGTGGTCATCGTTGCCACCCCTCTGGGACAGTGGTCTTAATCTCGTCTCGGGAAGTGGGCCGCATAAAAAACTTTAATACACTAAGGGCCGGAACACCACAACGGGGCGGTAAACGTTCCGCAAAGTTTACTCACGTCAAACGTGTCGTAACTGCAATGCGTCATAAAATAGGGATACCGAGGAAGTCTAAATAGGTTTATTTATTTATTTATTTATTTTATTTATTTAGACATACTGCAGGCCTTGAACAGGCCCCTGCAGGTGTGGGGTACATACAAGCAACAAAACTATACATATGAGAAACAAGAAACACATGGCAACCTTATCTATTACTTATACAACGACATAAATACTTATGAACGCCATCAGCATAATAAACATTCCATAATCAATGCCTAATATACAATAAAAAAATTAAAAAGAAATGCACGTACAAACAGAAGGAAAGGAGAACAATCAAAAGTTGTGACTCTCAAGAGCAACATTGAAGTCGGGGGCAAAAAAGATGTCACGAGGGAGGGCGTTCCAATCCGTAATAGTGCGTGGAAAAAAGGAATACTTAAAAATGTTAGTTCGAGCGAATATTGCTACCAGGGAATACTGATGATGGTGCCTAGTTTCCCTAGATAATGATGGGGATAAATATAGACTTGATTCAATGCGGAGTCTGTTATTATAAAGCAAATACAAAAATTTTAGTCGCGCAATTTTTCGACGATGCTGGAGTGATGATATATTGTTTGCTATCATCAATGAAGATGGGGAATCTAGCCGATTATACTTTCCATAGATGAAGCGAATAGCTCTCCTCTGAACCATCTCAAGCTGTGACGCATCCTTTTTGGTATTCGGGTCCCATACTATGCCAGCATATTCTAACTTCGGTCGGACCAAGGAGTTATATGCTTGTGATTTAACGGAAGGGGCAGCGCTTCTAAGTTTTCGACGTAACAAGCCCAATTTTCGAGAAGCGGAGGAACAGATATTTTGAATGTGTTGTGACCAACGGAGATCGTGAGATATGGTTACGCCGAGATGTTTGTATTCAGTCACATCAGATATTACATCATTGTTTAATTGATAAGAGAACTTCAGTGGCTTTACTTTTCTTGTTATACGTAAATGAACTGTTTTCGTAAAATTTAGCTGCATTTGCCATGTGCGGCACCAATTGCAGATAGAGGCAAGGGAAGAATTCAGTGATATTTGGTCGGCAACTGTGGATATCCTTTTGAACAAAATACAATCATCAGCGAATAAACGAATATTTACATCTGGGCGAACAACTGAGATGATATCATTTATATAAATTAAAAACAACAACGGGCCAAGCACACTGCCCTGAGGAACACCTGAGGAAACACCCAGAATACCGGAAGCATGACCAGCAATGTCGACAAACTGGCTGCGATCAGACAAGTACGAACCTATCCAATTGACAATCTCGGACGGTATTCCAAGACACTCTAATTTATACAGAAGTTTGCCGTGTGGAACTTTATCAAAGGCCTTGCTAAAGTCCAAAAAAATAACATCGACCTGACCAGATCTGTCTCAAGTAGCGGCAAAATCATGAACTGTGGTGACAAGTTGCGTAATGGTAGATAAACCCCTTCGGAACCCGTGCTGAAATGGTGTAAGCAAGTTTCTTTCTTCTAAAAAATCTCGAACATAATTACTCACAATATGCTCCATAAGTTTGCACGATGTACTCGTAATAGAAATAGGACGATAATTACTGACTTCTGAACGATCACCCTTTTTATGAATGGGAACGACACGTGCGGTTCGCCAGTCACTAGGCAGCACACAAGAACTAAATGAAGCGCGAAAAATGACAGTAAGAAAACGTGCAAGCGATTCTGCATATCTACGCAGGAAGGCGTTTGGGATTTTATCAGGCCCACAACTAGACTTAGTTTTCAAGTTTAGTAACATAACAAACACACCGCGAAACGAGATAAAATCGGGGTTCAGTGGGGTATTAGTAGCAACGGGGGTGTACGTATCTAAATCAGAAAACACAGATTGGAAATATAAATTGAACTCTTCAGCAATTTGTTTCTTATCAGTGACAGCCACGTCGTTAACCTTTATCTGGTCGACAGGCTTTGTACTCTCTGAAAGATAATTCCAAAATTTTGCAGGATCATGTTTCAAGAAGGTAAGAAGAGTGCACGAAAAATATTTGTTTCTAGCTTCCTTGACCTGCCTTGTCATTTCATCCTGTAAACCTTGTACGCTTCCAGTTTTGCGAGCTCTTTTAAACCTTTTGATGCGACGGGAAAGGTGAATTATTTCGCGGTTTATCCAAGGCTTCCTACGTCCCGTGCATTTACGCCGATCAGGTATGAAGTTATCTAAACAATAGTTACACATATAAACAAACTTCTCCCACAGCAAAATAACATTGCCTTCAATAAAGTCGCTGAAACAAAAATCAAGATAATCCAATACACTTTCATCATTGGACCTTGAAAAATCCTTCACAGTTAAAGTAACCCTTTTCCTTTGTGAGGGGCGGTTCAGATGACAGTAAAAAAGCACTAATTTGTGATCCGACTCACTCTCCTCGAGAGTTACGGTATAATCAACAAAAGCGCGACTGACAAAGATAAGGTCCAAAATTGAGCGACTGGAACCGCTTTCCCGTGTAAAATCTTGAACGACTTGGGTTAGATCACATGCGAGCATCATGTCGAACACGATGTCATCACCGGGAGAGCTAGACAATCGCAGCCAGTCAATATGGGGGAGATTAAAATCGCCAACCAGAATAATTTGCTCGCCTCTGTATTTTAACAGGTCATCGTATAGCCGATTTAAGTAGTCTGGACTAGCGGAAGGGGATCTATATACGGCGCAAAGTATAATTTTATGGCCCCAAACATTAAGACGAAGTATTAGACTTTCGTGATCACCAATTTGATCTAATACGATAGCAGAAATAGACGGCTTTATTACAACCGCTACACCGCCGCCACGAGAGGGACGGTCCCTGCGAAACACTTGATGGGATTCCGGAAAAATTTCTGCATCAGACACAGAGTCATTAAGCCACGTTTCAGTGATCACAGTGACATGGGGGTCATAATTGAGAAGAATGAGTTCAAACCACTCTGCTTTATTAACTATACTTCGCGCATTCATGTTCAGGAGACAAAATTGTTTAGAAACTGGTAATGGTTCTCGTCATTCATCAACAGGAGCTGCATTGGCAATGGGAACCTTTACTCGTACATTTGAAGATTCATCCCAAGCAAAAAGGTCGTTGCCAATTCGTAGTTTATCGTTGACGAGAAATACTTTTAGTTTATTCGTTCTCTCGACGCTTGCACTATTCCAGAGCAGTCTTCTTTTGTTAAGCGTTTCCTGAGAATAATCGTTTTGGATGTAAATGTTGGTACCTTTAAGTTTTTTTGCATCGCGTAGGATTTCTGCCTTTTCTTTGTAGTCTTGGAGACACAGAATAATTGGCCGTTTTCCCACGCGTTTTTTTAGGCGATGAATTCTTTGAACAGAGGTGCAGGAGACTCCTAGTCGCCTTGCAAAAATATTTTCGACAACCTTGCCTCTCAAGTCCTGCTCGGACTCATCTGGTGCGTCTGCTACTCCAAAGATAACAAGATTTGAACGTCGACTCCGGTCCTCTAAATTAGCAAGCTTCGCATTTTGTAGTGTTATTGTCTCCTCTAGCTTGTTAACGGTCTTTTTAAGTGCATCCACCTCCAGTGACTTCACTTTTAACTCAAGCAATACCTTGTCTACTTCTGCAACTCTTGACAGCACTTCAGAAACTGATTTATCAGTACCGGATTGTTGGATTTTCAGGTCAGCTATTTCCTTGTGAATTATTGCTTGCCCGTTCATCAACGACTCAAACATTTCTTCAACCGTTGGCCCTGGATTTGTCTCGACGTCACCACATAGCAGCAGTTTACATACATCAAAACAGTCAACAGCAATTTCACAAAGCATTTGTGGGCGCGGCACAACTATCAGACACAGATCATCACTCCTAAAGCATGAAGGATAACTGACCTGTACGAAAAACCACGACATGGTCAGCCACATGTTCTTGTTGGCCTCGCCGCGCCCACTGAAGTTGTAGTTCTGAAGACAGTCCTTTATGGATGCGGTTGATGGTGACGTCACGAACCCGGATGAATCAAGGGGCGTTGTCAGCAGCGTATAGCTTGGAAACAGGCGATGACTGGCGGAACTGGATGCCGGGAGCACGGTTCCGCCGACGTTGGCCGAGGATACTGCGCCGAACAGACAGGGAAGTGCCTGTACGAAAAACCACGACATGGTCAGCCACATGTTCTTGTTGGCCTCGCCGCGCCCACTGAAGTTGTAGTTCTGAAGACAGTCCTTTATGGATGCGGTTGATGGTGACGTCACGAACCCGGATGAATCAAGGGGCGTTGTCAGCAGCGTATAGCTTGGAAACAGGCGATGACTGGCGGAACTGGATGCCGGGAGCACGGTTCCGCCGACGTTGGCCGAGGATACTGCGCCGAACAGACAGGGAAGTGCCTGTACGAAAAACCACGACATGGTCAGCCACATGTTCTTGTTGGCCTCGCCGCGCCCACTGAAGTTGTAGTTCCGAAGACAGTCCTTTATGGATGCGGTTGATGGTGACGTCACGAACCCGGATGAATCAAGGGGCGTTGTCAGCAGCGTATAGCTTGGAAACAGGCGATGACTGGCGGAACTGGATGCCGGGAGCACGGTTCCGCCGACGTTGGCCGAGGATACTGCGCCGAACAGACAGGGAAGTGCCTGTACGAAAAACCACGACATGGTCAGCCACATGTTCTTGTTGGCCTCGCCGCGCCCACTCATTTTATAAAAACTAGAAAGAATGAACGCGTCACGCTCTAAATACGCGGACTCTACACCTGAGATCGCTTTGCTGCAACGAGCGAAGAAACGTCCGCCTCAAACTCTTGCGCTTAGACTATCCTCAAGATTGTCCGCAAATGTTCCTCTGTTATCCTTGACCCAAGTGTTGACTCTTTCACCTTCAGCGACGAGAAGAGGAGCTTGCGCTGGTGGGTGCTTCCAAACATGTTGATGATCCTCGCTCCTTTCGTCCAGAAACTTGGAAAACTGTGGCACTCTCACGTCCTGAAACTTTTGCCTCAGTATGGTGCTAGCCTGCAGCTCTAGAAGTTCCAGCTGGAGCTGTGGATCGACGTCAACTGCCTGCACCGAAAAGGGCAACTAGAAAACTCGGAACTTCTCAGAGTGGCTGCTTATGCCTGGAAATCGCTCTTTAAATTCTTTTTGGAGACTACGGAGAAGCTCGGAAAAGATACCGCAAGATACCTGATTTATGTGCCCCAGCAACAATTCAGCATTGGAAAATGATTGAGCTTTTGCTGTCCTTTCTGCCGCTCCCAGAGCTGCAGCTTGCTTGAAATGCCCGAATGTCGTTACACATTGTGGTGCTAATTTTCTGCTTCCCCTGAAGTTTACCATTGAGGCAGTTCAGGTTCATTGTGTCAGTGAGGAATGCGAGGGAGAGAAGCCACTTTGCATCTGATGGCTCGGGGACGACCTTGTTCCTGCTCTCCAAGAAAGCATTCATCTCTTCCCGCAGATCAAAGAAAAGTTTAAGGAAGTTTCTGTGGCTTAACCATCGTACCTTGATGTGACACTCGCCATGCTCGCCGCCAGACGCCTCCAAAAAAGAGACGAACTGGCGGTGGGTGAGTGCTCTCAAATGAATGAAGTTGACTGCGCCAAATAAAATGTCCACGACGCTCTTCATTTGCAGCGACTCCCTGCATAGTGCCTCTCAATGAAGAATGCAGTGAATGGCTGCAAACTGCTTGGTGGTACCAAGTTCTGCGAGTTTCTTCTCCAGTTGTCCGACAAGGCCGCTCTTCCTCCATAGCATGATAGCGCACCGTTGGTTGCTAGGCAAACCGGCTTCTTTGAGGGTAATCCAGCAAAACAGTGTGGGCGGTCGTGGTCGTTCCTTTCATCGGCACGAGGTCCAAGAGTATTAGTCCATAATGGTTAAAACTTCTGTCTGCGCCTCTGACGAAAATGGTGCACTGAGCGTTGTCGGTGCTCTCGTTGACAGCGATCGAAAATGCGTCGAAGGTGTGGCAGAGGGTCTTCGATGATTTTTTTATGTCGTCACCGATCTTGTTAATCCTTTCAAGCGCAGTGTTTTGCGAAAGACTTATTTTCTCGAAACTTTTTGTCATGGTTGGGCATACAGTGTCAGAAACTTCTAGCAGGCACTTTTTGAGAAACGAGCCATCGGTAAACGGTTTTGAGGATTTGGCAATAAGCTCGGAGACAATGAAGCTCGCTCTTACTGTTTCGTCGCTTGTCTCTTTGGCTTTCTGAAATGGGTCGTGCTGCTTTTCCGGGGACATCGTAAGTTAAAAAACTGTGTCTTCGTAGAATTTTTTAGTGAGCGCATCTTGCTCTTTGCCATGGCATGACTTGAAGTGTTGGACTTTATACTTCCTGGGGACAAAAATGGCCTGCTGGCAAATCAAATGCAACACGTTGTCCCGCGATTCTGCAAAGAAGTAGGCGATTTCCCGTCGCTCTCGAACAGTCTTGCTTCTCGTCCTTGATTTTGCACTTCGTAGATGGCTTCGCCAACGACATTGCAACATCCACTGCAGAACTTTGTCGCTTCCGCGAGACAGAAAGACGTTGCAACGGAGCGTGACACCAGCGCCAATACGTCGAAATATTGGGCGGGCGGAAGAGGACCCAGAAATATTTTTGAACTAGTGTTTCGAGAGTATCTGAATCGTAACTCTTTGGTTGCAGTGACGTCGCTATGTCCGGTTGGCACATTGCGTGACTGACCTAGACAAGACGAGGGGGACAAGACCCCACAGATGGCTTTTGTTCCCCCTGTGGCTTAACTTTTTCTCCAAAGTTTATACAAAGATTCAAAGGTTGACACAGTTGGGCAAAGAGAGAGGGAGGGGCCACAGACGAACTTGGGGAGTGGGCCACTGACAAGAGCTACGCGGGGCGCGTGCTTGAGATCCCTGCCCTAGGAGATAGTTTCGGTTTTGTCGTAGATGCCCGAAGCCAAGCTTTCGGCCGTGATATTTATAAAACTACACATGTAATACAGAAAAAAAAAGTGAAAGCCGTTTACAAATCCCTGTAACGCCGAATTGGAGCGCAGCTCTTGAGGAGGAGGAGTGAAGGGTACTGAGGGGAGGGTAGACCCCTCCTCCTTCTCCTCCTCCTCCCCTCATTCTTTAATATGCTCCGGGGGGGGGGGGGGGTCACGTGACTTCGGGGAGGGGGTCACGTGACCTCGGGGAGGCATGACCTGGGGGTCACGTGACCTTGGGTGTCACGTGGGGGTCACCTCAAGGTCACTTGACCCCCAAGGTGACCCCCACGTGACCTCAGGGGGTCACGTCACCTGGGGGGTCACGTGACCTTGAGGGTCACATGACCTTGGGGAGGAGACCACGTGACCTTTAAAGGGTCATCTTGGGGTCACGTGACCTTGAGATGACCTTGGGAGGGGTCACGTGACTTTGAGATGACCTTGGGATGACCTTGGTTACGCCGACGGCGACGCCTGACGCCGCTCAAGCCGGGAACGGGCCCCTAAGAGCTGCGCTCTAAAAACGAAAAAAAACATGTCCTCGTAATTCAGAGACGCTGCTTTAGCTGAAAACAGTCATAATCCCAAATTCAAAGTTACCTATTGACCGGAGTTGCCCTTTAAGTATATTGTACTTAAGGTATTTCCCAAGACTGGTTACAACAGTGAGGACAATTCTACCTTGCTAGCTCCAAGGCGTTGACGTTTGGAAACAACCTGGTGGTGTACAGGGAAGAAATCAACGAGATGCCCCGCATGTCGTCTGTTCCCCTTGAGAGACGGCATAAAATGATGGCAAGGAAGCCGATCCTGTGACCTTGGGGTTGGTAGCTCCGCTATATTTGTGGTGAGGGCATCCGTCGGGTCGCAAATGCGCTCTCAAATCGTAACGGCGTCGCACTTGAAAACAAAGCCCACCTTATCGGCTGAGGACATCTGGTTCTGCTCGGAGTCTGGCAAACCGCTCGAGTCTGCTGAAGCCACAGTTGGAGTCTGCGGTCCTTGCCAGCAGACGGCAAAGAACGGGCGACTCGGGCGGAGGGACAACTGCAGAACTTTGCTCGGCGAATCCCCCTGATTGCCCTGCGAATAAAAGTCACCACATTTTGCAGTAACTTTTTTTTTTTCTTTTTTTTAAAGCCAGGGTACTTTTGTGGAGGGAGACTGAGCACCTTCCTGGAAGGTGCAGAATCAAACTCTGGGCACTGCCAGCATTACAACAACACCACCGGTGCATATTCCATTTGAAGAGCAATGTGGTCCGCACCGTTTTTGAGAAGAAGCGAAGCATTTGTGCGCGAACGCCCCTCACCTGACTAGGTGCCCGGATGCTGTCCAGGCAAGCGCAGCCCCGGCTCTGTGGAGTGTCCCCTGCGTAGCAAACGACGTGGTAGCCCGATTTCATTCTCGAGCGTCCGACCACCAAATATCCCGACGACTGGACTCGGTCTAATTCCTCTCTGGGTGAACTAAACAGTTTATCGCCATGACAAGCTTGCGACAGCCTACATCGAAAGTAATTTGTGTCTTTTGTAGGCCCGCTCCCGTTGTATCGGCAGCTTGATTTTCGGATAAAGAGTGGGCTGGCGTGCCAGCTACTATGGCCGACGGGATGCAAATGGCTCGGATGTCGTTTGCTTATCTCGCCTCCAGGACGAGCTTTCCACCTTCGATAACATTTCAGCCCCTCCTAAGCTTCGAGAGCGCACGTGCAACCGAAGCGCAGCAAATGGTGAGGAGTGCGTGCTGGACGCCGATTGTACGAAAGCGATGCCCTGCGAGTCTGTCGGGGACCATCCCTTCTTTGGAGACTAGTAAGCCCGTGCGTGGACTACCTTCCGTTTGTAGACGAGCTTGACTGCCCTCACCAGGCTTGTCAGGCTTCTCCTCTTGAAACCACTCGTGAGGTACCATCTCATTCTCGCTGGTGCTTGACCGGCTGCACCGCCGCTTGTTCTTGGTCGCTGGGGAGAACGATAATCCTTTAGTGGATCCACACGGCACTTCCCAACGACCAAAGCTCAAGAACCGTTCCAAATTACGTGGAACAAGCGCGAGAGTTGTCACCAGATTCGTTATATGGAGGTTTAAGGAAGTTTTGGTCTTGAGATGGTCCAGTATCTCGTCTGTAGATGGGCAGTCTAGCCAGGGCAGTTATGGCTGAACCGCCCCGTCAAAGCAGAGACACCACGCGCCAATGGACACAAAGGCAAAGGTCCGAAAGTGATTTGAATCACATTTTTCTTGGACTTTGCGTTTGTTGTCTCTGCTAAAGGAGTGCACCCGTGTTCCCGCTGAAAGGCATCAGCATTTTGGGTGTGATTTCGGTAGGTCGGATCAAAGAGATTTCCAGAAGCGTCTATGTCTAGGAACGTGGTGTTTTGCTTATGAGGGGCGGCATGATGCAACTACAGGTACAACTAAGAAAAGTGAATGTCAATTGGGAAGTTTTAATAGGGGAACAGCTAATATATAGCTGTTCTGACTAAAGAATAATAAAGCATGAATCGTGCCACAAAATCAAACTTCTTCAGTGGGGAGTCTAGATTACAGTGTGGATTCAAAATGAAGTGTGCTAACATTCCAGCGTTGTAAACCCTCCATATTTTCTACTTTTTTTCTCGAGTGTTTTTCTGACAGTTGATGCACAACAGTTGCAATCCTGATATGACGTATAGATTTTGTGAGCTCCTCCAGGTGGAGCTGTCGTGACTGCCTGCTGTGCATACGATTGTACCTAATGCTGGTGCTGTGTGGCACTGCTGCTTTGTGACACACGAACATCTCGCGTAAGCAGGCTCACCGGGCACAACGGGAAGGAAGACAAAGCTGGGGTCAAGCGCGCAGCGAGGCAGGAAGCCGAGAGCCGTGAAGAGCTGCACTAGCTGTGGCGACACCGGGCCAGGATTCTGGTCGACGTGTACCTTCACAAGGCGCTGATCCTCCTGGAAATACTTCAGGAAGCCCTTCACACTGTCCTTGTAGTCTTGCAGGCGTTTCTGCACCGTACCATTGATACGTCGGTTATTGCTGTAAGGATTCTAGAGCTGCTCCAGATCACGGTCTGCTCTCCTACAGAACGGTGGCTCGCAAACAACTGCATGAACTCTTGCAGGCCTGACGGTTGTAGGTACGTCTAAAACTGCTGTACATAATCGTCTGTCTACCTGACAAGTCTGGTTGCAACAGAACTTGTACTTTAGCATTCTCAAAGGAAAAAAGGCAAGACTTAAAACTGCTTACGTGTAAGAATGCAAAAGCATTCCTACAAGCAGCGCGCATCTTCCCTTTTCACACGGCGCTCCAGTGGTGACATCGCACCCCCCCACCGGCTTTTGTGACGAAGCATCTGCGTTGCTGTGCTTTTCTTTGTGTTTTATTTTCGAGGCACGTCCGCTTTGACCCTGAGTGGTGCGTGCTTGATGACATATGTTTATGGCCATCTTTTGTGCACAACGCCGATGCCACCTTTTCGCGTAATGGTAGATAAAGGGCCCGTTCACACACTTGCGACCTCTTAGAACGAGTGCCTTGGAACCTCTTAATGTCTCTCTTGATGGGAGCAGAAACCCAGAAACGACGAGAGGACACCCTGGCACCATCTATTGGGTAGCAGTGTAAACTTGGCAGTCCAGCATAGTATTTTCTATTTCTCTCACTCATTATCCTTTCTTTCTTGGCTCGAAAAATTTTGTCAACGTTATAAACGAGCCTTTCTCATAGGTATTACGCACATTTGACCTCGGAAATCTTGCATAACTGTCACTCTTGTGAAATGCAGTTCCAGGGTCACCAGATAGATGGTGCCAGTGTGTTCTCTCGTCCTAAAAAATTTTAAGAGGTTTCAACAGGTCTTGTCTCTCGGTTATTCTCGGTTGCAAGTGTGTGAACAACGGGCCTTGGTGCTTTCGCCTTAAAAATTGGTCATAGAGGTCAGTCTACAGTTATTGACTGAACTATAGGCTGTCAGTGAGGTAACAATCAAATGCACGTATGATTTATTGTTGCCATAAAAAGATGTAATGAATATGAGGACTTGCTAAATTGCTCTATAAACAAATAAATGGTTACAGCCTTTTTTTTTTTTTTTTTTTTTTTTTTTTTTTTGGTTAGTCGGTGCATGTGCAAGAGACTAGCCTTTGTCTTGGCGAAGTCCTTCTCATCTCCGAGAGCTCGTCTGGTTTCTTTTCCCGTGGCCGCCTTCAGGCTGGTTTCAGCAACGTCCAGGTCGAGCGCAAACAAACAAGGCCACTGAATGTAACGAAAGAAGAGCATTTTTTTTTTTATATGAGTTCTGTGTTGAAAAGAATGCAGGAGTTTGTAGAAATTTCTATTTCTACAACAACCTCATTATTTTGGCAGACTGAGTTACATCTTTTCATGCCTTTCGATATTTGGGGACGTGCAGTCTTTACTCCACGGCAATGCTAGACTAGACTACAGTACTACCATCCCTGTCCACATATCTGATTGTCTTTCTCCAGGCGGTAGATATGCATGATCCTGTTGACGCCTATAGGACATAGGACATTCCTAGGACGTAAGAACGTCCTAGGAATGCAATCAATAGTGCCTAAAGGTATGCAATCAATAGTGGCCAACTAGTCTGTTGCAGTTTGAAAAGAAAAGCAGGACAAGTACCTCCCACAACACCCTCCACTCCCTCCCCTTCAGCACAGCAAATGGTGGAGAGGAGAAAACCATCAATCATGCCGGGCAGAGTTTTGTGACGAGCTTCTGCTATTCTTAACCCACATAGTAAAGGAAGAAGAATCCTTTCTACCAGCCCTGCTACCTTCATTGCACTCTGCTCTTTGGCAAAGAGATGGGGACATGCAAAAGAAGCGAATTGGAAAGCACCTGTAGCTCAAAGCGCTCAAGCTCTTCCCTGCAGTCTTCCAGCTCTCGCTTGGCAGGCACCATGTAGCGAAGATTGGGCATGGGGTCCACAAAAAACGCCACGTCTGGCTTCATCTCGTGCTGAAGCTCGAGCTCTCTCTCCACCAGCTCCAGCAGGAGCCATAGCGTGAGCAGCTTGGGCTCGCTCTGCAATGCGTTTGAACGCCACATGAACCACTGGACAACTGCAAAAGCTGTCACTTCCTCGTGGGTGGCAGGACAGTTTAGAATCGCTACGCCAGTGTACAGTTAGCTGTATACCTCTTTGATAGAACTGAAATTTGCAAGTCATGCTTTCAGTACCAACGCAAAATTAACCGAACTAACTAGCAGGTCCTCGAGGATCGATACACTCGAGACGTCTGCATGGTGGCCTGCTGCAGGACGCTGCAGGAACACCGAACAAATACCATAAACGGTACATATAAAAATGCTTTTTTTTTCTTCTTTTTTCTCACATACCTTTAGGAGAAGTTCCACGCTTCGTGTGGTGTAGATCTCTGAGCAGTTCTGCGGATCAGCTTCTAGTTGTTTGGTGAAATGAGCCAGGATCAGTTTCTCCGCGCTGACGGTCTCAAAACCGAAACAGTGTGCCAGATCGTTGACGATCTGGCCTTTCCTGGAGCCTGGGCCTCCTGTGCATGCACCCACGAGAGGAAAAAGAAAAACCAAATATCAAAGAGATTTTTGGAGTTTTCAAAATTATAAAAGAAGAGGAATGGTTCTAGAGAAATGAAATTACTCGGTAGACGTCCCTTTGAAGCTCTTCACGAACGGACAAATAGCCCCAACCAGGATATAATGTTAACTTACCGAAGACGAAAATCAACCTCCGTTTGGTGAGATCATGGCAGGGCCTCACGGCGTCTCCGATGTTCAGGTTTGTTGGTTTATCATTCGATTTGTTTGTCCAGGAAAAATCTCTCTTCGCGGCGGCACAGCCCATCCAAGACCTAAACACACAACGCGCGCGCAATTTTTTTTTCTGCTCACGCCATCGATAATCGTAGATTCGTCGACGACACCCTATGAAACAAAACCGAAAGTATAATGCCGCGCGCGCGCAAACTGTCGTCTGCACAAATCGTTCTCGTCTGCTAACTTTGGTCGCTTGCTCGTGGTCCGAAGCGATGCGCGATCAACGTGGCATTGGCGGAATTTAATTTTTTCGCTTAACCGCAAGGACTGTACACGAATGTACCGGCGCTCAATTGATTCTCCAAATAGCTACGGGCCGCCGCTGTGTGTTGCTCTCGATTTCTATTTATTTTTAGCGCCGCTGCCAACGTCTTGAGGGGCAATCGATAAAGTGCAATTACAAGCGCACGCTTCAATTGAGCGCGATATTCGTAACATTAAGACGTAACCAAAAGCACCAGTTAAAAGGTATTAAAAAAAAAAAAACGCGACATAAACAAGTTGCACGCTTTCGAGGTAAAGTCAAATGAATCGATGATGTGACTGCAACTGCATCCGATTAACAATGCGGGTTATGAATGAATTCTTCAACGAGTATTTAAGTTTAATAATACGACACTTTGCGCCGAGATTATGGTATTTCTCTTTTTTTTTATATATATTTTCCGACTTGTTTTGCGAGAAAGATACCGACAACGAATATTGCAGTATCACTCATTCGGCAAGCAACACTGGAAGGCTGCCGCAAACAGCAGTGGGGCAGTCACGGGATTTGGGAAGCTGTCGTCCTGCAGTTTCAAACGGTTTCACCAAAAACCTTTCTGTCTCGGTGAGTCCTTCGTTCATACATTCGAGATCTCATGTTTCCTGCTGCCGTTTCATGCAACAAACCATTGCTTTGTGCCGGAGGCATCCGCTGTGAGGGCATTCCATAGGCGGGATGCGTAAAGAAACGAAACATTGTCAGGGTATTAAGGCAGATCTCGCTCCTGGGCTTTGTTATTCTTTTATTTATTTTAATGACTCGCGTCCCATACGCCCTAAAGAATTATAAGGGATAGTAATTATTTATTAACGATACGTTCTGAGACGGGCAGCGTTCGTTCCGAGAGGTGCAGCTAAGAGCGCTCGCTTCGCCAAACTTTTCCTGGGTTGTGTCGCCCCGTCTCAAATTTTTGATTGCAAAGAAAAACATTACACACAGCTGTCAGACGCCTTGAACCATGACTGAGTTCTGGCTCATCTCGGCTCCGGGCGAGAAAACCTGCCAACAGACTTATGACAAGCTGCTCAGCGTCACAAGCAACAAGCAGAACAACCTCTCGACCTGCTACAAGTTCCACCTTCCGGACTTGAAGGTGAGCTTCTGCTGAATCACCACTCCTCCCCCTAACCCCCCCTTCCCCCCTTGGCTCGCAGGTGGGCACGCTAGATCAGTTGGTTGGCCTCTCGGATGACTTGGGAAAGCTCGACACCTATGTCGAAAGGTTTGCCGCGTCCGCATTAGGGCTGAAGCTCAACAAAGTTTGCAGTCTTAACTTTTTACTCTTTTATTGATATGATCTTTGTTGCACGCTTTTTCATACCAGCATCACTCGAAAAGTGGCCAGCTATCTGGGGGACGTGCTTGATGACCAGAGGGACAAACTAGCTGACAACCTCCTTGCCAATGGCGGTAAGGATATCAGTGTGATGTCTCTGTTTTATTTTTTTCCCTGAGGGAAAGGTCATTGTCTTGAAAATGCCGCATACAAAAAAAAAAGAAAGAAAAAGTTGCAAAAACGAATCGTTTTCGGTCATGTGTATGCTTCCATACATTGAAGGCATTGGTTTTATTTGTGCGAATGTGTATTGCAATATGTAAATCATGCTCAGAGTTATCCACCTAATCGACGCAGATTAAGGTTTGCCATGCAGAAGACTCAACTTTTCTCGTAATATGTTCCCTGGTGTACTAGGATTGGTCTCTTTTTGCGCGTTTGTTCCGAATTCGAGGATTTGATTTTATGTAGCAAAAATTCCATAAGTCTAGGGTGCCAGGTTTGTGGAACTTTGCAAGAAACTCAAGGATGGGTATAATTACCATCGTGCCCAAGTTTTTTATGTGTCTAGGTTTGCATAAAATCTTTTAAATGTGTTGCCACATCTATTGGTCTGCTGGAGTGCAGCCCATCCAACGGCTTGGTGGCCTTAAACTGCCATCTGCTCACACTGCAGTGGGGCTGGAGGCCTACCTGACCCGGTTTCAGTGGGACATGGCCAAGTACCCCATCAAGCAGTCCCTCAAGAGTATCACTGAAATCATCAGCAAGGCGAGTGAATCCTCGCTTTGGTGTCCAGGCCGGCACCCTCCAAATGCCCTTGCGTTTATTAAAAGTCAAAATTGGCACCGACTGTTGTCTGCCAAGTCCCATAATGCATGAAGTGCAGTATTGAAAGAAGACATTAAATTTTTAAGAGCATCGTTGATTGATGTCAAAAAACCCGATGTCACACAACATGGTCATATGTTTCTATGTCACATGACATCGTGTGACCTGACATCATTGTTGTCATGATGTCACGTGATTTGACATATTGTGGGGTTGAGTCATGATGTGAGGTCACGTTACACGGTGTCCCATGTCTCCAATACTCGACACTGTGCCACGCGAGTTTACAGTCAAACCCATTTATAACGTTTAGCAGGAAACATTACGATAAGTTTGATACAGCAAGTAATTCGATATAGCAAAAAACATTTACAACGCACTTTCATGCTGCGTTCGTTGTAAGGCAAGAGCTTCTCTTTCTTCCTCATCTCTTCGCTTCCGCATTGTAACAATGCACCTGAAAGTTTTCTTTTTTTTTTAAGCTTATCTCCTCTTCTGAATCGCTTCTCTTCATGGGCAACCGTTTTGGGATGAAGAGTTCCTTTTTTATGCGCGTGCGTGCGTAGTGAAGTTTTTAGCTTTCTCCCCTTTGAATCGCTTGTCTTCGCTCAATTTTGTTTGCAACTTGAGCTTTTGGAATTTTCTTTCTTTCCTACTTTTTTGAGGGGAAGGGACAGGCTAGAAGATGATTGTTGTCGCGTCTTTGGAAGCCTTCTCGGGGGAAAAAAGTTAGATATAGCCAATATGTTGTTCGTTATAAAAAGTAATTTTTACATGCATTGTTATTTAAATTTTCAGTGAGTTCGATATCAACAATAATTCGCTGTACGTGGGTTCATTCTAAACGGGTTTCACTGTAAGTCTCTCACGGCATGGTCAAGTGCCATGACATCATGGGGTCAAGCTGAGGTGTCACGTGACATTAATATGTGTGTATACGCCAACGCAGTTGCCACGTAAAATCAATTGGTGTATGCACACCAATTCAATTTCTATATGAAAGTGATTGGTGTATCGGCATCAATCGGTGTATATACGCACATTCAATTTTGCCCCTACACTTAGCGGGAAAATGCCTCCCACATAACCTGTAACATGTGACGGGCAGATGCACGAATTTCTGGGAGCAGGCATTCCGTGAAGATGAATTCTATGTTTTAATAACAATGTCTATTGCCTGCAGCAAGTGTCTCAGATCGATGGAGACCTCAAGAGCAAGTCGGCTGCTTACAATAACCTCAAGACTCAGCTCCAGTCCATCGAACGCAAATCCACGTGAGTTTGTTTTTCCGTCCGCTTGCCGCCACCGTTTCCTTCTCGGCTTTAGAGGTCCCTTCGTGCCGTAGAAAGCATCCTAGATTTTAGTTTTTTTGTTTTTTTTTTCAGCATCACTTGACAGGCAGCGAAAGCAATGGCTTCAATAGCCCATTCGGAACATTAAAAAGAGCCCCTTGACATTGTACCGTCAGGGTACACTCCTTTCGTGGAGAGCAGTCACATATTTTGCTCCATTGCTCCGATTGGCTCTTGGGGACTGTAGGTTTTGTTCTTTGCCGAAGAAGTGGACTATAATGCTCCTACTATTTCAAATACTGACTGCTTTGACTGTAGTTTGCCTCACCCATCGAACAGCCAGGGGCCGCGACGTCCAATCACGGTTAAAGTCAGCGAGCAGTGTGAGGAAACTGCAGACGAACACTGGAGACAGGATAGATGCTGAGCTCGCAACTCATCATTTCATCTAGAAGAGAAGAAGGAAGATGATGCAACCAACAGGCACATACTTATGGCTAGAGAACTCTAGGGCGCAGGGCGATGGCTTCAGCACGTCGAAGCGTTTAAAAACGAAACTTCCTTTTCAGATAGTGTAACAGAAGGGTGGCTTAACCAGTGCTCCCTCTGACCTTCTATAGTATACACTTCGTAAATTTCTTTGGAGAGCTTTTTCCTTACGTCGACCAACGATAGCGGCGCTGGCCAGATTTGAATTACATGTGCAGGCTCGACAGTGCAGAGGCAAGTGCCCCCCCACCGTTTACCTCATAGACAGGTTATATTCACGTAGCTTAATACATCTTCCTGTCTGTCCCACGTACGGCCTCACACATGTTAAGGGAATGCTGTATACCACGCACGAGCTAAAGATCACAAACTGTATAGCATGTTTCTGTTTACATTTCACTCAAGGTAGTTTTTCCAAATTTAAGCGCACCTTGGAACAAATCTGCGCTATTTTTTGAGGTCCTGAAGAAACAACTGGAACTTAAAATCTTTGGGTGACTCGTTGCAATTATTTAACACTCAATATAAAAAAAGACAAATATAATATTTCACTCTAATAAAAAAAGAACTAAGTATGATAACTGTAATATTTATAAGAATAATTGTGTTATTGAGCAAGTAAGTACATTCAAATACCTGGGAGTAATATTCGTCAGCTACCTCAACTGGCAACAGCGCATAACTTACGCCTGTCAAAGATTAACATATGCATGTTACATTGTATTGCTAAAGGCTCGGAACTGTTTCGACCCTCACACTTTAAAAATAATTTACTTTTGAATGTTTCAAAGTCACTTCAGATGCAGTACAAAAGCTTGGAGTACGACCTTCGATAGTGACCTCGTGCCAGTGATTAATTTATAGAAAAGAGTAGAATTAGAATAAAAACCACTCACATTACACATCAGAAGTGCACATTTTATGTAATCAACTTTGCATTCTTACATTCCGAGAAATAATAAAACACAAAATTGTTACGATGTTCCACGGAGTTGTAACTGATAACAACCCCCTTCCAATAACAATACTTTTAAAAGGTACACATCTAACTAGAGGTAAATTTATCTGGGCAATCTAATCTTCCATCATGTCATAATATTTATGAGGGGAGGCTAATCAAGTTTTGCGGCACAAAATAATAGAGCACCCTTCCGAATAATCTTCTATGTTCGCCTAATTTTAGTCAAGCTCTAGACCAGTGGTTCTCAACCATTGATGTCTCGCGGATTCTTGGGGATCGGCGGAGATGACGGAGGACCCCGTTTGAGGTGAGGGGAAGGGAACTGTATTGGTTAATTTTGATAATGATCTAATAAATGGATATAACTAAGGGCCGGTGTGAAGTAGGTTTCTCTCATTGACATACACACGAGAAAACTCACCCGAAAATTGGAATGTTTCTTTTCAGTCGGATTAAAGACGACTTTTATTGCCAGACTTGACTGACGAGGCAGGGCTTTCCGAACCCCATTTCAGAACCTCCGCTCCAAAACACTACTCTCTTTCTTAAATAACCTTCCCCCTTGTAACGATCGTCTTGGTTTAATTAAATTTGTATTGCTCCTACGATTATATATGTTTGTTGCATATTTTTGTTTGTAGAATTTCCGTATAGATTCTTACTAACCTGCATTGCTCATCCTGTGCCGTATTATAGTGAACCCAAACTACCTAGCCAATTCGCTATGGGTGTCCGTGTCTTCTCAATAAAAATGTATTTGTATCTCGATGGTAATGAAAACTAATTGAGCTGAATTGAAATGCCTCTATATTAATTAACCCTGGGACTAGGGAGACGAAAATAAGGTACCATGCAACACTCCTAGTCTTGGGGTTTAGACTGTGGTGTTTTCGGACTAGCCTGTCTGCATACTTTCGCTTCTTGAAAGTAAATAGTCTGCTAAAAAATTCCAGGAAGCAAGGCGGTAAATTGGCCTAGTTGGGGATCATTGAAGATTCTGAAAAACGACGCTCAAAGGGACAGGGCAAAAGGAAGGAACGCAGCGTGTGTTTGTCCCGCGTCGCTTCCTTTCTGTCCCATCCCTTTAAGGGCCGTTTTTCGTGAAATTGCGAGTAGAGTTCCAGGTTTGGTGGCAATAGTCTCCGGCGTGACGGTGCTCTCTGCCCTTGCAGGGGGAGCCTGCTGGTCCGTAGCCTCGCCGACCTGGTGCGCAAGGAGCACTTTGTGATCGGGTCGGAGTACCTTACCACCCTCCTTGTCGTGGTGCCAAAGTAAGTGGGGAATTGAGTTGGGGGGCCAGGCGGGCGTCTTCCGCTTTGACCTACTTCAGCCCCCGACATCTTGCAGGATGCTCTACAAGGACTGGTACGCCAAGTACGAGAAGCTGGCAGACATGGTGGTGCCAAAGTCTTCCCAGTGAGTCCTTGCATCTCGTGCGAAGTACTAGTTCGAGTTTATCATCTTCAAAGACATCTGTCGGACGTATTACACGAGGAAAGGAGCGAACGAGTCGACAAAAGATTTCAATAAATATACCGACTAGCAATTTTATGGCAAACAAGTACACAGACCGAATACCACACATCCGAAAACGCTTTGGGCTTGGAGCAGTACGAAAGATGGTTACTATCGATTACTACGAGGGGCGTACCATATTGATTTACAATGAATTTTTTTACCGCAAGTACCGGTCACTCTGAGGTCTGCACATTTCTTGAGATTTTCCCTGGAGCCGAATGCCCTTGCACCACCTGTGTGACAGCCGCTTGGACAGTTACTTCCGTCTCATCAATGACTGAAAATGGCGTCCTCGCGGGTTTTTTTTTTCATGCCACCCAACAGATGATGACCACTGGGGGACCGGTCGGGCCATACGCACGCCCGACCAAGCTTTGGCTGGGTTCTGTCGGGTGCGCCGCTTAATCACGGTGTCGTGCGCATTCACGTGATGCAGTGATTGCCGGTGTCTGATTGGGTTCGGTCGGTGGGATGTTTGGTTGCGCGTTGGGTATGTCCCGGCCGGGCCCCCAGTGGTCATCACCTGTTGGGTGGCGCAAAAAAATACCTGCAAAGGCGTTGTTTTGTGGTCATTAATACGCCGGAAGCAGTTGTCCTGGTGTGGGTGTCAGGCGCTCCCAAAAAATGGTTTCGTCTGGGCTTGGAGAGGCCACCACACAGGTGGTGTGAGGGCGTTTGGCTCCAGGGCTGCCGTGAAGGTGAACATGTGCGCCGGCTTATAAGTGACCGGTATCTGCAGAAGAAAACTGAATTGTAAATGAATATACTAGTATGCCCCTCACAGAAATATCAGTTGACAAATTCCATTCACTGATGCTTAGCGAGAGGGGGAAGTTTGTGTCGATAAGTTTGCGATTGTAGTAGTTCAATTTTGAGGGGTTAATTGAAAGGATATCGTAAAGTGGCGCATCTCTCAAGAAAATTGCTTGAAGTCTTACAGAGACTAGAGAACCAGCAATGAGCACTGCGACGCAAAGAGACTTGGAAAGCCGGTGTAGTCTTGTCCATGCGTTCAAATTATCGTTGTCTACCCATTTCTGCGTTCCACCTTTGGTCAAATTTATGTTTCGTGGATTCTATTTTATTGTCAGCTAAGATGCGCCACAGGTGCCTCGTTTCACTGCACACAACCGAAAAAGAGTGTTAGGGAAGCCCCGAGACTTTTTTTGTGCAAGAAAAAAGCCGTGTTTTTTTTTTTTGCAAAATTATTTTTTGTTGGTGGATTTTTATGGGTTATGTTTGCGTAAAAATGAAGGCAGCCATCAATATCTTGTGGGTTTCCCTTGCTGGTACGGGGAGCTGAACCAAAGCAAGTCGCGATCGCATTTGCGCAGGCTGGTGTACGAAGATCAGGAGCACGGCCTGTTCACCGTAACCCTCTTCTTCAAGGTGGTGGAGGAGTTCAGGCTGCACTGCCGGGAGAACAAGTGAGTGCCCCAAGATGCGTGCGGGCGTCCGACACTTGTCAGTTGTTACCTCAGCCATGCGGGGCCTTGGCGCTACCTAAGGCACTTTAGACGGGCTAGTTGAAGAAATTCTACATCCACAGTGCTTTCAAGTGCCAGTCCCAAGAGCTAGGCTTTTGTTTGCATTTGGGTCCGTAGCATACCTTGACATCACCTTGTTAATTGGACACGGTGCGACTGTAGACTTTAACCCTTTCTTGTCGAATGTTGCCTACAGGCAACAAACTGCATAATTCTTTTTTGTTTAATGGTTTCGGTTTTATTACGCTTTTTTTTTTAATCTAGTAGTCTGGCAACCTTTTTAGAAATTGAAACTAGAGCGCCATCTAGTGAAAAAAATAGGCAAATAGTTGAGGAAACAAAAGAAGTTTGGCGCGCAAAGGCTTGGCGACCGAGAATGGCAGAAAATGTGGATAAGTGTTTTTCTCTGACCACTAATATTTTACGACAGGTGAACATCTTCCTTGAGGCTATCGTATGTGGAGATCTTATTAACATTTAATCGTGATCCATGTAGAGGTTGTGCAAGGAAGCCACTTTCGGACTTTTGCCTGGTGTTGCCCACAGGCAACAGAGCTGTAGCTTGCAAATTTACCGTACAATTTTTTTTTTACTTCAGCTCTGTTCTTTTGTTAAATTTTGTTAGACATTACTATCTTAAAAAATTAATGTTTCAAACAATTTTTGTATATCTCGTCAATAAAGGGTTAATCTATTTTGTCACAAAGGATGGTTACTTTGTGTGACTTTACTGAAAGGGCTGTCTCTAATCACTGGGGGTCTCATTTTCACAAACCAGTGACAAGCTGCTAAGGCCCATTGACTCTCCTGTAAAGAGACTGAGTTATAGCACCAGAAAAGGTTTCATAGGTCACAAATGGCATCTCCCAGGATAAGCACAAATGTTGTTGCAGTCTTGCCAGTTTGGTATCCAGCCTTTTAGCAGGAAAGTCGGGGGGGTCCGTTATCAAAGACTCGAGATGCGCGGGCCGTCCATCTAAAAAATCGAGGGTTATCGTTTGATTTTGCACATATGCCAGGGTTGAACGGCGGACTCTTTGCAGGTTTGTGGTACGGGAATTTGTGTACGACGAGTCGGCGCTTTTGGCGGGCAAGAACGAAATTGCCAAGCTGGAGAGCGACAAGAAGAAGCAACATGTAAGTGGATCGCTATGGCACAAGCTTGGGGCTGCGGGAGTTTACTGTCACACCCGAGATTGAGGCAGAGGCTTGATCTGGTAATGGGAGCTTTCTAGGGAGCCTATTTGTATTGCCAAGTGTGTTGTTGCTGGAAGGGTACAATCATACTTCCATGGGAACAACAATTTCCACAATCCGTGCCATAAAAAGCAGTTTCACTTTCAACAAATGAATAGCATTACTAGAACTGTAATTCATTAAGCACCATCAGCTTCGCACATCGATAGCAGAATTGGTTCTTTGATCACTTTGTAATTCTTTCTCGGTTTGTTTGCTTTGATGTTGTGATCATTAGAACTGACAAGTACACAGTGGCGACCCGCAAGCCCCCTAGAATCTATTTCTTCCGCCATCAAAGGCTCTAGAGCCAAACCTGTGCCGAGAGATTGATCGGAGTACATTGAGAAAGAAATCCTTACGCACTTGTGTCTACTGGCGTCTTGAACATGCAAGCCTCCTCCATCCTCCGCTCCATGGTATCTTCAATTTCCTCCTTCGTAGGCCCAAAGAAGGCTGCCATTAGTTTGGCACAGATGCCATGCGCTGAGATGATGATTGTCGTGTTAGAATATTCGAATAGTAGTTTCGAATAATACACTATTGGACATTCGTTTTGATGTGAACTGCGATATTTCCACTTTTCAAAATGTTGATTGTGGCAAGTTTGCCCCGTGTCGCGCGCTTTTTGCCGCCGAGCACCCGAGCACTGCGGGGAAGCAATGCACGCGGAGCTCCCAGGTATTGCTTCCCCGCAGCGCACTCCATGGGTCGAACTGCCGCGATTATGCGAGAGTATGTTAAAGGGAAGCTAAAGCGGTTCTGCATTTGAGTCAAAACACTTAAATCGTGTCCAGTTGGCTTCCAAGATCACCAATATTGAGATTATTTTTCAGTTTGGTGCACAAAGGTTGCAGAAATTTATTTTCCAGGTACCACTGAAGCCTCTTTATTTTGGAGCGTCATAAAAGGAGTTGTCGGAATCTCCGCCCATTGCGGATCTTCAGCGCCTATCAAAGCTACGCACACACACGCTCGCTATTTTTTAAAGGCAGGTCAGAAACAGATGTTGTGATATGGTGCCAGCGGGGGGGAATATACCTGGCAAGCTTGTGATTGCTTGCGCTGCCTACACTCTGGACGGCTCTTGGCGGCCCAAAGATCCTTTTTAAGAACCTCTTCAGCTTCCCTTTAAGCAGCGATGTCTCGACAGCCCACATTCATCATTCATGCTTGTTTTTTCTCATTTTGTCAAATTTTAAATAGAAAAAAATATTTGTATATAGCGAGCAGGTTTATAAATCCCCCAATTAGGAAATCTGGACAAATGTCATTTACATGCCACAGTTCGTATAGTTATGTTAAAATTAACAGCTTCGAAGTGGACAAGTGCAAGGTTGGGAACAACCTTCTCAAATTCGGCTGAATTTTCATTTAACCACGGGTAGTGAAAGACTAAGAAACTGTATGATATTCGATTTGAAAATATTCGGCCAAAACCACTATTCCCTTCAAACTCAAAATCCACTGTTCGCATGTGCCTAAAGGATAGTGATCAGATTTGTGGGACTGAATTTTGAAAAGGGTCTATTGTAGTGCGATTGGGACACTCACTTTTCTGGCAACACTGACAGTGCCGAGACCTAGCAGCAGTATAGACTAGGGAGTCTTCATGTGCGCTTTGCTAGGGCGATGCCACCCTTTGCAATACCACTCGCCAACAAACCAGCAGCCATTTTGGTTCTCGGCGATAATTATGGGGCTTATAACCCTCCCGTAAACAAGCACCTTATCTCACAAGTTCGGAGCAGCGTTGTGGAACCCACGGAGGGAGGATTAGCATTTTCTCCCTCGGATGGGAGGACCGATGGACACAAAGGCCACTTTCCGGCGCACGGGGAAACAATGAGAGGAAGAAAATGGCGGCGGAAGAAGGTGTGGGAAAGGGAAACAGGCAGTTGGCATCACTCTATGCGAAGCGCACATGAAGGCATCTGAGTATAGACTATTGGTAACAGATGGGTATTGTAGCGTCGCAACAACAGCCGTGTAGTGGTGCGACATGTTGCCGAGAGTCTGTGTGGGTTTGTGCTGAGCTTCCTCTCGTTCGAACAGGGTCAGTTAATCCGCTGGCTGAAAGTGAACTTCAGCGAAGCGTTCACTGCCTGGATTCACGTCAAGGCGCTGCGGCTTTTCGTCGAGTCTGTCCTCAGGTCAGTTCCAAGTTGCGTCAAACGCGATTGGCGCTTGCGCCGCAATCTTTTCGTGAAACACAATGACGCCATTTTTATGGAACAAGTTTGTTATATTGATGCAACTTATGCTGCTTTGTACAAGGAGGCAGACGACACTCTCGTGCGGCAGCGAGTGCGACAATAGGTATTGAAGAGCGTTGGGAACACACGACACACTCTCGGGAAGAGCGTACATTCGTTCAAAGCAGACGTGAAGAAAGTACAGGCCCCACTCAGTGTAGGCTTTGTCACGTGGTGGGTGTGGCGGGTGTCTCGCAAAACTGTGGAAGGCAGAGTGACATAACTAGGATGCGAAGATGACGCAGAGAGCACTCGGTGCTCGACACGCCGAATAAAAGATGGAGGAGACTAAGAAAGTCCCTCTGTAGGTACGGGCTGCCAGTGAACTTCCAAGGCATGCTACTGCAGCCGCAGAAGAAGACCGCCAAGCGGCTCAGGGAGGTGCTCAACCAGCTGTACAGCCACCTGGACACCAGCATTGCCGCCGGACCCATCGACGTGAGTGGCCGCAAAACCTTGCGAGTCCTTACTTCTTTATTTTTGCGCGGATGGTTTGTGGCTCCTGGTATCTAGGGGAACGGAGCGGCTAGGGAACTGCAGTTATGGTGCCGCAAAAAGACCGAGATACATGCAGGGAGTCTTCTAGCCCTATTCGGGCGTGGACAAATACCAGCAAACCGACTGCAGTGAAACTTGTCACAAAGGCGCCTTGAGGTAGTGAACTTGTCATATCCAAATTTCAGCTGTGTGTGCTTATGAACAATAATTTAGGGCTAAGAAAACCTCTACTTTTCCACGCACAGGGAGTAAAACGGTAAAAACCGTCTGGTTTTGATGCTGCCACCCGCAAACGACAGGACGTACGGCAAAAGCGCGAACACTTCTTTGCGACGAACACCCAAAAGCAAACAAGAGCGTGTTTGCCACCATGTGCGTCTAGCTCCCTCAACCGGATGATTTTTACCGTTTTTCCTCCTAAAATTTACTCATGAAGGTTGACTGTAATAGATGCACTGCCTAGCTAAATAAACCGTTGTGAAAAGTTTAATTATACAATTCTTTTTTCATATTTTATGTAGAATGAATCTATATGGGAAGTGTGCTAGCCGCGTCGAGTTAAGATCTCTGCTCGAGTCTGCCGAAAAGGACATCTCCATCTTGTTTGTGCAGGACATTCCTGGTCTGAACCTGGGCCAGCAGGAGTACTACCCGTACGTCTACTTCAAGATCTGCACCGACATGGCAGACACGCACACGCGCGTCTGAGGGGGCCTTTTCTCTTCGACACACGCGTGTCTAGTCAGGAGTTGCCCGGTGACGCGCACCAGGGCCTCGTTGTCTGTGCGGAGACATTCCAGATGTTTTATTTCAAGTTGTACAGGATAGCTCGTCTGATCGTGGAAACCGCCCGCAATAAATAGGTGGGCTCCAACTTGTGCGTTGTCCGGACCAGGCTTGCTCACTCCATCACAGACTCTTTGGCAGTTTCCTGGGGAGAAAAAAGTAACTGTAACACCCTCCCTTCAGAGAGTGCAACTGTAGCACCCTGCGCTAAAAGAGTATAACTGTGACATCCCATCTTAGAAGGGTGCAACAGTGGCACTCAATCTTAAGAGTGCAACTGTAACACTACCCTAGAAGGGTGCAACTCTAACATTCTACCCTGAAAGAGAGCTACTGTAACACACTATTTTGGGAAGTTGGAAGATGGGCATAATATAATCTTCTTTGGGAAGCAAGAGTAATAATACAAACACCTTTCAAGGGAAAAAGATGCGAGGGACACAACAGTCATCAACATCAGTCATACTTGGCAGCAGATGACATTAGGATGCCAGCAACAGTAAACATAGTACTGTAAGTAACTTATATTTCGTAACCTATATTTAAAAGTTGCAAATAAATGGAACATTGTGTAAATACTATTCGCAACTCCAGCCTGCTGCTCGCCCTCTCGTGGACGAACAAAGAACCAAAGACTGTTTGTTGAGCTTGGTGCCTCGGTGTTGCTATTATTGCATGGTTCTGGTCGGCGTGTTTGCGCGTGACGCAGTTTTAACGTAAAAAATGAACACGTTTAAAGGGATACTTCAACGAAATTTGAAATAATATAATAATAATAATATAAATAATAGGTTGAATATGATCCACAATATCCATAAATGACAATCGCACATTTGTATTTTGAGCCTGCTGGCTGTATTTTTCGTTATAAACGGCCCACTCTGGCAAGCGCTCGGAGAAGGCCCAGCTTAGAGCACGTGACATCCAACGCAATCGTGACGTAGGTCGTCTCAAGACGAGCAAAGCTACGGCGAGGCTGACGTCGAGAGGATGGCCTTGTCGTTCCAGCCACCGAAGCGGCTGCTTTTGTACAAATTTTGGGTGACGGGTTAATCTCCTCTAATCTTGTAGGGGGACAATAACGCCTTCTGCGACACACAAGAGGCATTCTCGGGAAAGGGGAGTTCCTCCTGCCCCTCTTCTCTCGTCGTGGCCGGAGACGACAACCTCCGTCACTAGCTGTCAAGGTTCCTAGACGGGCATTACAAGCGAGGCGTTAGCGACATACACCAGGTGCTCTTTGCTGATTGTTTAATTCGTTTTAAAATTCCTTTTCGTGACTTTTTTTAACAAGATATTGGTATGTTCGATGTGATGCTGCTCCTTTGAACACATATAGACCAAAAAAAGAGCGCCGAAATTTCGTTGTTGTATCCCTTTAAAATATGAATTCTCACGTTCCGCCTCGCAGCAGCATTGCACGAAGGGAGAGGTTTAATTTCATCAGGGACTTCACGTATGTCCCATATGCTGCAAATTTCTGGTCTTGTGGTCGCCAGCCCAATCTGTGCTCAAAGTGACGGCAAACACTCCCGCTATGTTGAACAATAGGCAATGGGAATGGGTTTGCGTTTTAAGGCCGTTTTGGGGAACATGACCATTTGCTCCAAGCACTTTCAAACAACAGAATATGCATGCTTGGTTTCAGGTTATTACAAAGGCAAATAAAGAAATGCTTGGAGCTTTTACGCGCGTCCGTGTTAGCCAACCGTTTGCGACGCGAGCTTAGAACGGGCAGTTTTGGCGAGGCGGGCCACAACGTTGCATATATCGTGGTAGACAATTGTGCGGTATAGCGAGAGATTCCGTTACGATGGATCAATAAATAAAACCCCTAAGCATGCCAATGATGGTAATACATAGGCAGTTTTAGCGTAGCGTTACCGCAGGCTACCTTTGGCTACCGGCAACTCACCTGGCGCGCGTTGAAAATTATGCTTCTAAGGTACAGCGCAAGCTTCTGGTTGCGATGCTGCACCGCATGGTAGTCTGCTGTCAGTGCAGTTTCATCGCTCGTTGCAATACTAAAACCTCGGCTATGAGCATGAGTTGTGAGCCTGTGACACAAGACATCAGTACTGTGAAGGCTGCTCTTCCGAAGCTTGACGGTCACCGTGCACGGCTCACTTTTTGGAGCACGAACAAAGTGCAAACACCACAATATCATCGCCCTCAAATATATTTTGCCACAAACAGCGACATGGCCGGTGCCCTGAATGCACTCGCCCTCCACAAAGCTTCCCAAATTGAAGTTTCTGCAACTTTTAAATATCAACACGCTCGTTTTCCAAGCGCACATCATCATCTCCGTCACGTGTAACTTAGCATTCGTAGATAAATAATTTTTAGCGCAGTGACCAGCGTCAACGAGCAGGTGCACGGGAAATCCTGGAGAATCTATCCCAGTCTCTTCTGCCATCTTGGAACTACCGCCTCGCCATCTATAGGGCATCGGAGTTGCGAATATTAGTAACCATATATGGGGCCCAATAAACAATTCATGGTCCCGATTATGAAATTCTTTTACCATAGGTATTTCTGAGTGCAACATTCTGAAGAAAACTTGAGAAATATTAAACCTGCACATTCGGCGCTGTTTACAGTACGCCCACATTTTTTACTCTCTGCATTACGGTTTGCAGCGACAGCCGCTTAGATTTCCTTATTCCGAGTGCAGTTCTAATCAAAATCTAAAAAAGTGAAAGCCGTTTAAAACTCCCTGTAATCCCGAATTAGAGTGCAGCTCTTGAGGAGGAGGGAAGGGTATTGGAGGGGTCTCACGTGACGATGACAATGCCAATGATGTCATCAGTGACGATGACAATGTGGATACCGATGACATCATTAGTGACATCACTGATGACGTCATCAGTGATGATGCGGATGCCGGTGATGTCATCAGTGACAATGACGTCATCAGTGATGATGCGGATGCCGTTGATGTCATCAGTGACAATGACATCATCGGGGGGGGGTCATGTGACCCCAAAGGGGGCTCGCGCGGCGCATTATGGGACATTTCATATAATGCACCGCGCAATTACGCTGATGCCGACGCCGCTCAAGCCGGAAACGGGCGCCCAAGAGCTGCGCTCTAAAATGCTGCGTGGAGGTGACGGAGACGAGCAATGCCACTAAAGAGATGCGGCTTGCCTGGGCGGCGTGGATGGCCGCCGTCCAGTCTTCGGCCGCGATCCTCGGGATGGCCGCCCGCAGAATGCGCAGCGCTCGCTCGCTGTTCTCCTTCATCGTCTCGAGCACCTGCTTCACGTCCACCTGAAAAAGGGCGCGCAAGCGGCAATGTGCGGAGACGACTGCGGAGGTCGAGGCGGAACCCACGTGTGCCAAGTCGGTCCGCCAACTGTCGTAGTCTGTCGGCAGGGCAATGGCAGCGTACAGCAGGCCGGCCTCCTTCGCGAGCACCACCTGCATGCCGCAACGACCGTTTGCGATATTTGTATGCCGCTTTTTGATGCGGAAGCTAACTCAGATTTGGCGTTCGAGTTGCGCGCGGCAGAGTCTGCCTCCTACCGAACTGATTGCTTGCACGGACTGCGTCATCGGGGTGTCTGGAATAGCCCTGTGCAGCACTTCCTCACCGCGGTCCGTGCGTTCTCGGAGTCGTTGCGAGAAAAAGTTGTAGAGGGTGAAGAGGTGGATGCTTACTTCCCTAGTCGAGCAGATCTACATTTAATACGGCAGCATACGATTGTCGAGCGTGCGTGCGCGTAACCCGGCATCAGAAATGTGCAGCGGCTGGTGATTAATGTCCACGAGCGAAAGCTCCATCCTGGCACTTGTACCCTTCAACGGACACTACTATCTGCGCTGCCTATTAAAGTTGCGCGCACTAGCAGCTCCATTCTTTTGGGAATTGATATAAAAAACTTTCAGCCTTTCCACTCTGGTGAAAACCAGAGTGGAAAGGCTAAAAAGGTTGCCGCCATATATGAGCGAGGCCAGCAAGCCGGTTGTCTGGTTGCCGCCGTCGCTCATGGGTGGCGGTAACTATCCAGAGTTTTGTGTCGACCTTTCTTTGCGAGGGACACAATCCTGGGGAAAGTAGCCCTTAACAGCTCCACTGTAAAAATAAACTTTTGTCGGTCGTTAAAATTTTTTTTTTTGCGACACCTTGGTTCTTAATTGCGACCGGGTTCGCTGAGGTGCACCAAGGTGTTCCCAGACGACGCGGCCCGAGGAGACTTGCCTCCGGTACGGTGGTCATGTTGATGACGTGGCAGCCCCAGGACCTGAACATGATGCTCTCGGCCGCGCTGGAGAACCGGGGCCCCTCGATGGTCACCACCGTCCCCTTCTCGTGGTGCACCAGGTGCAGTTCTCGTGCCACCTGGATCAACAACTGCGGCACCCCCGTCGATTCGATTACTCCTTAGAGTCGTAGTGGCCATTTCTTGCTTCTGCCGGCAACCGAGAGCGGTCCCCCAATACCGTCCGCAAGCCGGCAGCAGTACCACAGCCCGGTTAATTCTATGCAAATCCCGTTTTAAATAAAATAGTATGGCCGAAAATAAAAAAATATATATATATTTATAGGCGAAGAGGCGGTCGTGTTTCCATTTATGGGCGACCTACTCCCACTTGGAGTATTAACGCTTCGTTCCCCAATTTTCTTGTGGCGGTCGCCATTTTGGTGCTTCGTGCAGAGCAGGCGCAATTTGTAATCGTTTGGTCCGGACGTATAGGGAAGCTCCGGCAATATCGGTTCACTCTGCCACAAACAGTTCTAGCATTTCCGAAGGACAAGAACCGCTTTCTGCGATTTCCGACGAAGGCTCGATAATTACTTTCTCTACTCCGAAACATAGCATAGTGACTGGCTCTAGGCGAATTGACACCTCTTTCGACCATTTTCGTCGGCATCGTCGTTTCTTCTAACCCCGGAGTCCAAGGTTACAGATCGTGCCGCGCTCTGTAGACTTGCGTCGGGAACCGTTCTCGCCCGCGCGATCGTCTCGTTTCCCCTTTCTAGCCCGCCGTGCCCGTGCAGAAACTTCTCCGTAACAGCATGCGCTACCTTTCGAAGCTCGGGATGGAACGGGGAAGCCATGGAAAGGTGGCAGACGCCCTTCGGAGATCCCGGCTTGCCGTCGTGAAAGGTGCTTTCTCTCTTCGTCGTCCTGCAACACGAGTTGGCATTCTTTAACGAGATTGGACGGTTCCTAATAATAGTCCTGAACACATACATAATAGCGTTGCGTTCTGACACAAAGTGCGTTAGTATACGGCTGGCACCCAATCGCGTCCGGTCGGGTGCCGGCGACATAAGTCGACGGGCAGACTGCCAACGGAACACCGATGCAGCACCAGCGTGCTCGCCGATTAGACCGAGCCTCTTCCTCGAGTGCCTCCGTGTCACTCCCCGGGGGAAGAAACGCGGCATGTTCAGACGTGCGACGACGCTCTCGATGAACCGAGCGCACTCAGTGCTTCCTTAGAGGAAGAGCCCCAAACCTACGGGGGATACGAAATGTAGTTTCTCTACACTACCCGTCGCATTCTTGTTACCACTGCCTCTGCCGCGCGAGTATGGCAAATGGGAAACTTTTTTTATTTCAACACTGGGAAGCTCGTTGGCCCCAGTGGGCGTCCGGTATCTCCACTGTAGTCGAGAAATTTAGCTAGTGTGGTACCGCCGCCACAAACACATTCAAACGGGAATCCTGTGGCAACGCAACTCCAACACAAATCTTGCGGCGGTCCACTTCTGTTCGTTTTCTTTGCCGGGGGAAAGCCCGCTCCGTCGAATTTCGCCCGTGTCCTCCGCGGGGGCCTTAGGCGTGCTCGTAGCGTGGGTCCAGGCAGCCACTTGCCAGCTCTGTTGGCCGTTGGTCAATCGCTTAAGGCCTTCACTTCTTTTCAGGTCCCGAAAGGGAAGGGCTGTGTTCGAAGCTTACCCAAATAGATGCAAGCTACTCCGGCGGGTCGCGACACGCAATAATGCGGATAGAGCAACGCTGGACGTGGGTAGGTCTTCGAACGCAAAGCTACAGAACCCTTGCCCTGGAGTAAGGTAGAGTAAATTTCGGAACAAGTCGAGTCTGACGAGCACCGAGATCACCAAGAGCGGAGGAAGCGAGGAGGAAAGTCGCGATCTTGGCTCGGTGCTGTTCCAACAGACATGAAACTGCCGGATGCCTCGACTTAAAATTTTTGCTGGAGTCGTGCCGCCTCACCATTCTTGTTCGCACAGGCCTTACCCCGGGTGTCTTTAACGTGCGTCGCGTAGTAGTGATACAAGACCGCACGCCGGTACAATGCTCGTTCAGATTGAAACGGGCATGTCTGTCGGGATATAGCTGAGGATTCCTCGGTTTAGCGGCGCAAGCTGTCGCCACACACTCGGAGCTGCAGTCTGCCAAACCCCCCTGACACATGCCTGACATTGTTTACATTACCGGTTTCAATCTTCCCGGGTTTCAGCAGGTGTTTCAACAAGCTGCGACCCCTTTACCAGTCTCAAAATGAAGTTTGAATGGCTTTATAAAACATATGCTTTGTCCGGTTGCCATGGGATGTCGTTGCGACCGTACAGCACGATTGTTGCAATTTATATACTGCAAGGTGGAGCCACCGTGGCTTTCCCTCGATAAATATAGAGAGCTTTCCAGTCGTAAAACAGAGGTGATTACATTTCACGTCCACATACTGCTGCCCCGATCAACTGAGGCTGCCACCCACATATGCTTCGACCAACTGCACGGCCGCAATTCAAGTATCGAGTCTGACCACCAGCATGGCTGCTACCCGTTTCCGAGGGGATCGTGTTTGACCCATATGGCCGCAGCATAATTTCGTGGTGCTGTGGACAATCGACTGGCAAGCATTTGTTGCAATCCGCCATAAAATACTGAGCAAGTGCCCACCCACAATTCGGAGACAATCTTGAAAAATGCGTGGAGATAATTTCAATTAGCTAGTTGGGCTGAGAGACGGTGGTGGTGGTAATTATGTAGGTATTTAATGGCACAAAATGCAACCTAAGACACATTGCACTGGAGAAAATTTGCACTTGGAGGTCTAGGACGTGCTCGGAGAGGCAGTGTTCTTTCTGTATGGTGTGTGGGCGCACCTACTGCAGCCCGTGTGCAAGCTGGGTACTTTACGGTAGCCGAATTTCGGTACGACAGTTGTGGCACGGGCGCCTTGCCTGTCAATAAACTGGTCCGGGAAGACCACGTGACCCGGTGCGAAGTCCTCGTGCAGCGAGCCACAGGCTGTGGTGGCGAGGACATGGGTGCAGCCCATCTCCCGCAGCGCCCATATGTTTGCCCGGTAGTTGACGTTGGTGGGCATGATGCCGTGGTTGCGCCCGTGTCTGCGCAGAACAAAGTTGGTCGGGTGACTGCTACCGCTGGCGCAGTTCTGAAGAGCGATAAGCCGTTTAAATACGATATCAGCCCAGTGTGGCCTTCCCAGTGAGCCAACTTAATTTGTAGTTCTGATAGCCTAACATCTGTGTGCTAACCTGCTTTTGTTTTGGGAAATATATATTACTATATGCTAATTGTGCAATTGTGGCTGGTGCTCTAGTGTTCACTGGCCGCCATAAGTTATGCCTGCTCTTGACAGCACATGCTCGGAGCATGATAACTGCTGATCGCCACGCGACAAGGTCTCAGTAATTGTTTTTTTTTTTTTCGCATTTTACTTTATCTTTCTGTTATAAGCCGCCCTCCCCCCTCATGTAATGTCACTGAATGAGCTTTTGGGATTACAATAAATAAATATTGCGCCAACCAAAATAGACTGTCTCACAAACATACGTGAGACATTCATGGAGCATATATTGTGTCTGCAGAGCCATGTTTACTGCCAGGAGATGGTGTGAAGTGCATGTCGAGGGTGCAGCGGTGTTACAGAACCGAGCATCTCCCCGTCTTAATCTCGAGAAGTGCAGCTTAATAGCGTGAAATGATCAGCGCGCCATTCCAATCAATTGTGCGTACAGCTGCAACGGAAAAAGAGTAGCACAAGTGACCGACGACCAGAGCGGCAAAATCGCGACACGCGCCGATAGCGAGAGTGCAAGTCACGTTCCATGTCTCAACGCAGGGGCGGCCGGCAGAAGGCAGCCCATCCCAAAGCCCGCATTTTAACAGCTATCTTATCCCTCAATTTTCTGCCGGTCACCCCCGCATTTAGACATGCAACATGACTGGCACTCTCGCTATCGGCGTGCTCGGGAACAATAGCGCCGCTTGTCGCGATTTTGCCGCTCCGGTCATCGGTCACTTGTGCTACTTTTTTTTCGTTGCAACTGTACATTGTTCAGAGAGGGAACTATGGCTGCTCACCTTGCCAAAAGCACGCAGTCCACATGGCCGATTTGTCCCGAGACGAGCACATCGGAGGGCTGTCGATCGAAGAACACCTCAGTGATCACCAGAGAGTGAAACCCGGCGGCAGCGACCACTCACCTCTCCAAACGGCGTGGTCACCTTGTGCTCTTTCCGATGCTCCAGGATGTCTGGGTCGTCCAAACCGCTGCCCCCGATGATGCCGACCTGCAGACCGTACGCGGGGTTAGAACCATGGCGGTGGTGGTGGTGTGCCGGCTTTGCGGCCAATGCACGTGTTTTTCCTTGGCCAAGGCCTCGAAAGCTAGTATCGAGTCTCCGCTCGGGTAGCTAAAGCTTCCTTTAGCCTATTGGGACATCCGGTCACGGGCCAAGGCGTACGATCTCGCGCAAAATGGGCGCTTTTAGTCACGCGATTGTACGTCGCGTGCGGCTCGCGAGCACGGGACCCTTGGCGCGTAGCGGTTGAATTTCCTTGATACCTTGACTTTCTCGCTCATTGTGGAGATTGGCGCTCGTAGACAAGGGAGTCGCTGTCTTGTGCGCACTGTACGAGTACCGGTCGGGTTTTAATCCCGAGATCACAGACGGCGAAGGGGCGTGTCACTTTTTGAAGCAGGTGCGGTTTGTTGAAAGAACTGTACAATGTAAATACTGTGAAGACACTACGGGTCATAATTCGTGAATTCACGCCAACCCTCACCGCTGCGCAGCGCAGCGATCGGATCGCGCACAAAAGGGAGACAAGGGCTGTGTTCCAAAATTTACTCGATCCGACTCCGGAGTAAAGGTTTCGTACCGTGGCGTTCCAAAACTTACTCGAGCTCACTCGATGACGTCAAAACTCCCGTTCCAGAAGCGGGTTGTTTACTCCGGAGTAATTACTCACGCTACCCTCCTCGATCGGGGGGTAACGTCGGATCAAAGCGAGTAAATACGTCACGTGATCTGTTCGTCGTCTGCTTTCTGCGCCGACAGCCGTCAAAGCTCGCTTGCTCCGTTGGTTTTGGTGGCTGACGTTCGAAATGACAAAGAATGAGGTGCAGCATGTGTGGTTATTGCGATTTGCTGTTTTCAACGCACGAATTGACTGCATTACATCCAGACCGTGCACCTTCCCCGGGAAGGTATACTTGTTATTAGACAGTTTTAGTATAGCGTTGCTGGACCTTACGTACGCAATACGCAATAGTATAGCGTACGCTAAAAATGACCTGCTCGGACCGAATTTAGTTGTGCGTTACGGTTTCGAGTGAACACCGCGCATGATCTTGGTTAAATTTGCTAGAGCCGTAGAATTCCGCGTGCTTATAGCGCAACCATGCTCCCGGAAAGAAATATTGAAAAAGAAGAAGTGTCCAATCAATTTATTTCAGATTAAACCACGCCACAGCTGCCTCGTCAAGCGCGCTTTTCTGCGGGGTACAGGGGCTACGAGTACGAGTGCGTAGCCAAATTCGATCACGGAGCCTCCGTCACTCGTCCCGTGGAAACGGTACCTTTTATCAATGCTATCACGGAATGAAATTCATGACCCTGATGTCCAGTGCATAGCGAGAACTTCGGCGATTTCTTTTTGGAGTCGTTCGTCCGTCGGCGGTGAACTGTGGGAATAGGCTTAGCGTTGAGCAGATCGCAGCGTCGACGCCCATTCCGAGCGCCGAACATTTTCACTGTGCACTCGTTCAGCTGCACGGCGATCTGATTCGACCGCGGTAGGTCCCAGAAAGAATCGCCGAGCTGAACACCATGCAATTTCACGTAACACAGAACTCCGAAAACACCACGTCGCCCTTGCTGCGCCAGTCGAGGCAACCACCATCTTGAAACTGGCGCTCTCGTTGGGTCCGAGATCTCTCGAGAGCGCCCCGCAAGGCCCGCTAGCCAGCAACGCAAAATCCCCAGCGTTGCGTGCGTACGCAATACGCTAGCCATTTTATTGCGTTCTGCGCATGCGCACTCACGACCCGCAATTTCCTTGCGTACGCAAAGGTATAGCGTACGGTCCACTAAAACTGTCTATTATCAGAGTGCGAGCGTAAACAGGAGCTTCTCCGCATTCTCGTCCTCGGCGTTGGAGGGAATGTCGTATTCTCACGTTCAAGGCTGAAAATATTTGAACGCAGTAAATGATAAGGTAGTATTTTTTTGTTTTCTCTAGAGTGTGTGTAGTGAGAGGATAACGCTCGCAAAGCAGTGAAGGCTTCAAAGATTTTATCGTAATCATATTCGCGTCAAAGTTTTATATCATTCTTGAGAAAGCACCCTCGCGCTGCACCACTACACCGTGTGGAATCAATTTCTGCAAAACATGATCAATGCAAATTACAATGCGCGGAATATATGCGTTTAGGGCAATCGCGCAGACTAATAAAACACTTTTTTAATGTCTAACTGTAAGGAGTAGGTAATTTTTATTTCAATATACAGCTCAAAAAGAAGGCGAGTAAAAGGAGCTGGTGAATCCGCCTCAAAAACACCGCGTCGTCATAATTATTATCGTCTCTTCGAGTGCTTTCCTGATGATCAAAAAGATCGTCTGCTATTTTCTGCCATCGCTGCTGTGGTTTCTTTTTGTCGTAGCCCAAGACAAAGCCAATCCGCATAGTATCCAGGTGATTAACCCGGCCGTTCCAAAATCGAGTCGCGGATCGTTTACTCGCGATGTCACGTGGTATTACCCGCTGACGTAGGAGGCAGGTTACTCGGGTAAGATTTGGAACATAGCCAAGGTGGGCGAGTTGGTAGTGGTTGCGGGATTCAAAAATAGCCCACAAAAAGACGAGGACAAGCGCTAACTCACAACTGAAATGTATTGAATGTATTGTAGTACGTGGGAAAAAAAAAAAAAAAAAAAAAAAAAAAAAGAAAGAGGCAGGAGCATACGGCATGTACGGCATGAAGTCGTTGCCACCCAAACAGGATATAAAGTACGCTCCAAACATTTCTCCAGAGCAGGTTGCACAGTGGATCAGTTTAATGAATTCGGGTTGTTAATTAGACCAAGTAGCGCTTTATTTGTACTAAACTCAAACGATGTGATCGTCTACCCACTCAAAGGCGACGCTTGCTTTATGTGTTCTTCTTCATGAACTTGAGGTACTTGTTGCCGTCGAAGTTGTCTTCTATCTCTTCCTGGACGACCAATTTTTCGGGGGGCTTCCTTTTGACCAGCACAATCTGTTGCTGCTCGGGTGTGAGCTCTTCGAACTTCAGGGGGAGCTGTGCGGAGAATACACATCGTCAGCCTTGACCGACGGTCGGCAGTGGTCGCAAGCGTTAACGGCTTACCCGAATTAACTGTCGCGGTTCGTGGTACCTCACGTTTATCGTCGATCCATCTGGCTGTACAAGGACTGTGGGATACAATCGCACGTAGGTGGCTCGCTTGATGCGGCTGATGCTTGCGGTGTTGGAGTTGTTCCGGCACTGCGTCCCGAGCGCCGACCGGCAGCCGTGCACGCTCGGTGACCTGAAAAAACATGATAACTGCCTATCAGGGGCTGCCGAGATGCCACAAGTAGTAGGGGATTACCGTAAAACGGTGAAGACAGCTGACCACATCTGTGAGCCGTTTTCTTCGAGCGGTTTGACTCAGCACTCAGCACTCAGCCATCGTAGCTCCCGCGAAATGAGAGATAAAGACAGTAAAGGATTTAGCTGATTTAGCGTGCCGACGGAACTGATGCGGAAGAAATCCGCTCTGTATTTGCAGCGCTCAAAACAAACGCGACAAAATAAAGCATGAGTCTATGAAGTACTTTTATTAAACTTATCTTAGTATATTTACGTTTTCAAAACAAAAATCCAAGTTAATTATATTCCTCTGACAGCGAACTAGGGCGCTTTGCGACGACATCGACGACATCATCATTCCCGTTCATGACGTCATAAGTCGGGGTTTCTCCTGGATGCGCGGGAAAACGTTGTGCAGTCAAACATCAACGTTAAATGAAAAGTCCTATCAGCTCCCATCAGTTGTGACAACGTTAGAATCTCTTGTATTTACGTGCAAAGATACCCGGCTGAATCTTTGGACTGTTGAACCGGTGACTCGGGCTGGAGTGTCGTGTCGACTGGGCCGCCTTCAGTTTCACTTCGTGGCTTTGTCGTACGGGAGGCCGGAAACAATGTTGCGCAGTGCCCGCCTCAGGAAAGAACTGGAAATGCTGAACACGCAGCTTCCCCCCGGAATCGTCTGCAACGCAGCGAATGAGAGCATGGACCAGATAGAAGCAGGTAACGGACAGCTCACCCAATGGTGTCGGCATCTTTTATACCTTCCCTCTCTTGTTCTCCTCTGCAGTCATTTTTGGTACCAGTGGCACACCGTACGAGGGTGGCAAGTTCAAGATAAGTATTCAAATTCCCGAAAGGTGCGTTTCTAGGCGTATGATGCGAAGTGGAACTTTCCTGACGCGCTGTCTTGCTTGATGTCTAGGTATCCGTTTGACGCACCGAGAGTCAAGTTCCAGACGCCAGTGTACCACCCCAACATCGACTCTGCTGGCAGGATCTGCCTCGATGTCCTCCAGATGCCTCCCAAGGTATCTTTCTTTTTCTAACTACTTGGTTATCTGTTGCGCTGCTCGTGTAAACATTAGTTCTGCATCTCTGGCACGTAATTGGCTGGAGCCTCGGGCGTGCTACCTTATTCTGACATGATCCTCGCAAGTATCTGCTAGCTGCAATGCTCACATTGCAAATGTCAAGAGATAGCTCGTACTACTGTATATCAATTTCCCAAAGACAAGTCTCGTTTAAGAAGTTTTCTCGCATTTGCTAGCTATACCAGTTTTTACCTCGAGAACCATAGTAAACCACGTCTGGCTCCTTGCGGAGAATTACTAATTTTCCCCCTTTATGTGGAGAATTAAGATATATGTAGGTAAATTTTAGATGAGATATATGTTACCTTATCATGCCGTACACATTCCAAACGCCAAAAGCTTTGTGTCTTCCTCCGACAACCAAATCCCGTAAGGGCTACTTTACGCCGCTTATGAACAATGCGCAAAACTTGCTTTTTTCTTTCTGTCGAAAGCGGGTACACAAGGTTTCCAGGCCTCCGATTCAAAGGAGAGCTTTGGCACGTGTAGTCGACATAACGTTAATGTCTACGCACTGGAACTTGCCTGCAGGGTCGCTGGAAGCCGTCCCTGAACCTGAAGGCAGTCCTGCTCTCGCTCCAGGCGTTGTTGGCACAGCCCAACCCGGATGATCCTCTCGTACCTCATGTGGTGAGTACATGGACGGCGCCAGGCTTTTCGTAGTGAGGGGGCTGTGGGGAGGCATGAGCTTTCAATCCCAAAAAAGAACAAATATTCAGGGACGATGACTTAACGCTTCGGGAGTTTTTGATAGAAATGAGCTGTTTATTTCATTATTTTACAACCTATCTACAACTCTGGTTAATGTAGCATTTCACGTGCAAAATATTCAGGCATGTTTACTTTCCGCAATACTGAATAAGCACGCTCGAGCGTGCTTACAAGCGTGATCATGCTTGTCGTGACTCGTCATCTGCTCTTTAGGCAGTCCCCTGCACTGCGGAAAACCTAAGTACATTAGCGATCATGTAAATGTAGTGACGATTCTCCCTTTGCTGAATGCGCCTGGCCGAGGCACACGGCGACTGATTTAGCCGCGCCACTTTTCTTCATCTGCTTGAAGGAAGCCGATGGTGTTTGGGACATCTTGTGTGCCGCACTGTTGGAGTGGCGTCGTAGTCTGCTTTCCTTTTGAAGAGCTTTCTTCCAGTTTCGATAGCCCTCTGTCAAAATACAGTACTTCCACTTTTTTACTCCCCCCCCCAATTCACAAACACTTTCAGCTTTCCTCCAACCTCCTAGTATAGTTCCTCAAAGGGACTCCGTGCCCCAGGGTAACTAATGATGGGAGCATAGCAGTTCTCGAATCGCCAGACTCCGACCTGTACCCATGGGCGTACCAACCGGGGGGGCAAGGGGGGCACTTTCCCCCCCAGTTCTCAGAGTGGGGGGGCAAGGCATGTGTTTTGCCCCCCCTGAAACGGCCGCCACTGGGCAGAGCAGACACAGGCCGGCGGCGCCCAAGGAATACCAAGGGCACTGCCCCCCGACCCGCGCGGGCATATTTGTAACGCGCAGGCGATACAAACCCTAGCAACGGTGCTCACGCACGCCGGATTGCCTGGTTCGTAAAGACTTGCTCCACGAACAAGGCCACACGGTAACCTTACGGAATCCATCCGCGAGACATGGGCCGGACGGGCCGTCCAGACCAGGACGTAGGTTCTTACACAAAATAAAGTTTTGCTTGCTTGCTTGGAGATAGGCGCTGCCGCCGTCAACATAGGCAGCGGATGCAATGCGAGTTTCCGAAGAGGTAGCGTAACTTAGTGGTGAGATGTCTGCCTCATACGTGTCAGACCCGGGTTCTATTTATGGTGTGGGCCGGCTTACTTCTTTTTATTTTTTTTCTCAAACATTTTGTTTTGTCGAGGCATTTGGCGATATTTACATTTCTTTTTTATCATTAACACTAAAAAAACGAATGTTGTTGACGAAACATCGCTAAACTAAATCGTATCGACTCTATTTACGGAAGTGCATGGGGGGCAGCGGGGCTTGGGTTGCCGACCGGACGCCGCAAAGCGGCGTGTACGGGGGGTGGAAGGGCTAGGTGGGTTAATAGATTTGTAATTAGCAGCCGCACACCGTCACCGCGAAGCGGCGTGAACGCAGGCGCGGGGGTGGGTTAACGCGCTTCGAGTGATACACGAGCAGCCCATCCGGCGTGAGCGTCGTTGTTAGGGGTTCTATCGCCTGCACCGTAAAAGGAGCAGTGTGTGCACCTCCTGTAGTGGGCAAGAATTCCTACATTGGAGAGAAGCGGGGACAAGCCCTTTCTTCAAATGCGTCAAGTCTCCTTGAACCTCGGAATACAAAGAAACGCCACTATTCGGAGCTAATCCCACAGTTACTCGACCTCTCTTGCGTCGTGTCTGTTCGCTCCCCACGCCTCGTAGCAGTGTTGTTGCAGTGGGGGGGGCTCGTTAAAATTTTGAGGTTTTTTGGACTATCTAAATCACTTTCTTCCTTCCCATCCCCCCCTTTTCTACTCCGCATGCTTCCACCTCTGCAAATGTCAGCTGACCTTCCGACCTCTGTTCTCTGTTGATAGGCAAAACAACCACTATAATTAGAAAGTAATTGGTAATTTGAGTGGAAGTCACTCGGAAAAGTAGTTAAAGTAAACTACTGATTACTAGAGTAGAAATGTAATTAAAAGTTACTAAACTACCCAGAAAAGTAGTTAGACTACAGTAACTTGAGTAAAGTAGTTGAACTACGTACAAGTCTGGCCTGGCAAGCGCTCTGCGTAAGTGTTTTCACTGACCTGCCTAGCCCCGCACACCATCACATGGGCCAAGAAAGGTGTAGCTTTACTGCAGAGGAGAAATCAGCAGGGTCCAAGATGGTGACAATGGAGGATGGGGGACTGTTCCAGTGGCTGATGCCTTGAGAAAGGAATGACCAATTGAAAGCGTTCGTAGAGCCAGAAGTGTGTTTGATGGTGCAGACGTTGTTGAGGCGAGAAGATGTTCGGTCGAGGTGTAATAACAAAGTGGTTTTGAGGTCGGGAATGTGGTAGTAGATTTTGTGAATAAGGCACAGCTGAGAGACTTTCCTGCGAAGCTGCAAAGAGGACATGGTTAGTTCAGTTTTTAGCGCCGAGACACTGAAAGAAAAGTCATAAGTGGATGAAATGAAGCGAGCAGCTCTGTTCTGAACTGCCTCTACAGCGTATTGATGAGGTACAGTCGATGGGTATTCCAGATGGTTGAAGCATATTCTATTTTTGGTGTGACGTACGTGTTAAAGGTTAGCTTAGGGACAAAGGGTGGAGCGATTTTTTAAGTTACGTCTGCTTAGTCCAAGAGTTCCAGATGAATTGGCGGTAATGACTTCAATATGGTTATTCCAGGGAAGGTCAGATGTTAGTCTTACACCAAGGTATTTATACACAGTAGCGGTCTCAATCAGATCGGAGTCCAAGAAGTAATTAAATGACAGAGTGTTTTTTTTCTTGGTGAAGTGGATTAGTTCGCGTTTATACTTGTTTGGTGACATAATCCACTCTTTGCACCAATTGTTAATTTTATCTAGATCTTCCTGAAGCTGGTTATTATTTTGCACACAAGTTACTTTGTTATGGATGACGCAGTCGTCGGCGAAAAAGCGTTTTTTTGAAGAAATCCCAATGGGAATGTCATTAATAAATATTAAAAAGAGTAAGGGCCCAAGTACGAACCCCAGGGGAACACCAGGAGATACATTTATTAAGAAGATTCATGATCATCATGGACGTGACCTGTACACGGGAAAAAAGAAAGTCACGAATCCATGCAAAGGGTTATTGGTCGAGGCAAAAAGATGATAGCTTAGAAAGAAGGCGTTGATGGAGGACACAACCAAACGCTTTGGAAAAAAAAAAAAAAAACTGCGTCAGTTTGGACGTGACATTCAAGGTTAGTGTGCAAGTCATGGATGAAGTCGCAGAGTTGCGTTTCGCAGGAAAGTATCTTTTGAAAACCGTGCTGCTGTTTAAAGAAAAGAAATGGGATGATAGGTGCCTCATGATATTGGAGTAGAGGATATGCTCAAGTAGTTTGCAAGAAATTGAAGTCAATGAATTAGGGCGATAATTAGATGCGGAAGAGCGGCTGCCCTGTTTAAAGACTGGGAATTACCCTTCCCACCTTTTGGTCAGATGGAAGGCAGCTTTGAGATGAGGACTGAATGAAGATGAGTTTCAACTACTCACTAGAAATAACACGGGTGTTTCTTTTAAATTTTAGGGTTGATGTTATCGTTTCCAGCGGACGAAGTAAGTTTTAGTTTATCAATCAATGTTTTAATACCAGCGGAGTTAACGTTAATAGGATGCATGCGCTCGTAAAGCTCTTCAGGGAGAGTGGGGACGAAGTCCAAGCACTCGTTAGTAAACACTGATGAAAAGTATTCGTTAAACACAGAACTATCATGCTCGACGTTGCACATCCGACATTCCTAACTCGCCCCATCTTCCTAAACGTCCGTGTGTGTCCTAACACCAGAAACCGAAATTTTAAAGGTTAAAAACGGCACGTTGCGAATATGGAACGCGCACTTTCATGCAAAGCTGACGTCAAGTGACTCAAATCGAAAAACATGCATATTTACAGTATTGTTATCTCTTCTGGTGAAGGCTAAACAACCGTTGCATCCGTTTTCGCGCACGAAACGGTGACTCCCAGAGAAAGTAAGAACGCAGTGATTGTCTTTATTTTAACAATGTAAACACACTTGCAGGCGTGCGCTGATGAAGCCTCAAAATCAAAACTCTCGTAGTGTGATTCGTGACTGCTCCGGCTACTACCCAACCTCGTTGTCACGCCACTTTCTGCAAGCAAACACTAAAATTGCCAGTAAACGCACAAAAGCGACATCGATACAATTGTCTTGTAGAATATCACCTTATTTAATCATAACTGTTTCAATAAGCACTACAAGTTGTATTTATTTTAAGAAGAAGAAGCGAAATTTTTTTCGTGAGAAAAAACAAAATATCAATGTTAAGTCTGGTAACGTTGTAATTTTGCCGAATCATTGCCACATCTTTAGAAAACTTCGACAAAAGTTGCGCCGAATTTTCGATTAAGGGGGGGGGGGGAAGAGGGTCGGGTTTGCCCCCCCACTCAAAAACAAGTTGGTACGCCACTGCCTGTACCCTTTCCCGAGCACACACAGTCGTCGTCACCAAAGTTCCTTCAAGGACCCCATAGAGACTTGAAATACGCAGGATGACCTGAACACATCAAAGCCGCCCATTGGGAACTCGCCAGTCGGCCCGAGCGTCTCAAGTCCTTGTGAGATTTCCTCGGTCAGAACATGAACAGTGCCCTTGAGTTCCTTTGTCTGGCAGGTACGAAGCGACGGCGCAGAGCAGATGGGATTCCAAGTCTCTCTGAGTAACCACTTGGGTGAAGCTACTTTGAGGAAGTCTTTTATGGTTGACGACAGAGGAATTGAGTGTAGACGACGCTCCTTAGCTTCGGCAAACTGTACCGATATTCATGCATCGTTCTTCACGGGGTACGTAAAGAAAATAAAGCGGACGGCACGAAAAAGTTGAAAACGTCCGGTATGAGGCCTCTTTAGGCTGGCTATCCTTCAAGCCAATGCCTTTTCGATGAGACGAAGAAATTAGAAAAATGATGAGCCATGTGGCGTATGCGGGTCTGCGCGCGAAAATTAGGGTGAAGGGGGGGGGGGGGGGTGTAAAGGCTGGCATATTTTTGGGGTCGCAGGACAAATTTTAGGGGAGGCGCCCCTCCACCCCTCGCCTCCCTTTGGCGCCGTCCCTGGGTGAGTAACCTCTTTGCTGCCATAGAGGACCACGGAACGATGGTTTCACAGTAGCAGTAATAATAATAATAATAAATTATTGTTTTGTTTATTTTTACTACAAATCATCGGGCCCATCGAGGCCTTTAAAGGGCAACTCCGCTCAATTCCGAAGATTTCGGGATAATGAGTGATTTCGAATTAAAAAGCCCTAGTAAAAGACACTACGTCTTTTGCTTCGCGAAAAATGGGATATATATTTTTAAATCTAATTTTAAACACGAGCAGAAATCGAAACCGAAACTTCGGCTCCGTCCGGCAACATTGGCCTCGGGCCGCCAAGTACATGGCTATCACGTGGTGCGAGAGGTCACGTGATTCTCGGCACAACGACGGGCAGGATGGGGGCGGGCGAGCGTGCGGCAGGCGCGAGTGTCGTCTGCACCGCACTCTTCGCCACGTTTTGGTGTCTACGGCATTCGACGACGTCTGCACAACTGCGGCATAAGTCTGGGACTCTGCGCACGTGGTGTCCTTAATGTGGACGAAACTCCGAGAGGCAATAATCACAAACGGTGAGACGACGACGGTGGTTGTGGCGCGGAAGACGGCGGTAACGGCGGGACCGCGGCGGGCGGTTGGTCTGCTTCCAAGAAGCGCGCTGCGCAGGCGCGTACGTCGATCACGTGGACACCGCTGAGCGCCAAGAGGCAACGTTGCTGACGTCACGCGCTTCGCTCGATCGGAAGAGTAAAAACAAGCAAAAGGGGGCCATGTAGATGGCGTTTAGCTCAATGTTGGCTCCGCCCATGCCGTAGCCTTGACTGCGCTGTTGGTTGCGCCTGAATTCGCCCGCTCAAGTCAGCCGATTTCGGCAACTTGGCGAGTTGCAAAGTTTGCCGGACCGTTTAAGAAACATTTAGACAGAACTGCGTCGTAATATTTGACGTGTGGTCTTCCTAGGCGATACTGAAGAGGACTGCATTGTTTTTTCAAAACCAAAAATGAAGCGGAGTTGCCCTTTAAGGCTCGTATTGTAACAGTACGTTGTACAAACCTTCGAGAACATATCGCCGTCAACCGACGTTTTTGTCCTTTCAGGCTGAACAGTTCAAGTTGAGCAGAGAGTTGTTCAACAGTCAGGCGGCCAAACACACGCGTCGCCACGCTACGTGAGATGGAGCCGCCCACCACGTCGGAAAGAGTCTCGGTTCTCTACTACGAGAAGACTAGCCCTGATCTCAAGGTGAAAACGGGTGCCAGTCATGTATACATGTATCATAAAGCTTGCACGTGTCCTTCTAGTTGCTTCGTTTGAGTCGTGTCTGTGAGCGGCGCTGGTTCGCACTCGTGCATTTGCCGCGCTTTGCTTATGTTGGCCCTGGCTCTGGGGCAAGGCGGATGAGACGGATGCTCTCCTTTGGCCCAATCGGGACATTGCAAATGTTTCTTCGCTAAATGATAGATTCCTTGGCGGGGCCTCTGCAAACGGTGTGCACATATCGTGTTTGGGGCACATTGTTTTTCATTGATTTCTTGGGAAGACAGAAACGCGGCGCCTGTGCAACTTTGCTTCACTTGACCCCCGAACCGAGAGTGCGGTTGGAACTTCACGCTGATTGAACCAGTCAGCTAAGACGGACAGACGACTGGTGCGGTGAAAATGTAGCTTCCGCCACACTGTCAGCCGAGTGGCGAACAGGGTATTCTGGTGTATACGTCTTCTTGCAAAGGCTTGAGCTATCGAACACTACACACTTTCTCGAGAAAATTTACCCGAGTCGTGTATTAAACTGTATTTGAGCCAACTCTTTGGTTTTTGAGCGAGGTATGGAGGATCGCTTGTCCCGACCACAGTTGGCGTCCCTCAGTAAACGCATCACCGTGGAGAAACCTGCTGCCAAGTCTCGAATTTTAGTCGAGTTCCACAAACTCGTTGTTCCCGTATTCGGCACAGTGACTGCGGAGGTCGAGTTCTTGGTAGAGTGCCTTGATGGCGGCTGCATCTGGTGCCCCGGAAGCTCCTTTGCCGCTTTCTCCCATGGCCTCGCTCGCTACGGTGCGGCAAGCGAGGAAAATCTGGAGAGTTCCTGTTTAAAGCTATCGTGGACACTTTGGGGTCGGCGCCGCAAGGACTCTGATTGGTTCGATCGTGCGTCGTCTACTTGCCACGCTGCTATGCGTCGTCTGCTGTTTCAAGCTGTATGGTACTTGCGATCGTCGCGGTAAACAGTACCGCTGCCTCCGCATCGCTGGGCCAAAGAGACGCTGAACCTGAGGTAGCTTCGTAGCTCGCTTTTTGGCGGCACACGGCGTTGGATGCCTCAACTTGGACAGGAGTGCTGACCTCGAGAGTTTAAACTGGCAAGTGTCGCTGAACTCACCTCCCTTCCTCGGTTGGGCGACTCGTCTTGCGATATGCCTGTACCCTGTACTGCCTGTATGCCTCTGCACCGCCGCCATCGTTCCTAGGGGGCATATGTAGGAGCCCTATTCTTAGAGTCATGGCGCCACCCGATAGCGACGCCAATTAACCCTCGCTCAATTGTTTTTTTTACGGCGAAGCTGTTACGCGCTAGGATCTGGGAAAAAATGCGTACGCGGATGTTGATATTGTTGACAGAAAACTCCCCATTGGTCGTGGCAAGTATGAATAAATAAAAATTAAAAAAGGGGCAACCTGCGTGAGTCAGCCTTCCTTGGCATTATTAGATAGCGAGGTGCTGATCTCTTATCATCTCTAGGCATCGTCCTCGAGGTCGTCCTCAAGGTCATCCTAGAAGTTGTTAGAGAGGTCGCCCTTGAGGTTGTCCTAGACGTCGTCCAAGAGGTCGTTGTAGACGTCGTTGTCCTAGACGTCGTCCTTGAGGTTGTCCTCTAGGTTGCCCTTCAGGTCCTAGAAGTTGGAAAGATAACAGCTTGGCTGGTCCTCCATCTTCATGTGAAGTGAAAGGGCTCTACCATCTTTTCTTCTTCTTCTTTTGCTTGAGTTCTATCTAGTGAAGACTCACCTGTTCCCTCAGGCGCAAAGAAGACTATCTCATTGGAGAAATGGCAGTCACACACAAAGCTGGAAAGAGGCGAGGGCGGCTGTTTCGGTGCAGACGTGGGCAACGAATAACACCTGTCACAGTAGAGGGGATGTTGTACATTGTTACCTATGTCAAAGAGTTACTTAGCACCCAAATAAAAAAAATATAAAAAGAAAAGATTTGTTTCATTTAGGTTAGATTTATTTTACTTCGTCGGATTTATTTGATTTAAATCAAACTTAAATCACTTTCTTTTTCTCAATGTATTTTTACTTAAAAAAGTGAAAGACGTTTACAACACTGTAACGCCGAATTAGAGCGCAGCTCTTGAGGAGGAGAAGGAGAGGGTACGAAAAAGACGGTATGCTCCTCCTCCTCATCCATACCCTCTCCTCCCGTCCTCCTCGCTTTTCCTTGGCATCACATTGCGTCATGTGACCCTCGTGAGGTCACGTGCGGCCATCATGGGACATTGCCTCATGTGGTGCATTATGGGACATTTTGCATAATGCACCGTGCAGTTACGTCGACGGCGCCGCCGCTCAAGCCGGAAACGGGCGCCTAAGAGCTGTGCTCTAAAATATTTTTCATTAGATAGGACAGATTAATGATTGGTTGTTTCGAGGAGCTGGAGCCTCCGAGACAAGTGTCCTGGAAAAAGTAATTTATTCTAAATAAGTAGGTAAAACACGTTCGACGAGGAGTAGAAAATCCCCCTGCACTTTTCCAAGAAGGAGAAACCTCATTTGTCTTCTAAAACATCGAGGCTGGTTCCCACACTAGTCTGGCCTCGTGCTCACTCGCAATCTCTTACCACGAGACGAGGCACTGACGCCATTTGTGAGGTAGCCGTGGGACTGCATCTAACTACCCTAACATCCTGGGAGATGCCCCCAAAGATAACCCACTCCTATTTCTGGCAGGATGTGCTATTTTTTCAGAGACACCCAAAGATAGCCCACTTCTTGTAATTGCGGGATGCTGGCTACTGGCGACCTCGGCAGAAATGGTGTTACAGCCAAGACTGGAGATAAGCCAACATTGCGGATTGGGAAGGTCTTCGGTTCATTGCCCGTCCCTGTGATCTCAAGTTTCCCAGGTCACACAATCTTAAACTAGCATTTTCTTTTTTACTTTTCTTTGATTGCACACTGAAAGTAAGCTTACTCGATATTTTAACCTGATTTGCTTTTGCTTTTAGGTGGGCCATCTCTCGGGATGTTGCGGTAGACTAAAAGTTTTGCAGCGTGGACATTGCCACGCGCGTCTCTGAGCAAGCGTGTCCATGGCTGAACGTTATTGTGCTTGGCTCCCACCTAAAGGGTCGAGGTTCAATTCTCCGAAGTGCAAATCCTTTTTGTTATTTTCTAAATGTCGAGAACACCGTTGCTCGCTTGAGGTCCGAATGTCCTAAGTGCCGAATCTTCTACGCCGACGGTTCCAGAAGCCCATGCGTGGACATAAGGGACTCCGCGTGGCGAGCCAGAATCAGTCTCGCCCTGCACTCAATCCCGCAACGCCAGCCTTCTGCTATTTTGTTTTGAGCGTAAGTTCGCCCCATTAGACGTTTAGTTTCCTTCGGTCATTTGTTGCCTCGTCAACTGTCATTCGTGACAATATACTCTCTGTGAGAAGTCGTCGTTTATAACATTGATTAATGTTTTGAGCCCACAAAGAAAAAATTATATGCAAAAAAAAAAAAAAAAGTTATGTCCAAACTGCCAGTGTTTCAATGAATGAGGCCCGTGCCTCGTGGATTGAAAGCAAAGGTGGCATTGCCCTGAAAGGACCGGCCCTTGGAAGCAAATGGTATTTGCTTGTGGCACGCGTCTCGTGCATTCGCGCAACAATCGGCAGTACTGGTAAGAAATGCAAAGCACAAATTTCGTCGAGGGAGCACGACTTTGCGCAACACTCGGTCGCAACCAAACGTGAGCGTGTGGACCGGCCTTCAGTAAATACTCTTCACTAATATGTCAATTTATCGAAATGCGAGCCACTCGAGATAAATCCACAATATTTGTAAAGTGTCGTTTATTAATGCATACCCGAGCCAGCTCGTTAGTTTTGGAACAAGGCGGGAGGTTGCTCGTCTCGGCCAGAGACGGTGTTCCTCGCAGCAGGGGGAGGTCACTTGTCTCGGCCGAAAATGGCGTCCTTCATTACACGGAACAGCGTGGCGAGACCCGGCGGCAGGTTTCGCACTTGGGAGTCGAGCTCCGCGAATGCCGCCTTCTCGTACGCGGCGTAGTGGGCGCGGAGGTCGAGTTCTTCGTAGAGTGCCTTCACGGCCGCTTCTTCCGGTCCCCTGGCAGCTCCCTTGCCGAGATTTGCCTGCGGGAAAGAAGGCCATGTGGGAGGAGACTTTTTTGTTCGGACAGACTGGCCGAATCACTGCCGCAAGCTCTCGTCGGTTGTGCTTTTGCGCATTGAAATGTTTTCATTTTGTGAACGTCGCATGACCTTTACCGTTAGGAGCCCGGAGGGCAGCAAAAGAATGTGCGACTCTACACAATCGTCGGCAACCTCCAGCTTCCCAGGCTAAAATTTCTAGCTGGGACCAGTTGAAATCGTGGCGTGTTTCAACTGGGACCAACTGGACCCAATGCAAATCAAGGAAGATCAATGGCATTCAACTGGGACCGCTTGAGAAGTGAACCAGCCCAGTTGGGAGTCAACTGGTCTGACCACGCTCAGTTGGGGAGCGAGTGAACTTTTAATTTGTGTGAATATATAAGCGGACGTTATAAGAATAAAAATGCCTAATCATACAAAGCCATTTTTGACTAACTGGCATACATAATTACCTTATCATTTAGCTCACCTTCATCTTGCGGATAAGGTTGACATAGATAGCCCTTGTTTAACAGGAACACATTGCACGTATCATTCATACTAGATGTGCTGAAATAACCCTCCCACTTTAATTACCTGGCAATGTTTGTGCCCCAAGGGTAAACAACAAACATCCTACACTTCATCTGCCCGAGTCAACCAGTTTTTTTTCTTAAGACTTTCCAATTGTTTGTTGCCACTTGCGAAGCCAACCACGGCAGCCCTCGGCTTCATGAATGCCACTGGAGTAGGGGCTTGTGCTTCAATAGGTCTTTTTCAAATTCAGTCTCGCAAATTTAATTACTATCATCATCTCAGTGTGTGGCATCTGTGCCAAAATCATAGCGGCCTTCAGGCTGATGAAGGAAGAAGTTGAAGATACTACCAAGCGGAGGATATTTGAGGTCCGTACGTTCGACACGTAGGTGCAACACAACCAACAAATCGGATGCAACGGCTGTGGAAGCATTTATTTCGCAGTGTTATCCAATCGATCCCTCCGCACAAGTTTGGCTCTAAAGCCCTTCGACGGGGTAAAACCGAGGCGCTAACGGGTCACCTCTTTGCGCCGGTCGGTTCTTACATTCTCACCGTTGAAACAGATCGAGAAAGAATAACAAGAGAATTGAAGAACCAATTCTCATCTCCCATTGACGCGCAAAAGTGGCGGTCCTTGACGAAAAGCAGTTTCGTGACCGCAGTTAGTTGGTCGAAAGTGAAACTCCCATACCTGCCAAGTTCGGAGAAATCAAATCCGGGAGAACGGGAATTGGGGGGGGGAAGGGAGGGGGACATTTTTTTTTTTTTTTTAGTTTGACAAGAAATTTTGTAAAGAAGCACTCTGCGCAAATCACACTCAGTGTGATTCGCGCAGAGTGCTTCTTCACGGAATTATGTGCAAGATACGGGCTCAACAAAGCCCGTATCTTGCACATAATATGTCACTACGATAGGATACAGCTGGGACTCGCTATCATTACTGCCGTCTGTTGCGACGGCGACGTCAGAACGCCGAGCCCCGATTGGCTGATCGCGACCTCCTATCTCAGCGTCGTCTGCTCCTTTGCAACGTCGTCTGCTCGCAACATCGTCTGAGTCTTTCTTACCTTTCCTGCCACTTTCGGAAGTGCAGGTCATTACGAGCGAGCTCGACTTCGCCTTTCAGACAGGGCAAGCAAAATAACTCGAGCGGTACATTGTTTTTGTCTAACAACTAGCAGACGCGCATCAAGGAGGGAAGTCAAAGGACTCACTGGCGAGGTGTCCCGAGGCGCCGAGGTTTGTTTGCTAAGAACCGAGAGTAAGCGTGTTAGTGCCCGCAAGTTCCCTCCCAAATACTTTTTCCCTCCTTTCGTGTGAGGCGAGACCCCTCATTCTTTAACGGTGTCGGTGAGTTGGCGCAGTTAACGTCGTCTGCTTTACGTCTGCTAGTCAAAGCGATGGCTGCTTTACCTTTCCTGCGTCTGTCGGAGATTCACCGCTTTTTCATTGGCGAGAGTCACCGTTGCCTCGGAAAACAAGGAGATAACAAGAGGAAGAAATTGACCTCTTAATCTAAAATTGAGGTCAGCGATCAAAGTATAATACGGGAAGGGTTCACAAGGGTCGCGCGGGCATATTCCATTCAGCACGCCAGCCGGTCGAGGGCAGACGGTCGCCGAGTCGCGGAGTGCCGGCTAGGCCTAACTGCCGTACTCGCTTGGTCGTGTTCGGTGGAATCGTGACCGTTGGAACTTTTCCCGGGTGTTTGTGGATCCAGCGTTCTTGTTCGTCGTGGTCTGTTTCAAGTACTTTTTACTTTTTTCTTGCTGCTTGAAGTCGGGACGCGTGAGAAGCGCACATAGAAAAATAAACGTCCGTGGATTGTCGCGACCGCGACGCTGTCGGCCATGCTGATTTGATTGTAAGAAATGTGTAAGACAGCTTCGGAGCTGTCGTAGGATTTCGTCGTAACCTGCGCAAAACGTACGAAAATTTCGTTTCGTGAATACGAATTTCTTTTTAAGTTTTGTCTTACGCACATTTCTGGCGTAAGATCGTTTCGTAAATCTGGCCTCTGCACTTCCGAAAGTGGCAGGAAAGGTAAGACAGACGCAGACGACGTTGCAAGCAGATGACGTTGCAAAGGAGCAGACGACGCTGAGATAGGGGGTCGCGATCAGCCAATCAGGGCTTGGCGTTCTGACGTCACCGCTACCCCCTGCGCAAGAAGCAGACGAACTTGCCCTCCGCATTGATTTCTTTGAGACTATTCGGCTCACCTCCAAGACGGATCTCTGAGCAGGCGAGGCGCGTTGCGCTGCCTGGACGGCCAGCCAGCTGCACTTGCCGTCCACGATGTCTGTGCCCACTTTGCCCGTGACCTCGGGGTCGCCGAAGCAGTCTATGTAGTCGTCTTGGACTTGAAACACTCGGCCAAGCTGGAGGGCCGCCTGCTGCGCCTGCGCGTGCAGGCCCGGATCCTCCACCCCCGCCTGCGTCCATCGACACGTCGGCCATCGGGGCGCTCAAAATCAGTGTTGCCAGTTACCCGAGGCTTTATCTGACACTGCAGGAAACAAATTTCCGTCCTCCAGAAACGTTGAAACAGCCCGCGACGGAGCAAAGCAATATTGCTCGAGCTTTCCGACATTCTATCCGAGGCTTGGGAAGCCTCGTTTTCCAATTGCAACAATTGCAATTGCGCATGCTTCGCACTAAGTATGAGCTGGCGGCACCCGCAAGAAAATGGGATAATGGGGCTCCGATCGCAGGACTCTCAACTATCGCTCTGAAGGGCATCTCCAGTGTTTTCCATTGGCGGATATTGCGCAAAACATTGCCGAAATCGGGTGGACGTACAAAAAGAATGTCATCGCTTTGCGGCAAGCTTTCTTAGACGTGCATCTAGGAAGGACCGATTTCCAAGCCTGCTACTACATCTGCCATCATACGGTCGAGAACTTTATGAATGTTGGCGGACGTTTGAAAGGGTGGATCATAATTTATTTTGTCCCACTGGCTGCCGTCGTCGTCAGTGATTTTATATACTTCGTTTCAACTTACGAGAGACTGCAGCGAATGCTACGGGTCATCCTAGACGAGCCGGCGCTGCAAACGTGTCGCGTGATCGTGCATCGCTGCGCCCCTTCTGAAGGTCACGTAGAACTTGCGTGGCATTGGATTGACTTCTATGCTTTATGGTGTTTTGTGTGGTTTGTCGTAAGATGAAACAAAGTATAGGTCCCCCTCCACGGTATTCTTTGGAAGTTGTAACACCCCTTGGGGGGGGCAATGGGTAGAAACAGGGAGAGGAAGAGACGAGAGCGTACAGGGACATTGGAGCACCGAGCTCTGGTTAGAACGATTAGAGGGTAGACGCAACGCCAGCTGGCTTTGCCTCTACTCGCTGTTCGAAATGGAATGCTGAATTTCGCACTCGAACCGTGGGTTGCTTCCCTTTCCAAGGCCTCCTTTTTGGTGCAGTGGTAGAGTGTCGGGCTCATAATCATGCAGTCAGGGGTCCGATCCCCGTCGAGGTGCGTTACGAGTTTTGTTCTTCTCAATTGATTACTGTCTATTCTCAACTATGTGTTCTTTTGTTCCGGTTGTCCTGTGAAGTATCTGTTGGACATTTCGTAACGGTTTCTGTAGTGTTCCATCATTCTTTCTTAGGAGATCCCAGACCTTGGACGCATTCTTTGTTAATATTCCGGTAACGAAAGGGAACAATTAATTATGGCAGACAAAGTTGGTAGACGACTCGGCTTTTCTTACGTACCAGCAGCATGCCTGCCCTCACGGGCAGGACGAAGGAATAGAAGGCGGTTTTGTAGGTAACGATGGCCCAGTAGCGGTCGGCCCTGAGTGCGTCGAGCGTGCTCTTCTGCGACAGCATGTCCAAGCCCTGTCCCAGCACGGTGCGCAAGTCGCTTTCCTGGAACAGTTCTGAGAGCGGCAGGTAGCAGCGCAGGTGTCCCAGGCGGCGACGGACGACCCAGAGCACCGCCTTCTCCAGGAAGAGCGCGTCGTTGATGGCGCGCAGCCCGACGCCGGGCACGGTGTACCAAGATGGCTGCCCCCGGCGGACCGGCGAGCCGTCCATGATGTCGTCGAGTATCAGGAAGTAGGACTGCAGCTGTGGCGTGAAAGAGACACGCGCTTGTGGTTGCTTCTAACCTGAGGGAATAATCTGGCATAATTATGCTCTCTGTAAAGCGGGTTACGCAGATTTGTAAAGGTGGTTGAAGTGAAATAGGTTTTGCAATGGTCAATCCTATGTACTATAAGAAGCTTTATAACAGAGTTTGATTCAGTGATTGTTGTTCTGGTCACCGACAGAATGAGGATGACGGTGTGTCTCGGTTGTGCATACGCACTCAAAGTCCATGAAATGGGGAAGTGTCCTTGACTGAGGCTACTTTCTGTCGTTTTCATCTCATCAGGAACTTCAGAGAGCTGCACACGATGCGATTAGCTGGGAAGGATACAAAACCCAGTGACCGGTCACATGCTGCCATGTCGAAGCCGGTGGAATTGAAATGGCACAAGGTGTCAAACACTAGTCCAAAACTATTTTTTTTTTCTGCTTTTTTTATTTTACATAAAATGTTTGTAGGTTCTCAAGGGTCGAGCAGCTTTCTGAATGGACAACGATGAACTGTCAAGCTCAACTGTTAAATGGCAACCAAAAAAACAGGTTAAAACTAGGGAGCTTGCATTTGTATATAAAGCATATACCATCGTGGGAATGTTATGACCATTAAAAATAATGTGCTAAAAGTGCTCGCATGTTTTCAGAATTTAGGTCTCGGTACAGGTGGCATTGCCAGGAAGACAAGTTCTGAAATTGAACTTGCAACATACACGTGTACAAACCAAGAGTGCACTATACCAGACATTCTGCGATTACTCGTACCTCGATTACAGTCCAAACAATGCAAACTCTTGGCTCGTTAATAAAAAAAGGTAAAACAAGAACCTGTTATGAATCACCACGACCCTTAGAGTGCGAACGAGTGTTGCTTACCATCTCCACACACCAGCCAAGCACACAGGCGAGCTCCAAATGCGGCGCACTCTCCTCCGCCAGCAGTTCGTAAGCGTGCACCACTGCCAAAAGGCGGTTACGCTTCCCTCCCGGTAAGTTGTACTCGGCGGCCTCGCGGAATGCTTCGAAGACTTCCCGCAATGCCGGCTCGTGCGGGTCCATGTCTGTGGCTACCCTCAGCACCTCCTGGTGGGCTCGCACCACTAGGGGGTCGCTCGCGGTCCTCACTCGGAGAGACCTGGTGCTGGAAAACGGCCACGCCCCGAGTTTGAAGGGTTGCGCTCGGGGTAAAGGCTAGTTCACATGCTTGCGACTGTTTACTACCAAGTGCGCTGTGCAGCCTCGAGATCTCGCACGACGATAGACCACGCTCACGCAATCTGCGAGCTGGCCCTGGAAGTGCATTTCAATAGAGCAAAGGTACTGCAGTATTTGCGGGATTGATCTGTAAGACGTTGTCGTTTATAACACTATCAAAATATTTTCGAGCAGAAAAAGAGTACGCAGAATGCCCCGAAATTGTGTTACTACGCGAAACATTCTTGATTTAGTGCTAGTAGCCTCCAGGCATTTTTTCTCGAGCCTCCAGGTCTCTCCTTTCCCCCCATCGACTTTCCCCATTGGGTCGGCCTGTGTCCACAGGGTACGGAGAATGACGGATAGCGAGGAAATTGAATTTATCTCTAGGTCACGCTGCACAAAGCCCTGTAACGTCATTTTTCTCGCTAAATTTAGCGAGAAAATTTCTGGTCATGCTTATAAACGTCAACATGACCTATAAACGTTTCACGTTAAAAGAAAGAAAAGAAAATCGGAAATGTGCGGAAAGTGTTCCACAGCTCCCCGAAGGATGGTGCCAGTGTTCTCGTTGTAAAAGACTGCAAGAGGTTGTTACGTAGTCGGTCTTGAGCAGTCGCAAACGTGAGAACCAGCCTTTATGGGGTCTTGGACGTGCATCCCTGCTTACCGGTTGCTGCTCCAATGTCCAAGTCCCATCAAGACAACAAATGACCGACACCGACAAACCTTGAGCAGATGCAGCGTGCTTTTGGCAGGCTCGCAACCCCTGTGCATTCGCAAAGTCAATACGAGCCTGCCAGAGCTGCACGTGCTCGAGGTTGGTCGGCGTCGGTCATTTCTGTTTGCCGCTCTAGTGGCATTCGGGTATTAGAGAAACTGCTAAGCAGTGATGCATGTTGAGTAACCTACAGGCTAGCGGTTGCGCTGTACTGGCCACTAAGTCACCCATCTATAATGGAGAAGCCGGAAACCAACCAAAATGAGACGCTTTTGGGACTTGCCATGCCCCGAATTTTTTAAGTTGTCGGCGAATATGATCAATATTAAACAGCGCACAAAAAGTCCGCCGATTTTTTGTGCGCTGTTTAATATTAGTGATGTACCAACTAGCTCAAATTACCACTTTACTACGGCGAATATGACTTCGCTGTCTGAACCGTTGTACAAAAAAACTTTTCTGTCGAGAGAAGTCTGGGGCTGCAAACTGGTATTTACCGAGTCTCGAGCCATTGGATCACTTGGGCGGCGCAAGCTTGCACCATACTGATCAGAGGCAAACCAGGTGGCGGATAAATTGCACAGATAACTTCAAACTGAAATATGCCCTTAAAATGACCGCCACCTGAACGCGCACAAGTTGCATATATTGCGGTGACAACAAATTTGGATGGAGCACGCTTGCAAACTGGTATTTACCGAGTCTCGAGCCATTGGATCACTTGGGCGGCGCAAGCTTGCACCATACTGATCAGAGGCAAACCAGGTGGCGGATAAATTGCACAGATAACTTCAAACTGAAATATGCCCTTAAAATAACCGCCACCTGAACGCGCACAAGTTGCATATATTGCGGTGACAACAAATTTGGATGGAGCACGCTTATCTGGGAGTTTTTCTTCGACTAGTTTTATGTTTGTCACCGATAGATATATTCTTTATTGTAAATGGGGAATGTCGGTGGCTTATTTATACTGGCAACTGTGACTTCATGAAGGAAGTACATAGAGGTCTCGGCTCGGCAAAGCAATGAATGTGCACCCTTTTCGAAGAGGAGGAAACGCTGGAACCAGGAAAACCCGGGGGAATTTGCACTGAGCATTTACGGGGCAACCAGCTGGGAAATAAATGCCTGGCGCTATAATTCTAGGGTAATGCATGCCTACCTGCAATGTGCTTGGAATAATTTTGGTCAAGGCAACATGTATATAATTTTTGTGTGTCTAGAGTGGTTTCTGCATCTGCATCATAGACCCTAATTTATTTGGTTAATTTAAAATGAAGCAAGATTTGTCTAATAAAGAAAGAATTCACTTCGTTTCTGTGATGTTTCTAAATGTTTTGTTAATTTTTTTTTTTTTTTTTAAATGAACTTTGTCTTTTTGCAGTGGTAGGGAAAGTGTCAGACCGTTATCCGATTAAAACGTCATAAGCAAATTTTCAATTCAATTCAATGTTTATGTTGATAAAATCTTCGATGGGAAAACGGGGGGCCAGGTTCCCATAGCCGACGCTGTTCATCTCCATGTTTTGCGCGGCTTCGCTGACTGCCGTTTTTGCACTGTTCCCCCCTCCTTCCCTCCCCTCCCCCCCCCACCTCCCCCCCCCTTCCCCAGAGTCCGAAATTCCTCATAACTTCTGATTCGGATAACGGTAAGTTCTGAAACTGATTTTGGCGGAGAGAGGGCTCACTGATGCGTAGAATTTGTTCTTGCAGCGAGAAATAATACTGCGTCAACATCTGAGCAAACAAAAACAAAAACTACCGAGTAGTTTGTTATCGAAAGAGGAATAGTCGTTAGAGCTTGCATGCTAGCATAGGATGATCACGAGAACGTGGTAACATGATGGTATATACTCGCCTGGAATCCCGAACTTGCTGCATCGTATGCTCCTCGTGACTTGCCGTCGAATGCAGGCTGCGCGAAGAAGTTTGAGCGCCGAGCGTTGTCGTTTTTTGGCTTTCGAACTTGTAGACGCCTTGACAACCGATAAATCTTCGGGCGCTGTTTTCCTGTTCGTGGCGTCCCCCACATTGACAGTGGTTTCGGGCTTCGTTTCCGTCTTTATGATTTGACGGGCCATGGCTCGTAAAGGGGACTTGCACGAGTCCCCCCGTATTTGCTTTACCGTGTTCCAGACACTTGAGGGTCGCCGCCGCGAGGACTCGGACGGTTTTTATCGCACATCGTCTGCTTGTAAACATGCCGATATGCGTCGTCTGCTGTCTCGAGCTGTGTGGTGCTCGCGATCGTGGCGCTAAACCCTAGTGCTGCCTTCGCCTCGCTGACCCGCAGAACTTAGGGGCTTAGGGTATCTCCACAGCTTCCCGGCTTAGCGGCACATAGCGTACGATGCCTCAACTTGGACAGGAATGCTGACCTCCAACTGCAAGTGGCGTTGACCTGACCGCGAAGCTTGCGAATGACGCGAAGAAAGAATGACCCGAACGATGTTCATGATACTTCTGTACTTTCAAAGAAGTTCGTAAATTCCAGGTTTTATCTTGGCGAAAATTCCTCCGGTGGGGTAAGTTGAGCATTCATCAAACAGTAATATTTTCTCATGCAAAAGGCTCGATGCAAATCTTTCCCGATGCTGTAAAAAGAAGATTGGATTCTTTCGCGTGCGTGCGACAGTGTCTGGCAACGTCTTAAATTTTTGTTCCAATAACACTTTCTAGGTGGCGCGAAGATCAAATGCTGCTTTGGTAGCGCGAGATTTGAAATTGCATAATGTAACAATTATTTAAAGGGGTCATGAAACGATTTTCCTACTTCTTCCTCCTTAGTTTTAATCCTCAACTCAAATGCGAACTGCGAAATCACGTGGTCGTGACATTCCTTCGGCACCGGCATAAAGATCGGGCACCGGTGAGATGATTCCTAGGTTCCACCGTGCTTTTTATGCACACCATAGAACTTGTCATTTCCCAGTGACAATAAGTTCCGTCAGGGCACTTATTGGCCGCGAACGCGAATCCAAATATTCGTCAACGGATTGATTGTTGACGAGCGCATACGTTCGAGTGACGCAGTTCTCGTGTCCAATGCGTGAGCTGGGCTCTGCTGACGTCAGTTTGGCGCCGGTGACGCGCTTTTGGAACCGCGGATGTATCGAAAAGGCGGAGAGGTTTCGAAGGCAAGAAGGTACGAAATAGTCCGCTATATTTTCAAATGTTCGTACCGAAAAGCTGGCTTTCGACTTTCTAGCCTCTTTCTTTTGGCCAACTAAACGATATGCGATTAGTAAAGTCCCAATTTAAAATCATTCATCCCAACCCAAAATTCGTTTCATGGCCCCTTTAATCTCGCGTCCAGTCTTGTGCAATGTATGTGATACGTCCATTTCGGTCACCCCATCTTTGACAAAGGTGTTTAAAACGAGGATCATTCCAAGAGAGTTAGTGTAACAACACCAGAGGCACCGTGACCAGGGTGTTCCTTTTGCTGCACAGGTTTGGGTTACAGGTCTTGTCAAACTGTTGTGAATCGGAACAGTACTTATCCCGACTTTCACCATGGTAAAGACATAAGTGAGCTAATCGATTGATTATCAGACTTAGGTTGCCGATAAACAGTATTCGCACGAATACAAAATGTATAGTTTGATAGCAATATGTCAGATACAGGAAAGAGCCGCTTCTCTCTCTTTTCTCAACGTATGCGCTAAAACCGTTTAGATGTCTAAATACCAACTAGCCCAATTATCAACCATTTTACTCTCACGTCTTATTGCTCGGTGGACTAAATCAACCCTTCATCCCAGCTGAAAACCCCTCTCCGAAGTTTCTGGAGTTGGTTATCTGGTAGCTTTCCTGGAGTGAGTGAACGAACCAGTTCATCAGGATGTCCCTGGACGGGTGGAAACTATCGGCGCTTCAGCGTCCACTTGCGGACAAACTCCTCCCAACCAAACAGTCTATTTTCTGCTCCGTGATTGCATCCTCGTAACGGTTCTCTTTCTCGCCGATCTGCTTCGCCCATTTCTTCGGCGAAGAATCCGCGTGCCGTTCCGGTAGGCCGTCGCGTCGCGGGCCGCTGACCCCTCGGACGGGCAGCCGAAGAGAAGTTTGCGTGCTCGTCATCCCGTAACGATGCAGTGACGTGATGAGACGTCATCGTCTCGGTCACCTGACTTGTTACCCTTCTGCTACCCTCAAAAACGCCGAGATGACTGAACCAGTACCACGAAGACCTGACGCGTTGGGAGAATCGGAACTCACTTGTCTAACGGGACGTACAAATACAAATCTAAAAATATATATATTTTTTTTTTTTTTATGTCACGACATATTATTTATTTAAGTTTCTGAGGATAACTTAATACAGGAGTGCAATGGTGACGGGCCGTGCGCGAAGTTCAGTCTTGGAAATCTTCTATTGGCAAAATATCCTCGCTTTGTTTCGGACACTCGAACATCTATATTTAATATATTTCCAGCGTGAAAACCCTTTCCCCGTAATCCTGCAAGCAAATATGGGGATATTGAACACCTGGAACGTCTGAAGACTGAACGAAATGTAGAACTATACAGTGCTACTTATCCCAAAGCGCGCTAAGACTTTTTTGGTGCGTGTTTGGTAATTATTATTATTATTATATTAACATATTTCCTGTATTCCATGTTAAATTTCTTTTTCTTGGCTTTGAAATTGAACGTTTTGCTGTTCTGTGGAGCACGCCCCCACCAGCTGGCCATCTTTTGGGAGTAGTCTGCTTTGTTCTAGTATGATGTTGCTGTCAAAGTAAAGACTGTCTTCAGTGTAGACCAGAGTCGCAGGCACACTGCTTCGTACAAAAGACTGCTGCAGACATGATATGGCAGATATGGCTGCAGACAGTTTTGTGAACGATGTACGAAGACCAATGTACGGTGACGTCTCGAAGGAATCGAGGCTAGAGCCCAGCTAGGGTCAACGCAGGGACATTTCAGACTCGCGCGACACGCTTCCCTCTGACGACCCTCAGAGCAGTCGCGCCCTGCCCCACGCCCTCTTCAACCACGCACGCAAACTAGTAAAAGCGGGAGGGACTCTCGCCATCGGTGACGTGACGGACACTCGTCCACACCCTCCGGGCGGTCGGTGAGCGGCTCCTCTGGCCGTCAACGCGCCAGAAGAGCTGCGGGCGAGGGCCGCGGGAGAGCGATCAGTAGCGGCGCCCTGACCCGAAACAGCGAGCAGCCGCCGACGAGCTCGCCTCCTTCGAAGATGGAGAGCAAGCCCCTCTTTCCCGGGCGGTGTGCTGGCCGCTGAGGCAGGTCCGCTCCAGTCTCGATGCACCTCCATGCCGGCGCACCACCGGATCTGCTGCGTCTGGATCCTCGTGTCGCTCTTGACCGTCGGTGAGTGTCGGGGGTGGGTTAGGATCGCGGGTCCGACATTGACCCAGTTCGTCCTGGCCGCTCTCGAAGAAACCTGCCGATCGTAACGGTGTATAGTCGGCGGTCGCGCAAACCGGTTTGACGCTCGCGGGGCGAATGTCCGCTCGGTCCTGCATCGTGGACGGTTGCTGCGTCCGTGTTTGCAAACAATCCGCGGCGGCGTGGGATGGATCTCGGCAGAGTAAATAAGACGTTGTTGCAACATTGCCGGGACGTTGGGAACGGGCGTTCTTCTGCCGGTGTTTTCCTGGTCCTGTCGTTGACGATGCTGGTTTCGTTTAAACTAGGGTCTACAAACCCCGCCCCGCGGCTGACCGCGGTCCTTCCAATGAAACCCGGCCCGCTTCCAGTAGACTTGCTGGCACAAAAAGTGCGTGCAATGAAATATCGCAGCGACGCGCTTCGAAGGGGCAAACGAAGAATGCATCTATTTTGAATTCAACATTGTCATCACCAGCCACCGTTCTTAGTCACCTGCTTCATGACTGTGGAACTGTGTCAAAATTCCCTCGCGTTCGCATGTATACATTGTGTCCTTCGCCACAAATATTGCATATTGCCAGCATTCGTTTGTCCTTCTCATTTGTCTTTTGCATTGAGTGAATGTGCCGAATTTCTCATGCGCTTTGATTTATGTCTGGTGAATTTTCTTGGTCACGATTTTGTCTAAGGTCATAATTAGCTAAATATTAAACTTCAATTTGAAGAATTGAAGTACATTCATCCACCTTAGGTTTTTAATACTATAGCAATCATCTTTGCGTTGAAATGCTTATCTATGATTGTTTATATAGTTTTTCCTTTTATATATTGCTCTTTTTCTCCCCCCCCCCCCCCCCCCCCCCCCTAGATTGCGGCAAATCCCTAACCCAACCCCTTCACAAAAAAAGAAAAAAAAAAGTTTGAAGACCTTTGGAAGCAAATCGTAATTACGCTGCCGTAGAATTGACCTCAGGAACGTTAATATACATTGTCGCAACATTGCTGCGACGTTGGGAAGACGACAGCCAAACAATCCGCGGTATATGATTGACCGCGGGAGCGTGAATGTACGTTGCCGCAATATTGCTCGGACGTTGGAAACTGAAGTTCTAGGGCCTACGTCCGCTCGGTCCCCGCGTCGTGGCAATCGTAAAAGACACGGGCTTTGTGAATTCGAACAAACCCGAATTACAACGGCGCGGGGTGACCTCGGGTGCGTAAATAGACGTCGCCGCAACATTGCTGGGACGTTGTGAACTGACGTTGTTGCTTGTGTGTATGTCCTCTTCGCGGCGGGTACGGAGTCCATACAAAGGAACCGCGATTACGGCGGCGTGAGATGACCTTGAAAGCGTAAATAGACGTTGCCTCAACAAACGTCGGGGGCTAACGTTCTCGTAGCTACTTTAGGTCTCGAGAAGAGCCTTTGGTACCAGCTGGGCTCGTGGATGTAAACAAACTATTCACTCTGGTATCGTCTTTGCAAGAAACGTTGTTGGAAAGTTTCCGCAACGTTTCGAGCTAACGTTTTTATGAAACTCCCTCCAATGGCGTCGTGGAGCTGCTTTTTTTATGCTGCTTGGAAACGGAAGGGGCTACACTGGCAAGGCACTACATCGAGCTAGCAAAATGTTACCACGATTTTTATGAAATGGTCTGCGATTGTTGTGCAGATGTGTGTTTGGGTCGTACAATTAGTGTCGTTGGCTGTGCTGGGTATACGTTATACCGGCCAAAACGAGTGGTTGTTCCGCCGCAGTGTGCTAGAACAATCCCGGTAGTACCGAAGGCTGTCATATTTGAATATCGTTGATATCGGGCAAATTTGTTTATATTACAGCAACATTGGCCAGAACGTTGCAGTAAAGTTATGGGATGTTGTTACGTGAAATGATAAATTGGTTTATTTGAGAAAGTATTGTTGCTGTAGACGATGCGTGGATCGATAATGATTCCCCCCCCCCCCCCCCCCCCCCCCATGATAGGTATTTCATCATAAGGCTGGCTGCCGGCAAACTGCACTCATCCCATTCACCCAGGTCATAGATTGTTTGGTTATTCCGTAACCTTGTACCTATCACGTATAAAATGTACATTACAAGATTCCCCAAATATCTTAATTATTTCTCGCGCTTCTTTTTGCGACTTATTTGCATCTCATACTGGTCCTATACCTGACCACTTTCGTATGCTGGATTTCTCATGCGATTATTTATGTAAGTGAGGGCAGCTAACAAGTGGTGAGATACTGTATTGATTCTTCTTCGTCTCGAATGTGTGCTCACATGGATGGTTGCTAACGGCGGCCCTTTATAACAGACGGCTTGCGCCACCTAGACTGGAAACCAAAACTACTCTGATGATTTCTCCCCTCGGCTTTCTAAGCAGATTCCCTTTGCATTTTTGTAACTATCAGCACGCGGGCCTTTGAGGCATCGGGCACGAAAACTAGAACCCCCCGCCCCTTCCCCCCGGCGAGAACCTGGTCGGCGTGACCCCAACACCGGGCCCACTGGGAGTCAGGGTGGAAACCTTGGGCCCGAGCCACGCGAAGGAGTTTCTTCTGTCTCGCTTGTACCCAGCTGAGCAAGTTAGCTGTATTGATGGATAGTAATGGCTATACCCTTTGTAACGGGTGGCAGCTTACGCCACCTAGCCTAACATTAGTTGGATGATCCACCCCATGGTTGCCCTCATTGACTTTCAGCGGTTAATTTGAGGATGCTTGAGGCATGAGGTTATTCCCTCTACGGGCACAGTCACATTTCGTTTATTTATTTCTTAAAGAATGACTCAGCGTATATTGGGACGCCTTCGTGAATATGATGGATAGATGAAGCAGATTGAGGCGCGGCTGGTATCTAGGTTTCTCGCACACGCGATCGGAGGGTGGACGTGCGGAATATGGATCAAGTCAGGGGCACGGCGTGGGAGGAGGACGTGTCGGCTTGACGAGGGAGGTCGTCGTCGCGGAGGGAGACGGGTTCGGTGGACGGGGTAGCGGTCACCCGGAAAGGCGCTCGTTGCAGGGACGGCCCCGAGGGCTTGCTCGGCATTGCTCGCCATTGCTCGGAGACTCGGGTAATGGAGCCGATGGAAAGGGGAGCGCGCAGTGCCTTTGCGGATCTTGCGTTGGCTCGCAGAGGAAAAGAAACACGTGAGGGGCTTCAGGATCGCTTGCGGCGCGTCCACGTGGAAGCTCCTTGTGTTGCCGGCGAACGTTCGCCGGATTCTTTCCGCACCGTCAACAGGTGAACCCGAACAGCAGCCTTAGCCAGGATTTCTTTTTCTTTTTTTTTAATTTACTTGGGGGAAGGGGGTGTCCGAACACTGTCACCCTCGGGCCTCTGCTGTAACTATACCTGGGCACCGAGGGACGGAACAGTTCAACTGAACCGGCATTCCGTTGAAGACGACAAAAGGGAATTTTCATAGACCGCGTTTCCCCTTCCGCTAAGCCCTCTACAACGAAGAAGTTGCTACTGCGCCTGCGCGTCGATAGCCTTGACTGTAGAGTTCCGGGTGTGATAGCGGATTGCGGAGGGCGTTGCGAGACGGCGAAAACCATCTACAAAAACTCCCTAAAGGCAGACAAGCGCGCACGCTTCACACAACGACACCGTCAGCAGAATGACCTAGACCAGGAGCCGGCAACTGGCGGCCCGCAGGCAAGCTCCCGGCAGGCTTCCCGTCCCAACACACACATACTTACATACCCTCTCTCTCCGGGACTAATTGTGCAAGAAATATGATCGGTTGCAAGCCTGGAGTAATCGACGTCTCTGAAACGGCCATGCCCGGGGGTTAGTTTCATATTCACAACCACCCTATTATTCGACGCCAATCGGTGTGCATCAAATTGATGCATTGGGAATCAACGAATAAGGTCGCCGGCCTCATAAATTTTATACGGAATCACGGAGTGTGTCATTGGCAATCTCAAGAGCTTTTACCACACACAGGAGCTTAGTACCTGTCTGAGTGACTGGTGAGAATTTTAGGGAAAACCTCGTTGTCCACACCACATCGAGCAGTTGTACGGTAACCCCCAGTGATTTATAGTTTGTCTGGTGTCAGGATCTGGATGTCAAGAGCCTCGCCAAATACAGTGTGCGGCACTTGGAATAACGGTTCAGGTGCGTCGTGTCTGTTCTTTTGCTTCACCAATCAAACTCCCTCCCCAATTTCCTACCCGGCTCGCTTCGTCCCCGATATGAGTCAGTTTGGCCCGCAGGAGCAATAGGTTGCCGATCGCTAAACGAAACAGCCGATACAAATTAAAAAAAATAAAAAAAAGCTCGAGGTACATCTAAGCATTTTACTTCTTATGAGTTGTGAATCCGAAAGCATGCACGCCGCACGTCCGGTCCCTTTTTCGTCTGCTGCGTATTTTTCGTTTCCGGTCAGCACGTGGTGCTCCCCTGGTGACCTTGGACGCGCGCGCTGTTGGACACGCAGCGCCATCGGTTGAGCGGTCGTGGAAACTGACGAGCGCAGCGGCTAATGGAATCGATGGCGAAATTGCGGAAACTATCTGCCGTTTTCGAGCTTCGAACTGATGACGTCAGCTCGCTCCATGGGACAGTTAATGCTTTCGCATTAAAAAAGAACTTGCGGTACTTTTTATTGGATGTTGAACGCCGACGCAGGCGCAATCAGCACCCCGACGGTAGAGTGCCTCAATGTTGCTTGCCGGCTGCGCCAGCCAACAACATTGAGGCACTCTACCCGACGGTGCCCAGGCGCCGACAAGTCACGGCATGGCGCGACCCTCTCTGGGGGAAAGAGCTTTGCGTTGAAGCCGACGTCTCGGGTGATTTGAGCTTTCAGCCGTGAGCTCTGACGTAGTATTGACGTCGCCTCTCCGAGCGCTTTGTATTCTGTCGGCCGGAGCCCGTTGCAATCTCGTGACTGGCTCGCTTATCAGCGCAAGCTTTGGCGGCTGCTCCCTGTGCCGCTTCCTCGCAATGCTCCTTCGTGTAGGGTGAAGCAGCCTTTACAGGCCGGTCGTCGTTTGTCCACGAGGCCGGTCCGCTGCAACTATCTATCCCACAAAGCCAGTCGGGCGGCGCCAAAATCGTCGTGGCACCCGTCGTATTCTCACTATCATGTCGGCGCACTCACTGTGGCTGATGAATGGCGCAGATTGTATCCGAGATTTCGAAGCAAACGACAGGTTGCTTCATCCTCGGCTGATGGGGACACGTGTTTCCCGAGGCTGTCCACAGCTCTTAAAGGGGGACCAGCAGAAATATTCTTCCGCCTGGCGGAAAGTCCTCCTCGCCCTCTTTCGATGTACGATATACCAGGCGCGGGCAACTTCTAGAAGGTCTCTGTTTTCTAGCAGCCGCTGTGCTACACAGTCCCGTGCCTCGGTCGGCACGCTGGGAGCACGTGCCGCGATCCGGACATTGTATACAGTTCGCGATGACGATATCGATCACTAGCCGACTCGAGCGCAAACCGACCGACAGGACGCGTGCTGATGTTTCATCGTGAACCGCATTCGGCCGTGTCGCACCCGGCGCGGTTTGGACCCGGGCGGATCACGATAAAGCCCAAGTGCTTTTGTAAAAGGGAGGGAAAAAAATAGATTGCCCTTATGTTATTCGTTTAGTCACCGCAAGTCACACTTCTCATGCCCCAGTTCTCTGCCGATAAGCGATATGCAAATAATACTTTGTTTTAGCTTAACTCCGAACGCAGCCGAAGCTGCGAGCTCATTGACGCGTTAAAAACACCTTGCTAGCAACTGTTGTCCTTCCTATTGGCCAGTTCCACGCAGTAAACGAAGGATGCTTCGTTACTTTAGCTTCGTCGTTAATAACCTGTTTTTGCTTTGTTTGTTTCTTACGGTTAAGTTTTACCATTGGCTACAAAAAATAGCAGGCTTGTTCTTTGAATCGAGCGGTACGGATGTCCCTTGGACGTCGTCATTCGTGGAACGTTACCCGGGCGTCTCCAGAACCATCCTCTGTGCTGCCCAAGCTTCAGATGCAGATCGCCAAAAAGTGGTTGTTGCGATATCGGCGGACAAAGGGTTGAGTTCGATGCACGCTATAAGTTGGGCGGTTTGGAGATGGCCCCGAACCTGGGAAATAATTTGTATTTTTCATTGGCCAAATCCTGAACTGACACAGGCTCCGCCAAATCTCTTGCGCTTGCTCGGAGAGCGTCATATGTCCCCGTCTTTCACATGTCAAGCTGACGGCCGAAAGCACACGCGCATTGTCGCTACATCGTTGAAAAATCACGATTTTATTGCTTGCTCCCATTCAACGATGCACACTTGGTAAACGAAGGAAACGTGACGCGAACGTGCGTGACAAACGGGTCACGAGCGGCGTTCCGACGAAACAACGTCTTCTGATATAACTCAGTTGGGTGCTGCAACGAGCTGGTATAAACTGGGCGGGCATTCAACGTTCTGGAGACGAGCCGTCGCCCTATATCGCGCTGTCTTCTTTCCGCCGTGTTCACACTCAAGATGAAATGACACCCTCGAGGGTGTAAAAAATGGTGTTGCAGAGAGGGTGTCCGGATTGGACACGTGTGTTGCGTCAGTGTTCAGCGTGAACTCGGAACTCACGGCGTTGTGGCCAAGAACTTGGCGTCCGCCATTGTTGCTAGATGAGGTTCTGATAAGGGTCTAAAAGACTTATTACGAAATTACCCAGGCATTAAGGAGGATATGCTGGCGACGTTGACGAACGCGCGTGCAAGATGCCGTTTGTTTTGGGCTTTTGCTTCAGTCCCTGCTCTGCAGACGCCAGCACGTGCGGCGCATAGACCGACATTTCCAGCATTCTCCTTGATGCTCGGGTAACCTATGGTCTGTCTGCTTCGGCGGAGCCAAGTAACGGCTCGGTCGGCGTGCGCAGCACAGGCCACCGACACTGCTGAGGCCGTCGCGTGGGACGACGAGCCGAGTCCCTTCCGGGTCTGGGCCGCCGTGACTTCGTCGCTGGCTCGCTGGGCTTCGGCGGGCGGCCGCAGGCGTCGGAGCTCGGGCCAGACGCCGCCGGAGTCCAGGGCTGTCTGCTACGGAGCCCTGGGCTGTTACCGGGACGAGCAGGGCCAGCTGAACGCGCTGCCCGAAGACCCGGGCTCCATCGGGACCCGCTTCTACCTCACCACTCGCAGGAGCAGGGAACCCAGGTGTGCTTGAGTTGCGATCGGTCCCATCCAAGCCGGATGGTGGGCACCGGGAGCCGCAGCGACTTCCGCTAGCCGCACTCAGAGTTTAGGAATTTTAGAAACTGAAGGTTGTGCGCTTTGTTCTGTTACGTGAGATGCGTCACAGCAAACGGTCTATGCTGACGAAGCACTCCGGATGGCACCGAGGGAAATAGTTTTTCTGACTGTTTATGCGCCGTCATTCCTGTTGCGTTCGGTCTCAACGTGGAAGTGTGTTATAACTTATAGGTTGGAACGACTAAATATAAAAAAAGTAGCTTAGCTTTCCATTGGAAAGCCGCTTCGCCAGCTCGTTGGAACTTGGCACAGCAAAGCCCCACCCAACTATCGTTTTTTCCGCGCGCTGGCCAATGCTACGGTGATGTAACGGGGGATTGGTCGCACGCGTTGTGTGGCACAGTGGGGGGTACCTGACTTGGCCAGATGCCAAAAGCTTTCGGAAGCTACAAAGAGAAGGCTACGGGCGCAGGAAAGCCTGAACTTGAATCCAGTGTGCGCGAATAAACGCTTTTCAGTCAGGGCTGAATTTTGTGCAGGTTACTGGCGGACGCGGCTCCGTCGGGCTTTGACGCGACCAAGCCGGTCAAGCTCGTCATCCACGGCTTCGGCAGCAGCGGAAAGAGGTCCTGGGTTCGACGCATGGTGGATGCACTGCTGGCAGCCGTGAGTCTGACACGCCTCATGGCGACTCTGCCCAACTCTGTATACCCATAGATTTCTCGTCGTGCAGACAATATGAGCTGAAACACCGGTTGCCTAGCTGATGGGGCGTTGAAAAGGGTCTGCTGTAATCAACGCTCATCGCTAGCTCCCTCGAAACTGAGTGGGACATATAGAAGTCGCAATAATTTTATATATATTCTAAAGGCGGTATCTCAAGAAAACCAAATTTGGTGGTCCCCTGCAATGCCCGTTTTTTTTTTTTTTTTTTTTTTATTACTTTCAGTTTAAAGTTGCCTCTGGTTGCAGGATTTTGACCACTTGCTGTTGATTTGCTGCTTCGTTGAACTGGAACCTACCAGATAGAGCTCAAACCCTCCAAAGATTTGTTAAAAAAAAAAAAAAAAAAAAAAAAAAGCCGTGAAAACAACATTTGTGCGATTTTTGCGGGTGAGCTATACGGCCAGGAGAACATCGTGTAGGGAGGTAACCGTAATGATCAATCGGCTAAAGTAACAATAGTTAATTAGCTTTCTAATTATATGGTTTCAATTAGGAACTTGCTTAGCGTCACCAAAACTATTAAACAGTGGTGTCATTAAACAGTGGACCTTCAACTAATGATGATAAATTCTGATAAATCGAATCAGTGTCACCACTTTAAAATATAAATATTAAGATAAATTCAGTTACAAACGTTACAAGCTGAAAGAGCAATTATCACGAGAAAACTTGCACGCACAATGCGAGCGTACCCCAGGTTCATCGACGGTACAGTGTTCCGTGCGCGCTCCATTCACACAAGGTTCCAAGAACAGTCGAAAGGATGGCGTTGGGAAAAGTCTTTACGGACGCAACCCATTGCAGCCGGAGATCGGGGTCATGTGGAAAGAGATGGTACATTGCAGCCGCACTTTCCGGATTCCGTGCAAGCTACGTATGTCCTCAGACATTGTTTGACGCTTTGTGTTGTTATTCGTGCACCATAAGCGAGCAATGGTGCCCCGATGACCGGGGGACTGTCGTTATCCAAGCCTGTGGGAGTTTAAAACAGAGAAGAGAGCGCGAACGAAGCTCGGGCAAGGCATACACCGGCGGCCTCTCACTGTTTTTAACGCACCAGCAAGGGGGAAAGTGCCGCTAGCCCTTTCCTCTCTTCTCTCTCGCTCTCAATATGGCGCTACCCACAATAAAACGGCCTATACAACGTTGGTCTATGCAATGTTCCCATGGCCTCACCTGCTCAAAGCGCAAAAGCGTAGCTTATTTCACGGCTTTCTTTTAAACAAATCTGTTAAACATAAGCAGACCTCTTACTTTGTTCACGCGCCCTCACTTCTTTTTACCTGTATGACTCGTGCTTGAGTCTGGCGGCACGGACAGCACATAGAAGACAAGGCCTCCGAATGACGTCATGGCCTCCCCGAACCACTCCAAGCGGCAAGCAGGCTGAAGCGCCAGGCAGACGCGGGTGTCTCGTTGTGAGACGCTACAAGACGCAATGCTGGGGGGGAGGCACTGATGATGTCTTTGCACGCAGGGTGACTTCAACGTGCTGGTGGTGGACTGGGAAAAGGGGGCCACGCTGCCCAACTACGTGCAGGCGGCGGCCAACGCCAGGCTGGTGGGCCGACAGGTGGCGCAGGCCATCCGGGGCCTCATGCGCCTCGGTGCCAGACCCAAGGACTTCCACCTGGTGGGCTTCTCGCTCGGAGCCCACGTGGCCGGCTTCGCCGGTTCCGAACTCGCCAACATCTCCCGCATCACCGGTACGTTCACAGGAAAGGGTCTTTACGGTCCACTAGGTCCTACCTCTCGGCGGATTATCAGAATTTAGCGAATGACTGTTGCTAGAGTCGGCCAACTTTTTTCCCGCAATCAAGTCAAAGGTATCCGCCTGGAGCGCCGGTCGAGGCTGTGCACGCGCGTCTTCACATCTCCTAAAATGTAAGGAAAGGTTGTGCCCTAGTAGAACATCGTTCATCAAACAGCACTCTTTGGGTGACGGCTGATGTTTTACGAGTTTAAGGTGACTCAGCTGCATTCGGTCTCAACTTAAATTTGGGTAAAGATATAGCCTCAAAAGGACACTGAAATCAAGTTTACATTTTAATGTTCAGGAATAATTCTGTGACCTAATTAGAATGTTCTTAGAAAGTCCTTAGGATGTCCGTAGAATGTCCTAAAGTTCTGGTGATGTCCTATGAGTGTCCAAAAAACATCTCCAGAACGTGAGGGCATCATCCTAAAGACATTTACAGAACTAAGTACTCTACTAGGATGGCGCTCCATGTGCGAAATAGCGAAAAAAAAAAAAAAAAAAAACTAACAAACGTGGAAGCCATTCTGCGCATATGTTGCATCCGTTCAAGGCGACAGTGACACGCCATATTTTGTAAGAAAATGTTTGTTTGAAAATTCCAAGACTATACTAGTAACTATAAGGTATAGAGTTTCTTTTTTTTTTTCTTTTAAAGCTTGGCAGTTTTGTTTACAAAAGCTAATGCTGTTTGTGCAGGTGAGTCATACGGTCAGGGGGACATCATATAGGAGGCTAATCGTCATAACATGTCCAATCATTAATGAAAATATGCTAATTAACGTCTTAATTAGAAACTTGCTGAGCATTATGGAAAATCACTAAATCAGATTAGAAAGACTTTGAGCACGTGGACGACTCCAGGAAATCGACGCCGCGTAGCGGCAGCGCCGAGAAGCTCAGGAGAGGAGGTCGTTTCGGTTCTGTCGTCTGCTATCGCTGCTTGGTTCCCGTAAGCAGCATAGAAACAAACATCGTTTCCAGTAATTAGTTTTATTCGTCCGCCGAGTCATTCCTACGCACTGACTAGAAGAAGGTTTCTCCCGTCCAAAAATCGCTTTGCTTTCACATACAACACCAATTTTACACTGCAGTGCCAGCAATTTATGCTGATCCGATCGCTGACCGACGAAAACGACCTCCTTTCGTCCGCCCTTTTGCCTGGCGCATCGCAACTCCAGCAAAACGGACGCCGCCAAGCGGGAAAACCGGGAACCAGCCGGTCCAGGTCGCTCCGCGCCCCTCCGCGTCTCTGGTGGCTTTCGCGGAGACGTGTTGTCGGCGCGGTGGCGAACGATGTAATTTGACGAAGGTCCGAATATTTCTTAAGTTTGTGAGTGATCATTAGTGTGGTGAAGCCTCAGTAGATTGTTTTCTTCTATTACGTGTTTGAAAGCCCGTTTACTTCACAGCACACGGTCACGCGCTTTCGATTTCTTGGATGGGGAGGAATCACGGAAAAACGTTTTGATTTCTTGTCTGTCTCGAATCACATTCAAAGTTACGACTGCTTGGTAACTGATACTGGAGGGAACATCAATGTTGCAGTCAAGTGAATGGGAAGGTTCGATAGCTGCTTGAGTTTGGTTGTGTTCGGTTAGCTTCAAGTTTGAGCCACCCACGCCGGTCGGTGCGTTGGATATTCATCTTGGCTGCTTTTCGCCGAAAAAGCCTCTGGACCACACTGAAGGAGTTGGGCTGATTTCGCAATTACTTGATTCAGGAAAACCTGCTCGGTGCAAATGATGAATGAGGGAAATTATCTGTTTTTAAAAGGTGGAAGACAAGTCTCGCAATGTTAGATGCTGTCACGGCATTTTGACCTATCACGCCTCCAATATTTATATTGCGAGGACGTCGAGGCCAGCAGTAATATACGTCTACATTGGTCAGGTTGACCGGCCACAAAAAAGTACTAATTTTCTCCGTTCAGGATTCGAAGCAAAGTTCAATGCAGAGAGGTTCTGCGTGGATCTTCAATGAAGACCCTCTTCAGTTTGTCTCCGTGCTGCCGGCTATAGAACCATTTGGCTAAGTTTAAGTAGTATGTCTCCGTCTGTCAAATATACTTTTATTCAGCAGCTCACCTAATAGCTAGTCAACTGAGCTCATATTTCAACCCGAAGGATATACTAATATCGCTTTAGTGGGACCCCCCCCCCCCCCCCCCCCCAATAGTACGTAATATAATACATAACCTGCTCGTCAAAATGACTTCTCGATTGCTACTAAAACCTGAATTGAAATACGAGTATCAGCTGCTTAGTGGGGCGCCGGCGGGTTAACATGGTCCTTGGCTCAAGAAGCGGTTGCTTAATTTTCGTAATGTTCCTGCAGCCTGTGTTGTTGGCCGAGCAGACGACTGGAGCTATTTCGTAAGCGCGGATACGCACAAAAGCTTGATTTCGCGGACAAATAAGTCGCATGATCGAGGCATGCGAGTTAGCTGAAAAGTTACTCTCTGTGGAACAATTCTATAGTCATCGCCGCTTTCCTTAGATGATCAAAACTGATTAGTATATTACCGTCTCTCCGGAGCCCATAGTTTCGGTTTTGAACGAAATCGGCGAAACGAAAGTTTGAAAAAAGAACAAAAAAACACTGGCAAAACAAAACTATGCTTTGCAAGTTTATATGCACCGGCTACACTTAACCGTCTCAGTTCAAATACCTATAAAATTGGGCATTAAACAAAAGAAAATCTGTTAAATTGAACGCGCCACCTATTCAGACGGCCCGGCCGAGCCGCCGCGACCTGGACTCAGCCGCCATGTTTGTTTGGTGGTGGCGCCCCCTATAGGTCGCTGGAGTCGCGAATAGTTCGCTGGAGACGCAAGTAGTGCGCTAAAGTTCCCACTTGTACGGCAAGCACAAGGCTGGGGTAAGACCGCGGTGGGTAAGACAGAAAGAGCGTGCGGCCGGGCGCCTTATCGCACCGGCAGCCGTGCTCCCGCTGTACCAGTGGGATCTTTAGCGCTCCTGCTCCAAGTCTTTCTAACATTGACTGATTTAGTGGTTTTCCATGAGCAAATTTTTCGTTAGGACCATATGCACAGAATGCTATAAGGCACAAACGAGCTGGTGATCATTAAACATGGTGAACCCTGAGACTAAATACGACGATGAAGGAGAGGGGAGTTTTGTTCTTTCTCCCTATAGGGTTACAGTTAATCGTGTAGAACCCTGTTTATTTTCAATAATTACAAAAAAAAAGTTAATCGACACATTTTAGTTAATTAGCCGAATGATCGTTACGGTTAGCCACGTATATTATGTCCCCCTGGCCGTATAACTCACCTGCACAAACCGCTTTGTTTTCGGGTAAAACCCAATATTACCAGATTTTTTCACACCGAACAGCTTTTATGAAAACTGGGTTAAACCCGATTTTTCCCAGGATAGCGGTCTTGAAATCAGCTGAATTTATGGAAAATAAGAACAATTCTGGATCTGTCTTAGAACTGCTCCCTCGGCTACTCGTTTGATGGTAACAAATTTCTTCGATTTCCGTTACCTCCGTATATATTTGCTTCAGAATGAGTCGGAAGGCGGAAATATACTGGAAGACCGAGCAGCATTGCTATATCATATACTTTGTTGACTTTTGTTCGTGTAAATAACCCATTTCAGGTACTTGCCCTTCGTAAATAAGACCCAAGAAAACCCGATATCCTAATGGGCGCGTTCAGTAGCGCCTCCCTTGCCTCCGAACGGAGTGCCTCGAGTTGGAGTCATCGGAGCGCCTACTGAACGGCAAAAAAACCCGCGGCTCCAAACCTGCTTCTACGCAACTTCCGCTTCCTCCCCTGCGCCAGACGGTCTCCGAATAAACTGGAAGCAGACGATGGCGAGCACGATCGCTTTTATTTGACCCCGGTATTGAAGAAGTCTTTACAAGGTCGTTGAAGAACAAGCGGGTGATTGTACACATCAGCGCTGCTGTTCGAAGCGATGCAACGCGATCGAGCCCTTCGCTTGGCGGTGCAAAGGCAGCTACTGTTATAAAAGCCGACAAAAAACGTCGTCAGCACACGCAAAATACAGAGCTCAGCGAATCTACCCCGCCGGTTGCGATACTTTTATACGGCCATAAGTTTTCTGCCCTTCGTAACGAACTTCCTATAAAATGTATTCGTATACACACGGGAAGTTCGGCCGCGCTCGGCGATCAAGGTTTTGTCGGCCGAAGCGAGCCTCAGCCAACGTGCACCCCGATTTAGCTACGCAAACAAAACATTAATCGGTATCATGCTCTGCGTGAGTGTCCAACCGGCTTCCAAAGTCGCGTTCATACCCTGTTTTGCTCTGTTGAGCACGGACAGGACTATCGTCAATTACCGAGTTTCCGTGCAACGGTGATCAAGACACAGCGTCAAATGAACGTTTGCGTTGTTTATTAGCATATTCAAACCAAACAAAATACTGTCCAACGCATTTTCCAAAAGAGCCTTACCTGAAAAAGATATTCGAACGCGTTATTCGTCTTACCTAGAGCACTTTTCATTAACAAAAGCGAGCAAACCGCGCACCCGCGACAGAACCGAAGCAGTTTATCCCGCCATATTGTTTGTTTTTTCCTCTTTTAGCGCCGGAAATCGTCGCCAGTCAGGAAATTACGTCATTTTAGCTCCTTTGACTCTACGTGCACCGTCTCCGGACTCGGTGCTTCGGAGCTTGACTCCGAAGCCCCGGAGTTACGTGCACCGGAAGTGACTTTTGGCCGTCCAGTGGAAGGAGTCAGTGACTCCTTGACTCCGGGGCCGCTACTGAACGCGCCCATTGCTTCAGAGAGACCCATGTCTCCTCGACTATCAGCCCGATAAATAGCGCCCGATCTTTACCCCCCGATTTTTGAAAAAATATAAAACCCGGAACAGCGAAGAACCCTATGTGTAATACACAACTTCTGAAAGATAAAAAGGAAGATATATTAGAAGTTAAAAAGCTCGCTTGTGCAGATTCATCAGACAGCAGGTATGCATCCAGAGGGCACTTTTCTCCTGGGCGATAAGTGGACGAGTTATCCCAACGACAAGCCGTCGTTCTCTTTGAGCGCATCCAGCCCCGATGTGTGCAGGGCTGGACCCGGCGGCGCCCTTGTTCGAGGGCTACGAGGCGTCGGCGAGGCTAGACCCTTCGGACGCGCTCCTGGTGGACGTGATCCACTCGAATGGCGACAGCTTCCTCAGGGGAGGTCTCGGGGCCTTCGAGCCCCTGGGACATATCGACTACTACCCCAACGGCGGCAAGGCCCAGCTAGGCTGCAACAGCGTCTTTGTCGGGGCGCTCAGCGACATCTTCTGTGAGCACTTGTTCGTGTCACGCCGCTGCCGTTCACATGGCGTAGGCGCAGAAAAGCTTGCTTGTAAACAGCGCGATAACCTACAAGTTCCTGTACACGTACGTTCGCATGAGACAACAAGGGCGGGTTTACTAATGCGAATGCATTAACCGTCCCATAGAGCGAGCCGACGTTATCGGTTTTAAAGCCGCGCCAAACGGCACCTGAACTCCTTTCTCCAAGTGAAGCCGCGATTGATGGCTCCCAGCTTTGAAGCCGCGCGAGAAGCCTAGCCAAATGGCACCTATGTTTCCCGCTCCCAATGGAGCGCAGTGAAGCCGAAATCGGCTTTGGTTCCATTGGCTGGCGCGCTTTCAAGGAATGAGGCTCCCATTGGCCGCTTCGCGTCAGTTTCAACGACCGCCACCCCATGGCGCTATGTGTCCGCGCCGCCGGTAAAACGAAGCGTATGGCCGCCAAGCAAGCTAGCGGCTCTCATTATAATGCAATTAAATGCAAAGGTGCAAGCGAGCTGGACAAGAATGACGAAAATAATCCCTGGAGATCCCTAGCGGCTCTACTGCCGAGGTCAGCGCGGCGAGGCCAGTACGTCGCAGACGAAATAAGGGAGCAGAAACATGACATTCATGCTTATTCACAACTCATAAGAAGCGTTTAAATGTCCCACGAGCATTTTTTTTTTTGTTACGTGTTTTTTAACGGAGTTTAGTCCGCGATAAACTCCTGCAAACAAACTTTTTTTTTTTACGGAGTTTAGTAGCGGGGAATTCTTGTAGATCCTGTCCACTATCCTTTCCGCCGTCCCAGAACACTGCTGACAAGGCCACATGACAACTATGATGATGATGATGATGATGATATTGTCAAAAACAAAAACATAAATTTGATTAAGAAAATTTTAAATTAACGTTTAATGGGGCGAATTTGTGCCGAGAAAAAAAGGTAACAAAGACCGTACATACTTTGACGGCGACGGAAGGACGACTGGCTCAAGCAGCCATGCGAAGCTCCTTTTGTAAGAGGAGATTCTCGAGTAATCTGGAACGTTCCAGTCATGCAAACAGGAGGGAGGTAAAAAGGACAATCTCTGGCGGGGATCAAACTCCAGCCAGCGGCGTCGGGGTCGAGGACGCTGCTGACTCAGCTATTCGTACGCGGCAATATGACTGCGACGCAGTACATTTTGAAAAATCTAAAGTTACGTGCATTTCTTTTAACCTTTTTTTTTTTATCATCTTAAATTATCCATTTTGGAAATATTATCGCTCAGAAAAAGGTCAGACCCCCCCCCCCCCCCCCCCCCGATCAGTTCAAGTAAACCACTCACTTCAGTACTTCTTTCCAGTAAGTGCTCTGGGTTACAAAGTGCCCAACTATTTGTCAAAAGTGGCGAATACTTTGTTTGCATATTTTGGGACATATCCTTTCTTGTTTAAGTTCCCAGTTCAAAAAAAAAAAAAAAAATTTCTGCTTACCCTCCCTCCCTCCCTCCCTCCCCCAAACACACGGACACACGCAGACACGGAGTTCCTCGGACTGTTACGGGACGGAGGAAACGATCTATGAAGATTCGCTGCTGTCGGCATCTTGGAAAGGCGGTGCCCCAGGAAGGGCTGGCAGGACGCTGCTTTCTGCAGTTCATAACATTTGCTGCGCCGTAAAGTGGATGTTTTCTTCCGGCTCCAGTCCACTTAGGTGGACTCAAGCCGGAGGGGTCCGGCCTCCTCTGTTGTCTGTCAGTCTGCCGAAAACAAGAAAGAGGAGGAAAGCCTCGCTGTTTGCGTGGTTGATGTCCTCACTGAAACAACATTTTGTTGTGCATGCCATCTGCTGTGTCCGGCCCTTGACGCCCAGGGGGCCACTGGCAAAGCCTGTGCCACCACCGGCGCGCCCTGCAGCTGTTCATCGAGTCGGCGAGTCCCCGCTGCCCGTTCCCGGCCTTCTCGTGCGAGAGCTACGAGAGCTTCCTGACGGGCGACTGCTTCCCCTGCGAGAGGCCCTCCGAGTGCAGCTACATGGGTTACTTCTCAGACAGGTCCAAGGCCCGCGGCAAGATGTTCCTCATGACGCGTCAGGAACCGCCCTTCTGCGGTACGTCCTCTGCCTCTGCCTGCCATGGCATTCCTTCTTCAGCTCACTTCTTTCTGTCTAGTTTGAAGCTTTTGCTGTCTGCAGCTAGAAAAAATGCTACGATGCAGAAACACGTGCTGCCTTTAGTTTCGGTTTCGTTCTCACACAGCGCACTGCGGCGACGCAGTCATTGCGGTAATTTATGACGATTTTTTTTAACTATTTCGCAGTTTATTGCTTTGGGACAAAATTGACTGACCAAAACATTTTAGTATCAATAATTGCAAGTGGATCAACTTTTGCGATTAATTTGGTTCGGTTTCGTTCTCACAGCGCGCGCAACACGGTCGGTAGTTATTCAATTACAGTAACTGAATTGCAGTAATTGAATTAATGTTCAGATCGTTTATAGAGTTATATAATTTTGACATTTAAATTTTAAACCTCCGTTCAATTTTTTTTGTTATTATTTTTGCTTTGGGCAGAGCTGCTACTGGAGGTCTTTGATACAACAGACTCTCAGTGATGCGGCAACAAGTAATAAACAAAACCGACATGCATCGTACGACATAATTGTTTACCTATCCATGCAGGTAGTGAAACTAAAAGCAAGACTCGAATAATGTAAAACGCTGCGAAAGGAGTTCAATGGGACATGCAGAGAACTGCTGTCAAGTCAGCGCGATGGAAGCCAGGCAGATATTCTGAATATCATTACTTTGTGTAAACGTAATCTGACATTCTGATATACAATAACTGTCGCGGAATTCTGAATTGGTTTTTGGTGACGTCCTTTCAACTCTCTCGCAAGTTTAAGTTTATCCTTGGTGGAGATCGGATGCTTGCAAGTTGCAAGCAAACTTGGAAAAGACAAATACCCTCATATGCCTAAATTTTGAGCGTCTTTTTTTTAGGAAACAAGATTGATGTAGAATTTGTGTCCACCCCAGCCAACCAGTACAAGATCATTGTGAACAGCTCTGCGGGGCTGGATCCTACGTGGGGAAAGCTAGAGCTGGTGCTGTACGCCGAGTCAGGGGCCAACGAGTCTTTCAGCATCACCAGGTGAGGCCTTGCTCAGCTTATTTTATATCCCCTCCGATTGAGATCACGCATATTCGAGGCAACGTGCAATTCTGTTTGTAGGAGACTGCATTTAGTTATAAAAGTTTGAAAGTATGGGTCAAAGCAAGTTCAGGCCTTCAAAAGAGTGATGTTGGTATGTTGGTTGTCCAGTGATGCCCAGGAGCTGCGAGGTGGCCAGGCCTCCAAGGCGCTGGTGGCGGCTCACCCTGCCGTGGTGAACATCACCCGTGCGGTGATCAAGTACACAAAGTATCGAGGCTGGATCTACGAAGGCAAAGACGCCTGGTTCCTCGACAAGGTCTCTGTGCTCGACAGCTTCGGTTATACGTGAGTGGTCCTTTTGCACGCCCCTCGAGAAAAAAATAAATAAATAAAGGAAGCATTACTTTGGATGCCTACTTTTACCTGTGCCTTAGAACGGGACACGTAGACAAAGACCTGCGTTTCCCTTCCCGAAGTGAACGAGCTCGTAATATTTTCGGTGGTCCTTCTGCTCTGCTGACATCCTTAAGGCAAAGAAGATTTAGATTTCTTTTAAAATTAAACTAATCATAAATCTTACGTAGGTATAAAAATGTATACGGTAAACTCTCACTTGAGCGAACTTCGAGGGACCCTAGGAAATAGTTCACTTAACTGAATGTATTGGCTAGAATATGGAACAGCATGGGGCACATCATTCATTGGGTCAAGGGTGTGAAATGCAATTTATGGAGTCATGTACATCGATATATACATAGTACATAACAGTTACCTTGCTGCCTTTCTAATTTTGAAAACAAACCTGTGATTTTCATTAGCACCAGTGCTCTTAATTCAAGTAACAAAGCTGTCCAGAGAGTATGTTTTTCTGCACTTACACTGGCACAACTTGTTACTGTGACAAAGCCCTACCGCAACGGCATCGCCCACTGGCTCGAAATATCCCGTGCAGAGTCGTTTCCTGTTGGGATTGAACGCAGTTTCTCCTTCGAGCTTCGACTTTTGCTTCACTGTCGTTGACAACATCGATGGCGGAATCCCATAGTCCTTCGCAACGTCCACTTGTCTTTGACTGTTGTCCAGATGCCGAAGGATTTTGAGCTGGTCTGATAGAGACAACCGTTTCTGTTTCGTCGTACTAATAACAAAAGTGGGAGCCCAAACTGCCGTCCTTCCGTTGTTACCCAAATCTAAGATGGCCGTACGGAACTGGTGGCAAAGAAAAAACGGGCACGCCACGCGGTTCGTTTTCGTCTACTGTACGGCCGCTTTGCCTCGCTGTAAATGCCAACGATGATACGCCGCAGCTGCTGAGGCGGCGGGCATTGGCTACGCCAGCACTGCAGAGCACAAAACTTTGTTGAACTGATTGCAAAAGTTATTCTGGGTCCACCAATCAAGTTCGTTGAACTGAAACGTTCGCTATTCCATAATTCGTTTAACCGAAACGTTTTTGCGTGGATTGCATAGGGAAACCGCCGGGGATTTTTTCAAAGTTCGTTATTCTGAAATATTGGTTAAACCAACGTTCGCTCAAGTGATTTTACTGTACCCATTCCTTGAGCTTACAGAAATACAAAGCGTCTGTCGCCTGCAAGTGTCTCCGCCTCTGCGCACTCCGCTATCCTTCTCGCCATGCAACAACACGCACAATGTGCGCAGACTGGCGCAGACTGGCGCAATAGGTGTCTACCATTAAATTCCGAGACCATTCCCTGGTTTGAGCAAATACTTTACCAGGGAGAGCATGTTGCAATCCACTCATTTGCATTAGGCATTGCACCTACAGTGCCATATCCATTCCTAGCGATGTGGAATCCTGGGTCCAAGCTAGAATGCATGCGCATCGTGCTGTTTACGCTATTGCACTGAGGTGCGGCACCGAGGGAGAGCAAGCATGTTTTTTGAAACCTGCAGACTGTAGTTTTTAGAACTCTGCTGAGAGAGGCTTGCAGATCATTGTCGTCGTTTGTCAACAGCTAAACAAAATTCCTTAGGGAAGCGGAAGTTGCCGGGTAACTGCATATTCTCCGCTATAGTTGCTCCACTTGATTAGAGTAACTGCATGCTCTGCTGTACAATTACCTATACAGTTCCTCTAGTTCCCATCAGAGCTCCCAATTCAAAGGGCATGTCCAGTCGTTCCAGCTGTGCAAAGCCTTGCCAAGGCCATTGAGTTTTTGTGGATAGGGTGTATTCCTCTTGTCGTAAGTTATCTCGCAACTTGGTGATACAGCCTCCAAGAAACAGGGACAGAGATGGCCAGCAGTGGTATAGCCACAGAAATTCTTTTCAGGAAGGGGGGTTGTAGTGGCTGGGATGTACATGACTTGGAGTGCAGAGGGGGGGGGGGGGGGGGAGAGGGGTCAAAATGCATGTCTATATTATAGGGTCGGCTGGATTTCGAGGGGGGGCATGAGCCTCCCCCCCCCCCCCCCCCCCCCCCCCCCTTCCGGCGACGAAACTGAGGGGCAGCAGCCGAGTGCTGAATTTGGTGCATGTCTTGTCTCCTGCCCATCTCTGTACTTGGTTTAAGTTGTTCCCTGTCCTAGGCTCTCGAGAGTTGCAAATGCACGGCGCCGTTCGTCCGCTAAACGTGGGTGCTCCGAAATGTTCTTCCCTCCCGACTGTAGGGTGTCCTTCTGCGGGCTCCGCACTCGGCTGCCGGACGGCCGGCCAGTCAAGCTGCGGGTCCAACCGGAGGACTGCCAGCCGGAGCCCCTGACCCAGCGGGTGGCCCGCCTCGTCTGGCAGGTGGTGGGCCAACCGGTGCTCGGAACTCGGCCCCGCCCACCACGACTCGTCTGGACGCTCCAACTGGACAACGCCGGGCGGCCCACCGCCCAGCTATTGGCCCACTGATGCTCTCGGGAGGTGGCGCTTCAACTTACGCAGTAGTCACCACGACCTTCTCAAGGTCGTGGCCATCGACCCGGTTACACAGGGCAGACGCCGTTGTCGGCCTCAGGGTCAAACTCTTCCGTTTGTGGCCAGTACAGTGCATCCTGTCCGCCAGAGATCCACAGCTTTGGGAAGGGGAGGTAACGGAGTAGGGTAGGAGGGTATGTCACCTATGCACTTTTACGGCGCTTATCATTCGCGTGACTCAGAAAAAATGCTGAGTCATGCGAATCTTGAGTTGGCAGTGAGTGTGGGCGTTTCTATTGGCGCTTTTCAACCAGGAGAACTCTCAAAGAGCTCACCGACCTTATCCGCCTCTCTGTTTTCTCGGACCGTTTAAAAAAACACAACTTTCCACCGGAAACAAAACAAAAAATGAAAGACGTTTACACATCTCTGTAATGCGAAATTAGAGAGCAGCTCTCGAGAAGGAGAAGGGGAGGGTATGCCCTTCCTCCTCCCGCTGAATTCGTCCATGGGTGACGTGACATGAAGTCAGGTGACGTCATTTTCCCTGCTAAATTTAGTGGGGAAAGTGAATTGGTGTTGAGGTCACCTGAGGTCAACTTCCCAGCTAAATTTAGTGGGGAAATTTTTCTGCTAATTTTTGGCGGAAAAATTATCCCGTTAAATTTAGCGGGTCAAGTTTCCCCACTAAATTTAGCGGGGAAATTGACCTCACGTGACCTCAACACCAATGCACTTTCCCCACTAAATTTAGCAGGGAACCTGCGACATCCCATAATCCAATGCCACGGCTACGCTGACGGTGACGCCACTCAATCCAGAAACGGGCGCCTAAGAGCTGCGCTCTAAAACAGATAGGGTATTCAAAGAATCGGTTTGCATAATCTACGAGCTCGGTAACAAATAAATTCCCTACAAGAAAAAAAAAAAACTCAGCCAATAGAGCATACATACAAGCACACTGGATAATGACATGTTTAAAAACAAATGTTAAAAAATTACTTAACGAAATTCGCAAAAACTGAGAGTCGAACACTAAGTCTCATAGCTAGTGCTCTTTGAGGCAAAGACATACTTCTCAGATGCACAGAACTATTTTATCTGAAGCAGCAGTACCGGTGAAAGATGGAACCCCCTGGTGAAGCGCAACCTCCCCATACGCATCAGTGACGGCACTCTAGTCAGCCCCGCTACGGAGGAACCAAGACGGTTCTTTCTCGCCTGGATGCGTAATTTATTTTGACATTGCTCTCCGCATTCCATCGCCCAATAAAAGAAACGACGGAGAAGCGTGACTGTGGAAATGATCCGTTTATTTCTCTGCCAGTTTAGGCCTTCTTGAACTTCTTGAGCAGGTTGCTCTGCTCGATGGCTGCCCTCCTCTTGCGCTGCGAGGGAACCGACAGCCTTGGACGCTCTTAACATTCTCAAGGCATGAACTATCAAGCCCCGTTTATAAAATGACTAATCTTTGAAAAACAAAGTTGTTTGCTTTCCTCTTAGGGAAGCAGACAAGGTTGCACACAAATGCCAAGACCAATCACCCACTCATACTCATTAAACAAAGCACGATCGTACATTCCAAATTTGCCTAACCAGTGCTCGGCATTTACATTCATAAAGCAGTGAATGACCGTCAGCTCTAGGTTTTGGATAAAAAAAATATTCGAAGGGGTTAAACCCCACACGTCCAACACATCGAGCACCACTGAAAAAATATTTCCCAAAACTAGGATTATCCCTTGGCGACGGAAAATCCTGCTTTTGTACAAGTCGGTGTGCCGGCTAAAACTTATACGCTCCGAAGAGATTGCGTCGTACTAGAGAAACTGTCGTACCACTGGCTCCAATGCGTCTGCACAGATTCACTTAATTTCTTTCCTCGTAATGCAGAAACGAGCACCTGGCATGTCTTTCCTACAAATCCTTAGGTTCTCAATGGCATATTTTTCCTGGACTAGGATCTCGTCGTCATTTGTTACGGTGAGGAAGTGAAAAGAATGAAAAATATAAGATCTTCCATTGGTGCCGCCTGGGTAGGCACCACCGATATTAAAGCCAATTCCATAGAAACTAATTGTATTTTCGGATCAAGTGGAAATGTCACAAAAAAAGCCAATTGGGAACGGAACTAAGATAAAACTGGGCCTCACCCAGAGAACAACCCAGGAAGGACCGACAGTCCAACACCAGCCCAACCGTGCAAAGAGGCACGAAAGGGCGGCACCAGTGGGTCAAACTTGGGCAAAGGGCAATAGGCGAGCCCAACAACCACTGCCTACATATTTGCTTTTTCCCTCCTCCCAAGGAAGAACCCCAAAAGAGGGGACCTCGTCATCAGCTCTCTATTGGCTGATTTAAATTACAAAAGGAGAAATTAACGCGACTATTTGCTCCTGCGAAAAGGACTCGTCTCGCTGTCGTACGTGGAAGAAACATTGCATAAAAACATTGTTTCTTCCGTCTTATAGACGCTTTACACACGCGCCAAATTACAGCCGCCATTGCTGACCTTCTCTTGTCTTGCCGAGATCCCGAGCAACTGAAACGGTAGTTGACGATCCTCTACAAGGGCCGATGCTTTAGAAAAGGACACAGTTGAATCTGATATGGCAATAACCTGGCCTGCTATGGTAATGATGAAGTGAAATAAACGGAGTAAGAGGAAACAAAAACTGAAGGTCAGTTATGGCGGCGTCCATGCACAGCTGCTGCAAAGCGTCTATAGTCTGTCGCAAGTCGAGTATAGCAGGATGGCCTCCTCTCACAAAACCCTCCACTCATTCCACTAACACCGGAGAGGAGGAAACCAACAATGGTGTCCTGCAGACAGCCTTGCACAAGGGCCTTCTCATACTTTTCTTACGTGGCAACATACGAGTCATTCGCAGGACGAGAACTCTACTTTTGTCCGCAACTTCCGCATTCGACCGCCAGGGTTCGATATCTGACCTCAAACTTCGGGACCACTTCGGGACGGGACGCTAAACGCATTGGTCGGCGACGCGTTTCCACTGCCCTACTATATAAACAAAACAATGTTTTATCTAAAATAATTGCTGCGGTTGTCCGTACGGACGGGCAGGCTCCGCAGTCCAGACCACTCACGTTGGGCGTGGTCGGCGTCGCTCCGACGTCCAGGAGCTCCGATATCCCGGTGGCGCCGCTGCGCACCGAGGATGCCGGCGTCTCTGCCGCTGCGGGGAACTCGGCTGCCGGCAAACCCGCCGTCGCCACCGGCGTGGCAGCGCTGCCCGCCGCCGGGACGGAGGGCAGGACGGACGCGGTCTTGTCGGGTGCCAACACCTCGTACTGGTGACGGAGCGTTTGGAGTTCGTACTCGCACGTGGCGAGCGCCAGCTTGAGCTCGTACAGGAGCACCATGTCGCTGCGGAGCTCGTTGAAGTGTTGGCAGACATCCTCTCCCGGTGTCGGGTTCAGCTCTGCAAAGGTACAGTACCATAAACGCTTGTGAGCTGCGAGACGTTTCCATCGTTCAATATGGACAACCTGGGGCCGGTTCGCGCACTTGCGTTAGCTTGCGACCATGTGCTTGAAAAACTCTTATGACGAGGAAACAGACTGGCGCCACATATTGGGTAGTTGCAAAACACTTTCACTTTTCCTATATTTTTTTTTTTTTTTTTATTGGCCCGAAAATTTTTTAGCAAGGCGATGGACGACCATTTTTCGGAAGAGATTTAAAAATGTACACGGACGTAAGCAGTTGCGAGTGACCAGCCTATATACTTAGGCTGATCAACAAAATTGCCTTTAGCAGGACTGAATATTTTTTTTATTTGTTTGGAAAAAAAAAGGAACAGTCACCCCCTTTCCCAATGTGGCTCATCCTCCAACCCCAAGGGAGATTTCAGATTTCGCTAGTTCCAGAAAGTTGGTAAAATTACTATCCTCTCAAGTGAAACAATCCCAAAGAAATATTGAAAAACTTCCATCAGGTTGGAGCACGCAAAATATCCAGTTTTCTTCAATATCATTTGCAACGTGGTAACTACAACTGCCAGTTGCAACCAACAGATTGGAAAATCTCTGTATGCGAAGGAAGACGAGATCACTGTTACAGTTTTGCAAAAGGTTTTTTTGCCTTAAGCATGTTATTAGCAGATTACCATTTCCTCGCAGTAACCCTTACTTGAAGGAGAATGGTTTGCGTACAGTATTAAGGTATACTGTAACAGTATGTGCACTGGCTATAAGCTATAAAGCTAGAATGTTATAAGTGGGGCTGCGGCAGCTCGCTTAAGTTACAAATAACATAGATTCTTAACCCGCGCACCTTTGGCTTGGCTCGAAGGTAGTAGTCAGCCAGTCAACAGGTCGGAACCAGGGGTGGTACAAGAAAACTGACCACGGACGAGAAATCCAACTCACCAACACCGAGCTCCTGGAGAAGCTGTTCGATGGCCTTGGTCTTTTTTTGTCCAACTGATGCGGGCAGCTTCATCTGCAGATGCTAACGGTTAGTTTCGTGCTCTTCACTCCAAACGGCGGCAAAATGTGTGCCCCGATGGACCAACACTGCAGCAACGATGCTCTCGTAACAAGCTCCCGACATGACGTGAGCCAGCCTTACCCTGTGGCTACGCAGAGACACGCCGCACGCCTTGAAGTCCGGGAACCGGATTCCAGCAGACTCCACCATCTGTGCAAAGGGTTCATGTCACTTTTTTTCCCCTTCCCACGGCATAGAGCGAAATCTCAATTCAGAAAAGCGTAGCGGTTATGACATTCTAGATGCAGCGCAATCCGGTACCGTGCAGAAAACTTTGCACGTAACCGGTGCCGAGATGCCCTCGCATCGGCTCGCTAATGCAGCAAAGACCGACTGGTTTTGCTCGCATTGTAAGAGACCCTCCTGGGAATTAACTTTAAGTTTGTCACTCCGGGAAGCATGTTCATCCACAAACCTAGAATTGTGTACACAAATAAATTTCAAGGTCTCATTATTATTTGCTAAAATTTATATCATGTTTGTTACTCGCTGACAAAAGTGTCCTCAAAGATTGGTAAGCAATTGTTTCATGGAGAAGTGGACTTCGTTGCGAAATGAGCTAACTATCAGCGTTTCTGACAGCGTAGGAGGCTGACGTACACTTCCTCCTTTTCGCACCCTCTCTCTCATAGATAGCGTAAAAAAGAGGAAGCATATTTTCCTGCAACCTGTCTCGCAGAGAGAAAGAGGGCGTGGGGAAAAGTGTTACCACAAAAGTTCAACGATGCCTCAAATCCAATAACGCCAAAAAAAGATATACTGTAAACAACTTTTTTTTCGAGGGCTGAATATTTTGCGATTTAGGTCAAAGTTGAAGTTTTGGAATAATTAGCGGGTCCTAACTTTTGCGACGCGTTGGGACCTCAATATAGGTTCCAATATGTTCACATTTTACCAGAATTGTTTGCGGGACCTATTTTTTGCAAATTGTAGGCATACATATATTTTTTTGCTGTTGCAAGTTGAAATTTGTGTTGTCTGTATCGTCTTCCATGTCTCTCTTTTGTTTCCGTAAAGTAAACAGAAACGCACTGGACCACCTGCAGCTGGAAACCTACTTCCCCGACCGAACCCCGCAAGTGGTGCGGACGTACTCCGGTCTCGACGCCACTGCGGCTGCTCTTCTGCACGCTCAGCTTCTTCTTGGGGCCCTTGCGTTCGACGCGGCGCGCCTCGGCGCTGTTGTCGGCCGCCGTGATCAGCTTCTGGAGGTCCTGCGTCTTCTTCTCCCGCTCCTTCTTGCGCAACTCGATCTTGCGCAACTCTCCCAGCAGCGTCTGCTCTTCCTCCACCTGCAATGACCTTGCACCGATCAAAGTCCGACCGCAGTCGTTCCTTTCAATGGAACGACAACCGCATTTTCGCGTGTCAGTTCGTCCGCACGCCTGATTGTTTTTACTTCGTTCGAACGGCTCGTCACTCTGCCGGACCACGGGAGTCAACCGCAGTACTATGGGTAGACACAACCAAGTGCTGCACGTGGGCTGCCGAAATTTTGCAATTTGAATTGCCCGCAGAAACACTAAGAAACAACAACAGTACAGAGCTCGTTGCAATTGACAACACTGACCGGCATTTTTGGCAGATGTCTAGGAATGAGGGGCAATCTACGAATGACTTACTATTTGCGAGACACTGAGGCGACACTCTTGGGAGCTGCTCTGGCCCGTTGCTTTATGCACGACTTTACATTCTTATCGAAGACAGAGGAGTGCCCCCTTTCGGCAACACCTCATTCCATCCCAAGTGCGAACGAAGGCTTCGTGCGCTAGCCAAGTGCCCCGAGTGGGGCTGGCATCCGCACGCATTTGTGCGGTGCAAACACCGTTTGAAACAACAGCATTGTGCTAGTAGTTTTAGCTTCGCTCTCACTTAAAGGGAAACTGCGCTTCATTCTTGGTGGCAAGAAAACAAATGCGGCTGTTATTAGTATCATTGCGTGCCAAGAATGTAATACCACTCAAAAGTTCATTAAACCGGCCAACAAAAACTGAGACGCCCCAAGTCACCAAAATCTGCTAAATTAGCGGGCGATGTGCGGCGGAGCCAACGTTTTACTCCCGTCGTGGCTGACCTCTGTTGCATACGCAGTTTTCTGCTCGGTACTTTCTATTCCGGGGAGAGCTGACCAGGCGGCGCTACCGGCACGCAGTGTCTACGTGTCGGCCAACTAGCCGCCTTGGTTGCCGCCTACATTTCCTCCTTCGAAGCCGCTTGCGTTGCCTGTTCGCCCCCCCTCCCCCCCTTCCTTGTGCATCCGCTTCTTTTCTAGGTTACCGCAGGTAGATAGTCTGCTTTGGACTTGCCTGCTCGCTGGTGCGGTCATAAAGCTTGACGAGCTGCTCCTTGCGGCGGCGCTCGTGCTCGGCGTCGAAGGCCCTCAGCTTGAGCTCCTGGCCCGGGGGTGCCCGTGCCCGGGCCAGGGCGTTGCACAGGGCATAATAGCGCTCCTTGAGGTCCTCGAGGGAGCGCAGGGAGAAGCGCGACGTGTCCCAGCGGTCCCGCACCACCAGGAAGCGCAGGTCGTACTGCCGGCACATCTCCAGCAGGTAGTCTGTCTCCGCCCGGCTCCACTTGCCGCACGTCAGGTGCTGCTGGTACTCCGCATCCGAATACGTCGGCACGTGCACTTGCTGCATCCCAAAAACCAGATTGACGACCGTCGCCGTGAAACACCGAGCGAGCGCCCACCCAAAGGTCGCCGATCGTCGCGAAAAAATGGGACCCTTATTAGGTCCGGTGGACCCTTTAGTTTTAAAGCAGTCGAGATGCTCTCCAAGGAGCTTCACCGGTTTGCACTGGCACGAAAAGCTTCGCCATCTGGCACCGGCTTCTCGGGGGAGCAACCGACGTAGAGGAATGCATCGGTGGGCTCGTGAGTTTGATAAGCTGGGTTCACCATATGTCCTTCGCTTATATTTCCAACTTCTCTAAAGTAGGGACTCACTGCCACATGGGCAAACGCTCGGTATCCCGCTCGGAAGGGGCTTTGTGGCGCAAAAGTGCTTCAACTAGATACGACTGTTCCTCCGGGACCCAGAGGGCGCCGTCTCTAACTGCGGTCGAAAGTAGACGCGCCAGCTAGGTGGCGCAAGCTGCCACTCTATCGGGAGAGTGTGGCCACGTCCGTCCACCCGTCAACTGAAAATTCAGATCTACTATCAAGTTGGAAGAATGGTCACCTTGTTGAACTTGGAGAAGGGATATTCCTTGCCCTCGTCCGCAACTCGTCGCCAGTGGCTTAGCATCACACCGTCCTGCAAGCCAGAGAAGAGGTGTGAACCGACGTAGGGCTACGTAGCTAAGATTTGCTATACATCTATTAGGGTGCACCAGATAGAGACTTCGGCGTGCACGCAATTATGAATGGAAGCGGCACATAACAAAGGCAAAGTACTACATTATAACTGGACACCACTTACAAAAGATCAAATAGAGTGCCTTTCTAGGATTACACATAAAAAATAACGACCATCATCCGTAGTCTTGACAGCTTTCACACGCCACCCTTCAGTTAGCGCTAGTGTACAGCTACGAAAATTGCTTGAGTCACACAAACTGCTAAGAGATAGTGCAGCTCGCACTTCTTTTGCGGAGACTTGCCTTGCGGCCGGGATTTGCAAAGGGCATCCAACGCCACGGACGCACTCTCCGGATGCCGAGCTTCGCCTTATTGCGCTTGTAGCCTTGACTCGAGTCCGTAGGCAGCAGTGGCGGGTTGTCCCTGCGAGAACATTCGGGGCACAGTGCTCACAAAACTTGGGCAGAACGTGCGAGCCACGTCTTTTCTTATGGCAGCGCTATCTCCGTGGCAGCAGAGCGGCGGTTTGGTGACAAATCACTGGAGAAAGCATCCTAGAGTGCTTTCTCCAGTGATTTCTCCAACATCAAGAGGCCGTTGTTTAGCTTCCAATGGGACAGCACTGCCATGGAAAAACACGCGGTTCACGTTGTGGCGATGGCTGCCGCCGATTCCACGTTTTCATGGATAGTAGGAAAAGGCTTCAAGAACTGGCCAGCGAAATGTATATGTGTCTTGAAGGGCCGACGCAAGTAGGCACATTTTAGTCAAACACAAATGTTGCACATAACAAAGTTACGAGAAATGCTTTTACAATGAAATTGCACTTTGACTGATCCTATCGAAGATATAGTCGAGAAAAAAACGACATCGGCGTGCCTACGAGCCGTAGTAAAAAAAAAAATTTGAACAGCAATGTAGCGATGGTTCTGCAGATGCGAATCAAGAGGTATGTGGTTCGACAAAACGCCACAAAGGAAACAAAAGCAACTGAACCTCAGTCCTTTAGGTTGGCCAGTGAGAGACTTACATAATCTAGGTTGGTTCAGGTAACTTAAAAGTGCCACCCCTAAGACCGAAGAAAAACAAAGAATCAAGTTGGCCGGTGATGGCCCACACGTCCGCGAGACACTAAAAAAGAAGGTAAACGCTTCTTATTAAAACCAGTGTGTCGAACCGAAAAAAATACGGGTTCGGTTACGGTTCAGGTTCAGGTAAATTTATTTTGTTCCGGTTCAGTTCCGGTTTGATTAATTCAATCCGCGAACCGGTTCGGAAATTATAAATGACAAATTGCAACATCAAAATAAATTACAAATAAAACATCTGAAATCAGCACATACGAAACGGAATACATCGTAGTGTAAGGCTCAGGGATTTCTACCAGGAATGGTTTCTTTATGTGCACTCAAAGGTTACCTCACCGACGTTTACGCGTTCGGACTTCATCTAATTGGGTCCGACGCAGTAGCTGTAAAATCCGCGACCTCCTTACAAACCCACTTACAAGTAGAACTTGCTAACTATCCCGCCACCTCGGCGTGTAAGCAATTGAAGGAACAGTGGGGAGAAAATAGAGCTTTCTTTATTTTAACTAGCCTTCGGCAGCTCAAATTAGACCCTTAAAGAAGTTTTCATTAAACAAGATACGGAATATGAAATAACACTTCACCGAACGCAACGCCAGAAGGACGTAATAGGATAAATATTAAAATAAAAGAGTTCGCTGTCCGTGCAAGCCGCGACCAGCGCAATACTGGTTCCTATGTCAAGATTCATGGATGCAGCGTTTGTCAAGATTCATGGATGCAGCGTTTTTATTCCTAAGACTGAGTGGAGCAGAAAAATATGTAAGCGAGGTGTGTGCCAGTTGACGGCACTTAAAAAACAAATGGCATTAATAGCACATTCATTGTCATCAGCGCGTGGCCGAACCGTTTTGACATGAGCCGGTAACCATTATTTTTTTTCCGGTTCAGTTCCGGTTCGGGTTCAGCGCGATAACAATATAACGGTTCGGGTTCAGTTCCGGAAAAAATACCGGTTCGGTTCCGGTTTTCGATTCGGTTCGGTTCCGGTTCGACACCCTGATTAAAACACAACCATCCATGAAACATTGCAGGCTAGCACATCTTAAGATTCATTCAGACGTTTGTGTTTAAGTGTGAAAGACTGCTTTGCAAGCACTTGTAACCACCGGCGCCATCTATTGATAGCTTTGAAACCATTTTTATTCAGCACACCTTTCACGCATCATTCTTTTACATGTGCTTGAAATATTCCGGACAGTGTTATGAGAGACCATTTCGCCTAGTGCATTGGTTTGATACTGCACACATTACAAAACCTTCAATCTCGCAATAGATTGGAAATGTTCTAGGGCTACCCAATTACTACCTGGCGTCGGAGAACAGAAGGGCGTAGAGTTCTCGGTGCATGCCTTCGGGGCGCTTGAACGTCGCTTCTATCAGCTTGCGCTTTTGCAGCAGCTTGTTCTGCAAAGGAATGGGGTACGTCTTGTTATAAAGACGGCAAGCGCTCGAGTAGATGCTAGGTCTACAACGTTGGGCGCTCTTACTTTCCGAGCGTCGGTGCCCATGATGGACTCCTTGCTGACTTCGGGGGTGTTTGGACGCTCCACGTCCAGAATATCCAGCACGTCGCTCATCCTGGGTGGCTGCCTGCGTGAACCGCGACAGAAGAGTCGCCAACGACTCGTCACATAACGTATAGGTTATCCCAAACCACGGTTGAAGAGAAGGGTGTTCGTACAACGCAAGAAAGGCGATCGAAATAGCACTCGGGCTTCGCGCATCTCCCGGTAGGGGCGCTGTCGGGTTGGGGCTCCTAGGGTGCCTACATGTCTGTCTGTCTCAGGGTGAAGACATCCATTGTTCCCCTGAATGTGCCAGTGCGTGACGCTCTCGCGCACTCGGTGCGTGACTTGGGCGGCGAAATGGCGCCTATGTATTAGCCAAAGCTAGACGCTCGAGCTGAGTGACACCGGATTGCGCGCACTTCAAAATGCATAAAAAAACGAATGGGCGGAAAAATGGCTGAGATGTCACCACTCAAGCAAAAGCGCGCGTGTGTATGAAGGCACTCTAGGGGCTCCGTGCGCAGGCGCGGTCGCGCGGCTCGCCACCTTGAAAACGTGAAGGAATAAGGACGGTTCCTCGAACTCCGGTCAAGCTGCGCTATGTCACGGTGTTTGTCGGAAATAGGAGCGAATCTTCGACAGAGCTGCTCCGCGGTGAAGCGGCGCCGTTCAGACGCCTCTGTCTTCTTGCATCGTGTCCCAAACTGGATCAATTAGTCGGTGCGCGAAGCTGAGTAATTGATCCACAAAAAGAGATCCTTGTACGATCGGGTACAGTAAAACTGACTGCCTATTCGAAATTATGGCAGTATACACACGTCTGCGACAGCTGAGGTAGATAGTTGCTTGAAGCTTCTTGAACGATCATTGAAATAAAGAAGAAGTCGAGCGACTCATGCTCAATCAATGTCCTTTTTAAATAGAGTAAAGCTATACGCACTCCGGAGTGCGCTTCGCGCGGAAATGGCTATACGCACTCCTCCGAGAGATCATGCCGCTCGGGCCACCCTTTTCGAACGGCGCGTGAATCACTGGGGCGCTCGTTAACACAGCCCCCCGCCTGCGTTCACGCCGCTTCGCGGCGACAGTATTGGCTGCTAATTACAAAGCGTAACCAGTGCACGCCGCTTCGCGGCGTCCAGCCGGCAATCCAAGCCCCGCTGTCCCCGGTCGCACCTCCGGAAAGGGAGTCCGATACCATTTAGTTCTGCAAAGTTTCTCGACAACATTCGATTTTTTTTTTAATTTTTTTTACTGTCCATCGCAAAAAAAGGAAATGTCGTAAATATCGCCCGATGCCTCGACAAAACAAAATGTTTGAAAAAAAAAAACAAAAAAACAGTAGGCCCACCGCGGATCGAACCCGCGTCCAGTTGTGTATGAAGCGGACACCCTAACCCCTATGCCATGGCACCGCTTAGGAAATTCGTTGTGTCCACTCTTTTTATACGAGAAAAGCGGAGTGCGTATAGCCATTTCCGTCCGAAGCGCACTCCGGGGTGCGTATAGCTTTACTCTTTTAAATATATATATATATTGTTGGCTTACCTTGCGGTTGATTACTTTGGGGAAGCTAAATGGTAGCTCACAGTGTTCTAGAAACACCCCTGGTTGTGGCTATTGAAAAAGAGAAAAGAACAATGAACCCATTTTAAGAAAGTTTACGCAGCTCATCGCACCGCTTTCGATCAGAAACCAAAATAGAGCGCCATTTTGTATGGCCGTCGCATGTCTCTGGTAGTTTCGTATGTTTTCAAAATTTTGGTAGATGAGAGGCATCTGTAATACTAAAAGAAACGAATCATTTATTGTAATTAAACCTAATTTGTTTCTCGGAATAATTTTTTTTAAACACGATCCTTCCGAAAAGTTTTGTTTAGTGTGTTTAAAACTTACCAAAAGTAACAGCAGAGCTAAGCGTTAACGCCCTGACCGATTTAGAAAGTCACACGTGCCCAAAATGTGACGTCATCAAAGTACAGAGTGCCACAGAGTGCGTGCCGGTAATTATTGCTTAATTTAGTGTAAAACGTTCAGTAAATGAGCTCGAACTATCCTCCTTAATTACGTTGCTTCTAAGATCGACAGCATCAGGCTGGGAAGCAGCAGAACCAGGAGTTGGCATAGTGACGTCACAAGATTTCCTCCCTTTTTCTTCTTTATGAACTTTCTCGAACCTTTTCGGATAACTTCCGACTTCCGGTGCGCCATTTTTATTGGGCAGGAAGAGCAACAAGTCTGAAGAAGCGTTTGCGGACTCTCGAAATTGGAGGTAAAAATCCCATTTTCTGCACTCGTTGTTTAGTATGGATGTCAATTACGACGAACAAAGGTTCCAACTGTAATCTAGGAGAGTTTGTAAGTTACGTGTAACGCGTTTGGACACGCCAAAACGATGATTCTGCACGTATACCTGAAGCAGCCCATCCCTACTGGACATCCGTAGACTTTGTTCTCACTCGGAAGTTCTATTTCGCACAAATATATCCCGGGTATTTCTTTTATCGCGTGCCTTTCGCGCGGCTTCCCATGTGTTTGGAAGATTTTCAGCACTTGGAGTTTCATTCGCTGACCAGCAAGCGCCGTCGTTGGGTTGGCACTCGTGACAGTTTTTGGCGTGATGCTAGTGACTCGATAAGTTTTCGCTACTTCTGCGAATGCTTCTGCATCCCGTGCGAAGTCTCCTGTCCGACTGAGTGATCGGAGTTCGTCAGCGTACGAGCTTTTTACGTCACCTTTCACGCGGTTTGGTGACGCTACGCTGTGAAACGTGCTGGTTCGTCCGCGAACTTCGGTAGCGCGCCTAGTTCGATAAAAGTAACAAACTCTGATTTTTTTTTTTTTTTTTTTTTGCAGCCATTTTACGTTTGTTTTTAGAAATTATTTGCCTCTTTTGTATCCGCGGGCAGCGTTATTTTCTCGGTTTAATTTAGTGCTGATGCAGGTTAGCTAACTTCTGACATTAAAAAGTGCAAACTTTACTCATTGCAGCCATGGAGATTTCTTTTTTCCGCTTCTGTTGTAAAATAATCCATCAAAAATTTGCAATTTTCTTTTTTTTGTTTAATTCAAGAACTTGGATTTTTCATACAAGCAAGGGCCAGGCATAGCTACCAACTTAAAGTTGCATGTGCAGGTTGCGATGATATTTCGTTTGACGCAGCCCGACTTCTCAATGGAACGCAGAGGTGAATTACATTTTCAGATGGCGTGTTCGATGAAGTGCCGACAATGGTGCGTTTCGAGAAGGGCTTCGTAGTGTCCGAAATCCGTGAAGGGGACAGAAAAAGCAAAAAGTCTGGGACGCAGGTAGACGAATGCTACTCGGCCGACATTCAAATTGTGACGACAGAGGAAGGGTTCATAGGGGTTGGACCAGATCAGTGGGTACAGCTATCCCTGCCCGCAGTGTAAAGCGGGGCAGAAGAACATTGTTTGAAAGAGAGAGGAATGTTGCTGAATGTAGGGATCAACACCCATAATCTGAACCACTATCTTGCGCGGCGCCACAGTATTGTGGACAAAACGGAGAAGTAGCAAGTTAGGCTGAAGCTACTGAGCGAACTAGAAAGAAACAAAAGATCCAGCACTCCTGGCAGTCGTTGACAACTTATTGCTCACATACCTTTTGTTACATAGTGCTATTTCTGCCCTCTTAAAACGTCCTTTGAAAGGCTATGTTGAGTGTAGCTCTGAAAAGTATGGTCTGGGACAAAAGTTTCCAGCCGTTCACCTGCCGTTGAGACCGGCGCTTGGGGCCGGCTAGCCTGGCTGGCCACACCTGTGAATTGGCGGGAGAGAAGGATTTGTCAATCTCGCAGGTGTTCACAGCGGAGCGCAACGCTTTTTTGTGGTAACTTTCTGCGCCCGATAACGAACAACATGATGACCGATTATTGCGCAACAATTTTAACCCTTGTGAGAATGTTACCGTGAGGTTCACTCGAAAATAAGACTCGTGCTCATTAAAGGCACCTCGTGCCGAGTGTATTGCGGAATCTTGCAAAATGCCAGGAGCCGAGTCGTTTAAGCTCTCTGATGCAAAATAATTGTTTACTATGGCCTTTTCGAAAAAGCAAGAAGTGGAAATTATACTTAGGAAAGACAAAGTGGTGTGCCGGTTGTTGAAAGCCATTCTTGAGCGCGAAAAACCCTTTGCACGGACGACGCTCCCTGGGTGGCAATAATGCCTCATTCACATTGGCGGTTGAACCGCGTTTGCGAGGCACTTCACGCACATTTGACACCAAAAACGAGCGAACCTGCTTTGCGGTTGCAATTCAAACGCCACTGTGAAAGCAGTATGAAACCCGAGTGGGAGAATCTATCTGCACGACCTAAGCTTGTGGCAACCATCTACGAGTCTGCAGCTACGCGTGGAGCGAGTGATTGCAGTGAACGGTAATTTCACCGGTCATTAGCAAAATTCACTTTCTGAGGTCAGCTAGCAAGAGCATATTCTCCACGAATTTTTTTCCCAACAATCACCCTAAGACAAAGTTTTTCCTCCTCCTCCTTTATGTGAGTAAAGAAATCACAGTCGTGGGGTCGGAATGGGGCGAAGAGAGTTGCCGCAAAAGCAGTGTGCACTGCCGTGTGAGCTCGAAAGATCGGCAAATCCTCCTCTCCCTCTGATTCACAGGCTTGGCCTGCGTTGCCTCTTAAAAGGGCCCTGCAACGGCTTTTTGACAGTTCGTTAATTTGCACCAAACCTGAGCGCACTGAACCTAGTAATTTAGTGAAACTTTTCTTTTTTCGAATTTCACTTTATTTTAAAAGTTGTAGGCAAATTAAAATTACAAAAACCATAACAAAAACAAAAAAAGACTGCATCTCCACGTGGTGATTGATGTTGATTGGGACGAAGCTCTGGTGGTGCTGATGATGCTGATTTTATTCATAGGTAGTGCTGATGGTGCTGATTTTTTTTATTGCTCATAGGTAGTGCTGAGTTCCGAGTTGCGTTGGTATGGAATGTGTGGTATGAAACGTGGTTATATACGCATTTGAGTATTTGACCGCAGCGACCTCTCGTCTATAAACGTTCAGCCAATGCATGCAAAGTTTAACGCGATTATATACGTATTTGACCGCAGCGCCCTCTCCTATATAGACGTCGAGCGGCTACATGCAACGTTTCATTCATGACATCCCCGGCTTGCGCCACTTATATCTTGTATTTTGACTAAAAAGAAGCTTTTAGCGACTCTGACCAGTCGTAAGGCAGGAGCTGGCCAGGATTGACAATGTCACTATGTCGTCACATGCTGCATACGTTTGGTACCACGAGGCACCCCGTAGGTGAAGGAAGCTTCCGCGTTGTCCAGTTGAAACATGATGCCCGAATATTTAGTTACTTTCTCCGTGTCCGCTGGGTTGCCCGAACCACGAGATGTGGAAACCGCAAAAAAGCTAGATGCCAGGGCCCTTTTAGCAGAGGATCCATAAGCAATGAAAAAGGGCGCTGCGCGGCAGTATCCATAGCAACCGGTGCTGGCGTCTACGTCATTTCGTCGCGGTGCCGCAGCGCTCGGATTTGGTTGGTTCAGAAAAGGTCGCGCAGTGCACCTGTGGAGCAGCTGGCAGCGAGCGCCATGCGCCGCTAGGTGTTTTTTAAAGATGTGGTTGAGTCGTCTTTGTCATACATGTTTATTCTTTTTTCAGTCTTGATTAGAAGCAAAATTTGAATCCTCTTTTTCCATTTTTGTTTCTTTCAGATGTCCACCTTGCAACAGCAGAGGAAGGTTGTGGAGCAGCTTCGCAGGGAAGCTGCCCTCAAAAGAATGGAGGTGTCGACTGCCATCGAAGACCTCAAGGTGTGTCTCTAGTTTTGTCGGGAAATGCAGCATCCTCCACGTCTTGCGACTGCGCTCTTGACCCAAGGCCCTTCCATTCGGTGCTCTTCTAAATTTGCACCTGTACTCCGTTTTACTTTAACTGACAAGTCAAAATTGTATTTTTTTTTATTATTATACGAAGTGATTGAAAACAATGCCTGAACATTACCCTCAAAATTCTAAACTTGGAAACTAGATATTTTTGAAGTAAAAAAAGAAAAAAACAATTTTTAAAAGTTGAATATGAAGTTACCGTGCGATCTGCACCAGTGCAGTGATGTCAAAGATTGAGTCGTCCTGCAACTCGAGTTTCTCTCTCGCCTCCGAGACAAAACCATCCCAACCCGAAGTGTCGTCTTCGCCCGCGTCCTGCGGTCGACCGCTCTTCTCCGTGCGGTCTGCTCCTCTGCTCACAGCTATTGTTGTGAGCAGAGGACGCTTCACTTTTAAGTTTGAAGTTCTTTTAGGGCCCTTTCAGCGACCCCAAATTCTTTGACACGGTGTGAAATGGAAGAGAACGTGCAGTGGATGTTTGCGGCCAATGTGAGGGGCCGCGTCGAGCCGGTTCTGCGTGAAAGGCTGCTCCAGCGGAGTCACAACCGAAACTACGGCACACACCACGCAGACACCAAACCAAGTTGTTTTGACCGTCTGACTATTTTCAACTCTGAGAGGTCGTCGAGCGCCTAAGAAAATGAGAACTTCGTCCGATACCCCGACTCGCCGATCATCCTCAGTGCTACATGTGCCGAGCACTGCCATGTTTTCCGAAGGAGGATAAAAAGCTAGGAGGTGACGTCATTACTGTCTCCGATTTTCTGTATTTCAAAAAGAAGTGCCGTAGCGCGTTCGCAGTTGCCTTAGAGAACATGTTTTCTGAATGCCGTTATTAAATATTATAGGAATGTCGCTCACAGAGCTTCTAAATTTCATAATCGATTACGTCACAAATAAAAAGAGGTGAGGAGGTGAGAAGAGGAAGAGAAAAACAACAAAGATGAAAAGGTGTGCACACATGGGAAACTTTTTCACATAGTGGTATTTCTTGCATGTCTATGACTATAACTTGCATCATTTTAGACATCAAAAACAAAAAATACGACCTTTGGGGTGTTAGTGCCCCTTTAAGTGCTAGCATAGCAGAGGCTAGGAGTGCGAGCTTTGTACTTCCAGCGTTCCTGTCAAGCATGCACGATCATGCAGTAAAATCATCATTCAGGTCAACATGCTCGTGCTTGTAGCTTTGGCCTTGCTTGCATATGAAGTGCAGTTAAACCTGGATATAACGAAATTGATCAAAGTTTGCAACAATTCGTCATATGGAGGATTTCGTTACAAGCAGTTTTCACGGAAAAACTCGTAAAGGACACATGGAAAGAAAGCGAAAATTAAAAATCCATGTGGGCAAACTTGCCACGTCATGTATTTAGTGGAAAAGAAGTCTGTAAGCTTGCCTTCTGTCTTTCGCGCAAGCGAAGGCAGCACGCAGCTTTCAAAAAACACCACAGCGTTTAGAGCGCTGTCGTCATCCTGGGAGCCGGCGTAATACATCCATGGCATCCAAGACCTCCTTTGCAGCAGGCACCACAGGCGGTTCAGTAGTTTCAGATGATTCGCCATCGTCGTTGACGTCTCGTATGCTCTCGACCACGGCTTGGTCCGATACTTCCTCGGTAGACACGGCACAGTTGTCCGCATATAAGAAGTCACTCAGTTGTAGACCGTCAGGAACCACTCCGTTCGTGCACAGCGCACTCCAATCTTCAGTGAGATCGGGGAGGCTTGACGGCTCCTCACCGTCAACGGTCGTGACACGCATTTTCTTGACTATCTGGGCCTTCCTAAAGCAATTGACAATGATCTGCGTTTTTATTTCTTGCCAAGACGCCGCAAGCATCTCAGTTGCTCGGAAGATGTCAGTCAGTCTCCCAGTGGAGGCGAATGTTTAGGAGCAGTTGCGCAATCGGCCGACGTCGGTAGGCGCACTTTATGCTGTTGATACCTTTGTCATGGGGCTGAATCAATGATGTGCAGTTGGCCGGAAAATACTGCTACTCATTGTTTGATAACACGAGGCCTTCCACAGGGTGTGCTGAACAGTTGTCTAAAAATAAACACACCCGGCGGCTCTGCTTCCTCACCGCTGCTTCGTTAAACTCGTTTAGCCACTTTTGGAAAATGTCCCGCGTCATCCACGCTTTCAAGTTTGCAAATACTTCACAGGCATTCTTTTCGTTCCTTTAAAGCACCTGGGCCGGGAACCCCTTCCAATAACCAGCGGCACGCGCTTGTGAGATCCGTCACTGTTCGTGCAAAGCAAAACCGTCGCCCGGAGTTTGCTTTGTTTGCCTCCATGACAGCGGTCTCCTTTTGTGAGCGTGCGGCTCGGAAGCATCTGGAGAAAGAGGGCTATCTCGTCGGCGTTGTACAGATCAGCCGCTTCGTAACGATCCAAGATCTTCGGTAGCTCGTTATTGACCCAGAAAGAAGCTCCATATCGGTCCGCGGATGCAGATTCTCCGCTGATAACTTTCCCGACAACTCCGCGTCGACTTTTAAATCCTTGCAACCAGCCGTTACTTGCTGTGAAATCATCGTGGCCTAAAATGCACGCATAATCCCTTGCTTTTTGCTGCAGTACTGCACCACTAATAGGAACGTTTTGCGCACGCATGTCTAGGAACCACGTGAATACCGCTTTGTCCACGTCTGCGTAGGTTGACGACTGCAGCCTTTTCTTCTTGGAGCTTGTGTTGGCTTTCATTGCTTTGAGATTGCGTCTTTTGAGCCCAAAATTGTTGACAGGGAGCTCGCTGGGATGCTAAAACGGGCTGCAACGTCCTTTTTTCTTTCACCCTCAGACACCGCATTCAGGATAGCGGCATTGTCTTGAAGAGACAGAACTTTCCGTTTAGAAGTAGCGGAGCTCATGCTTCAGGTGGCACGTTGATGGAACGATGCTGTGCTGTGCTTGTGTGCAGGGTTGCCAGGTAGTTTCCAGCTCAAACCGCCAAAATCCAGACGGTGTAGCCCAAAAGTAGCCAAATGCAAAAGATTTATGTAGCCCAAAAGTACCATATTCTGCAGAACCCAAAAAATAGTGCGCTCGAATGTGCGAGCTCAATTCTAAGGTACTGAGTCTGCATATCTAGTGTTTAAGAGCAGCTTGCAAGATCTACGACATCTTGAAACGTATTCAACGTTTTATTTCAACCACAAAAGTACAAAAACTTTCCACGCGCGTTTTTTAAGTCTCATAGTTATGAAGCACTCGTTCATGCCCGGTTTACTCGCCTCATACATGATTTCCCTGTTAAAACGGGCAAAAACTTCTTTAGTAGGGTTGATGTTCATACAGCACTCGTTCTTCCCAATGAAAGCAAACTTTACATAGGGGACGTTTTGAAGATTTGGAAGGGACATGTTCTTCTTTAGGCTTGACTTTGTGAGTGACACGTGACTAAATACTCTCTCCATGGCGGCATTCGACATGGGCAGTGTCGGGAGCGCGATGGCAAGTTCGGATAGCAACGGAAACAGGGCTCCTCCTGCGCATCGATCTTGGCCATGTTCGGAATATTCATTGTCTCAAATCTGTTGTCTTTTGATATGGCTCATTGTGCTTTAAGAAACTTCCATGTTTCGCGGTAAAGCCTCCTTTGTTGTATCCGGTACAGCACGCGTTATCGGGCGACATCAAATTCTGCAGGATGTCTTGAGTTGTCTTTAGTATCATTTTTCGTCGGATAAGGTGCTTCCTGTAGGAGAATGGTGGGAAACTCGAGGAAATAAAAGACGCCAGTAGGAAGCAGAAAGAGCTTGGTAGCATAAAAGAAGCCACAATTAATACAGAACCGATATCGTCGGAGCTGAATCTAGGTCACGATAGTTCACGCATCACGCCCACGAATCGTCACGCCGAAAATCCCTGAAAAGGGGTAATCCAGAAAGGGTGGACTGTCGCTTTGTGTTCATGATGAAGTGTGTTTTGCACATCTACTCCAAACCAAGCAAAAAAGAAAAAAAGTGCCGCGCTAGGATTTGGAATAGCCCTAAAATAGCCACATAGCCAACCGCCAAATTTCGACGCCAAATGCATGACAAAGTAGCCCAATTTGGCTATTAATAGCCCAACCTGGCAACCCTGCTTGTGTGCTGACTCACTGGCTGACCTCAATTGTACCCGGAGAAAAAAACATTCAAAAGATCCCTAGATTCCCTAGATCGATTGTACCGTCGCCTGGTGTCGAACTGCGACAGTGGCGAGCAATACGGCTGTCGGCGTCAACTTTCGGGACCGCTGGTTTCGTTTGTAGCTGTTTGTTTTGTGTTTGTCTCTGCTCAGCGTTTGCTACGTCTTGTGAGTCGCAGTTTCTTCGTGGGAGTTTCTGTGGGATGGCGAGACATTTTAGCGGACATGTCTCTGGTGATGTGTGCTTATGAAACAACGGTCAAATGGGGCGCTCTCGGGTGCTCCTCGTGTCCCTGAAGTAGTGTCGTGTCGCAAAATCGTGGCGAGTAAAGTCGGGCTTTTATTCGTAACGGCTTTTGTGTAGCGACGTCAAAAGGGTGCTGACACCCCCAACTGCACGAGAGGCTGGGAGTCTGGCGGCGCCCGGAAACTGCAACGGCGTGCCTCTGCTGTGTCCGCTCGCTGCCATTACCGACGTCTTTTGGTCGGCTGTTCGCCTTTGGTGGCAATTGAGGTTATCCATGGCGAGCGCTTCGTTACGTGGAGTTCACAAATACAAGCGCTTCTTTGAAGATTGCGTCGGGGAATTGAAAAGGTTTGTTAAATAGAGGATTTTGTTTTATACAGGTTCGTTACATCCAGGTTTAACTCTAAAACATAATAGGCCTCGTTTCGGTTGCACAGTTGTGCCTAAGCTCATCCACGTGTCCATCAGCCCATGCTCCCAAAAGACAAGGAAGGTATGCAAGATGGCAAAAGGTGTGAATGGATGGGCTACTACCAAACTGCGCCTCTGCAATGCCCTACCTACTACCAAACTGTGCCTCTGCAATGTGCCCGTTCCTTTTGTCTGCGCAGAAATACATCCGGGAACACGAGAACGACGACTACCTGCTGGTGGGCTTCCACTCGCAAAAGGCGAACCCATTCCGAGAGAAGAGCTCCTGCATCTTGCTGTAGGGTGCCTCGACCTGGGGGCACTCTAGGGCGACCCAGAGTGCCCCGGGGTCAGTCCCTTCCCCTGCCTTCCATCGGAACCTTCGTACTGTAGGTGGCAAAGCGGGCTGTTTGCCTACGGTCACGGAACGAGCCCCTCTGTGGCCGGTGGCCCTTCTGCTTGCCCCCCACCCCCCACGCACCACCACCTCCCACGCTGCTCTTGATGTCAATAAATGCATCTGGCCTTGTTGGTTCTGTACACGTTACTCCTGTTGCTTTAATTGTCTGCATACTGTTTTTTCCTTCTCATAATCGAGGTATTCCAAGTTATTCACTGGCTTTCTGTACTGGAGCAAGTGGTGGATGACGACGGGTGCAGAAGAAACGTGTATCTACACGTTGGTGTATCTACACCACTTGCACACCAGCAGATCCGTGACCACAGGCACCACAGGTGTATGGGCAAGGTGAGAGCAAAACTGCTTGCCAACACTGCCGATTACGGAAGGGTTTCCCTATGACGTCACCGCTGTGCCACCAGCCGTGCGTTCTGGACACGCTGTGGCGCCACCAGACAATCTGTTTTCGCCTGATCGTAATGATGCGCTAACATTTCGGTAGCTACTACTCAACAAGGTAGACACGGTGCTGCACGCGCAATAACCGTGGATCGTCGGGTGACACCGGACGCACTCACTTGATCGAATGACGTTTTACCGAACGCCCATGTTTCACCGAATGAAACTTTAGCGAATAGTCGGACGCCGCGAAGCGGTGTTCTCGGGGGAGGGGGGGCGGCAAATGGGTTCACATTTTTGTAATGAGCCGCCGCAGACTGTCGCCGGCGAAGCGGCGAAAGCGCAGCGCGGCGGATGGGTTAACGCGCGCCCCCGTTATTCGCTAAAACGTAGATTCGCTCAAACGTCGCTGTTCGCTAAAACATCATTCGCTCATGTGATATGGACCCGGGTGACACGGAGCCCCGCCCCATCGCGCGCATCAGCGTCCCCTATGTAAAAGGGACGAGCGAGACACTGGCGCGCGTGCTGAGAAAAGAAGGGATCCAAGTGGCGCACAAGCCAATGTCAACATTAGGACGGCTCATGCCAAGGCCGAAAGATCGCCTACCAAAAGAGAAAGCACAAGGCGTGGTCTATAAGATACCGTGTGCAGAGTGCCCCGCCGCCTACATCGGTGAAACTAAATCTTTTCCCGAACGCATGCGCCAGCACCAGAACGATGTGCGCAATTTCGATTAAGGGGCTTTATTTCGATCGCGAGCGTAGCGCCGTCGCGGAACATTGTGAAGTATTTGATCATCGGATCGACTTCGGAAACGCGCACGTGATAGACACGGAGCCACATATTCGAAAACGCCTGTTCTTGGAGTCGTGGCATATCCAGAATACACCCGGGAACATTAACAGGTCCCTCGGGGCCTTACCATCTATTTACGTCCATGGCCTGCGTCACGTTCACAAAACATCACCTCGGTAGAAGAGGAAGGAGAGGTCGAAGCTCGCGCTGTCCCATTCCGTGTTTAGTCACCCCTGAAGGAGTCAAGTCGACCCCGAAACGTTGGGAACTCTTTGTTTCTAAACTTTTGTTTTGAGTTTTCTTTTTTTCGAATTGTTCCCCAACCAGACAGATTTCTGTCGAAGATGTTTACTTTCAAGGGATGCACACTACATTCTTATCTCTTTCCCTTTCGCACGGTTGCACATTTTGTTTCATGTAGTGTAGTTTCATGTAGTAACCCTTCATAATTTAAAATAGGGTGCACGTGAAGTTTCGATCATAATCATGCAGAAAGATGCAAGAAACGAATAAGGCGCTCAACTCTGTTTTGATCGGACAGAGTGTGACCGCTCGGATGGCAGATTCATGGCCCTCGGCGCCTGACGTACGGATTATATCGATCGTTCCGCGTGTCGTACCCTTCCACCATAATTTTAGATGACCGCGATTGAAACATCACGTGCACCATATTTTAAATCGCCAAGAGTTACTCCGACGTACTTATTAAGTCTTTTTTCTCGCGACCACCACCAGTGTATTATTTACGGCTTCTGCTTGGCCACATTCGAATTTGTGAAGACGCCCTGGAACAAGCCCAGCCCGCTTTCGGCCAATGGCGCCTCCTGATTTGTCTCCTATACTCCCAATGAATGGCCAAACCCTCTACATATACGGCTCCGGTGTCTAAATTTTGCCGGGTGGCGATCCCTTCGCGCGTGTCTAGTTTCCTCCGGCTCCTTGGGGCGGCGATAGTCGTCCACGCGAATTAGGGTGCCTACATGTCTGTCTGTCTCAGGGTGAAGACATCCATTGTTGCCCTGAATGTGCCAGCGCGTAACGCTCTCGCGCACTCGGTGCGTGACTTGGGCGGTAAAATGGCATCTATCTATTAGCCAAAGCTACGCGCTCGAGCTGAGGGACACCGAATTGCGCGCACTTAAAAATGCATAAAAAAACGATTGGGAGGAAAAATGGCTGAGATGTCACCACTCAAGCAAAAGCGCGTGTGTGTATGAAGGCACTCTAACGCGAATGTATATAAAGAAAGAGAAGTCGCCATTCTTCATTTTTAATTTCGCTTAATGCTCGCGTCGTAATGGGGAGGTCGCGTATACACTCTCAAGAAAAAAGGGGGTAAAAAGGGTGTATCGTTACACCCTTTGTCCCATATAATACGCCCCAAAACTTCAATTCGACGTACGAGGGGCTTGATAGCCGTATGGTACAATTTTACGAGGTGCTTGATAGCCGTGTGGTAGAGTACGTGTTACTGACTACCAAAAAATAATCGGGGTTTCCGTGGCCCTACTCTGAAAACTCGGTGTTTTCTTTATGTGGTCTTTGATGCATACTTTAGCTATTGAATAAGTTATATCAAACCGTTGTCGAGCCCCTCGTAAAATTTGGGGCCGTCTGTTTGACTATAGGGCTCAGTACGTCGAAATGAAGTTTTGGGGTGTATTATATGGGACAAAGGGTGTAATGATACGCCCTTTTAGACCCTTTATTCTTGAGAGTGTGGTACGCACTCCCGAAGAGCAACACGCCTACGAAGAGCAACGGCGGGAACGGCAACGAGAATTTCAGCGCCGGCGGCGGCGGGCGGCACGTGTGTGTGCTTACCTTTCCTCACGATGACCACCGATCAAGACAATAGATGTGTTCATAATTTTGTTCAAAATTTTGTGTCACGTCTGTGTCATGTGCTAAACAGCTCCGCTAGTCACCCATCTTTTTTTTATTTGTTTTTATGGCGTTTACCCAAAGATAGGGTTGGCCTAAAAATTGGGTTGTGTGTATGTTTAAACAGCCTAGAATTTGGTCTGCCTCAACGGGCGACGAGTCTCCCCACTCCCAGCTGTAGATGAGAAATTTAGCCAGTGCGGTACAACCACTAGCCTGGGGTCTTTAACGTGCATCACGCAGTAGTGATACACGACCGCACGCCGGTACGATGCTCATCCAGATCGAAACGGGCAGGGGTGGGGCTCGAACCCAGGATCCCTGAGCTTTCGCTCCACGTGCTCCGAGCTGGTGTGGGCTAGCCCACTCGGCCACCGATCCGTTCGGACGCGGTCGTGCAACTAGCTTTGACAGGGTGAGACCACCTCAGAAGCCACGCTAGCCTTGGCAATGTAGCGCAACATAGTGGACGCCGAGAATACCGTTAATAAATATGCACTGAAAAGCTTCTTTTGTTATGATTTTGATAGCATGAGCGAGCGGACACTCTGCGACCTTGGAGGGATCAACAAACTGGTTTAAATGCTTATGGTGTAAACCAAACACATTTCATCCCAATTTCTTTTTTTTTTTTTCCTCCTCCAACTCGCGTCGGTCTTGGCTGAAATATGTTTTTGAACGTGTTTTTCATACCGAAGCTGGAACACTCGTCAACAATACATGAACTTTAATAACCCCTGGAGTATCTATACCCAATCAAAAAGACTCGCAAATATTATCGAGATCAATGAGATCCCTAGAGCACGTAGATTAATGGAACCATGAAATGATTTTGGTCTGGGGTAAATTATTTCGAATGGGGATTTTACTAGTAGCATATCGTTTAGTGGGACAAAGCTAGTACACGAAGGGGGAAATTCGAAACCCCGCTTTTCGGTACGAAAATGTGAAATAGAGAAGAATATATATGACCTTCTTTCCTTCAAAAGTTCTCCGCCTTTTCACTGTGACGCATCCGCGGTGTCCAAGCACATCAGCCGAACCCAGCTCACGTGCTATACAGGACTCTCGGGCGTATGCGCTTGTCAACAATCAATCCGTTGACGAATATTTGGATTCGCGTTCGTGGTTAACGAGTGCCGTGAAGACACTAATCATCACTCGCGAATAACAAGTTCCATGGTGCACTTAAAAAGTACTTTGGAAACTAGGATTCATCTCATCCGGCGCCTAAGCACGTCACAATCACGTGATTTCTCATTTCGCTTGTGAGTTGAGAATCAAAGCGAAGGGGAAAGAATAATAACAATCATTTTATAAACTCTTCAGGTGAGAACCCTTAATGATTGAGGTGGGAAGCCTTCTTTGTGCATTTTTTAAAAAGGCGGGTATCGCTAGGCGGCAAACACAAACTACTTCCATTAATCCGTCACAACGCAGCGCTGCATTCTGGGAACCTCAACGTCAAAAGCGGGGCGCGTATGAGTTTTGTTTTACAGCGATTCCCACAATGCATAGCGTGGTATTACGGCGCGCGATGAGGCGCTTCGAGTTTTGAAATAGTAGATTCCAACTTGTTGTGCCGATAGAACTTTACAACGTAATGTCTTTTTACTTCAAACTTAACGAAATAATATACGGCGTAAAATTTATAAGTATACACCTTGTTAAGAAGGGCGCAGCCATCTCTCGTCACTTCTGGTATGCGTCAAAGCAGTTTAGATCTCTTCTCACGCCGCTGGAAGGTGTTCACGAAAAATGCGCGACTGTGACAATCTTGTCGTGCCTGACCTATATTTTCTCGCATATTCCAGGTTGAACTGTCTTCTCATTTTATTGTCCCGCATACCAGATATGAAACCCACGTGACTGAGAACGAAAGGAAACTAAAAACGTCTTGCGAACTGGAGGAGGAGTCAAACCTCGAGGGCACGTCGCGTCCCAAAGTCGCAGGTGCGCCAAATATCGCTGTGCTTGATCGTTAAAACACGAAGACGGGAACGTAGGCTTGAGCACACGTGCTTTCAGTCATGAATGGTATAAAATTTAAAAGCACGCAATGTTCTTTTTTTTTTTTCTTTTTCTTTTTACGGAGCTTGATTGCCCTTCCGCATAACCCCGTTAAATTTTGCGAGAAAATTCACCTTTGCACGAATTCGGCTCCCAGGTTAAATTTAGCGAGGAAATTGATGTCACGTGAATTACTTACGTATTCAATTTTTTCCAGTAAATTTACCGCGTAAAATTCCATTATAAATTTAACGGAAGATTTGATGAACTAGCGTGTTCTTTGCTCGTCGAAACGGCAGTTTAATATTTTCCAAACAAATGTAACGATCGCAATTTAAATACCGCATTACGTGTATTACACGACGTTAAAGATCAAAGTCGCTGCCATTTTGGGGACTTTCAGCAAACCGTTACCGTGTTCCACGTAACGCGCTACCGGTGTCTTTGAAGCCTGCTGTAGCCCGTGGTCACGGCATCACCGGGCGATATGCTTCAATGGTAGTGCTGTACGCGAAACACGGTAATGATTTGCTAAAAGTCCCTATTATCTATTTATATTTTTGGAAAAGAAAGTTGTCGTCGCTGCCACGTTTGTACCTTTCCTGCCGCAGGGCCTCATGGAATTTCGCATGACCCACGTGAGCTTTCTGTGGAGCGAGATGTTCAGCAGGATGGCCAAGATCAAGAAGACGTTCAAGCTGCAAGACTTCTACATCACGGACACCTCGCTGGAACATATCTACCTTAGCTTCACGCACAGAGAGGCTAGCGTCGCCGCCTTGCGGAGTCCTACGCCCAGGCCGGTCGTACTGGTCTCTAGGAACGCGTCACGGCCATTTAGTCGATAGAGAACCGACCCGAGGAATATTGAGATAAAACAACAATGCAGGAGTTTCGTGTCATCGTGTTGTGTTCCTTTGGGTAATATTCGCATCGGAAACATTTATTGCGTAAACATGAGGGCTATCGTATACGTCCTTTTTCACAAGGGTGCCGCCATCTTGAATTTCGTCACTTTCAGTATCGGCGAAAACATTGTTTTGCCGTCGCCACGCAAATAGAAAACATTCAGGATTTAAAGGGGTTGTGCAACGACATTGGGTAGGAATATATCTTACTTTACACCAGCTTCCTGGCACTAGTGGTACCCAAGAATACTCGAACGCAACACCACTGACCAAGAAGCGTCTTCGTCGCGGCGGAATTCAAAAGATGAAAGCGGAGCTTTTCTTTCAGTCTCTCCTTCCAAAGCCGCCTTTTGCTCCTTCGCGAAATATGATGACGGAGCTGTGGGGACAATGGCAACAGTACAATCCCCGGGAATGCGTCGCCGAGCTTTGCGGTGACGATATTCAAATGCTGCTCACAAAGTGGACGCGAAGACTGCGTTCACTGCGTCCTCCGCAACTCACTTGAATGGTGTTCAATACAAAATGAATTTCAATGAACGTGCTCTTTGTTTTATTGCACTGGTAATATCACGTGAAGCGCGTCTGCTCGACCTGTGCCGTGCTGGCGAGCGGCCAGCACGGCACCGGTCGAGCAGACGCGGAGGAGGGGACGAGGAGGGCGCACGCTAACAGCAGTGCTGGCGCCATCTGGCCGTCTTTCTCAAAATATTTTCGTCTGGCACCATACGTATGTTCACCTTTCTGCCACCAGCGCCTTGTGGCGCTAGTTTCTATTTACCACGGCTGGAGCTGCACTCGGCTGACTACGATAGGAGCTTGTTCAGACCGTTCGCACATGACTATCCGCAGGTCGATCGATGGCACTCTAGTCCCTGAGCGGTCCAAAAGCATAATTGTATCATAGGTGGAGTCGAGCAAATGCGACACTCTGAACACTATAGAAAACAAAGGATACAATATGAACACATCCGTGCCATTCTTAATTTTTGTACATTCATGTCTCTTACATCCTTTTTTTTTTTGAAGACTTTACGCATATAACGAGAAAGAGTTACACTAGAATGCCTCAATGTCCTTCTGTTTAGGGCACCGTGGTTTAGGGCGGTGCCATCGTTTGTAGTACCCGATGCCGACAGCACGAGCTCATAGGGAAAATACAAAGAAATCGCAGGAAACAAAATGTCGCCGTAGCACAGTCAGCGCCACGAGCGTGTACAGGAGGGACACGCTCTTTCACGTGCTTCAGAACAAAAAATAAAAATAACCGCTCGAAAGAAAATGGACAGATGTTATCACCTCAAGCAAAGCGCACATGAAGGCACCCTAAGTTACACAAAAATCAGGCAAATTGTGCAGGCCGGAAGTGTAAAAATAAAACATTTAGTACCTACACGGTCGCGAGAGTTGCTACACTCCGTTTCACCGTATGTTGTACCGCTGCGAAGGCTAGAAGCGCGAGCTCATAGCGTTGGCAGCTGGCCTTGGTGTACGAGAGCTTGTGCCGCCGAGATGTACCCTAGAGCAAGGGGCTCGCGCTTGTAGCCTTCCCTGCGGTACGACACAAGGTGAAACAAAGTATAGGTTCTGGTACCGTGCTGTGTGACAGGATACTTGATTCTAAAATTCGATAAAGAGTGTCTACGAGGAAAGATTCAGCCTCCATTCAGGATCCGATTTTATTTGTTTGTAAACATGCTGCACCTACTGCGAGGCGATCCAGATTAAGAAGGCGCGGTGCTTATGGTGTTGGGACGTATCATCATGGTGAGGATCTGGCACCTCGCCAGGCCGACTAAGATGTCCTCGAACGAAATGTCGCCCACAAAGACTTCGGGCAGACCGAGGTTGCTCTTGTGAGCCGCTACCTTGGAGTATACCTCGCTCCAGTTGGTGTAGGTCTTGCCCACCCTGAAGGCGATCATGCCCTGCGAAATGTTCGGGGAACCTTCTTTCAGGCTCTACCTTTTCGCATTCGTCGCTAAATACGTTACAAGAAGACGATAGGAACACATATTACTATAGATAGATACACCAGCGCGCGGCTCTGAGGTCACAGGGCAGCGGTGGCGCTGCTGTCGGCCCGACGCATGCGCAGACAGTTAACTTTTAACGAATTTGGTTTCTACGCCCGCGCAGCGCCCACACCTAGTGTGGGCAAACGCTGGCTCGTTAATAAACGGCGCTTTGATGAAAACAAACCAACATTGAGACTGAGTTGTTTCTTTAATCAGTTTGCTACAGCAATGCAAGTTATATTTGTTTTTTTTTTTTGTTTTTTTTTTACTAATCACCCAATAGGTAGGGTTCAGCCGAAAATAATCCATACAGTCCTATCGAATCCAGCCTCTAAGCGGTATGTGTCTATCGACATTTAGACAGCTGTATGTTTTCAAGGAAGCCGTTCGCACGCACAATCTGCGGTGCGCATTCAAACAACCATGCTACAAAAAAAAAAAAAAAAAAAAAAAAAAAATGAAACTCACAGGGAGCACGCCTGCGGCATCGAGTCTGTTGCCCATTGTTCGTAGAGAGCCTAGATTGCAGAGAGGGTCACACTCAAACCACGGGGAGCGTTGGCAGTATAATGGCGGACGCCTCCATCGGAGATTGGTCGCAAGTGCGCATGCGCTGCATTGTCGCGAGGCTAGAAGGAAAGCAGGCGGAGAGGCGGAGACGCTTGCGAACGACCAATCCGTTCGCTGCCTGTAGCTCGCAATGCAGACGCGGCCCATAAACCACGTGACCCCAGATTGAGTTGATGGATATTCTCTGTAATACAGGCTCCCTAACTGTTCGCTGCCACCTAGCGGTTGTCGCCGACTTCTCGTCGAGAAGCAATTGTGACGAAATGCGCGGGCCTAGTGTGCCCGTCATTATTACGGCGGGATGTAAGATTCTTACGATTTCCGCGAGCCTTTTCCGTGGCAGACAACCCGAGCGGACGTAATCAGGGTGCAGCGGGTATCTGGGGGGTAAAGGTGGGTGAGGAGGAGTGGAAAATCCCGCGCGCCGACATCCTGGGTCCCGAGTGAACGATCGCAAAAGAGAGCGACAGAACACGAGAGAAAGAAAGCAACGTTGCCATGGTAAACGCGAAGAGTGTAAACTCTCAGCAATATAAACAGTGATAATTTAACGTTGTAAACTAAATTCTGAGCTATTCTAACGCTTATAAAAAGCAATAAAGTCATTACGCTGCATTAACTTCCCTTCTGTCGAAATCTCGGAAATCTGGTGGTTGCGCAGTTTCGTATTCCTCAACCGCGCCCACCCGCGCCCCACCGGCGAAGCCGGGTATATGGTTTAGTTTAACGTTAACGCGAGGCCGTACATCTGCGCGCTATGCAAAAAGAAAGCTTCGAAAGGAACGCGAATATCTTTCCACCGGTAACTTCGTGGATTGTTGAAGTTCACGAAACTGCTCTGATGATGTAACCGTGTTTGGGACCCCGAGGGTCTGCCTGCATGATCCGCCGCTTGCGGCAGCCAGAATGTATGGGAAAATGGCGGACCTTTTCCTCTAGAGTTAGTATGTATGATCTCTATGCTCAAACCATGGGGAGCGTTGGCACTTGGCAGTATAATGGCGGACGCCCCCATCGGAGATTGGTCGAAAGTGCGCATGCGCTGCATTATCGCGTGGCTAGAAGGAAAGCAGGCGGAGAGGCGGAGACGCTTGCGAACGACCAACGCGTTAGCCGCCTCTAGCTCGTAATACAGACGCGGCCCATAAACCACGTGACCCCAGATTGAGTTGATGGATATTCTCTGTAATACAGGCTCCCTAACTGTTCGCTGCCACCTAGCGGTTGTCGCCGACTTCTCGTCGAGAAGCAATTGTGACGAAATGCGCGGGCCTAGTGTTCCAGTCATTATTACGGCGGGATGTAAGATTCTTACGAATTCCGTGAGCTTTTTCCGTGGCAGAAAATTCGAGCGAATGTAATCGGGGTGCAGCGGATATAAAGGACCCACCGATGAAAATGATCCGTTTGCCGCTAGGGGCGCCCTGGTCGGGGCTCGAGTTAAGTCCGCTCCTTTCCTATGCAATCTCTAAGAGCTTAAGAAAGGCAAGGCGTGGCGGCGAGACCCGTGCTCTTGCGACGGCTCACAACCGGCTCCGCAGCAGCGCATCCGAACCACCGTGATCCGAACGTAAGCCGTTACAAGGGGCTTAAAACAGGCCTAGCCTCATTCGGCCGTAGTCTGTTGCAAGCGTGAGAAGGGGCCTTAAAGACCGACGACCAGTTCGCGCTTTCCACTTTACTGTCGCTTTCTTCTTTTCCTCCTTTCACCCTGTTCACCGTTGCCTGTTTCTTCCTCCCTCATGATGAGGAGGGTCTTCTGCCGTGCAGAATCTCGAATCTGTTCTTCGGCATTTAAGAGGAGCAGGGCGTGGCTTGTGGCGTTCGCACCTCTCGCTTCGTGGTTGGTTGCTCGGCATCCTTATATCGGCTCATGCCGCAGCCTCATTGGCTGCCGGCCGAGCGATAATGAGATGCTCGGACCTCGCCACGCCCCGCGTTGCATAAGTTGTCGGCGACTATTGGTGATTTTCGTCGCGTGTTTTGGAAGCTATATTTCACGGCTTCTTTTCTTTAGACTGCCAGGTGGTGTAAATAACTGATATGCGCCACAGGACTGGCGAGTGGACCCGCTACCAGGATTGTATACTCTACCCGCTAGGTGGCGTTGATTTCTTTGGCGTCCAGAATAGTGAAGCTTGCTACTTAATGACTGAAGGAATTTGAGCAGAAGGGCAGGAGTCTAACTCACTGGAACCTTAGAAGTCCGCCCCCCTTCCCAACACCAGTATGGCGGCTTCTTCTTTTTTTTTTTTTTTTTCCTTTATTTGTTTCGCGGAAAAATCCGCGTGGGGGGCAGAGATAAAGGCCTGGTGCCTGACAGAGCCTCTGCCCCCCCCCGTACAGTTCAGCAGTGCAATACAAAAAAACACGGTGGAAAATGCATCAGAAAAACAAAACAAAATGCGCCATTTGCCAAAACCGATATAAAAATAGAGAGAAGCATTTGTGCAACATTATAAAAATATATAACAAAATTAGCATTTCTTATACCATGAAAAATAAAAAAAATAATAAAAAGACACTGATCATTGAAAATGACCAGGAACAAAGACATGCTTCCGTTGTAGACTGCAAAAAAAATACAAGTATACAATACATCACATTAAAATTTGCCACAGCACAGTGGTATTAATAAAAAATCAATAAAAGGTTTTTCTCTCATACTTAAACATCAAGAAACAAGGAATGGAAATATGCACAAAAATTAAAGACATTTATAACACTCATGAAGTTTACGGCACTAACAAAGATGAAAAAGCAATTTCACTTGTCACGAGCATCCTTCTACAAGAACATTTAAAGCTATTAAAGGGTTGGTGGAAATCCAGAGACATATCTTTTCTATTCAAAGTTTTATTTATCTGGAAATTCAGCCTTTGTCGGCCATAGTTAGTTCTTATTGCCGGCATCTTCCTTATTGGGTCTCGAATATTGTACGTGCTCAGATTGTATGTTGGCGTAGTGTGGAGCTTATTTCTGTGTATGAATTGTAATAATTTGAAATAAAATACTTGATCTGCTTTTAGCATATTATATTTATTAAAAAGTGGTTGCGTGCTTAAATTTCTTCTGTCTCCTTTATAATTTTCATACATACGCAAGATTTTTTTCTGCAAGATAATTAGTTTGTTGTAATTAGTTTCTGTCGTAGTTCCCCACACCAAGATGCCATAGCTCATTTTTGAGTAAAATAGAGAGTAGTATAATGTTTGTTTAAGCCAAGTCGGTAGTAAACTGTGCACTTTGTATATGCTTCCAGTAACTCGGGACAGTTCAGCCTTGAGCATTTTAACATGGGTTGACCAAGAGAGGTCCTCAGTAAACCACACCCCCAAAAATTTTTGCTCTGTAGCTTGCTCGAGCAACGTACCTTCAAATGTTATGTTGATAGTACTGTGATCGCGTTTGTTTATCGGCTTAAAAATAACATATTTTGTTTTACTGGTATTTAAAGCTAAGCGATTTGTTTCTAACCATTTTGAGAGTTTTAATAGATAATCATTGGCTAATTTTTCTACGACCTGTTTCGTCTCACCAGCAAAAAATACATTTGTGTCGTCGGCGTACATTATTAACTGAGGGGAGCCAGGTATTTCCGTTATATCGTTTATGTAGACAAGGAATAGCAGAGGCCCTAGTATAGAGCCTTGGGGAACGCCATGTTTTATTTTCATTTTGCTGGATGATCCATTATTTAGGCATACATATTGGTAGCGTTCATTTAGATAGCTTTTAATTAATTTTAGCGCTATTCCTCGTATACCATATACATTAAGTTTTGTAAGTAAAATATCATGTTGCACAGTGTCGAACGCCTTTTTTAAATCCAAAAACAATCCCAGTGTGACCAATTTGTTTTCAATGTTTTCCGCAATTTTATCTTTTATGTCGATTAACGCTGATTCTGCAGACTTTTCCTTCTGAAAACCATACTGAGCAGGAGTTATTATATGATATTTTTTTAAAAAAAGCTGTTATCCTGTCGTTGATTACACGCTCGAAAACCTTGGAAAAAACCGGGAGTACTGAAATGGGCCTATAATTATTAATCAAGGTCTCTCCACCACCCTTGTAGACAGGAGTCACTTTCGCGATTTTTAATTCATCAGGAAAATTACCGCATTCAAGCATCATATTTATTATGTGGGATAATATAGGACCTATTATGTTCGCGGTGTACTTAATTGGTAGCACTTTTATTTCATCGTCCCCAGCTGCAACATCATTTTTTAGACTACATATTATCTTATCAATCTCAGTTGGTGTCGTTGGAAAAAGCATGATAGATTCCATTTGATTTCCTGCCAACATGGAGTTATCTGAGTTTGCATATTTTCCAGTGCACGTGCCTATGCTAGTAAAGTGCCGATTCATTTCGTCAGCAAGTTCTGTACCGACAATAGTTTTGTTATTTATCAACATTTCCTTCACGCTGCTGCGTGTTTGCTTTCTGCTCGTTAGATAGTTAATCGTCTCCCACACTCTCTTGTGGTCATTGTGAATATGCAGAAATTTATTTTGATAATAATCACACTTTGCTTTTTTGAGGTCGGATTTCAATTTGTTTCTAAACTTTTTGAAGTCATCCAATAGAGCGGGATCACGATTTTTTACAAAAACATGATACATGCAGTTTTTTTTTCGTATTCTTTTATACAGTTTGCCAGTTATCCACGGTTTTCTAATTTTTCTAGGCCCTTGCTTACTTTCCCGAAGAGGAAAAGCAGAATCATAACAGTGTTTAAATTTCGTCAAGAAGCTTTTATAGGCAACTGCAGGATTGCGTTCTCTAAAGACGTCGACCCAACTTTCCCGCTCTATTAGGCAGCCAAAAGTACTAAGCGTTTCTTCGTTTATTATGCGGTACCAAAACTTGTCCATACAACGATTTTGTTTCCAATTTGTAAAAGACCTTATGCAGAATATGGGTAGATGGTCACTGATATCGTATAAAATAGCACCGGCCGTAACATGATTTATATCTACGTTTGTGAGGCAGATGTCAAGGGCCGTTGCAGTTTTTAATGCGTTCGCATTAGTACCCACATGACAGGGAAAAGCTGACGGCGCCCTTCTGTGGACAAAACAGTGGAAAAAGAGGCGCGCCGCGTGGAGTGGAGGAGATTAGAGAAGGACAAAGGCGAGAGGGAGGCGATGTCACGGGGCAGAAGCCGATGCGCGCGCAGATGCTGGGGCGAGTCTGAACTTTCAGGTGTGCCGAGCGCGTATGCCGTGGTTCGTGCTACAAAAATTAAAGGAAGATTCATTGGTGGATCATTATTGGATCCGTTAGCATGACCCTCGGGAAACACCGCACACGTTCTCCTCTGGGAAAGAGAGCACTGATCCCGTAACGAAGCTAAAAATAGGCAGCAAAAATAGACGAAACAAAAGAGAAAATCAAAGGAGAAAGCCAAGACAGAAAAGTGAAGAATCAGCGTTAGCGTTTCCCAAAGGAGGATATGTGTGGCGTTTCTCGAGAGAACGAATTCCCTAAGGATCCACCAATAAATTCTTTAATCTTTTTTTAGTCGAACTTTTACGGTTGAGATGAAACATTAGCAACAACAATCTGAACTTCTCTTGGGGCTACGAAGAAAGGACACACCACAACCCCAGCAGCCTGCCACCACCGACTCCCTGCCCTTTACCAAATTCATGGCTTAACCCCTCCCCCATGACCCCTGACCCCTCCTCTAGCAGAGGCAGTAGGAAAGGACACCCCATAACTCCAGCAGCTTGTCATCCCATCCTCCTTGTCCCTTCACCCAACTCCTGACCCAACCCCTCCCTTGTGACCCCTTACCTCTCCTCGAGCGGAGGACGCAAGAAAGGACACCCCACAACGTCAGCCATCACGTTTTCCTTGTCCATTCACCCAATTCCTGATTCAATCCCTTCCCCGTAACCTTTGAACCACTCCTCAGTGGACAACGCAAAGTTCAGAGCAAAGGGTTTTTATTTCCCTTCACTAAAATAAATAAAAACGTTTTCAATTATTCAGTTAGGGAGGAACGGGTACCTTGTAACTGTAGCAAGGCGCGCACTGGTGAAACTCTTCCTGCATGAGCTCGATGAGCTGCCGCTGGAGGCCCCTGTCGGCCCGACGGTCGGCGGGCAGCCTCATCTTGATCATGTAGCAACGACCGAACTTGTGGTTCATCTGGTCGTAGTCCCCCATAGTCTCGATCTTGCAGTCTTCCAGGACGATGGCCCGGTCGCACAGCTCCTCGCAATGGGACAGCCTGCGAGCCACGTCACACTTTGTCGCCTCACCAGGCCTTACTATAGGATGCCTGAATGTCCCGCACAGGGTGACAACAATAACCAGCGGTAACACTGCTGACACTTCATACAAACGGCATGATGTTCGCTGCAGAAAAGATGACAGAGGTATCTGTGGACACGCTTCGAGCGAGCATTAGTAAAGTACAGAAGACACGCAATCGGGACAGTGTCCGCAGACCTTCGTTTGTACGATGTCTTCAGATCCTGACCGTGACAGCCCTCACCTATGAGCGCTGATGACCATGGTCGTGGCCCGGACGCTCTTCAATATTTGCAGGAACCGCACAATCTGGTGGCGGAAAAAGGGCTCCACGTCGGAGTACGGCTCGTCCAGCAAAAGGATCGGGGGAACGCCGACTATGGCGATGCCCAGAGAGAGCAGCTTCTGTTCCGTTACTCTGCCAACGGAGAAGTTGATTGCAAGAAAAGAACAATGAGTACTGGCCAGCAAGGTGACTGTTCGACGATGCGATGGCGTTCGTTCAGATATCGCTATATGCTCTGTTTCACGCCAACTCCGACCGCAGGCAACGTTAAACGATCCGATGGCGTCGATGAAGCAGCGACAAAAAGTGTAGCGTCCTGGCGCTCGCCGTCTTTGTCCGTTTGTTGGCACGGACTACACCAACCACGTACAGTAAAAGAAATGGTTTGTGTGTATGTTTATGCAGCCTAGAACTTGGCCTGCCGCAACGGACGACGAGTCTCCCAGTTTTTTGGGAAAAATTTAACCAGTACAGTACAACCGCGAGCCTGGGGTCTTTAACGTGCATCACGCAGTAGTGATACACGACAGTACGCCGGTCACGTACAGTAAATGTGCTGCGATCCTGCGTTTTTGTTCCCCTGGGTGACTCATTCAGCCGATGATGTAAAACGCACGAAGATAACAGGAGCAGTGGCGATGCACCTTTGACGCTTCCAGGTTGGCTCCCTATAGACCAACTCAACTCACTGACGTCACGCAGATGCGGTGGCGCTGCTGTCGTTACTGCACATGCGCAGACGCATCACTCCTCCGGCCGAATTGGGTTTCTGCGCACGCGCAGTGCCCACAACTGTTGTCTGCAAAGAGGCCTTGTGTTGTAAACACTGTATTGGTGTCTAGGACCGTAACGTTGGGGCAGCGGTATAGGCCTTAGCTTGAAACGGAGTATATAAGCCACCAGGTCTTATTATGTTCACTGTCGGCATTAAAAAAAAAAAATAAAGACGCTGAAACACTGCTCGTGGTGACTAGAGAGCACCGTTAGGTCGCTGCACAGCCAACGAGATTGCTCGCTTAGCAGATCGAAAACGCCCAGCAACGATTGACGAAATCGTAAAGTTCATCAGCCCCACTCTGTCTACCTTAAGCGCCCAGAGACTGCGGATAATTTCTGCACCAAAACGATGTCACGAACTGGCTGATGGGATGTCAGGATGTCCAACATCGTAAAAACAAAATTTAAAATATGAGCGTTAGCAATGGATTAATTATGTTTGTTTTAATGAACCGTTTCTGTATGGGATGCAAACAGGGTGTTAGTGAACAATGGCCTACGCATCTAATACCCTGTAGGCCATACGGGTAGCAAATGAAGTAAATCTGGGAAAGTAGTGGATTGAATGACACGGTCAGAGGTAACATAATCATAAAGACATGCCGTTTACATTAAAAATAACATGTGTGTATTATTTCGCGCGTTTGGAAACGTAATGTCTGGAATCAGGACGTGCCCACGTTACCTAAATAGACTAACTAAATTTCTTTGGTCGTTGCTTATTCAAAAAGTAACTAAGTACGTTACATGCTACGTTAAAAAACAAGAAAAAAATGCGTGAGTTCACCTTAAACGTAACGTGTTATTTTGCTTTTTACTCTGAATCTGCCCTCTTTATGAAGCGGCAGCTGGTTCCGGTATTTGTTGTAGTTAAATGTTTTTCACAGCGTTCAATTAAAAATAACAGTGGGCACGCTCGCACGTCCTGTCACCATCTTTTTTATGGTTTATCTAGCGTTTTCTCGTTGTGCAATTTACAGGCGCCAACTCGGGTGAGAACTAGCTTCGACACTTGTGCTGTACAGATTCTCTTCCAGAAGTGACTAAATACTGTTACTCGTTACTCCATTAAAAGCAGACAAAATACGTTACTGTGTATCATCTCTTAAAAAGTAAACAAGTCTTTATGCCGTTATTTAAAAAAAAAATACCAAGGTGCAAAAAACACTTTACTTGCAACCCGTCACGTACAAGTCTGGCCATGTGCCTTACGTGTAGTCGCCACAAAGCTTGTCCCCCTGAAGCGGGCTGAGCAGCAGGAGCGTGCTGGAGACGACGAGTCGGCGGTTGGCGACCGGAGAGATGCCCCGAAGCCTGGCCACCAGGTCGAGCATCTCGGCCCCGGTGAGCACGGGTACGAGCCCGAGGCGGCCGTCACACGAGTAGCCGATGGCCATCTGCCAACGGCGAAGGTCCCCGCTGAGCGTGAGTCCGGCCATGTACGCGTTGCCCCCCGTGGCCGTCAGGTCGCCCGCCAGGAGCTTCATCAGGACGCTCTTGCCAGAACCGTTCAGGCCCGCCATGCCCAGGCACTCGTTTGTTCGCAGGAGGAAGCTGGTCTTCTCGAGGCCTTTCTGCGGAAGGCGGCCAGCGTCCCTTTCTCGCGTTAGACGCACGTAATACCCTACTCACACGGATATTTACATCTGGTTAAGGGTGACTACATGGGCATCCTAAACCGCAGTTAGACTTAAGAATGGTTTAGCAGTTCGCACCCTGAACCGCAGTTAACCACAACTGAGGTCACACTTAACTGTTGTTAAGGGTGTCACAGGGGCATCCTAACTCGCCGTTACGCTAAAATATATGGTTAGTAGTTCCTGGCAACTATACTTCTGCTGCACGGGCACCGTTAACTTGGTCTCAGTCACACTTAACCGCTGTTAACGGTGCCCATGTAACAAGGTCATAACAGATCCTTGATGCGCTCCGGTGGTGGCAAAGTTATCCTGTGGTTGACCGATGCCACCTAAAAGACAAGGCATGCGTCTTTTCTCCAGAACGTCGCCACCACTGGAGTCACGCAGCGTCGCCTGAATTGCGTCAGCATTGCCGCCAGTGGGTCGCATAGGGTCTCACACAACGAGCGCGACGTTAAGACGCCGCGACGCCGGACGCGTCTGCTGCAGCGTGTTTGCCGCTTGGGTCAGTTCAGGGATCCATAAAACAAGGCCTACCCGTGAAGGCCTGTCCAAACAGGATACTACAAAACTCACGACTCCGGCAAATCGTGCCGCGCTCCGCTTCCGGTCGTCGGTGGGAAATTTTCCTCCGTCAAAGTTCCCGGGGGGAAACTTCACCCCGTCAAATCTCCCCCTCGCTTCCTCCACGGCGGCCTTGCTCTGCTCATCACGTGGGTCCGGAGAGCCACTCACACGCTTTGTTGGCTGTCGGTCAATCGCTCAAGGCCTCCGCTCAGAATACGGAACCGCATCGGACGCCATCACGACGAAAGTGATTCTCGACAAAGAAAGCAGATCCAAGGCGGGCGAAACGCACCCTTCGACGCAGGAATGTCCCAAGTTCACCCGAAGCCGGACCTCCTTGGCCTTCAAGCCGAGGCGACGGCGGTACGCGAGGGCGTTGGCGAGGTGAGACAGACGCAGGTGGCGTGTGACGTCAATCTGACGAGGAGAGCAGTCGTGATCGTAAAAATTTTCACGACTCCTGCAAACATTTTCACGACTCCGACAAATCGTAAAAACAGAAGCGTCCGCTTCAATTTTCACGATTTGTCGGAGTCGTGCGTTTTGTAGTGTCCTGTTTAGACACCCCTTGAGGCGTTTTCTTCATAGTTGTTACTACTTAATCGCGGTGATGCTCGTTCACGTGTTTCGAGCGGAAGGAAACGCATGGGACAGTTCAAAAACGCGGCAGCCACTCACCTTGCCCATGCATCCAAACGACTTGGTCAGGCCCCTCACAACCATGATGACGTCCTTGAACTCCCTGAGCTTAAAGATCTTCTCGACCTGCTTCTGCTCCCTCTCCACCTCCGGGTCCATGGACGCCACCACCAGGCGCGGCCCTCGGTCCCCGTCGTTGTCGTCGTCACTGGTCCCCAGCAGTTTCCGGTTCAGGTGCCAGAGCATACCGTGCAGGAGCTGAGAGTCGGTCAGGAACAAGACTCCCAGGTAGAAAAAGCCCTCGGCGACCAGCGTGATTGCCTCGAAGAAGCCGGTCTCGTAGCCGGGCCCTAGCGGCTGGAGCAGTTCTGCGCTGCCGTTCTTCTGCAAGGCTGAGCGGAGGGGAGAATACCCGCATCAGTTCAATATACCACACGAAGACAGGGCCTGCCTTCCCCACAAGGGAATCGTTTCGGAACCAGGCAGGTCTCAAAACGTTTCCCTCTTGAATTCATGATCGCCACAGATGATCCAAACTATGCATCGAAGGCAGTGATGTTTGATATTTTCATCCGGAAGTTCTTGTTTTACAGTAATAGATGTTATGCGCTCTTCCCAGCACTGAAAATGACGTCCATTGTTGTTGTAGTTGGCAATGTAGAGTGTCCGTCCTTGATGCCGTCAAATCCTCGTAGAAGATCGCCCGCCGACCTCGGCAATCAAGCCTGGGTCTAATGCGTGCTGAGCGGAGGTGTTACCCCTGAGTTACACCACCCGATGGCCTCTGCACGCGCTCTCTAAAACTAAAAGCCGCTAACAAAACGCCGTTGTGGCGCTGTTAATGCCAAGAGCTCGTGCCGGAAAACGCACTTTCACACGCTCCGGAATAAAAAGAAAGACACAAAAGCCCTCGTAACGAAATGGCCACAGGTCTTTTTTTATTCCGAACACTTTTGTTCGCACATTTCACAGTGCGTGAGGGAGATCCCGATGCCCAACGACTTCACTGTGACTTGTCACAGTTATCGCTGTGGCTGTATTTTGTATCGTGCGGTACTGTAATGTGGATTAACACAAGACTGGTTCATCTTTTTCTTCCTAGGTTTGTTAAATGCAGTTATGTATCTTGCCCCCCTTCCTTGAAGAACCATCGCGAATGTCTGCTCAAAGAGTGGCGCATTCATTTTTGTCATACACAGAGAAGCCCCCTAGCGGACATGGTGTGCCGCCGGAAAGTAACGTGACAACCTGTCACGTAGTATCATGATATCACGTGACTTCATGACGTCACCTGGTAAAGTGACATCGCTGTGTGACGCGACGCTTAGGACGTGACACCGCGATCGAAGCCCTACATCGCAACTGCGATTTAGAAGAACAACCCATAATGACTATCGCTGTAAAACAATACTTGTTGAGAAAGCCGGCATTTATCGTAGTGAACTCTCTCGAGTCAGCGACATAGACCAGTCACCTTCGCAGCAGGGCATGATCCTGTCGTCGGTGGAGAGGGCGCCGTCACTGCAGGCAGCCTTGAGCAGTTCCCCGCCCGTGGTGCAGACGGCGTTGTACCTGGCCAGCAGGACCAGCTTCACGATGCCTCGCGAGAAGGAGTACGTGGGGAACCAGCGGCACAGGAACCCCAAGGACACGATCGCCCCCGTCATAAGGAACGACGGCGTGTATGCGGCCAACAGGTCGAACAGTTCCACAGTCAGAGATCCCACGATGCCTGCGAACAGATTGTCATCGGAAGCTGCTTAATCACAAGTTGGGCGCCTCCTGCTCGGCTCGTTAAAATCTTTGTTTTATTTTATTTATGGGTTCATTTGCCGGTCAAGGCAAATAAACCAATATACCACACGAAGACAGGGCCTGCCTTCGCCACAAGGGAATGCAGTGTGGTGTAACAAAAATACCAAACAAAGCAATAACCAAAATATATTACTGTGAGGTTTACTGAGCAGGTGAGCAGGCGCGGAGAATATAAAGAAGCGAAAATACACTTGTTGGGGATGCGTGAAATTTCCCGAGCACACCAGCAGGCGCGGGGGATTCCAAGAAGCGGATCCCGCGTGGGTTCGTTATCTGTTGCGTTTCTCCCCGCGCCTGGTCGTCGGCGACTTGTTAATAGGGAGTTTTCGTAGATCGTTTTCGCCGTCCCGCAAGGCTCTCCGCAACCCGCTACGATACCAGAAACTCTACAGTCAAGGCCATGGGCGCGCAGGCGCAGTAGCGGCTTCTTCGTTGCGGAGGGCTTAGCGGAGGGGGAAACGCGGTCTACGAAAACTCCCTATTGGGAGTGGGGACGGGAGCGGGACGGGTCCCCCGCACTTCGGAATGTGCGCCCGTTCGTAACCTAGGACAGAGACGGCTCGGGCGGCTGTGCTACCGACGCGCTGAGTACTTTTCGTGTTTGTGTTTTGTTTAGCGTCCCCTTCCCAAATGTGAAGAGCCACTGACCAAGGGTTTCTTGATGGTGCCTTCGGGAGTCGGGTTCGCGGCCCGGGGGTCTGACTTTCCCGTCGTTGACGGAGACTGCGGGGCGCCCGACATCTGTGTGTGTGCGTGGGTGGCTGTTTTTCTGTGAGTCTTTTTGGAGTGTTTTTGTTGTTTAGAGTGTTCTCCCTGATTGGCTGCGAGAAGACCTTTTGAGATTGGTCGTTGAGCAAGCGGGAGAGGGGGGGAAACTTAAATAAGCGACCGAAGAAGGGGCCGAAGGGCTGCTTGGTCCATGGAAAGCGTCTTGTAACTTTCAACTGTTCTGTCTTGTAAATATATTCATTCTTTTCATCATCGACTGTTGAGTCCCGTCTTGAAATCCGTCGTCTCTACGATCCGGCGACCCGCCGCCTCTGCCTCTGAACATCATCACCGACGCAATCCTCACGGAAGAGAAACGAACAAACATCACTATTACCACAAAGAAATACCGGTAAATCAAACTGGCATCAAACTGTCACCCTACGAACAATGAAAAGAAAAAAAAAAAAGAGGAAAACTTGAGCACTGATTAGTAAGACACCGTAAATCAACGTCTCGAGTTAACCGAGGAAGTTTGTGAAGGATATGCGCGCCTAACCTACATAACCTTATTAAAAGCGTAAAAGCACGTTTTCTTTGGAAGGGCTTTGGCCCTCAAGCAGTTAGCAAAACAAACAGACAAACAAACAGGAAAAAAAAAAAGATATGCGAAGTTGGCGCTCTCTGTTCGTACCAGCGAGCATGAAGGTCAGTGCCAGGACAAAGTAGGCTCTGTCCGACTCCGAGAACATCATCGTGCACAGGTAGATGAGCGGCAACATGGCGAAGCAGTAGGCGAGCGTCAGAAGCCACATGGCCGCTGGGAACAAAAATACGGTAACATTCGTGTATTTTGAGTTTGTGTGCGCGTGCTCCTTTGGTTGTTCGTTTGCTTGTATGTAAGGCGTCCTTTTAGCGTCCTATGCGTTATACACCAAATTCCGGTCACAATCATTGATCGGTTGCTTTGGTTTTAAGGATCCAAAGTCTTTCAAGGCCATTGAGCGCTTCCGGATTCTTAGTTATAGTATGCCCTACTTATAATCCATATACATTGCGCTACATGCCGACATTCATCGCGTCGTGCGGAAACAAACATTGCTGATTCCGAAAAGACAGACTATTGCAAGAGATTGGAACGACTATAGTCACGGGCAGAATTAATACGACAAGTCCTTCAGTTGCCTTCAGCTCCTGCTTTCTAACTTCGACAAGGCTTCTGGCGAGCCTCGAGCGTGCGCGCGAAGCACGGTGGAGGGCAACGAGCGCCTGTTGTGGGCCGGGCATTCAAAAGAGGCATCCTGCCGTTCTTATTCTGCCAGTGACCATAGTTGCAATCTGAACCATTCGTCGAAGGGCCCTTAACTTCTATTTATGAATCGCAGTAAGCTGTAATTGTTAGGTAACAACGGTATCGCCGGTCGAGGTTGCGGGGGCGGCGTTTGGGAACGAACATAGAAGGCCATCGTACGCGCAACGCGATACGCAAATATTCCTAGTACAAAATTGGCGCTCTACTGGAAAAACAAATCCTGCACAACAAATACCATACAGCTAACTACTAAAAATCTTGATTTTTTTCAACCGAAGACGGTGCCACGCACGACCACAATGTGCAACGCAACTGGTTCCCATAACAGCCGTCTTGTGGTGCAAGATTAAATGCAAAACAATTGCGATCGTTTCTTCGAGCTCGATACGCTCTTTTCTAGCGCATAGAAACTACTGAAACAAAAATAATAAAAAGAAGGCTACGATATTTGCTTCATAAAAATCAAGATTATGACATTTAATTGACGGCAGAAATGATAACACACACGACAAAGACTGCAAGCATGAAAAACTTTACACATCAGAATGCCCAAGAGCGTACCAGTGTATATGCAGTGATAGTGTCAATGTTTCATTTCAGCGTGCACCATGAGGCAGCTAGCGTATACAGTCCTGTCCTCGTGTACGCTCTAATCAATGACGAGCAACGCTAAGACTCGACATAGAGGTCTCCATCACAATCTCAGGCCAGGCGTCCTGGTCAATCAATTTTTTTTCTTTATTTGTGTCTGCGGATACATGTTCCGCAGAGGGGGTTTAAGGCTAAAGGCACAAAGTGCCTGACGAGGCCTTAACCCCCTCTTGGCATGCAGCGAGCAACAACATACATATGCAATACATCATACACATATAATACACCATACACATATAATACATAGTATATATATAATACATCATACATATTAAGTACAGATTCGTTAAATTCATATCAGTTCAATAGCCAAATCTTAATACTGTCAAATATACAGTTTTTTAGTTTAGACATACTAAAACAGATAAGTATTAGATACATATACGTGGTAGATCCAAAAGTCTAGATCACGACAGTTTTACACGAGTCTAAACGAGATATACATTGACAATTTAATTCACCGCTCAAAAATTGTCGTCTGCTTACTCACCCCAGTACGTCCCGGGAAGCGTGTCATGACTGAAAATAAATGCCGCCATGAAGACGCACGAGCTGACCATGGCTCCGGCGCCGTCGAAGAGCAGATGACCGATCCAGTAGAGCGAACCAGACATCCCCGTCATCAACTGCAGGTGCTTGAAGCCGCTCAGCCGCTCGCCGATCGGCTCCACAAGATGACAGGCCGAGTAGAAGCCCATCGCCAGGGACACGAAGAACGAGTTCAGAGCTCGGGACAAGGTGTTCTGCCTGAAGAAAGTGTCGTCGATCCGATCCGAGGCCAGCTTGCCGTACTGGCTTTCGAAGATGGCCCGCTGGACGGAGTCATCGTCGAGCAAGGGAGAGTTTACCAAGGTGATCGTAGACCGGCTTTCGCCGGACAAGCTGCGGAGGAGTGCCGTGTGGTACATGTTGACGACCAGGGGGCCGCTGTGGGGGCACTGGCCGTTATACCAAAGGAACACCCTAGAAGGAACGAATGCAGCGTTCACTGAGTTTGGTTACGGAATGACCCAATAAATAATTTCATTTCTGTATGAGTTCCCTAAGGTAGGGTTTTTTGTGTTTGAGAGGCGGGACCCATCAGGGCGAGGGGGCTGTTTCGTGTGCCCACTGGCATCAATTGTAATTCTGGGCGGACTTCCCAGGGGCGGGGCCTTAGGACTGTGTGAAGGAAATGTACCGAGCCTTGGGCGCGCAGGCGCTGAAGTCTCAATTTGGCAGGGCTGTCTTTTTGATAGTCTTAGCTAAAGCTTTGTTCCTAGCAAGCCGGTCAAGGAAGTTCTAAGCGCTCAAAATCAGTGCTTAGACGCTGGACCCCATGGAGTGAAAAAAAGCGAAGAGTTTTGCCAGGTGGGCTCTTGATCTGCGCATGGCATCTGATGTTGAGCCACGTGCAAAGGAATCGTGAAGCAGGGTGAAGTTCGTGGATTCTTCGTCACGTATTCGCTCCTACGAGTTCAGTGTTTTTATTCACCGATGTACTCCATTTTTTGTTTGAGGGGCATGGGCTACATCTTGCGTGGACTACAAGAGTCCGCTGAAGACTGGCGCTACGTTTAATGGTCTTTCCACTCAGGCTGGCGATCGCTTGATCTAAAATTGTTTAAAGAATTCATATGCCGACTGTAGATAATGCGTCTTAACAAAACAGTATGTATCCGATTATATTTAAGTTTACTAAGCTGTGTAGATACGTGCTCGAGCTTCTCTTCGTGTCATAAAATTAGTGCCCCATATATACAGCCCGATGCCAACAACATCAAAGCTCACCTGTCGTTCTTGTGAAGGCTGACCCCGTACTGGTATTCGAAGATGTAGACATTAATATCTTCGTCCGCCATCAGCAGAAGCTCACGCTCCATGGAGGTGCCGTTAACAACGAGCAGGTTAACGCCGTTCTCCACCAAAACCGGGCGCATGAAGTCGCTGAGAAAATGGTTCTGCGAGCCGTCCCCTTCCACAAATCCGTACGATCTGTCGAACACCGCGGCTGCATTGTAAGTGACGTTGCGCTGGTAGGGCCGCGACTCGAACCTGACCAGGCGTATTGTTAGCCCCAGAAGGATCAATGTCAGAAGTGGGAGCAGCAGGGAGAGCGACTTGAACCACCAGATTCGCGTCCAAATATGAAAACGCTTGTCCAGGAGAGTCCCCAGCACGCTCATTGTGCTTGGACTGCTTGTTCTTGCGGTGCAGAGCTGCCGAAGGGCTTCTAGTTCTGCGTGGAAATTTTCATTCCAGCCTAAATCCAAAAGTAGCCGATGCTACGAGGTAATGAAACCAATCAAAGAGTGTCAAAAGTGCAAGTCTCTAGGCCTTCCCCGTACATGATTGGTCCAGTAATGAAAGATCACGCGCATGCACATACTCCGTGCAAAGCTTGTCCTATCTTTTCCTTCTGCTATACAGCGTCTTACCATAAAGCGAACTAAAACACAAATACTTGAAAAAAACTACCTTAAAAAAATGGTAGTCCGCCTAAAAACTATCTAGTACGGTCAAAAATATACAAACAAAACAGTATTGCGTTTAATCTTGTTATTCTTAGTGTCTATTAATAAACCCCCCCCCCCCAAAAAAAAAAAAAGATCAAACTTTTATTGAGGTTTCTCCGCAACAAGGTGTAAAGTTGGGTGAGTTGGTTGATGGGCATATTATATGACTTCTTTGCAGCTGTAGCTTTGCAGCTTTGCATTTCTGTCGTCCTAATAAAAATATTTAAAAAAAATCTTGGAAAGTCAATATGTTTTTTTGATTATTAGTAGTCATCAGAAATGATCTACGGGGAGCGCTATTATTTTATGGCATAGGCATACTTCAATTCACACGAGCTTTAAAGAAATCTAGAGAGGTTTTTCGGCTGAGTGGTTTTTTATCATTATTCTGTTATAAAACATTCATTAGCACTGATTTTCTATATAAATGCTATAAACGGTATCATGTAAAAAAAAATTCTGCTTTTCTACTCTGGTGAAGAAGAAAGGCCAGCTAAGCTGTACGCTCGTCCCGTGTGTTACTTCTTCGGCCTCGTCTGTTTTGCGCGCTGTTTCCTACGATGAACCTTATGGCCCTACCTACGAACTACCGACTCGCCCGATTATCCATTCTTCTATGATAGCTGGAGAAGTTGCCGCCATCTATGAGCGACGGCGGCAAACTGACTGGTTGTCTGGTTGCCGCCGTTGCTCATAGATGGCGGTAACTGTCCACAGGTTTGTGTAGTTTTGTGTCGACATTCGTTTGGTACCGTACACGAAACTGGGGAAACTAGCCCTTCAGGTCAAGGACTACAACTCATCTTTATCAGAGCACCTTGGCGGATGAATACAAGTCAAGGTTTACCAAGGCTCAGAGCCGAGGAAACATTCCAGCAAAGTGCATGACAAAATTTGTGTACATAAACAAATCAATCGCGTCTTAATGAGAAATTTTAGCGAATATTTTAATAAAACTGATTCGAGCAGTCGGAAGGTTAAAATTAAACGGCACTTTGAGTATAGAAGTAAGTTTGATGAAGCTCGATCGTAATGTGCGTAGGCATTTTTCATCGCGATCAAGTCGACTACAAAACTGGCAGTCATAATGCGACGTTTTCAGAGGGATATATGTCCATTATATCTCGCCTCAAAACCGAACATTATACTTCACGTATTGTGTAGATCTGCAAGTCAGCACTTCTACGTGCTGTATAAAATTTGGGTAAGCATTAAAGTGAAGTGAAAGAAATAAAAATATCGATCCTAATAGGATTGTAAGACGTTAAATGAACCATAGTTTTGTTTAACCCGAGACTGGGGCATTTCGGAAAAGGGACGAGAAGAAAAGAGGCCACAAGGAGGCGACGTCTCAATCTTATTGAGACGTCGCCTCCTTGTGGCCTCTTTTCTTCTCGTCCCTTTTCCGAAACACCCCAGTCTCGGGTTAAACAAAGCTATGGTTAACTTCCACCAGCTCGCCTGCACCCTTACAATTTTTTTTCACTATCAATCCCGGAAGCAGGCTTATTCCCTTTTACGTTAAATGAGCTCTTCCCCCCTGAAAACTGAGGACGCGCGGCAGTGGTCTTCTGAGGTCAGCATTAAAATCCAACGCAATTTCTTTAGCGTGTCCTTTGACCGACCTTGCTGTTCCATGCTCGCCTCATATTCTGCGAGGGTCGGTAAAGTCTTGAATTCCTGCCCGGCACCCTTGAAGTCGGGGATCCCAACCATCCTGAAAGAGAGCGAGGCGGATGTCTAAAATCAACATAGAACATAAATCAACAGTTTACTGTGAGCACCCGGCTCACAGTAAACATTTACTCGGTTACTTTCAACAGACCACGACTGTTATCGGTTTCTTACTATTAGCGAACAGTGAACAAAAGTTCGCACATCGTTACCACGGAAGGACCTGTTTTGTGGGAAGCGCATTGTCATTCGAGTTCCGCGTGCCCAGCCTTCACCTAGCATCATTGTCAAAACTCATGTCTTTGTATTCATAAATCTCATAAATATGAAAAAAAAAAAAAAACGCATGGGTGCAGCGTGATCACGTGGTGAAAGATAGACGGATGACCGGGGCAACGAGTGCGTAGCTTCCACCGCTCTGTCAGCTCAGGGGTGAATGCAGTACGTAGAGGGCGCTTTCTGCCGCTTGTCCGCAAAGCCCGGTGCTTACCCAACGCCTGTGTTGCACTGGAGTTATACGACACCGAACTCTATCGAGCGTGCGGCACAGATCGGACAGGATTGCTGCGTCAGCATTGGGTGCCGGAAATTAAGTTCGATGGTTCTTAATTCGCTGATTAAAACACGAGGTCGGTCGTCACGCTGCGGCTGCAACAAGACGAGTAACTTTTGTATTTTGTTCTCCGAGCTGAAAAAAACCGCTAGGGGCGCCTCTGTCTAATTTCTTGCCCAATGCTGCCTCCTCTTCCTCTGTATATAAAACTGGCACACGGGACGCGCTAGATAAGCCACAGCGCCGTTGATATATCCGTTCTAAGGTTCGAACATCTCCACGCATCGAGCGTATTTGACCAATGCGAAGCGGCAAGTTCGTCTGCTTCTTTTGCAGGGGGTATACCGTGTCGTCAGAACGCCGAGGTCTGGTTTGTTCTGAATGAAGGATAGTGGTTAGACCTCGAGGCAGCTTGCTTTGAGGTCTACCCACTGTCCTTTCAATCGGAGCCAATCAGAGCTCGGCGTCTATCTGACGTCACCGCAACTCTTGCGCAAGAAGCAGACGACTTGCTCTCCGGGTAGCGACTACAAGACAAGGCCTGCGCCTTTCCCCGGAAGACGTCATCGCTAGTGGGTCGACGCAGCGTCCCGTAGCTTGCTTCAGTATCGCCGCCAGCGCGTTTCGCAGCGTCTAATAACGAACCTGAAGCTATGACACGCGGTGACGCCAAGACACGGGCGTCTGCCGCTTTGCTTCGACTCTTGTGGAGCTTGAGCGTGTTTGCCACTTGGGGTCGGGTCGGAGATCTACCAACGACGACGACACGCGCATGCCTAGTCTTCTTAGCGGTATTCATTTCACCCCGTCGTGTCTGCTTAATGTACGCGCAACGTCTCCCCGTACTTGAGGTAGACGTCCTCCAGGGTGGTGGAGGTGACGCTCATGACGGCGATGCCCAGGGCCGTTCTCCGTTTGTCCAAGGTATGGACGAGGGCGGCCATCTTTGTGATGCTTCTCAGGGTGCCCAGCCAGTAGATGACCTCGATTCGACTGTCTTGCCTGCGCCTGATGGCACCCATGTACGCGTGGATAAGCTTCCGGACAGCGTCCCCCCTGCAAAAAAGACGGGGGGGGGGGGGGGGATTCCTTTTTCCAGGAAAAACTGCACAATGCGAAGAAGACTCTTGTCCCTTCAAGGACAGACGGGAGAGTGGAACCTGTACCTTGGGTCCAACAGCTTCCTTCTCAAGCCTTGGCCATTAGGAAATCTCTATTTACCCGTTTGCCTAAAGGGCCTTCCAAAGGGCGCTATTGGCGACAAGACTTTTCGGTGGCTCCCTTTTATAATTCAATTTTATGACGTCACAACCAAGATTATAGATTTCCAGCGACAATTTAGATGGTAGGAGTTCTCATACTTAAAGGCGCCCTACAATCCTATTCAAGCGTGTACCTTTTTTGCTGTTGCCACGTCTCTGGTGGTTCGGGCAACCCAGAGGGCACGGGAAGAGTAACTAAATACCAGCGCGTCATATTTTAACATGACGACGCGGAAACCTCCCCCTCCTAGGGGAAAGTTTCCTTTATGAAGACGTTAGTAGTGCAAGTTACCAGCTAGTGGCCGCTACTAGTAAGTCCGTTGCCACCCACGGTTACTAAAAACCAAGTAACCAAAGTGATAAACAGTTACTATACTCTGTTTTACCTTGCGTTGTACCGTAGGAAAGGCTTCAAGCGCGAGCTCCTTGCTCTAGGGCACATCTCGGCGGCACAAGCCCTCGTGCACCAAGTGCAGCTGCCAACGCTATGAGCTCGCGCTTCTAGCCTTCGCTGCGGTACAGCATAAGGGGAAACGGAGTATTAGCGGCGAGATGTTTTGGTGGCGCCCTCCTATGGTTCCCCCTTGTGACGTCATTACCTTGCAAACAACAAGTTCGATGGTGTTTGTAAATAGCATGGTACAAGCTTGAAATCATTGAGCTCTTAAAGCAACACTGCCAACACCGTCAAAATTAAAGTTCTTTCATTCCTCTTAATTCCGTTGATGATAAATCCCCTTTCCTACGTCATAGTCACCGTTCGGCCAATCGTGGAAGGCCGACCACAGCGACGCCTTCGGTCGCGCACGGGGCTAATAGCTTTTGATTAGCGAATTAAGTTAGCTCTTTTTAAGAGAGGCATTATAAAGGCAGGAAGCCCCGCAATTAGGGCGAGCCTCCAGCGCGAGCTTGCAACCTTCGATTACACATCGGTGTCTCGTGAACACCGAGCGTGCTCGCTGAGCTAGCGCACAACAGATGGCAACGAGCGCAAAATGGAAACCGAGCATTCGAAAAAAAACAAAAAAACACGTTATCCGTTTTTGTTCAGTCTATGACGATACATTGCGGGCATTGACGTCATAGGTGCCATTTAGATGGCCACGCTACTCAGAGCGTATCTTCTGCAGTCCCAATTTTGTTTTTTTCGGCAAAACCGAGTAGAAATGATCACCAGAACGACGTCGTGTGCAAAACTATAGCCTCCTCTATACTCACAAAGCCTGGCAGTTCGACGACGGAGCCTAGGGTGCCCGGTCGCAGATTTGGAGCGCGAGGATCTGGTAGCACAGAGCATCAAAGAGCCATTTTTCGGGGAACCTGGACGTCAGCGCACAGTTTTTGCAGCGGCGAGGACCCGAAACACACTTGTTCGCTCGGAAGAAGTATGTTTTGGCGTCTCGCCGCAGTGGGGCGCCAGTCATGTGGCTCTTCAATCCGTTGCCTCCAGCTCCACCTTTTCTGTTTCGGCGGCCGCTTCTCGTGGCGGTCTGCCACGCTTTATCAGTATATAGAACTTTGCAAAAAGAGCTCTCTGGCCGCCGCGATTTTGCGACTCGAGCGACCCCTATCAGCCAAAGATTTCTGCTACCCGCCTGAGCTGTGGAAACCCGGTCAGCGTGACTCCCCACCTGCATTGTGCATTTGGAGTTCGCCGGCTCTTCTTGGAAGTTTTTACTTTATTTGCCTGTTTAGGATGGTTAACCTTTCTGTGCTATCTTCCACTGTCAGAACCAGGGGATACCTAGGGAGCCCTCATGTGCGAAGCGCACATGAAGGCACCCAAGGAATACCAGGGCTCGTAGCTTGCTCGGCCTTGGCAGAAAACAAACGAGGAGAGCGAACGTCAAGCAGCCCAACGCGGGCAGCTCCGACGTTCTTGGAGGATTATTTCCGTTGAGATAATCTCCAAAAGGCCTTCCCAGTTATGTTCCGGGTCTTCGCGAAAAAAAAGCTGATAGGGTCGGATCCGGGGAGTGGGGACGGAATAGACATGTTCGTTCATTTGCTTTGAAACTGTGCAAAAAAGCGGCACTCTTTAAGGGGTATTCACACGAGGGAGAAATCCCGGGGATTTCTCCCCGGCACGCGCGCATCACGAGATGAAAACGCGAGGCTTTTGCACATCGCAAAGCCTGGCGTTTTCGTCGCGGGATGCGCGTGCCGGGGAGAGATCACCGGGATTTCTCCCTCGTGTGAATACCCCTTTACATGTGCCCCAAAACACACCGGATTCCGTCCGATCGTCGTGAAGTGACTATCGTCGACACTGCATATTGGATATGCTGTGTTATTCAAAAGCTTCCTCAAAGCATGTTCGGATGACGTGGCACCGTGGGGTACGTAAAATATACTGTAAACGACGAAATTGTTGCGTGGACCTAATTTCCGCGAATTTCGCGAACCGCCTCCGATTCGCGAACAACAGGTCCCGCGAACAAATCAGGAAAACTTTCATCACCTTGATAACACCGGGGAAACAGGCGTCCGAAAAGCATAACGATATCATTATACGTGATATGTGAATATGATATGGCAAGTATCCTAAAGTAAATAACGCCATAAGTCGGAATTCAGCTCACCTCAAGAAGTTTATTTAGTACCTTCAGACAGTTTGTGCCAGAGTATAGCCGATTCGGATCGTGTCTCTGCGGTTCTCGAGGTCCGCGTACACTTCAATCAGCCATGCTGCGTGAAGGGCTTCATAACACTTGCTCACAAGTCGATCGTAACGTCAGTTGCGCTTTGTCCTTTCTCCACCACGTCTTGTACACATCCGGCATACCACTGGGTAAAGCGGTTCATCATGGCAGTCTAGAACAAATTGTTAATGTTTCGGTCGTTCGTTTGCAGGAGTCTCGTGGAGCTTGCCGGGACGAAGACGTACTCAATGTTGTCTGCAGCTAGTTTCTGCAGAAGACTCTTCGTACGATGTGCAGCAAAGATGTCAAAAATGCAAAGTGCATGTTGACTGGCACCACCCACACGACTCCTGCATGCCTCCACGTACGGAAGGACAACAGTGTCGACAAATCGCAGCATTGTGGCTTCGTTGCTCCAGTGGTTGTCACTGTGCCACACGTCCGAGTCATTTGGAAACATGACCTTGACATGGCACCTGTCTGTTTTGCCTGCATATAACACTTGAGGAGGCAAGAGTTTGCCAGAAAGCATCGTGGTCATGAAAACGGTGACTTCCCTTTTGTCGTCCAAGCCAACCACCCCAACTTGCTTGGAACCTCGGGCCTCCATCGTCCACTTGCTGGCCGGAACCAGCTTGACACATGTTCGTCCCAGTTGAGCACCATGTCGTCGGGAATTCTGAAGTGGTTTCTCTTCTCGTCGATAGTCCGCAGGAACTTCTTCTTGGCACCCTCGAAATCGTTTCGAAAATTTCGCGCAGTCTTCGTGGTCTTACGCTTGACGAATCCAATCCTGTTCAGGAAAGATCTTGCCCAGGGTCTGTCGAGAACGAGAGTCCCACCAAACTCTGGCAAGAGTGTGGGCTTGGTCGCCAACACAATGCCCAGTGCAGCAGCGATGCAAATCCTAGAGTTTACAACCACACCCTCTTCTCTGAGCTCCACAGTGTACGCCCGTACGTCATCATCCAAGTTTCCAAGCACAGTTCGTCATTGTAAGCAGAGTAGGGCCCTCGTTTCCGCTTTCGGGAGTCCACGGCGGTAGAAGCGGCAATAACACTTTGATTAGCCGACGTAAAAGAACGCTTATCACGTGTGGTCTTGCATACCTGTGGGTCAGGCAGTCCCGCCATATGATGATGATCTGCATTCTCGACCACTGGCTTGAAGTAACGTAGTAAGGACATCGCGGGACAGCAGACTGGCGGGCACAAGAAAACGTACCGCACTGACACAGAGCGTGCTGGCGTCGACGACCACGGTACGCAGCCAAGTTTGATTTGCCCCTAAACCTACTTTGAGTCAGTTTATGTACAATCGTTGTACCCCATCGCCCTTTGTCGCTGGCCTTCCATGCAGTATGTGTGACCTCGAAAAGTGAGCCCAAGAAAGGTTAAGGGGTGTGTGACCCAGTTAGTTCGGACTCTCAACTTATTTGCACACACTGGTTTGACCCCATTGCCCTCGGCGGTTGTCCTTTCATGCAGAGTGTGTGACCTCGAAACGTGAACTCGAGAAAGGTTCACATCGAAGAAAACCGATGTGAACACCAACCCAGCCTTTGTCGGCGTCTCGAAGCTACGGGTAACGGCAGTGACTTCCGGACCATTAGTCACACAACCTACCGCCGTCTTTCCTTTCCTAGATTTTGACTGATTGACTGAAGCCGCAGAATCCTAGAAAGATGGAAAGACAACCGGGCCGGAAGGGGGATGGGGGTCTGGTGTCAGCCTGGAGTCGCGAAATTTAGAACCCGCGAATAATTTTAATTTTTCAACTTTGGCCCGATTCGCAAAAATTTGAGCCCACGAAAATTGCCTCGTTTACAGTATGCTGTTCGATTGATGAAACTCGTTGAACGGTTCCTGTTGTGGGCGGGGAATGTCCATACAGTTCGGATATCTTGAGTGCTCAAAAATTTTCGACGGTTAAGACCTTTATAGATTGACACGGCTAAGTGTATAGTGTCAAAAAAAGCTCAACATAAAAGGAAACAAATTTGCATTCCAGTTGCATTTGTTCTGTCGCGCACGGACTCACCAAAACAGCTTTTATTTATGTGTTTTTGTTCCCAAAAATAGTACAGTGCATTCTTAAAAACCGCGAGAAATTCTATTCTCCATAGAACACAAAGTAAAGATAGAACGTGGCAATTTAGCCTCCACCAGCGTCCGGAAGTGCGCGTATACGCAGGCTGCCACAGCCCACCGACTAGAAACCCCACAGCCCACCGCAGTTGGGCAACACTGACGTGCTCTCTCAAAACCAGAAACGCGCGCTGTGAATCGGTTCGTTCGAGACTGCCGCTGGAAAGGTCTATAGGAGGCTATGGCTAGAGCACTATATATCTCCTTCAGAGCAGAGTACCGCAATCTAGAACGCCGTCTCTCGGCAACTAGCGGCGAATGCCGGGGGTTTTAACTCCGGCCACAAGTGCATGGGGAACGGGAAAAAATCGCTGCTTCCTGATTATTTTGGGGATATATGGAACTACAATAGTTTTTGACATAATAAGGGAATAGTTTACAATAATTTGCGCTAAGTTGTGCGCCATGAAATAACTTAATTTAAAAAAAAAAACATTGCCTGAGCATCATCATGCAGCAGACGACGCGGCGACGTCACACCGTTCCCGTGACCCGCTCCGGCCAATCCATAAAGTTCATCTCCGCTGCGTAAAACAATCGTCTACTTCAAACGCCATTGCTTTGAAAATTGCCTTCGCAAAAGTTTCATACGCATCCAATAATATTAAAACTTTGATAAAGTGTTTATTGCTTTACCAACTACACAACAGACTAGTTTTGAAAAGTGTGAACTTGACGTTTGTTTTTTAATCAGCCGTGTTGTGTCGATCTCCATGTATTCTCCCATAGGGCGGGCCGCCTCCTGGAACCCTGAGTACCACGTGACTCGCGCTGAGCTGATCTGTCGGCCATGTTGTCGGCGAAACACGCGGATTAAAGGATTGCGCTACTCTGCTCCGTAGGAGCTATATAGTGCTCTAGCTATGGCAAGACACGGCACGCAAAGGATGCGTGGGCGCCCCACCTGAAATGGGGGAACTTGGTGAACCTGAGGCACTCTCCGATGCCGAAGCGGTCCTTGAGCCACAGGGGGGACCCGCAGCAGCACACCTTGCCGTCCCTCATGATGACGACACGGTCTCCCAGGGTCTCCGCCTCCTCGATGCTCTTGGTGAGGATGACCACGCTGCACTTGCGGCTTGCCCGCGACAGCAGGCACCAGATCTCGTGCCTGCTCTTCGGGTCCATCAGCCGCGTCGGCTCGTCGATTATCAGCACCGGACTCTGGGCGCAGCGCACGTAGAGTTTCTTGAACGTGGCTCCCTCCCGTTCGGAATAGCTTGATATACCAATGGTACGATTGCTCTAGGTATAAAATGCACCGCAGCAAGGCCTTTTCATGTTTTACAGGAAAACACTCGGAATGTATTTGTGTCGCTGCGTCGGGGAGTTAGCGAGGAGTCGGAGAGTCTTAAAGCAAAATATTTGATTTATCATTCGCGTTCATTACCTTAATCCTGTAACTGTGTATTGTGTAATGTGTAAGAGCAATATACAAAGTTTATATAAGCTGCAATCAGCAGTTGTATAGACTGTGTTTTGCGTTTAAGCCTTCAGAAATACTGATCCAACTCAACTTTTTTTTTAGCCTACCTGATACACTTCCGCTGGAGTTCGCGCTGCTCTATTTTCTTGTTCATGTAACTTTCCGCGAATTTTATCCGATAAAACTACTTTGTGAAGGCTTAAACGCAAAACGCAACAATGAAAACACACAAAATACGAAAATCTTTACCATAGCTAAAAACTACTTGTTTGAAAAACCAAACCAACAAAACAAAACCCGCCATACAAAAGCTGCTTGTGCACAAAGGCCGACTGGATTCATTCACCTTCGGCATGGCAATAGGGTCCCGGCTATTTTCGCGCCAGTCTATTGTCTTCGCTCTTACAAAGAATAAGGTGAATCTTGCAGTCAAATGGTCTATTCACACGATGCATCTGTGAAGGAGAATCTAGATGCCTTGTGTGAGCGCGACCGAAAAAGATGCGCCCCTCCGAAAAAGGTTAGGCGCGCTTCCGCTTCTGGAGAGACATTTTGCTGAAACCTTTCCGAGGCCTGTCAATCACCCGAAGGAGAAACGCGGACGCTGCCAATGGCAGTTCGACATCGCTTTGACGTCTGATCTTCGGGGCGGAGCGAGGTTTGGAGGGGTCTGATATTTGACCGATCCGGTGTCCGAGCCAAAGTGTCCGAAGTCAAAGAGAGAAAACAAACATGGCGGCGAGCGACAGGTGACAGGCGGAGAAGCGGTGCGTACAGGCGATACGGGTAGCACGGGTTGGTGCAGTCGGTGGCGTGGTTACAGATTCCTCAACAGTCGCGACGAAAGCAAGCACTGCATATAAACATAATGGCTGAGTATATCGGATCGTGTTGCGGTGCAAAAAATGTCCGAAATACTTCGAGATCATCCGCCAGCTCTTTGAAGTTCGCGGTCTTAATACCCTTCCTATCACACGATGCGAAGCGTTTGATAATCACAGTGCAGATGACAAGGTTCGGCAAAATTCTCCTGTGTCATTACGTCATAGGTTTCGCGCGTCAAACTTTACGAGTTAACATATCACAGACCGATCTCGCGAAATCTCGGTTTCGCTCTATATACCGCGGTGTGTTCAAAAGAAGCATCGTGTGAATAAACCTTTAACAACAAGTTCTCTATGACCCGGGAAAAACCCGGTTTATCTCATTATCGCCAAACACCGTGTGCGATCGTGACACTACAGATAAAATTAATCATGAACCAATCGCGGTACGACAGAATCACACATAAGTTGACACGCCCTGTCGTTTACGAAGTATATGGCGGTAAATTTTAGAGGCGAGATTCCACCATCACATTAGGCTCATTTTTGGCTCATTTGGTAAACGTTTCAGGTGTTCCGCCGCACGCGGTACGCTTTTGTAAAATAAAACGTACATTTGTATGGTATATTATAAGTATACGTCTAATCTATTTTTCAATATCTGAAGTATGTGTTTGAAGTGCTTGCAACGGATTTTTTTTTACATGTGCACATCGCGTGCACGTTAACTCGTTTGCAATAAATTCTGAATATATTTTAAGCAAGTTCTATGAAGCTAGCATTTAAAACGATAGCTTTACGAGTGACAGTTTGCGGAAATTTCGAGCTCGTGGGCTATCGTCGACAATATATGGAGGAACCCTTCTTATCTCCCCTCTTGGCGCGAGAAGAGGGAAGTTTAATTTTCCCGTTGGCCGCGCAGCGCGGAGAGAAAAGAGAGGGGAGCCCCGGCATCCTGCCAGTAACGACGCGACGAAGGGAGAGTCTTCGTGTCGTCTGCTTGAAAGACTCGTTTTCAAGCATTATTCGAGTTACAGAAAATCTCATTTTGGCAGTATCCAGTTGCTACGCGTAACGTTGGATGGTTCTAGAAACTTCCATCACGCTTACCCACTTAACGTATTACCAAACACTCGTGGCGGTCTTCAGTGGCACTTACGACGCCAACCACAAGGGCTGTGAGAATTAACCACGTGGCACCTCCATCCTCGGGGACGTGCCGGCACCTTTCCACCCGCGCTGCGCGACCGTGCAACAAATATCGCTTTCGGGTCTTTCGTTTTTCAATTTTCAACTTTATTCTTTCTCCCCAGGGGAGAGGGGAAGGGGCAAATAAAAAAAAAAACGCAGACTTTCTTTGCTTGACATACTTTATCCTCCCCGCACTTTGTGGGTGAAAAATACGACTGTTTTGTTCTATAAAAGTCTAGAAGTGGTATTTCTTTGTGTGTTGCGGTTTGCCGAGGATCGACGGGATGCTTTGTATTGGATGACACGCGTTGAAATCGATTTCCATACTCGTGTCGTTTTGGTTAGTCGAACTAATTCTGTGCACGATGAAGTCGGTTAGACAACTGGAGCATCTTTGCTGACCTTGCCCTCAAACGGCGCCTTTCTCTGCCCCAGAGCAAGGGGCTATAACCAAAGCCGCACGCACCTGATTGACGGTGCAGGTGGCAATGGCCAGGCACAGCATGCGCTGGGTCTTCTGGCACAATTCGCTAACCAGCTCGTCTTTGCAGTTCACCAGGTGCAGATGGCGCATGACGGTCTCGACCGCCTCCTCCGCCTCCTCCCCGTCTAACTGCCGCAGCTGCAACGCAACCAAAAAAAAAACAAAAAAAACATGAAAGACGTTGACAATCCCCTGTAATCCCGAATTAGAGCGCAGCTCTTGAGAAGGAGGAGGAGGCTACGGAGAGGGGGATATGCCCCTCCTCCTCCTCCTTTCCTCGCCTCCTCCTTCTTTCCTCCTCCCTCCTTCTACTCTCAATATCCTCCCCTCCTTATCCGTTTCCCTCTTCCCTCGTGACGTTTACTCATAACATCACCAGTGAAGGCCTCGTGAAGGTTGTGACCTCACGAGTGAAGGTCACGTGAAGGGCGTGACCTTCACGTGACCTTCACGAGGGGCCTTCATTACGTCACTCGTGAGCTAGAGTGACCCTCGTGACATCATTATTGAAAACGTCCCATAATGCAACGCGCGGTTACGCCGACGGCGACGGCGACGCCGCTTAAGACGAAAACGGGCGCCTAAGAGTTACGCTCTAGAAAGAAACGCAACACCGTTTGTATACGCCACTTGGTGCACTTGATGCATTCAAAGTCGCGACAGAGACGTGGGTCCCGAACGAGCCCGGGTTCAGGGACCGGTGCTTACACTGGCGAAGAACAGCAGGTGTTCTTTCACGGTCAGGTCGCTGAACAGGATGATCTCGGAGGGACAGTAGCTGAAGAACTCCCAGCACTTGCTCGGATTGTTGACCACGTCGAAGTTGCAGATGTAGACGTTGCCGGAACTTGGTACGGCCGTTCCTGGAAAGAAAATCTGTTGTCTGCATGCTACGGTACCTAGATCAAACGGATATTCACGGGTGCGTTTCAATCGTTGGGACAAAGGCAGAAGCGTGAATGAGTGTTCCCCTTACGTGTTTTTAAGGAAACGGAATTTTGTGAATCGTATTATGATCACGGGATTTCACTGCCGCGAGCTTTCAGGTCAAGAACGCGAGTCCGATTTGTTCGTTCCATATATGTTATAGCTTGGAGAACAGAAAGCAGTACAAGCGCGATATGCTCTTAAACTTCGCTTTTTGCTTTTAGCACAGAGACCACAATCTCGTGCAGTCCGGCGTTGAAAGCTTGCACTTCAAGTCTCACTTAGGTTCTCTTTATAAGTGGGTCGATGCTTGGCGTTGATCCTCAAACAGCGGATCCGCCCATGGGAGTGAATGGGTGTGATATCATACCTATTCACTCCCATGAGTTCATCTCGCAAGTGTGTTTTTTTTCTTTTCTTTTTCTCTCGTGCTCATGCATCGCATACGAGGCCTTTTACAGGTGCCACAGTGCACACAAAGAAAGAAAAAAAAATCATCGAGTGATACAATAATGTGTTAGCTGATGGCACACACCAGTGATGATCTTGAGCAAGGTCTTATGTCCGCTGTTCTCCGGGCCAAGGAACACTGTGATCTGGTTGTTGAAGACGGTCAGGTTCACACGGTTTAGTGGGTACGAAGAATTTGTCGTCTCCTAGAAAGACCAAACACGCACAATTTACTTTTTTTTTCACAAGAGAATTACACTATACAATGAGTTTGACGTTATTAGTATAGACAATATTTTAAGATTTCACCACGGCAATCGTTTTTTATAGATGCGCAGAATTGATATCACCGTAAAAATGCCAAGTGATGATGCCCTTCGACCGTTTAGACAAAGAACGTTCCTGCAATCCCTCAGTAATTACGTGTAATGAAAAGTGCGTTAAGAGCCCTGGGCTTCAATGGGGACACTTGGCCAAGAGGTCGCCGAGTACTTCAACCGCCATGATTGGCTGACGTCAAAGCGAAGCGCGGCGCCGACCAATCACGGCCGCCGCAATCTTCGCCGACTTGTTCGCCAAGTGTCCAGATTAGAAGCACAAATTAGCCTTCGTAATGCTTGGACAAGTTTCCGTCTACCAAAGATGCATCCCGACTTTGCAAGCATAGTTGAGTTTCAGCTGTCTATACATTTACGAAATTGATTTAGCTTTATCACTAAAATAAATTAATTTCAAATTTCTTTTTTTTTTCTTTCAGAAAAGGTATGAAATTTACGGCGTTGGCAAACCGACAATATGCTTCACATGCGCTTCAGGAACCTATTTACGACAGCATTGCCCTAGTAGCGTCTCACTCGGGTAGCGTCCCTTTCGCAATCTCGCATAAGATTTGGAGACTCAGTCGCTGCCTCGGCCTCAAAGAGAGTGCTCCATTTTTTTTTATGGTTAGCGCCTTTTCTTAGCCCTGGGTGTCGTTATAATAGATGGTTTTAGTAGAGCATTGCGATAACTCCGATACCGGTACCGACACTCCGGCGACGCCTATGCGCATGTTATCGTGTCGTTACTCGGTGTCGTTATCGGAGTTAACAGACGCGAACAGCTAAACCTCTCTCTAGTCTCCGAACTCACGCTTTGTGCGGGGAGCGGTGTCTAGCCTCGCATGTTCAAAACCACAAGCGTATGCTCTGTTCCGAGCAAAAAATTCCGAAGGCATTTACACAAGAAATAACACTGTCCGGATACAGTGTCACACAATGAGGCTATGTGCCGAGACACCGAGGGAGAGGAGCAGACGAGAGGGTACTTCAGAACGTTCGATTGGAAGGATTAGTGGGTACACCTAAAGCTACAGCTGCTTTTGCCTACACTGCAGTAGTCGAACGCGTTAAGACGCGGAACGCCGGCGTCCAGCGCTTGGCTCTTGTCTCCACTGCACGAGGGCATGCAGTGGAGACGAAGAGAGTTAGCTTTAGATATACCCACTAATTGCTCCAATCACATCTCGGCCTTCTGATGTCCCCTCTGGTCTCCTCCTCTCCCTCAGTCCTCGGGGCACAGGGAACGGCACGCTACAACGAACGCCAGAAAACAAGACGCGCGCCATGTCAATGAGCAGTCTTGAAGACCTGTCTGGCATCTAGTCCGGTCACCACGCTCAATGGGGGAAAAGCATTCAAAAAGTGCTATGTACGAGGTGTATATATGCAGGAATGCTAGGCAGCTTTTTTGTTCTCCTTTTTACCTTGGACACATTGATAATATTAATGATGGGCTCCGATGCTTTGGGATCTTGTTCGTAAATGTTGGGATCGGTAGTCTGCATCTCATTACGGATGTTCCACTTGCGGTATGGGAACCAGTAATCCACCTGCGGGGAGAAGGAATACTTAACAGGTGAAAAGGGCGTAAAAAGTCTCGAAAACTGCCTAAAACAAGTGAGAAAGAAAAAAGACGCAGAGCGTTTGCATTTTGTAATACCCCCTCCAATCCTTGGTGAACAAATTCTTATAAACGTGTCCAGTAAACATAAGAAAACATAGTGAAAGTGGTTTTTCTTTAATTTGTTATTGCGCAGGAACCTAGAGACGGAGGCAGCAGACGGTCGTCGATAGTCGCGAATCAAAGTAAGGGGAACAGCACTCCGCGGAGAGAAGATAGAGAAACGTCTCTTTTACGAGCTTGTCATGTTTGGACTTTCTCAGCCCAAATCCCTCTTGTTCGTGCCCACCACACCAGCCTAATCTTCCTCTTCTTTCCAACCTGTCTTACGCCCTCACCCGCACAAGCGCCGTCAGTTCACTCATTCGCTAGGTCACACGAGCAAAGAAAAAATACGTAAACAAAGAAATAAACACAAAAAATGTGGGTCCTGCTTCTGCGTACACCCACGGCGACAGCGGGACCGATTTTCGCACCTCCCCACCAAGTATATTTTTCGGACCTAAATTTCGAAAACTAATTAAACATGCCTAAACATAAAACGCGTACGCGTACCCGATGCGAGGTCTTGACATCAATACGCAATAAAAGAAAAGTAAACACAAATATTGACCTCACCGATACAATTTGTACACAAGTAAGTAGTCCTTACTGTGCCTGCCAAGGCTAACGGTTTCACACTCACAGCTAATTTCAACGCACCCAAAGTACAACCGCGTCGCTCCCGAAAAAAAAAAGAAAAGATATATATATATATATATATCACAAAGGCTAGCGTACTAACTCAGTGCTTCAAATATAGACCAAACTCTATAAACTCACTCGTGAAAGCCAAGAGAAATTACGTATACCTACCTAGGGTCCATATCACAAGAGCGAATGACATTTTAGCGAACGGCGACATTTGAGCGAATGGTCGTTTTAGCGAATAACGGGGGCGCGCGTTAACCCATCCGTCGCGCTGCGCTTTACGCCGCTTTGCGGCGACAGTCTGCGGCAACTCATTACAAAAATATGAACTCACTTGGCCCACCCGAAAACGCCGCTTCGCGGCGTCCGACTATTCGCTAAAGTGTCGTTCGATGAAACGTGGGCGTTCGCTAAAACGTCATTCGATCAAGTGAGTGCCTCCCACCTACCTAACTGACATAAATATTTTCACGATTGAGCCCGTTCCAAATAGAGTAGGATAATACAGAACATAAACCGCCTCACCAAAAAACAACCGCATCTCCACGTGGTGAATGATGTTGATTGGGGCGAAGCTCTGGTGGTGCTTGTCTGCGTAGACGCTGAGCCGCAGCATGCTGAGCCTTTCGTACGTTTTCATCCATGTCACGCTGCGGTCAAATGCTCAAATGCGTATATAACCACGTTCCATACCTCACATTCTCTTTCTGACATGGATGAAAACGAATTAAAGGCTCGGCATGCTGCGGCTCACCGTCTACGCAGACAAGCACCTCCAGAGCTTCGCCCCAATCAGCATCATTCACCACGTGGAGATGCGTTTTTTTTTTTTTACCTACACGAGCACGGGAGCACGTGCTCACGTGCTCGTGAGCACTTGATTGCGTGAGCTTACGAGCAGGAACACGAGTCACCGACGCCGGACATCGGACGGACATACGGACATGGCTAGCCCCTAGGGAGCTTCGCCCCTAAAAGTTGATTTACTAACATAACTCACGTAAACTGAAGGAAACTTAAAATCGGATTTCCGGGAAAAGCAAAACAGGCTCGTCGCACCGCATTAGCATTGCCTAACGACCTCCAGCTTTTCGTTCTCGCTTTTCGATATCCTATCGGAAAGTCCCTCTCCTTTGCCCTGTCCTAAACTCCGTTTGTGTTCGGTGCTAGTATGGTGCTGAGACAATCCGGTCGACCGCGCCAGTGAAGATGTTTGGTTCTTCTTTTGCTTGTGATTGCGCCGGGACCTGAAGACGCAGGCAGCAGATGGTCGCCGATGGCCGCAATCGAGATAAGGTATACAGGTGACGACCACGTCGCTGCAAACTGATGGAAAGTCTAGATTGAAGACATGACTCATCTCCATTCATGGGAGGCGATTGCAATTGAATGGCGGATGCCACCTGTGGAGATTGATCGCAAGTGCGCCTACGCCGCGTTTTCCTGTGGCGACGAGGAAAGCAGGTGGAAAGGCGGAGACGTTAGCAGACGATCGGCGCTTTTGCTACCTTTTCGCAGCTCGTATTGCAGATGGCATCCATTACCCACGTGACCTCAATCAAGCAGTTGAAAACTCCGCAATACAGGCTCTGTAGAAACTGACGACTACGTCGCTGGAAAGGAGACAGCGGTTTAGTGAAGGCTTTGGGCTTTAGAGGCAGCAACGACAAAATACACGCAGGCAAAGCGGAGGTCTCGAAGAACAGGTTATTGGACTGGTGGCATAAGTCGAGGTAAGTATAAAGTTCTGGTATTCTGTTCCTTTCAATTCGTATACCGAAGCGGCACCACCGTCCCACTGATTGTAACTTTTATACATGGAGTATGTGAAACAAATGCTGGTGCTTAGCAGCGACACGCAAATATTTTTATTCTCCATTAATTCCGCATCTAATTGGAAGTTAGTTCAATGTAGAAATTAAAAGTTTTGGCTAGATTGCGCAAGCCGCCGCCCTATTAAAAAGGGTTCGGCCGTATCCATCCACCCAGTGCTGAAAGATATATATATATATATATATTTTTTTTTTTTCTACAGAAACATTATTAATAATAGTCAACGTTACCAAAACACTCAGTTGGGAAACTCGCCCTTCAACCCGGACCTCTCGCGTACACCGGGTCAATCAGTCAGTCAGTCGGTAAAACGTTTATTATTTGGCCGAAAAAAAGAAAGAGGAAGGATAGAATGCAGCGGTGGCCGGACGCCTGGCTGCTAGGCCGTGAGGGAAGTCAGATATGCGCTTGCAGTCCCGCCTCGAACCTCGAACCACCGGGTCCCAACAAAATACGACCACAGCGCCGCCTTTTATCGACGAGTCAAGATATGAAAGCTGATTTATCTATAGTTACTGTGAAATGGTACTGCGAGATGGCGCCACCGGACCTTCCACGACTCGCCCTAAAAACATACGTGCAGCACGTGAAAACCGTCCAGTTCCCGTAGTGGCCGCTGCAGGAGAAATGGCGGCGTCGTGATCGCCTTTAGTTCGGTTCTCGAGTACGAATCGGAGCTTTTTCAAGGCGGGCTCTATGGCAGTTTCCCAACTGAGTTGTTTTAGTAACGTTGACAGTAATTTAAGAATCAACTAATTGCTCACCGATAATAGGAAGTAGAAACTCTTGGGTACGCCATAATTCCAGGGAGCGACGTTGTCCAGATACCAGACGAAGAAAAAGAGGACCATGCAAGCGTTGAGACTGATCAGCACCAGCTCGCCCACACTCACATTGTCCATCGTGGTGCTCTTATCGAAGAAGTGCTTCCATGATATGGATACACCTGTGAGAAAAAGCGTGTTGTTCCGAGTACTAATGGGAATGGTCTCAGTAATATCGTACTTAATGATATTCAATTTAATTCACGATACACTGTCTACTGGCTCCTCCGGTGAAATTGACGGCACTAGCGGCTAGAACAGAAAGCTGTGGCAGCAGGTTCGCTCCCTGTACCTTCCAAAGCGGATCAGATATGAACAGCGCCAGGCGGTCAAAAGACGAAGCCGTGAAAGTCTAGGTTCAAAAACATGTAATGAAAATCGCTGGCGCTCCGCTTCCTTCCCGGCCGCAGCCGTGGCCACGAACCGATGCAGCCAATCAAGGGGCGCCAAAAGGGCTTCGTCACAACACTCATACGTGGGTTCTAGGTTCTAGGTGGCGCAAGTTACTGCCCGTCATAAAGTATACAGCCGTTAGCATCCATTCATTCATGCTATCACCGGCTAACTCTAGCGCTAGGGCCAATCCTATCACTGTCGCTCACTTATTCCTTTCTCCGCATACGCTTGCGTTGACACCTACTCTTTTCTTATTCTTTCCCAACGTCTTTTCCATGTTCATTGTCCTGCATAAACAGCTGGCTAAAGACCTAGTGCTGGATCGGTCCACCATATCTTACAAGATCTACAACGTAGCACGCGTCTTGTGCATTGGCCATTTGTCATTATTTTAATTCTAAAAACAAGAAATACAGCCCCAGAAACTTCAGAAACCCTTACAATACTTTATAAAACTTTATTTTAAGTATTTTGCGCGGTGTTGATGAGTGCGTACAACCAAAAATATTACTCTAGAAGGAGCAGCTTCAGCGGAGAGCTTACCCAGCTTCCGGCTTCAACACACGTTATGATTTATCGTATTGTTTCTGTAATCTGCGGTTCCCTTTTGCACTCGCTCCATTACCAGGTTCCTGTTTATGTAGACGCTTTGTAGCAGCTGTGCGATGGCGCCTCCATAATCGACCTTCCATAATTGTTTCCTTTTCCGTTTACATCCTTATTATCATAGCAGGCCAGGTTATTGCCATCGTAGATTCTATTTTGTCCTTTTCCTCAGCATTAAACTTTGTGGAGGCTGGTCAATACCCGTTTCAGTGGCTCGGTACCTCCGTGGGACAAGGGAAGGTCAGCAATGGCGGCTGTAATCTGGCGCGTATGCAAAGCATCTATAGAATCACTGGTGTTCAATTCTTCTATTCTTTGAAAAGTCTATTGTATAGAATGGTCTTGTTCCCAGAGTGCCTGCTCACCGTACTTCTCGAAGCGCTCGATGATCCGAAAGCACCAGTGCAAGAACATGACGGGAGAGAGGCTTGTGGCCATCTTGCGGCCCCTAGGCACCAGATAGTAGCCGACACCGAAAACTTGCTGGAGCCACAGGTAGGGTGCCAGGGACAGCAAGGTCCAGTACACAACGGCCGCGGCAAACGAGACGCAGACTACATAGAAAGAAAGGAAGAACCGGGGTAAAAACTGCTCAGGGACCATTTTGAGTGTTGCCACAGCGAAAAGGCCTGTTCACATGGTACCGTCTGCTTACATTGCGCCAAGTTTTGGAAGGATTATGTCGGCTTACGTTGAAAGTTACTGCGAAATCCGTTGGCATAAGAAAGAAAGGATGCCCCGGTGATTTGTGACGAAACGCAAGGAAACGTACGCAAACTCTCCTGTGTGAACGGACCTTAGCGATTCAAATATAGGTCATGTCTCGTGGTTCTTCGGCTTTCAATTTCGAACAACCCATAACACTTACGTGAAACGTGACGTCACGCGTGGAATGAAAATGATTAAAACGCGCAATAAGAATTCAAGATCGCCGCATGTCACAAATGATTTCACTTTATAAAGTAATTCATTAGCCTTAAAAAATTGAAAAAATTAAATGGGATTCAAACCCGTTTAAAAAGAGTTTTCTATCGCGTTCCACTCTTAAAGGCAAAGCTTCAGCGTCCTCCTGTAATTTCTGACATGAACTCGTAAGAGTACCGGAAACTGCAGCGCGTCAGCCTGGAGCGGTTCCTGCGGTCCCCTTTACGCGTGGTACCAAGGATCGCGTGAGACAACAAATAAAAAGAAAATGATCCGCCATTTTCTATTTCCCAGGAAAAAAAAAGTTATGTTGTTGTTACACTAAACATTGTTCAAGTCAGTCCCGGCCCAATATTCACGAGAGAACAGCGCTCTGATATCAGAGTCCATGCGTCAGCGGACTGAAATTGTATTTTATTTTTATTGCAGTGACATTTCAGACAATTTCAGAGAGGACAATTCAAATGAACCGACTCGGTTCACTTCAACAAGTCACGTGACAAGCTTCAATTGATGTCACGGTATACAAATAAAAAAAAAAAAAAACTGGATTTTTTTTTCGCAGTGTAGAGCTGGAAGAAACGTTTTTTTTTTTTTTTTTTCGTAGTCCTCGGTCCCGGCGTGGTTATTGCTGCATCTGTTAAATTAATTTGCACAGCGCGCAAGTGCCACTTCGGGCTAAACCTTCGTCAACTTTGCCTGGATGACACCTGACATCCATTTCAATCGTTAAAATAAACTTCCGAATCGTTTTCATGGTCCCCTTAATTCGTCAGTAATCATAAATGCGCCATCGGTGCCTCTGCACTCAAAATCACATCAAAGGACAAACTTTCATGCAAATTCATTTTACAACCTAGCTATCAAAACACACAAAAAAAATGTATTAAAAAAAAACAAAAAAAAACGTAGCCGGCATAGCTTTTTTTTTTTTTTTTACTCGTAAACATCCCTAAAAAACCACTTCCACATTTCCAGTCCAATGTTGTTTTACGAAATAGTGGGTCGACATTTGACTATCTGCCGTGAACGATATAGGTTTGATGGGGTGAAGTCCATGTCAAAGAACCTCGCTGCCAACACGCGCTCAGCTACTTCTCTCTGTAGCCAGACCAATTCCACCTATATTCCTGCCTGTGACGTCATCGTGGGTGGATCTCCCATCCGGCGCAAGCAGAAAACGCGCTGAAGCGCGTTTCGTGGACCCACTAGTGATGACGTTTGTGGGAGAAAGGCTCAGGCCTTGTTCTTCTCTAGGTGGCATTTTTGAGGGCGCCCTTACCGTTCCAAAGGAAGACGGAGAGCAGCATAGCGTGCAGGATGGTGAGCAGGCCGAACAGCATGAGCACGGCCATGACCAGCGTGCTGTCGGCGTAGAAGAGGAACGTGGTGCCCCTCTGGTTGTAGATGCCGAAAAGCATCACGTACATCACGGTCAGGGACAGGGCCACCACGAACACGCCCTCGGCCAAGTGGCCCAACCAGTAGAAGCCGTCGCCAAGTCCCGCCCGCCGCAGCATCCCCTGTGCGCGCGCCATGCGACCTTAAACTTAAAGGGACACTGACAGGGTATTTATGCTCGGCAAGGTTTTTATTTCTACCTGACATATGAGAGCCCAACTACTCGGAACACGATTTCCGGCCCCTTGAAATTCTTTCTCTTTTGTGCCCAAAACCGCCGATCGACAACTGGCTGGTTTGAGTCGCGCTCACTCTCTTCTGTGTGGTCACGGGCCGTTTTCTATGGTTTAGACACACCCACCAGAGATAATCAAAGTTGTGGGTCGTCAAAGCCACACACTCAAGGCTATAAATAGGCAAGAAACATGATACCCATTTTTGTGGCTTGTAAAAAGCTGCAAATACGTTGACTGAAAGAGAGAAAAAAATTGCAAAGCGTCACTTCCGGTAACTTTCTACTCCTCTATATTTCTCCTTCCTCCCCAGTCCAGTTTTGGTTTTGGTCTCGACCAGTTGCCTTTTTGTTTTACTTTATTAAAAATATACGTGATGCTGTAGCAAAATATTGATTGGGTAGTCTTCTGACACCATAATAAATCGCATGGCAAAAATAAAATAAAAAATAAAATAAGCGCTTGTCTTGTATACTTTTTGTCCTTGTCTTTTTCGCTCTATTTTATATGTTTAACTTTAAAAAAAGAAATGGGGGTGTCAGTGACCATGAAATTATTTTTCAACTTCGTCTGACTGGCCGTTATAGATCCCTTGGGAGGGTAAAGTTCGTCCCTTTATAGCAATTTTATAGGGTGCAAAATGATCAATTGGGCGGCAAAAGAGTTAGTCCCGAAAAGCACCAATGTAAGGGAGTGAAAAGCAAAATGGAGTGAATTCGGCTGTTACCCCTTTTGGAGATCCTTCTAAGTGGAAAACATTCCCTTCTTAGTTACTCTCCCCAAAGGACCAAGTACTACTTCTTTTTTTTTTTTAGGAGTGCAACCAAAGCGAAATTAGAAATCACGTCAGCGTAACGTAGTATTACATCAAACACGATGACTCCAAGCTTCCACCGTGGATTTTGAGAACATCATGAAACTCGACATTCGCAAGTGATGACAAGTGACGGCATGGAACTCATTGGCCACAAACCCGAATCCGGAAATTAGCCGACGGATCGATCGTTGACGAGCGAGTACGTCCGAGTGACGCGGTGCTCGAGTCCAATGCGTGAGCTGGGGTCGGCTGACGTGCTGCGGCACCCCAGATGCATCACAGTGGAAAGGCGGAGGGCTTTCGAAGGTAAGCAGGTGAGAAATAGTCAGCTATACTTTCAAATTTTCGTGCTGAGAAGCAAACTTTTTACTTTCTGCCCTCTTTTCTTTTTGTGACCCACTAAACGAAACGGAATTAGACAATATTATTTTAAAATTATTTATCTCCAGTCCAAAATTCATTTCATGGTCACGTTGAAGGAAAATGTCAGTTTTAAATACTAAGCTTACTCTTCAAAGCCCGCTCACACGCTAACATTTGCTTACGACCTAGAGCTTGCGACCTCTTATTACGAGAGGGCACACTGGGAAGCTGGCGCCATCTATGAGGTGACCCTGGAGCTGCCTTTCACTGGAGCCAAGGTTCCGCGGTATTTGCGAGATAAAATGTACGTACTGTCTATAAGAACTGGGCACTTATAGCATTGTCAAATGTTTTTGAACCAACAAACAGGAATGAAAGAACAAAATTTGACAATGAATAACTCAAACTGCGTTTCTCGATCAAGGATTTCAAACAAATAAACCGGGCTGGCCTTCAATATTGATTGACTAGAAATTTTCAATGTAAAAATGTGCCCTAACACATCTAATTACAAAAGTACTTAGTGAATCTGTTCGTTAAATACTCCTCTGTTAGTTGCATTCTTTATTGAACATAATGTCCGGCTGGCCGTATATATCAGTTGAGCAAACCGCAATTGTGTAGCTTTTACTTTTTTTTTTTAATTTGTACTTGATAAAAAGCAAAAGAGCTCCTTGTCATTACCACTTAACCGTTTCACCTTATAAATTGGCATTGTGCAACTATAAATAGGGTCAGCCTTAAACCGCCGAGTCACAGTATATGGACCCGTGCGCATGCACTGGAGAGAGTATACCTTCATCCCGGAGCGCTTCTCTCTGACCAGAGTGACCACAACGACGCCGAAGGGAACGAAGAAGCCAATGGCGAACCTCAGCGCCGTCAGGCTTAGGGTTTGTTCTTCGGACTTCCGGGAACCGTAAAAGAGCCGAGGGTACGGGAGCCTCTGCAGCTCCACCTGCAGAGAACAGGCACTTGCTGCAACGTACCTCCACCAGATACACAAACCCGGACTAAAATCCAGAGTCCCTAGACACCACCAATTTTTTTCATTTGTTCTCCCTCTCTCTCCCTTTTTTAAGTTAAACGGTTAAACCTTTCCGAACTCATTTATTACCTACAACTTGGATATTCAAAATTAAGGCACAAAAGATAATATATGATCTCACAATTCAGATCTTTGTTCAATCCTTTCTTTAAGTAAGTGCCAGAAAGAAAAAAAAAAAGAAAAAGAAAAAGACATTCGAAGGCAACAATAAAAATACCTGCAATAACCACTAACATTTATTCATTGCAATAAAACCCACACAAAAAACAAACAAAAAAGAAGCGTGGGAACTTTTGAGATTGCAGCACTTCTGAAATTGGATTTCTCCACTCAGGGTTCAAAAAGACAAGATGAAAGATAGATACCCAGTAGTCCCTGTCAATTCAAGAAAATGAAGGCGTGGCGCCTGGCGTTTTCTTAAGCTCTCAGTGACTACAGTGAAACTAATGATAAGAATATGGCCATTAAACACACAGAAACATATAAGATGGCATGAGCACTTACGACTTCGATGCGTTCTATACACGCTGGTAAAACTTATTTTCACTAATCCTATACGAACTGCCTCAATTTTCGATTGGTGATATTCTAACCCCCAACCCCTATTCGTGCATTTTTATTTTTTTTATTTGTTGGTCTGAGACCAAAATGCCCCATAAAACAACCAAAATAATTTTGTAGAAAAAACTTGGAGGATGCTTAAGCTTCGCCTTTAAGAGTGGAATGCGATAGGGTTTTCGGTCGCCGTTTGCAAAGCCTTCTCATATAAACCCGAGTTCGTTCCCAGGCCCTGCAAGCGCGTGTGCGTGGCCTAGTCGGTAGCGTCACGTTTCACATGACGTCACGTCTGACGTCATGTCACGTGACGTCACACGGGGATGTGACGTCATGACTCGACCTGGGTTGCTAAACTCGTCTAACACAAAGTTGGGGCCAAAGTTCGTGGAGCGTACTGATTGGGCTCTCGCGACGATGGCGTCACGCAGGACAAGATGTCAATCATCCAAGCTCTCTCGGTGGTCAACTTCGAGCGAGATTGTGTAACACGAAGTCGTAGCGAGCTTCATCGGACCGCGCGCGAGCAACACCGTGCACGGGATCAGGCGATTGAACGGCGGCACTGATAACGTCGCTCCCGCGTGTCCCTACATCCCTACGCCCCGCGTTAGAATCAATACGCCTCGCATGTGCGCTCATTTTCATCTTCTGCGCATGAGAAAGGAAGTAGCGGTGACGCCAGAACGCCGAGCCCTGATTGGCTGTTCGCGACCCCCTATCTGAGCGTCGTCTGCTCCTTTTCAACGTCGTCTGCTCGCAACATCGTCTGCGTCTGTCTTACCTTTCCTGCGACTTTCGGAAGTGCAGGTCTTTACAAGCGAGCTCGACTTCGCCTTTCGGAGAGGGAAGACGAAATAATTCGAACGGTACGTTGTTTTTGTCTAACAACTAGCAGACGCGCATCAAGGAGGGAATTGTCAAAGGACTCACTGGCGAGGTGTCCCGAGGCGCCGAGGTTTGTTTGCTAAGAACCGAGAGTGAGGGTGGTTAATGTCCGCAAGTTCCCTCCCAAATACTTTTTCCCTCCTTTCGTGTGCGGCGAGACACAGCTCTTTAACGGCGTCGGCGGGTTGGCGCAGTTAACGTTGTCTGCTTTACGTCTGCTAGTCAAAGCGATGGCTGCTTTACCTTTCCAGCGTCTGTCGGAGATCCACCGCTTTTTTACCGGCGAGAGTCACCGTTGCCTCGAAAAACAAGGAGATGACAAGAGGAAGAGGTTGATCTCTTAATCTAAAATTGAGGTCAGCGATCAAAGTATAATACGGGAAGGGTTCACAAGGGTCGCGCGGGCATATTCCATTCAGCACGCCAGCCGGTCGTGGGCAGACGGTCGCCGAGTCGGAGTGCCTGCTAGGCCTATCTGCCGTGCTTGCTTTGTCGTTGTCGGTGGAATCGTGGCCGTTGGAGCTTTTTCCGGGTGTTCGTGGATCCAGCGTTCTTGTTCGTCGTGGTCTGTTTCAAGTCTTTTTTACTTTTTTCTTGCTGCTTGAAGTCGGGACGCGTGAGAGCGCACGCAGAAAAATGAACGTCCGTGGGTCGTCGCGACCGCGACGCAGTCGGCCATGCTGATTTGATCGTAAAAAGTGCGTAAGACAGCTTCGGAGCTGTCGTAGGATTTTGTCGTAACCTGCGCAAACTTACGAAAATTTCGTTTCGTGAATACGAATTTGTTCTCAAGTTTTGTCTTACGCATATTTTTGGCGTAAGATCGTTTTGTGAACCTGGCCTCTGCACTTTCGAAAGTCGCATGAAAGGTAAGACAGACGCAGACGACGTTGCGAGCAGACGACGTTGCCCAGGAGCAGACGACGCTCAGATAGGGGGTCGCGATCAGCCAATCAGGGCTCGGCGTTCTGACGTCACCGCTACCCCCTGCGCAAGAGGCAGACGAACTTGCCCTTCGCATAATACGTAATGGACCTTTTCCAAGTACCGACGGCACCAGGCGGTGGCTACACGAACTAAAAATCGAGAAAGTGACCTACCTGCGCTACCAATCGATAATGGGAGATACGCTACCAGTTCCTTCGCTCTCTGAGCAGCAGCGCGTGCCCAACGCGACTTTAAAGAGGGGAATCCGTGGCGTCCGCCCAAACATCGTGTTTTCCTTTCCGTCCACTTTCTTTTTTTGTGTAACACAATTATATATATGCTGCAGTTACGTGTTCTACTCGCTGATACAGAGCCTCCTTCCGAATTTCCTCGATTTTTCGTTCCGACTTCCGCCGCTTGGCATCGGGCGCTCGCGCGTGCGCAGAACGCTTCTCGGAAAAGGTCCATTGTACCTAGGCGGTCTGTAAATACTCTGAACTTTCTCGTCGGAAGATCGTTGTTTGTGGAAGTTATTGGTGACGACAAAGTGACGTTTCACAACTTTGGAAAGGAGTTATTTGAGGCCGAAATCTTCGCTTCGGAATCTGGGCGAAGATTGAACTTTGTGATATTGTGGAGTCGCGCTCGGTGTACGCCGCTTTAGAGCTCATCTTCGGGAACTGTCAACAACTCTATCGGGGTCACCCAGGGGCCATGTGTGGGCTGACGTCGGTAGTGTTTGAAAAAAGAGGGGGCGACGAGGGATGGCGAGAGAGAACAAGGAAGCGAAAAAAAAAGAAAGGGTACGACCAACACACACACACACTTAAGCACACACACATTCACAGACAAAAATAGGAGTCCGGAAGGGCCGTAGAAATTGTTTGGGAGAGAGGGAGAGAGGGGGGGGGGTGAGGGTAGTGAGGAAGGGGAATATCCCTTCCCCCGAATTTTCAGAACGCAGCTCTCAAGCGCCCGTTTCAGACTTGAGCGACGTCGCCGTCGGCATAACCGCGCGTGTTACATTATGGAACGTTTCCCCGCTAAATTTAGCGGGGAAATTGACGTCACGTGACCTCAACACCAATTCAGTTTCCCCGCTAAATGGGAGGGGAGCAGGAAAGGAGGAGGGGAGGGTACGGAAGAAAGTGGAAGGGAATACTTTTCCCCTCGTCCTCAAGAGCTGCGCTCTAATTCGACGTTGCAGAGTACTGCAAACGTATTTCATTTTTTTTTTAATATAACTCTCTGAAATGCTATGGTCACCCCCCCCCCCCCCCCCCTTACACCTTTAAGCCCCTTGCCCCCTCTTTTGACGCCACTGGGGGGGGGGGGGGGGGAGTGACTCTATCCTCGTCCTCCTGTTTCGACGACCCTGCTAGAGGCGTTCCAACTGAGCGATGACGAGGAACAGCACAGCGTGCAATTTTCCAAATAATGGTTCTGGAGATTCTGGAATTAAAACGGTTCGCGTTCCATGATAACTCACAAGTGGCCGTGACAGACTTGCAAGCGAGAGGCTCGTGCCAAGGCTCGTTGAATGCAGGCGCGTTCGTTGACGTCCTTTTATAGTTCCTACCTTTGACGTCAGGGTCAAGATTATCAGTTGTGAACGACAAATTTGTTGGTGCCTGTCCAAGTTGACGGTGACAAGTTTGTTTCTGTACGATGAAAGCTTGGTGTCTTCGCGTTCTCGAAACATCACCGTCAATATTGACAACTTGACATTAATCTTATTTCTGTTAAATAACGCATAATTAATCCCAGTTTGGCTAATCTTTGAAAGTCTACCATTAAATGCTTTTATCCCGCCGGTGGAAGAGACAACCGGCCGGAAGTGAAATCCGTCCGAAATTGGACTATGCTACTTGGCTGGTTGTGACCTAGCCACGTCGGGCTACACTTTGGTCAAAAGGCCGAAAAAAAAAAAAAAATAAAAGGAACGACAGAGACGCTTTTTAGTAAATGCTGCTTTATCGGCGCAAATAAGAACGATATCAGACTATCGACTTCGATGGTGTTGATTTTAGAATGCAATTACACAAGCCTTCATCATAGAGACAATCAAACATGTCGGTCGCAGCTGATAATCTTTGTCGTGACGTCACAGGTTTGAACCACGGCTGTCTCGGCGCGCTCTCTCGTGCTGCTCTTGTTCGGCGCCTAGGGAGTGGTAGGGATTTTTCGCCCCTTCAATGAAAAACGTCACGAGGATACACAAATTTTCGGGTTTGTGAGAAACGAAAAATTCCCGGAAATTTTTCGGCTCCTCCCCCCTCTATGTCATAACCCAAAGAAAGTTGTGTTTGACGAGTTTAGCGACCCAGCTATGTTTGGCGGGAAGCTTTTTCGCTGAATTTGGAGGGGAACTTTTCTGCCATATTTGGCAAGAAAATGTTCCGCTAAATTTTGTTCCGCCAGATTTTGTGTGACCCGAACTCCTAAACGCTATCGCGTTAAAACTTATCATAGTCGTTGACATTCTAAGAAACTGTCTTCCGCAGGGTTGGCCTCGCGTGCGACGACGTGTTATCAAAGACACAAAGCTCGCGTTCAAGGCTGTATTCTTACTCTATTCTACCATATTCTTAACCTGTCAACGATAATAAGTGTGAGACGCGTTTGATGTCTCAAGAATACCAATAATTGTTTTTTTTTTTTAGACTTCGAAGCCCCTCCTTATCTATATAAATTAAAATAAGCACGTCCTAGATACTTCCCCGGCGTCGTTAGCCGTGTCAAAAATGCGTCATTGCGAAATTTGCCTCCGTCTCCTCGATCCTGTTGGACGATCTTACGAACTCACGTTTCGGGTGGCGTTCTTTTGCCGAGACTCGGCGATTATGTCTATGAACGCCGATTCCAAGGCGTACTGCAGCGGAAGGAGGATGGCTGCAGCAGGAAATAAAAACAAAAAACAAAAAAAACACTAATGAGTGGTACCTTTTTTTTCAATGAGCGTTTGTATGTTTCATCTAGGTTTCTATTACTTATTGCAGATATCAGCGTTAAGCAATATTAAATGTAAGCGAATATTATTTCAACGGTTCTGAGAGATAAGAAAAGAAAACATAAAATATATGATCAACCATTTGATTGTTTTGAATATATTTTTACTCGGTAAATAGTGTTGCATATTCAATGATTGAGCAGATTTAGGTCATGCTGAAGTCCTCAACTTTCTGGGCTTACGTGATCGAATAACCGAAAAAGGAAAATGTGTTGCTCATTGCTCACTGCCTTATTCTTTCTTTGTTTGGTTAAATTCCAACATTTCCTTACAGATTTTTTATTCGTGTTTTCGGTTTTGAGAAGCCTCGATTTATTTTGAGCGAAATAAAATTTTGCCAAATATAAATGCCGAAAGCTCAGACCCCTATCTATTTGTCCCGTTCGACAAACCACCCTTTTTTCAGTGCGGAGTCAAACGTGTACGCAGCGCTGATTACATTTTTGAAAACCAATACTTTTTCTTCCTTTACTGCCCTGAAAAAAAAAAAAAGGATAGCCTTAGGTACGTAACTTTGAAGACAAAAATCGGCTTTCCGCATCTTCTGCACACCCTGACCGATAATTACACACACTATCTTGCCTGAGTACTCCCTTTAATCCCATTACGCCCTAGTCTCTAGACAATCTGATAGACGCAGTACATGGGGCGTAAAAACAAAAACCACACAGGCAGTTTTTCTAAAACACTCCTAGATAATTATGGGAAAGGACGTAATGTGTCGTTTTCGGAGAAGGATAAATTCCGTTTGAAGGCAATCGCAAAAATGTTCGAACCTAACTGGGCTGACGCGGCGTCACGTAGCAGGGCAGTACGAGCGTTTTGCAACACAAGGCCCTCAGCAACTGCTCCGCTTTCAGAAGGCGCCCGTTGGCTTTCGGCATAGCCTCCTATACACTGACAAAGCCTGACAGATCGCCACGAGAAGCGGCCGTGGAAGTGGAAAAAGTTGAGCGACAGACAACGGATGAGAGAAGAGCCACGTGACTGGCGCCCCGCTGCGGCGAGACGCCGAAACACGCTTCTCCCGAGCGAAGAAGCATGTTTGGCGTCCTCGCCGCTGCAAAAGCTGTGCGCTGACGTCCAGGTTCCTCGAGAAATGCTCTGTGCTACCAAATCCTCGCGTTCTAAATTTGCGGCCGGGCACTCTATGGGTTCGTCGTTGAACTGCCACACTTTGTGAGTATAGACTATAGAGGAGGCTATGCTTTCCGCGTGTTTGGGCCTCACGTGCGCTCAAGTCTTAAGGAGGAAAGTTCGTGCCGGGGGAGGAGGAGTATCAACCACTGACCTTAAGTTGCAACGGACAAATAATGACCCGCAATGCAAGGACGGTATTAATGAAGGCAAGTGGCGGAGACTCACTCATCTCTCCGAATCTGCCGATGTCCCTGGGGCCGGGGATGAGGAGATGGCGTTTGTACTGGAGCTGGAGGTCGAAGGTGCCGAAGGGGGCTCGCACCGCGTACGACAGGCTGCTGCTGCTGCCGTTGGTGTCGTTGTCACGCGCTTCGAACTGGACACCCAGCAGCAAGCGGGTGCCGTTCTCCCGTCTCCGGAGGTACGCGTCCAACGCCGTCGAGTTCGCCAGAGGCACGGGATCTGCGAACCAGAGTTTGTGTCGCGGGCTGACGGTCTCCACGGGCAGCGCTGAGTCTCAACGTGGACAGCGCCAACCGGGCTGAGTGCCTCAGGATTTGGTACGGTCACGTGTCTAGTGGTCACAATTGTACAACATGGTGGCAGCCAGGTGGGAGTCACTTTCGCCTGGTGAACGGGATGCCAGTCGATCATAAGCCCCTCTACCTCGTTGATGATTCCTCACTGTTTGTATCGTCACCTGTGTGCGTGTATTATTTCGTATTTATGGCTTTTTGCAGACGCGGTATCGTCATCTGCGACAATCAAGAGCAATACATCACGGCCACTTTCGTCATCGTGCGTGGTCTCCAAAGAGGAAATAATGGGTAATGTGTCGAATCCAGGGGCGGATTTAGAGGGGAGGCCCGGATGTCCTGACCCCCCTCTTGATTTTTACATATGTAAAATTTAGGGGGTAAAACAAGGGAGAAGGGGAGGAGGTTCCTAAACATATCGTACGCTGACAAACACCTGACCCCCCCCCCCCCCCCCCCCTCTGGAAATTCCTGCATCCGCCCCTAGATGAATCTACGAGCACGTACCACGTGACAACATCCGTCGTAATGCGTTCCACGCGGCAACGTGTTGTTCCAGAACAAATCTGATTTGATACATTTCGTGTCGGTGCATTAATAGGAGAGACAGAAAACGTCAGAAAGACAAGGAGAGGCGGTGAAGTGATTAGCATACCCGACCGGATATAGGGAGGCCCGGAATTGAAATAGCGGCTCCGCCAAAGATTGTCTTTCGCCATCTTCGTAACTAATTGTTTCATTCGAAGAAGTACGGTTCCTCCGTGCGCACATTCTCGATTACTCTATATAAATGACTTGTTCGTGACGTCGTCGCTCCGTACCAATGTCCTTCTTGCCGAGACAAACAAATTCAGTGGTGCGAAAAACGTGCCGCCGAAGGTAGCGTCCCGGTCCTTCACAATTGCCGCTGATGTGACATCATTGCAAGTCATGCGCGACGTCAGAGTGTATGACGTCACACATGGCTTGCACTAGCTGAATCCATGTGTGACGTCAGTGTAGCGTCTGCGTATGCGCAGTGCCCACAGCAGCGCCACCCTGGTGGCGTGACGTCAAAGAGTCTCGCTCTGTGACGTCAGTAAAATGGTGCGTTTTATTTGAACAAAGTGGAAGCGGAAAAACAAATCACGGGGTCTTTTATGTTATCTCTAAGAAGACTTGAAGGCGAAAGCCCAAGCATCGATGCATTAAAGACAGACACTCCTCTTAATGTGCTGAGTCATCTTTCTTAATATGCTGAGTCATCCGTCTCAATGTGCTGAGTCATCGACTTATTATTTCTTCTCAATTCACTTTAGTTCATCTTAATTCCCTTTAATTCCTCTTAATTAGCTGTGTCGTCCTTAATTAGCTCTCATTACTCTTGCTGCTCTTTAATTCCTGTTAGTTCGCTTTAACTCCCTTTATTTCACATTGACTCCTCTTAATTCGTTTCATAGTCCTCCTTAATTCTATTGATTACTCTTACTTCTCTTAATTACTCTTAATTGACTTTATGTCCTCTTAATTCACTTTGATTCCTCTTCATTGGATCTTTCATTCTTCTTAGTTTCATTCCCTCCAGTTCGCCTGAATGGCCACGTAAACATTTTGGTACTTTTCGTGTCGTCGAGGTGTTTTCGCTCAAGAACTTTGAAGGTCGACTGAACGATGACACATACAAGGCTCTTTCCCTAAAATACGAGAGAGGGTAGGTTCCGTATACGCACCCAAGTCGCCCAGCCGGTCGCAGGCCCTCCGAACGACTTCGCCGAAAGGGTTCGAGGGAGGCGAGAAGGCGAGGCGTCCTCTGGGCGTCGACCCATTGCGCTGCCCCCAGAGGTCCATGGGCTTGGCCATGTCGAAGGATCGCTCCTTGTTGGGGCTGGCGGCGAACGGGGCGACCGACTCCTCCCAGACGCCGTACTGCAGGACCACCATCGCGAGCACCTGGAGCAGCGTGCCCGCCCAGTGCCGTCGGATGCGGTTCATGTACACGTGCTTCCAGAGGACCAGGCTAAACTGGTTCCAGTGGTTCTCCATCGGCTACGCTCCGTGTTGCGAATTTCCTGAGAGAAAGAGTATTGGGTAGAGTTGTGCATATATGCGCGAGTAACATATGGAAATGTCTTTGAACGTCGAAATGTCTACAAAATAAAGCCCCTTTTGCGTTTTTCTTTTCGAGTAACGCATCGCGGAAACCTAAGCCTCTACGCGAATGTCACACAGGAGATGTTGATAAAATGCGAACATATAAGTACATGACGCAACCTGTAGATAAACAAAAATTTCCCGAATTTCCACCAAGCTTAAAAAACAAACAAAAAATATGGCTGCTTGTTGCAATAATTTTGGGGGGAAAAAATTGTGACCGAAAAATGCAATTTGCTTTTCCTGCTTGCTGATTTTCTTTTTTTCATTGAAATAAATGTTACATTTCCCGCATGGAATTTCTTTGTTTGACTGCCGTGAACGTCGGTTCATGCGTATTAGAATTTCGTTTCTATCCTCTCATCCATGCAACGTCATCAAATTCCGCATTCTATCACCAGCGTAATCGGGCGGAAAAACAGGGTTTCGCTTTCTCGGTCGGACCTCGTAGGTAGTGTCAGATGGACAACCTACGAGGCATTGAAATCACGAATAGCGCGAAGGACAGAGATCAGCTGGCTTTATAGTCTCGTCTGCTTGTACCACCGCAGACAATATCGGCAAGTTCCAGCTACGGAGCCGCCACCCTTGTGGCCTCCTCCCGAAACACCACTCGGGTGATTGATTTCGCTTTGTATACGGTGGGAAAACGTGAAAGCGGTGCTTATGAACAAATAAAGTTAAATCAATTATTAGCACAGACAGGACAGATACTAAGCGTCGCCAGTGCGCTAAATAGAGCTCCCGTGACCTCTATGTTTCTTTTCCAGTTGGGTGAGACGACACTTCCTGCACACGATCGGCTCGAGCGCTTCCTTTCCCCAGTAGCAACGCGATACGTCTTGTTTGGGGTGGTGATCGCGTCGTTCAACAAGCAGAGAACCACAGATTTCTTTCACTTTACACGTTACTGGCGTCTACTACCGGCACTGCGGAATGATCACCCTCCTGACCGCCATGTTGGCGTGATCAGCGCCTCTCCTATACTCGCTGGAACTGGCGCATAAGCTGAAACACCCGATTCGGCCTTCGTTTTCTGCGGTCCCCACCAGCACATGTTCTCTCTCAGTTTGTCAAACAGTCCCAAGTACTTGACCTCCCTTTAGCGTTCCATAGTCCTACTTCGTTTCGTAATATACGTTCCGACCGCAGCCTAGGATCAAAAAAAGCCAATCAAATAGGGCCAAAGTGCGTCGTAACGGCCCTCGTAGTCTTTGGGCGTTTGCTATGAGAAGCGCAAGTCCGTCTGCTCCTTTTGCAGTGGTTGTGGTGACGTCAGAATGCTGAGCTCTGATTGGCTATGATTGAAGGACTAAGGGTAGACGTCAAAGCAAGCTAGCTGCCCTCGAGGTTTACCCACTGTCCTTCCCTCGGAAGAGCCCACAAGAGCTCGGCGTCTTTCTGACGTCATCACAACCCCCGCAAAAGGGGGCAGACGGACTTGCGCTACGTATACACCTTTCCAAAAAACACTCGACCCCAGGGGCCACAAACTGTTTTCGAGCCCAGTCACTGAGTTTGAGGCTAGACTCTCACCGGCGTCCCTCCTAACCCTAACCGAGCGGACTGTGATTTCAATAGGCGCAGCCTGCGTAGGCGCAGTTTCAAACGCTGTTGGCGGCTAAATTCTCGCTTTTTCCCGCAATATTTTGTGTTTCATGGTACATGTATTTTCCCGAGGGCATTGAGAAAGCATTGTGCCACACTAAAAAAAAACAAAAAAAAACTGTAAACCGTTTTTGTTGGGTACGCGCGCGACAGAACGAGTGCGACTCGAATGTATAGTTCTAGTTATTTGTTTTTTTCTTACGATCAGTTTTGACGACGCCGCGGGATTCGCCGCATGTGAAGCGACAAAGCGCTTTGCTGTCAAAAATAAATTACAACAGAAGACGGCCGAAAGGCATGCATTTTTCACGCTCACAAATAACATGTTTACCGATGGACAGGACACGGAAGTGGTAACATTAGAACAATATATCGTACATACCACACGATGCAGCGTTATCCAAAAAGAATTTATTTGAGAAAGATCTCAAATAACACAGTCACAGTCGACGACAGTCACATCTTGACGATCGGACGGAATCCGAGATGACTTCGTTTGGGGCGCGTTTCGGGGAGAGCTTCCCTTTTTTCACAACCGCACCAAGGCAAAGAAACAAACGCGACTGACCCGTTTCTCACCCCAACCCGGGCAACTATTTTTGGAGATGACTGAGGATTCTACGCGGATTATCTCTGGGAGGGGGGAGAACAATGTTCGCAAAATCGCGTCGAGGGTCGTTCGACGTCCTTCACCTGCTTCGTTTTCCGTGAATGTCGAGCAGAAAAGCTTGAATGACAGGCACTTACTAGCCTTATTTCTCACAATGGAAGATAACACAAGAAGGGTTGGCAGCACGCATAAAAAAATTAAGTGGAAACTTTCAAGAACGCGAGAAAATGTCGAATGCAAAACGGCTAAAATGCATGTAGAGAACCGCGCTGAGCGGGTCTTCACAGTCCCAGAGAGTGGCAGAAAACTTCTAGCTGATAGAGGGCGCGAGAGTCGCACCAGCCGCATCAGCATCAGCAACATGGCGGCGGCCTAGGAGCGTTTTTTGGAAAGGTGTATAGCATGCAGAGCGAACGCTGGAGACGAAGTCGCCTCCTCTCCAGCGTTTGCTCTGCTTAAGTGACAAGAGGTGGGAGGAGCCTCCACTTTAACTCTTAACCTGTCACCGACTAGATCACCGGCTCAAATAATCACACTCAAAAAAGATCGTGGATCGTGGGGACGATCGCCATGACGATACGTTTTCAGAGCTGCTGGATTGGCCTCATTGAGTCGTAAGGTTAGCTGCGATCGGAGTTCGAGCGAAGCAGATTGTAGTTTGGACCACCATCTCTCCCTCCCTAAAGAAACGGGCAGGTGCTGCAAACGAGCGGGACGGACTGTTTCTGCTCCTATTGTCCACGATATGTTACTTGCCCCCTGTGTTATGCACATACGTTAAACGAGATGATGAATCGCGGGATAAGGAAAGGGACACGTCTCGCTTACTTGGCCGTTCCAGGAATCTGCTTCCGCGAGCGCACCGGCGCGTGGCATGCGAGCGCTTTGCCTTCTCCTTTTTCTTCTTTCCGTCTCCTTCGTGGCGCGCTATCTGAAGTGGAACAGAAAAATTATCGCGGAGTACATCATAACTAAATGTGAGAGCAATAGCATCGTGCCAGTGCGATAATAGTAGAATTATAAGCATTTTGGGAGCGAAAAATATCTCATTCACTCGTGGTTGTCTTTTTCGAGTGTCTGTGTTGCACTTAGGGTGCCTTTATGCGCGCTTTGCTTAAGGTGGAGACATCTGTCCATTTTTTCCCAGACTTTATTTTTATTTCTTATTTATTTTTTGTTCAGAAGCGCGTGAAAGAGCGTGTCCCTGCACGCGTTTGTGGCGCTGGCTGTGGTACGGTGACATTTTGGTTTCGTCGATTTCTTTGTATTTGACCCGTGATCGCCTGCGGTCGGCATGGGGTACTACAAAGGATGGCATCACCCTAAACAGAAGGACATTGTGGCACCCTAGTTGCACTTACCCAAAGAAGACACTGGCGAAGAATCTGAATGGTTAGATCACGTGATAGCGCGGCTATAAACCCAAATGGAAGATCAAGAGTCTCTATACTTGTGCGAGATGAAGTACATCACCCTGAGCTTGACCTTTCGGACCTCTGTTCACCGTCTGAAGAGTATGTTGGAGTGACGATCAGAATGGGAAAGAATGAAACGACAATTGTATCAGCGTACGTCACGCCACAAGGCCTCTGGGACACAAAGCCACTTGAAAAAATAAGTAACAGAAGCCGAGGAAACTTAATTATTTATGGAGACGTCAATGCTCACAATGGAATATGGGGTGGCACTCGCACGGATGCGCGAGGACGTCAGATAGAGACAACGGCAGCAGCGTTCAATCTCCTAGCTCTCAACGACGGATCGGCTACATTCTGCCGACGGCACACAAAGGCGAGCACCCTGGACATAACGCTGGTCTCGGCAGTAATGGACGCTCTCTGGACTGTGGAGCCGGACGCGGGCGGAAGTGACCATTTTCCAATCAACGTGATACACCCCAGAGTGGCTCCGAAGACCATCAAGGAGTGCAAGGTGGTTAACTGGGACCTTTTTCGTCAATACTTCACTTCCGCCGCAGATAGTAAAAGCTATACAGACATCACTACTTGCATTGCGGAGTGTTTGCAACGCGCAACCCGCATTGTTAAGATTCCAGCGACACGTCCTACACCTGACCTTGAGTGGCTTAATCTCCGAGCCGCTCGACGACAAGCACAACAAAGGGCACTGCATACGGACGCCTTATGGGATTGGGCACGATACAACCGCATAGATGCTTGCTTCCGTCACCACACAAAAAAGCTGTAAAAGTGGCAGTGGAGTAGTGACTGTGCTTCGCTGAGTGGCCCTGGGGGAGGAAGACGGGCGTGGGGGCTCGTTCGAGCTCTTAAAGGGGCCAAAATTTCGCGACATCCCATTACAACACTTGCAACCAAGACAGGTCAAACCATGATTGAAGTGGCGGAGCATCTGGCGGACGAGTTTGCTCGGTCCTCTACTGCACAGCCTGTACACCAGCAAACATTGAATGCCCCGCAGTTCACCAGTGTCCCTCCAGACAGCGAGAGCACATTGGCCATCTACGCCGACTTCACTTTGGCAGAGCTTACGCACGCACTTGATTACACTAGAAGGAAGAGCGCTCCAGGTCCTGACGGTATAACGTATCAGTCTCTCCGAAATATAGCCCCAGATTATCACCCCGACATTCTCGAGAAACTGAACGCCATCTGGAAAGATGGGACACTCCCAAATACATGGAAAGAGTCAATAATCATCCCAATACCTAAACAAGGAAAACCATTGGACGAAATCTCATCCTGCAGGCCTGTAACGTTAACAAGCTGCCTTGGAAAACTCCTAGGACGCATGGTTCTTTGGCGCCTCGCGTGGCTTCTAGATCGAGCGAATGCTTTCCCACCTTCGTTGGCGGGCTTTCGAGCAAGGAGGTGCACAGCCGATGCGATAGGAGACCTCGTGTCGACCCTAGAAGAAGCCAAATCCACTGGCCGAATGGTGCACGGCAGGTCTTTCTAGACATTAGTCGTGCGTTCGACACACTGCCTCATTCTATCATCATCCAGCGACTCGAGTACTTTGGTATCTGTGGCCGAATCCTCACATTCATAGAGTCGTTCCTCACCGGACGGAGCTTTACTGTCAAGATCCCTGGTGCAACTAGCACTTCACGTCCAATCACCAAAGGTGTTCCCCAAGGCAGCGTACTCAGCCCCTTACTCTTCAACGTGGTGATGGCATCGCTTCCTCAATGCCTTCTGACCAACAACGAGACCCTCCATGTCGGCATGGCAATATACGCCGACGACGTTGCCATGTGGTGCGAGGGTTTCCTCCGAAAGTGCCGTAGCTATCCGAAATCGACTTCAAGTAGCCCTAGATGCTACGGCTCTGATGATTTCAAAACTCGGCCTCTCACTATCAGTGGTAAAAACTGCGTCGCTCCTTTACCGAGTAGGACGAGCACCCGAGCACGCACTGCGGCTAATGATTGCTGGAACTCCTGTTAAGAGAGTTGGTAGTCATCTCTATCTTGGGTTGCAGGTGGATGACCGCGTGACCTGGAGACCTGAGGTTCGGAGGACTTTGGAGCGATGTCGTGAGCTACTACGAGTCATACGACATCTCGGAGGCCCTTCGTGGGGAGCGCCACAACGTACTCTCCTACAACTCTACAAAGGTCTTATAATGTCGAGGCCCCTGTACTCCCTGCCACTCCTAAACATAGGAAGGGCCCAGATTCGGGACATTGACACATTTCTCAGGAAGGCGCTGCGTTGCTGCCTCGGACTTCCACCATCTTCAGCAAACACCCCGACCCTTGTTGCGGCAGAAGAATGGCCTCTATCGTTAAGACTGGAGGAGAGAGCTATGCGTCACATTGCTCGCATTAACAGTGTTCCTGCGGTGGACAATATTAATTCCCACCTGTTGGCCCGTAAAAATTCTCATTTCGGACAGCTGGCATCTCATTTTCAGCACGAGATTGGAGCACCAGGGGAATATTTATATCCACCTCCTCCACATTCAAAGAGAGCGCCCCTGTTGATACAGGAAACACTACCAACTTTCCAACGTAAGGCGAATGTCCCCACGTTAGTCGCCCGATCGATCACGTTCGAACGCCTGGAGGAAGCTTACGGTGATTGGATCCATGTATACACGGACGCCTCAGTCAATGCGATCAAGAAAACAGCAACTGTTGCTAATTTTATTCCCGAAATAGACTTCGAAGTGTCTGGCCGGCTTAACTTCGAGGCATCATCAACTACTGCGGAACTTGTTGCTATCTGGGCAGCGCTTGAGTCCATTAAAAACATCACCCCGCCAACCAAAGCTGTGGTGCTCACGGACTCTAGAGGCGCACTACAACAACTTCAACGCCTCGAGAGGGCCACCCCTCTTTTAAATAGAGTAGCATTAACAGCTGCAACGGTGGAAGACCTTGGCTGGAGTTTGGCTCTGCAGTGGATTCCCTCCCATGTTGGAATTCCCGGTAACGAGAGAACAGACGAGCTAGCTGCGCGGGCTCATAATGACGGTGACCCTACATTCATTTTAGATCGCTTTAATGAGGCACACAGACTTATACGGGATGCCATCCGCAAAAAACACCCCCACACAGGTGTAGCGACAGGAAGACCACCTCCAAGCATCCCACGCAAACTCCCACGTTCAGAGGCATCACTCCTTCGCAGACTTCGAACTGGCTGCCCGCATACCGCAAAGCGTCTCCATATGTACCGCCGCAAGACAGATCCCGGATGCCCAACTTGTGGGGATCCCGAAGGCACTACCCATGCACTACTTTTGTGTCCAACCCATGAGGATCTCCGAAAAGTGCTATTGCGATCCTACGCTGCAGTTGGACTTCCCCACTCCACTGCCCAAGAGCTTTTGAACCCCAGTGGAACGCGGGGAATAGTTGAAAAGGCCTTTCGTGCTCTCCTCCAATATCTCCGGGACAGTGAGCCCTCGGATCGACTCTGATGTTCGCAGACACAAAACAAAACTTACACGACGGATCTAGGACAAGTATTCAATTTTTAAATTCACTTATGCAGTGAATAGGTAGCACATCAAGTTAGCAACATTCTGATGTGGTGCGGAGCCGAGATGGGAACCTCCGCGGTACATTGACGGACTTTGCCATCTCGGATCGGCACTGCGATAGGAGCGGATGCTATCTTCCTGCTCGCTGTGGAGTCATTTTCTCACAAGCCCAATTCTAAACAAGCCCGTTGGCTTTTGGACTACAATGCATCAGATATGTTCGAATTTGTACATAACAATTTATTCTTCCTCTTTCCTTTATTTACCAATCTCACAAAAAGCCAGGTAGCGACTTGCCCCTGACTGGAGGCCCACATATCTCCTGGCTCCCCCCTTTCTCGTCACCCCAAAATAAACAAACAAACAAACAATAGATCACGTGTTAATATTTGTTTTTCTTCGCAAGATCCAAACTGTAGATAATGAGTGAGTTTGGAAATGCTTAACAAAGTAATCGTCTGGACGCTGTAATAAATGTGTGCACGGCGAACCCACTGCGAGTGTAGCCCAATGCAATCCCCCCCCCCCCCCCCCACACACACACACACACGAACAAAAGAAAAAAAAATTGGGGTTTCGGTATGTTTGTACAGCCTTACCGCTGAATTCAGAAACCTCACTCAAACTACACTCAAACTGAAGGGCCCCTCCACTTCCTCGAGGAAGGCGCGAAGGCCGGCGCTGGCCAATCGCGACGGCGGATCCGTCCTCGCGATTGGTCAGCGCCGGCCCTCGCGCCTTCCTCGAGGAAGTGGAGGGGCCCTTCAGTTTGAGTGTAGTTTGAGTGAGGTTTCTGGGAATTCGGCGGTTAGCCTGTCTCAGTGGGCGTCAGGTGTCTCAGCTGTAGATGAGCAATTAATACCCCTGTCAGACGGGCTAGTTTAGTGTCACTACAAGCGAGTGCACTTCAACCCGTCGAAACACACTCCAAGTGTGTTGGTGCTACACGGGAAAACTTAGTGTCACTCCAAAATGATGGCAATAACGATGGGTAAGTAATGGGCACGCTACATACATACGCATTTTTTTCATAAATAACTTTGTCGTCTTATCAGAAACACGTTACCACACATTGTTGCGCTAAGTCACGAGTTTTAATCCATATTTAAATCCAATTTCATCATTACGATCAGCCATTACAAGCCAGTGATACACGTCCGCACGCCGGTACGATACTCTGTTTCACCTTATAATGTACCGCAGAAAAGGCTACAAGCGCGAGCTCCTTGCTCTAGGGCATTTCAAGGCTGCACAAGCTCTCGTGCGTTAAAGGGGCACTGACACATCAAAATCATATTTTTTTTTATTATCCGAAACGATTGAAAACGATGCCGGGACATTACCCTCAAAATTTGAAATTTGGGAATTCAGTATTCGTGAAGTAAAAAAACAATTTCCAAATGCCGAATTCGAAGTTCCCGCGCGATCGGCGCCGGTGCCTTGACGTCAAAAATTGCGGAGACCTGAGAGTCAACGTTCTTTCACCACTCCCTGCTGTTGCCATGGCGACCCAAAGCGAGGAGGAAAGGAGCGAGCGGCGGCGTTCCGGCGGACCGGTTTTAAGCGGTGTCGCCTGTTTTCCGTTGGAGGATACAAATCCAGGAGACGGCACCACAACGAACTCCCGATTTTTGGTATTTCAAAAAGAAGGGCCGTACTGCGTTCGCAATTGCGTTAAAAAACATGTTTTAGGATTGCCGTAATTAAATGTTATAGAGATGTCGCCTACAAAGCTTCTAAATTTCATGATTCTTGACGTCACCGATCAAAAGAAGCGAGGAGGCGAGAGGCGGGAAAATCAAACGCCAAAAATAAAAAGGCGCGCGCGCGCGCGCGGGAAAATTTTTTTTCGCGATGCGGTTTTTTTTGCGCGTCTATGACTGCACCTTGCATCGTTTTAGACAATAAAAATAAATACGACCTTTGGGGTGTCAGTGCCCCTTTAAGAGTAGCTCCCAACGCTATGAGCTCGCGCATCTAGCCTTGTCTGCGGTACAACATAAGGTGAAACGGAGTACAGTTCGAAACGAGCAGAAGTAGGGATTGAACCCAGGATTCCTGGGTTCTGCAGCGCGAGCTTTCGCTCCGCGTGCTCCGAGCTGGTGTGCGCGAGCCCACTCGGCCACTCGCCACTCGCCACAATGAAACATCATGGAGTGTGTGGAGGACGAGCTGGAGGGCAATATTCGCGATGTTGGACAGTGGAAGCGCATGCTTGGGGCACTTTTCTCCGTGAGAGCCCAACGCTTTTCAGGTGAGAGGCAGCTGGACCTGGATGCCGACGCACAGACAAGAATTTCAAGTGACATCGATCAGCAGCTGCAGGCCAATGCCTTCACCCTAGCCACTCTCATGACCGACAACCTACCCGTGATCAGTCGACAACGGTCGACTTCGAAGACACCTCGCCCCATTTGGGCGAGTTCTACTTCAAGCAAGCGTTTTGCGTCTCTCCTGCCACCTTCAGATTCCTGGTGGAGTCGTGCAGGTGCCTCCTGACCTTCGTCGGCCGTCGTGCTGGAAACTAGATTAGCCACTTGTTTTCCTACAACGCACTACTTTCCTGCCAACAGGAAACAAGTACGCTTCTAATATTAGTCCTATCAAAATAATAATTTTACGCAGCGTTAATTTCTTCTATTATTTTAACTCCTTGAACACTGCTATCGAGATTACACACTTGGTCTACCGGAGCGAGCGTAGTGTGCTCCCCGAACTCACTTCATTGGAAGTGTGTTCTTCGGGCAGGGCTGGGGATTGAGCTCAGGATCACTGGGTTCTCCTTCTCCAGCGCGAGCTTCCTCTCCACGTACTCCGATCAGGTGGGCGCTAGCCCACCCGGCTTCGATACAGCTTAATAAAGACACGCTAAAAAAATTGACGTTTACAATTCTCTGAAATGCCGAATTGGAGTGAAGCTCTTGAGGAGAAGGGAGGAAGGGTACGAAGGGGAGGGTATGCCAGCTGCTCCCCCTCCGTACCCTCCCATCCTCCTCTCCTGTTCCCATCCCACTTAGCGTAAAAATATAGCTAAATTTCCCGCTAAATTTAGTCGGGAAATTTTCCCGCTGAATTGACGTGTGACGTCACATGACACGTCATCTGAAATTTTAAGTGTGACGTCACGTGACGTCACACGGGTAAAATGTTTCCTCTAAATTTAGCGGAAAAATTTTCCGCCAAACTTAGCAAAAACTTTTACCGCAAATTTTAGCGGGAACATTTTGCCCTCGTGACGACACGCGTGACGTCACGTGTGACGTCATTTTGGGAAACAGCCCTTAATGCAACGCGCGGTTACGCCGACGCCGCTCAACCCAGAAATGGGTGCCTAGGAGCCTGCACTAAAACAACGTTACATTAATGAACGATTTTTATGCAAATTGAATGATTCTGATCGATCATCGCAAGCCAAGATAAAGAACGAAGCATATCCAACTTTGGCGTTCCGCTTCGTTCCACGGAAGTCTACGAGGAGGCCCTGACACTGCCTAATCAGATCATAATTATAGTGTGGTCTCGAATAGTTACATGCTGAAACAAAAGTAGGCTCCATCATTCGCTGCGAACCAAGATAGCCATGAATGACTGACTGTCGTCGTCTTTTATCAATTCAGCGATCCGCTAATCTTGATTCAGATCAGCCTAAACTCCAAGTCCACCCCAGTATTTTTTTGTTTTTTTTTTTGAAATGCCACTCTTTTACATGTCGTCGCTTTCACGAATTTCTTTTTCTTTATAAAATAAAACTTACGCCACGCTTTCGGTTTCTTTGTTGTTATGTTTTACTGTTGAAACACTCCTACTGATTCCACGCGCTCGATCGAGCGAAGTGAGTTCGTCAAACTCACTCCAAGCCAAGTGTGTTCCTCAGGAAGGAGCCGTGTGCCACACTACAGAAATGACACTAAGGGCGAAGTGCACTCGCTTGTAGTGACACTAAACTAGCCCGTCTGACAGGGGTATTAGCCAGTGCAGTACAACGGCTATCTTTAACGTGCGTCACGCAATAGGGAGTATTCACTGGCGGCCATATCCGTGTGCGCTGCTGCTGAGCGCGTGCTGACGGCGAGCTTCCGCACTCCTTTTGGAGCGTGCATTTAGCGCCATCAAGGTTGCCGGTCTTAGCAGGCTATTAATGGGAGCTCGTTCTGAGCATGCGCTCTAAATATCGCCCTCAAATATGGCGTCCAGTGAATACCTCCTATAAGGATACACGACCACACGCCGGTACGATGCTCATCTAGATCGAAACGGGCAGGGGTGGGGCTCGAGCCCGTAACCCTTGGTTCGGCATGTAATTGGCCTTAAAGGAACGTAAGCCGGTGTGAAAGCCGCCGCATCACGTTGGTCTCTATTTCTCAATCACACATTCTCTTTCTTTCTATGAGCATCTGCGGACGACAAGACACGTGAAACAGAGAGAGAGAGAGACTAAACATTTTTATTCAGCTCTTTTAGTCCAGGACGTCGGTCTGAGACGTGTGGAGGAGGAATGGGTCACCCTTATTAGGCAGTGATGTTCCAATTCATCTCCATTATTTTTAAGACAGAATGTGGATGAAGACAGAGGTTGGCATTAAAGGGGCCATGAAATGAATTTTGGGTTGGGATGAATGATTTTAAATTGGGACTTTACTAATCGCATATCGTTTAGTTGGCCAAAAGAAAGAGGCTAGAAAGTCAAAAGCCAGGGGGGCTATGTTGCGCTTTTCGCACTCCCAGGAGACTAGGGAGAGGGAAGTGACGTCAACGACACAGCAAACGCAGATTGGATGTTGATTTCGTTTTCTTCTGTCAACATCCAATCTGCATTTGCTGTGTCGTTGACGTCACTTTCCTCTTCCAAGTCTCCTGGGAGTTCAAAAAGCGCAACATAGCCCCCCAGCTTTTCGGTACGAACATTTGAAAATATAGCGGACTATTTTGTACCTTCTTGCCTTCGAAACCTCTCCGCCTTTTCGATACATCCGCGGTTCCAAAAGCGCGTCATCGGCGCCAAATTGACGTCAGCAGAGCCCAGCTCGCGCATTGGACACGAGAACTGCGTCACTCGGACGTATGCGCTCGTCAACAATCAATCCGTCGACGAATATTTGGATACGCGTTCGTGGTCAATGAGTGCCTTGACGGAACTTATTGTTACTGGCGAATGACAAGTTCTATGGTGTGCATAAAAAGCACGGTGGAACCTAGAGCCACTCTATATGGCAGCGTAGCTGCCAGAGTAGCGACACGACGCAAAATCATCTAGATGCACGACGTCAGAAGCGCTGATAGTGATCTCCATTTTGGGCCTGGGAGGTTGCCATGGTAACCGTGCTTCTAGCGACGTCGGGGGGCAACCTTTGTAGTCTAGTTGATATCTCCATTCGTTCATTTAAATGGGGTGTAAAACGCTTGGCATCGCGGTACGCCAAGAACCTCTGGAGGAACGGTGCCTGTTTTTTCAGCCCGGGGACTGTCGGGCGACGAGAGCTGCTATGGTATTGTACGTGCACGGACAAGGCGAGTGGTTTTCAGTGCCGCCGGGATGGCGGCCGCTTCATGGGACGAACGTACCGTCCTAGTACTTTCGGACTTCGCTCCGATGGAACAAAATCCGATTACGCCGGCCACGACAGGACGATTGGCTCGAAACATGACTGCTGCTCGACTGCCCCATAGTGAGCGAGTATATATGTTTAGCATCCTACTTCTTCAAGACCCGATCATCCCTTCAAGATGAGATTTTCTCACCGACTGGTGAGGAGCGACGTCGATGGGGTTCAACCAAGAAGGACGGCATGGTGGTCTCTAGGGAACTGTTGACGCCATCAAAAGAGACGGACGCCGGATATGAGGTGGTCTTGCCGACAGGCCAAATTGTCGTTCGAAAGTTTACCGGCATTCAAAAAGTCAATATTTTTATGTGGTCTAGCACACATATCCGTATTGAAGGGGACACGAAATTATTTTTAAACCTCTTCTTCCTTACCTGTGATCCTCAACTCAGAAGAGAACTGTGAAATCACGCAGTCGTGACATGCTAGGGCACCGGTGCGATGATTCCAAGCTTTCACCGTGCTTCTTAGGCACACCGTAGAACTTGGCATTCGCAAGTGATGATAAGTTCCGTTAGGGCCCTCATTTGCCAGGAACGCGAATTCAAATATCCATGGACGAATTGATTGCTGACGAGCGCATACATCCGAGCGACGCAGTTTTCGCGTCCAATGCGTGAGTTGGGGTCGGCTGACGTCATTTTGGCCTTTGTAGGCATTGTAAAGAGGATATTTAGAACCATACACACATGATGACAACGTCAGAGCACACTGATATTAAGGAGCACAAAACGGGCCCAGCTACAGAAAATAAATATTACACTCGTAAGAAATTGATACGTCTGTAACTTGTTAATTACAAAGACGAACACACCTCTGAGCATCTAAGTTTAATAGTATGTGTTGATGCATTGTCATATAGCAGGACATTTCACATACGTCACTTGAGCAAACGCCAGTTTTTCACTTGAAAAACAAACCAAAAAACACTGCCATCAAATACAAGCTATTGCAACGAAAGCAAGTTATATTAATATCTTCAGAACTGCCAATTCGTAAAATTGGCGATTAGTACAAAAGGTTAAAGATCGCAGGAGCTTCCTCGCTAAGAAATGCTGTGATTATTGGGTGACCCATGACTGAAACAATTTCCCCTAGGCCCTACACGCGCCGTATACCTTGCATTATGATTCTCAGAAATTCAGACTTTCAAAGGAAGCTAGAAAAATGCGAAAATTTTATCCTAAAAACTATGTGGAGCCCAAGTTCGTCTGCTTCTTTTTGCAGGGGTTGTGGTGACGTCAGAACGCAGAGCTCTGATTGGCTATTCTGATTAAAGGATAGTGGGTAGACCTAAAAGCAAGCTGCCTTGAGGTCTACCCACTATTCTTTATTCAGAACCAATCAGAGCTCGGCGTCCTGACGTTACCACAACCCCTACTAAAAGAGGTGGTTGCGCTTACGCTGCGATATCGTAAAATCGTTGCCTACTTGGGAGCTGTGTGAATATTCATACAGCGTGTAGTTGGTCAGCCATTTCAAAGTTGCGACGAGTCACTCGCTGTACATGAGCAATTCAGCCAATGCAATATAACCGCTAGCCTGGCCGGGGTCTATATGTCTTTAACGTGCACCACGCAGCAGTGATACACAACCGCAGGCCGGTACGATGCTCATCCAGATCGAAACGAGCAGGGGTGGGGATTGAACCCAGGTTCCCTGGTTCATAAGTACAAAACGTAAACATCGCAAAAGCTTCCTCGCTAGAACTTTCTGATCATGCGGTTACCTAAGGCAAAAACAAATTTCCCAAGACCCAACATGAGACGCATAGATTTCGCATCGATTCTCAGACACTCTAACGTTCAAATAAAGCTGAGAATGCGAAAATTGCATGCTAAATGTCTTATCGATCCTCAAACACATCCGGAAGCCCGAGCACAGGTAAGGCGATATTAATGATTCTGTCGCACAGGTGCTAATATCCAGAGCGATCTTGCACAGAAAGGGTATAAAGTATCACTATTTCAGATCTTCACGTTATACCTAGGTGAGAAAGCACGAAGAAGCCCTAAATCGTCGGCAAGCTGCGGCACATCACGACTACGGGCACCGAACAAACTCGCATCCACCATCTCTGGGCGCTGCCATCTTACCGATGACATCACGGCTCTTGAGAAGTCACGTGACGAGTCGTCACTCGGTTGCTACGGGAACCGAGCCAGCTCGGCTCGTTGCTATGGTACCGCGTGTGACCAATCGCAGTGAGAGGCGGCACAGGGAAAAGCGTGGCGCTACTCTGGCAGCTACGCTGCCATATCGAGTGGCTCTAGTGGAACCTAGGAGTCATCGCACCGGTGCCGAAGGAATGTCACGACCACGTGATTTCACAATTCGCATTTGAGTTGAGGATTAAAGCTAAGAAGGAAGAAGTAGGAAAATCGTTTCATGGGACCCCTTTAAAGGGGCCATGAAAGGATTTTTCAACTTCTTCCTTCGTAGCTTTCCACTTCAACTCGGAAGCGAAATGAGAAATCACGCGGTCCTGTCGTGGTTGGGCACCGGTACGATGAGTCAAAGCTTCCACCGTCCTTTCGAAGCACACCATGGAACTCGCCATTCGCGACCGATGATAAGTTCCGTCGGGGTATTTGTTTTCCACGAACGCTAATCTAAATATTCGTCGATAGATTGATGCGTGAGCTGGGTTCGGCTGACGTGCTTCGGGTACCGCCAATGTATCTTGCTGAAATGCGAAAAGCTTTCGAACGGAAGGAGCTACGAATAGTCAGCCATATTGTCGAACTTTCCTACCCGGAAAACAGGCTTTTGACTTAACACCTTCTTTCCCTTGGCTTACCAAACGGTACGCGATTCGCAAGATTCCAAATCTAAAATTATTTATCCCAGCCCAAGATTAATTTCATGGTCCCTTTAAGGTAATGAGTTTTTTTTTTTTTTTTTCTTTCAGAAACTGCGATCTTGATTCGGGGCTTCTTTTTTTTTTCCCCCCTTATTTTTGTTGCTCCTAAGATGAAAGTCTTCTCTTTCACTCTATTCTTGTGAGCTTTTCGTCTCTCGTTAAATTTAACCACAGCAGCAAAAGAACTCCGTCCCGGTGGTCGTCGTCGTTGTGTCTTTGCTATATTACCGGCTAAACGCGCTCGATTAACTCCATCGGATGTAGCGTCGACTACAGACGGACGTAATGTGAAACCAATTGTAATTAAGTGTCTAGACGGAGTCATAAGTCTAGAAGAGAGAGTCGTAAAAAGAGTCGGCAAAACTTCGTACTTCTCTCAAGCCGACCGCAGCAAAGGCTAGCAGCGCTGCAACTGTACCCGCTGGAAACGAACCGTCGAACGTCCTGAGTTCCTCTACTCCAAAGCTCTTACCTATCCATCTGGCAAGAAGCGCCAACTTCTAGCCAGTTTAAAGCTCGCGCGGTTATGACCAGGTACGAGCAGAGGGTTCTGGTCAGGAAAGGGACACTCACTTAATTAAGCGACGCTAAAGCGTCAAATTCGCCGTGCCGTTCGGTTAAAATAGAAATCTCGTTGACCTCGTCAAAGTGTGCATTAAAAACAGAACACCTGTCGTTCTCGCTTCTTGTGTTACGAACTCCCAAGCTACTTTAAATGTATGCGAAGCGCCCGAATATGCATCGGAACAGCACCGAAATTCTTCGCCCCGCGCGGTCTATGCTCGCGATGTCTCCTTGGCTTTTCCCTAAGCGAGCGTCACGCGCCGATTAGAACCGATTAAGGGTGACTTTCGGCGACCCTTGCATTGTCCAGCTCGCTTTCTAAAGAGCTCGGCGTTTACGAAGCTTGTGGACCGGACTCTATGTCACTTTCCTCGACCGAAAGTGGGGTCGAGACGGGTGGGACACGAAAGCTGGGCCGGCTTGCTGAGAAAAAGCGTTTTAGCTGAGACTGGGCGAAAGAAAGCACTGCCGAAGCCAGCGCACCAGCTGAGCTGGACTAAAAAAAACCGCGTCTCAAGACGCTCGCGCGCCCCAACCTTTGAAGTGCTTTCCTTTACCCAGACTAGGGTGCCTTTATGTGCGCTTTGCTTAGGGTGGTGACATCTCGCCATTTTGTCTCACACGTTTATTTTTATTTTTTGTTCAGAAGCGCGTGAAAGAGCGTGGCCCTGCACGCGTTTGTGGCGTTGACTGTATTATGGCGACATTTTGTTTTCGTTGATTTCTTTGTATTTTCCCCGTGAGCGCGTGCTGTCGGCATTGGGTACTACAAAGGGTGGCATCACCCTAAACAGAAGGACATTGAGGCACCCCAACCCAGACCATAGTGTCCTATATAGTGACAAAGCCTGGCAGATCGCCACAAGAAGCGGCCGCCGAAACGGAAAAGGTGGAGCGGTAGACAACGGATGAGAGGAGAGCCACGTGACTGGCGCCTCGCTGCGGCGAGGCGCTGAAACGCAGCGTCTCGCCGCTGCCGCGAGACGCGAGGACCCGAAAGTGTGTTTTGGGTCTTCGTCGCTGCAAAAGCTGTGCGCTGACTTCAAGATTCCCCGAGAAATGGCTCTCTGATGCTCTGTAGTCTGTGCTATACCAGATCCTCAAGCTCCAAATCTGCGACAGGGCACCCTATGGCTCCGTCGTCAAACTGCCAGGCTTTGTGAGTATAGAGGAGGCTATGCCCAGACACAGCTGAGACGCTGTTCTAGCAAGCCGGCGCTGATTACAGCGTTCTTCTGGGAGCGGTCATAAGTTAGACACGTTACTCGAAAAAGTAATCGATTACCAGTATAATTACTCTTTCTTAAAAGCTCTTTGATTAGATTACTCGATTACGTAAGACGAAAAGGTTTTTGGACGTTACTTGAAAACCGATACTGCACCGAACTTCCGATTTGCCAAATGACAGTTTTCTGCCGGCTTGAAAGCGGGTATTTCGTACTGTCGATGTTTGGACTAAAATCCCCAATTTCTGACGTCCTTATCCTCCTAACAAAAGGTAAGGGCACAAACGAGGTGGTGGTGGTTAAACATTTCGAAAAAAAAAAAAACCCGAGACCGGGACAGTAAGGGACGGACAAACACAAAGTCTCCAAAGACTTAGACTTTGTGTTTGTCCGTCCCTTATTGTCCCAGTCTCGGGTTTTTTTCGGAATGGTTATCTTCATAATCCACCAATTTTGGTAAACCATACTCCTGTTGAAGACAGTGGGTCGATGATTCCTGGGAAGTAAACCTGTAGGAACAAAGTGCTCGGTTAGGTTTGTGGTTACTTCTTAGTAAACATAACAACATGTTTTTCGAGGCGAGGACAGGGAAGTTGCGAACGAGGGAGTACAGAGCGAAATATCGGGACATGTATAGATACAGTGTGTGCAGCATGTGGGTGTGAAAAGGAGGTGGCTGAACACTTCATACTTTACTGTAAAGGATTTCATTCTGCTGTTAGTTGGTCAAGCTGATACCGAATAACTACAGGTTGTGGGTTTTCAAAGCAGCAACGGATACGTACGCTTTGGAAAAACGAAGATCCCAAAAACGCAGGTTGTCGGACTGCTGTCATAAGTCGAAGGAAAAATTAAGATTTTCGTATTCTTTCCCTTTCGACTAGTAGGGCCAAAACTGGGTGCAACGGATTACGAAAAGGCGACGCCGTCAGTCGGATTGAAACATCCGGTTGCGGAGAACAGTAAATTGAACGATTGTGCTTAATGGCGATATGAAATTGTTTGCCCTTTTCTATGAAATCAGAATTTCATCGTAGATTGGATAGTTGCTGGATTTAGAAGCTTTGGCTAGGTGGCGCAAGCTACCACCCGATTAAAAGGGTTCAGCGTATTCATCCATCCATCCATTCTCCCCATTTTCGGGGCAATGTCGAAAGCGCAATTGAACAAATTAAATTAATTATCTTTGCAAAAGCCAAACTAACAACACAACTACTTTTATGGTACTTGAAAAAAAAATCTACCTGTTTTTTTTTTTTTTAACATATTCTAAAGGCGATCGAAATGCATCGAAATTATAGGTCATCTGTTACGTCATGGTGTCATATGTCGTCACGTGACAATCGAGAAATTACGCAGTTACGTGAGATTACATCACGTGGCCACGTAGCGTGACATAACAGTGTCAAATGACGTCACAATTTCACTTTACGCGCCTCAGCGGCAGTGTCACGTAAAAAGATAACCCGAAAGTTTTCACTCTTACGACTCCTCGCCGTTCCAGCATCGCAGTCCGACAATGACTGTGGTCAACATCTTTACATCATCAGCCTGATGTCACCATCGAGGTACAGTCGGGGAAAAAAGTCTCCAGTCTGCGACTGAAAGGCATTGCTCTGCCATCTGCCGGCAGGTCGCCTGGTTTCGAGGTCACAGAAAAGCGCATGCGCGTCCTACTGTTCCTGCCAACATGTGCGCCTTCCCGCTCTTCTGCGGCGCGGTGCCTAACTCGGAATCGGGCGCGTGGTGGGCGCGTGGTACCGCCTCGGAGATAGCGCTTACTGACATGGCACCAAAAAAAGCAAGAAGTCACGGCAGCTCAACTGAGCGATAAGGTGAACTGGTTATAAAGCAAGGTGCGCTGACACGGCGAAATACGGTGCAATGCTCAAGGCGGTATCTCGAGTTTCGGAATGTGTAGCAGACGCTCGTCAGCCGCCAGCGCTATCTCCGATGCGGTACCACGTTCCCGATTCCTAGTTAGGTGCTGTGCCGCAGAACAGCGGGAAAACACACATGTTTGCAGGCAAAGTAGGACGTGCATGCGCTTTTATGTGATCTCGAAACCAGGCGACCCGCTAGCGGATGGCATGAGCAATGCGTTTCAGCCGCAGCTCGCTCGTCCTGAGGACTTTTGTCCCCGACTGTACATTCCATGCATGAACATAAGAACGCTAAGACCCTTCCATATAAATGCTACGCGTTTAAAACGAGCTATAAGGTCGTGAATAGTCCGCGTATTTCCTCGCAATTCCGACGTGTCAAGGGAGCCTCTGGCTCAGTGGGTGTTGCGTGTCGGTCCTCTAATGTGTCACACCTGCATCAAATGCTCGCGTCAACAGACAGCCGTGAATGCCGACATTATTGTCCTTTGTTTGCTCCAGTCCTATTTGGCTCCTTGTCCGGGTCTACGCTCCGAGAAGCGTGCCCTCCAGAATCGAGCGGTTCTGTCGATTTTCCGCCGGACGCATCCCCTCCAGTTTCCTGGTATCGCGTGCGTTGATTGAACGCCCAGTCGCCAACAGTTCAGACTCAATCGATCGAGTTGGGAACGGCGCTTTGATCACGCTCGAAATTGCACTTCATTTATGACGTCGTGACACAATACACGCCATGAACTGAAGGACACAGAAGAAGAAGAACAGGGGGTGTAGAATATTTAATATCTTTTTATAGGGGGTTAATTATGAGAAAGGGAAGGCGAACCGGAGTGACACAGGTGCGGCAAAAGAGTCGTGGCCTTTGCCGTGCGTTGCCACGGCAGCCTTTGTGTTGGCGGGGACGCTGGCCGGTCACTCCTGCTTTTGTACGAGAGGCCTGGAAGTTCTGCTGAATGGATTTTTCATCACGTACTACGTCGGAGAATAGTCATTAGAGAGAAAATTCACGAAACTCGGGGTGTCTAAATTTGTGAAAGCTACGCAATGCTACTACTACAACTACTACTACTAATAATAATACTAATATTAATAATAATAATAAGAAGAAAAAGAAGATTGTGTACGTTTGGTTATACAGCCAGAATTTAGTGAGCCTCAATGGGTGTCTGGCAGAGATGGCAAAATTACTTTAAAAAAGTAATCAAATTACATGACTAATTACTTTTCAGAAAACTGAAAAATTGTACTTAAATTACATTGCAAATTACCTCACACTAAAAATAATGATTACATTGCAATTACATTTCAATTACTTTCCAAAAGTAGTGAAATTGTTTGACATTACTTTTCAATACTTTGAGGCAGTAATTTCTGCTAATAATATTTACAGTATATGTACAAAAAACACAGATCTTCCTACTTGCACCGCAGCATCCTTATGGGCCTCAGAGTGAAGCATAGTTAACAGTTGTTTTGCTGGCGCACACGGCATAAATGTTAAACATGATTAGCAGGTTTTTGTTTAGATGTGACTCAGACAGTAGACGCACCGGTTTCGCTGTTCATTCAACGGTAAAAGCCCTCAACTAAAAAAAAAAAAAAATATATTTTTTTTTGTACGGCGTTATATGGAGAGCTGGCGCAGTCTAATTTCATTCTCCGAAGAGCAGTAGTTGACGTATTCCCGGTTATCCCTCTCAAGGAGTATAGCTCCCAAACACCCGAAGAGCCCAAGTTATTGCGCCTTGTCACACAAGTGGGCGTTGTCACACAAATACACCCGCCGGCAATATGAAGGTGAACACCTTACCTGGTTTCTTGCCTGTTTTACGGCTCCCTAAAGCTATATTAACTCTCAACGTCTCAAACGGTACGCGGCTTGGGGTCTAAACTCTGCGTTCTAGCTCTCTTCTGGAACAGACCTTGTTCCAAAACTTGCAGGAGCGTCAAAAACAAGAAGAGGGCTGTTCACCTTCATATACCGCTCATGGGTGTACGCTAGGCAGGAGCGTCGCCAGTTGAGGAAAGGGATGGCCCGAGTTTTCCTTGAGTGCGTACTTTCCAAACAAACCGGTGGCGATATTCGATTGTAGACTTATTACTGAATAGACTTTGCAAGGAAAGGCAGCCAAGCATACCGCGAGTGGCATCTGCTTTGCTCAATTCTCGTCTTTTCCCACAACAAAAATCACCTTTACTGCCAGGGATACGCACTAGGGTCATTGACAAGGCATTCGGGATCGACAATTCATTCCGGTCGTTTGTTGTTCACGACGGTCGAAGCTTACGGTTTGATCTTACTTGACGAAATAGCAGGAAGGATCCGTTTGTCCTGTCCTCTTAGTTTTAAAGATATGTTGACGTCACTGGTGATCTGATCTTCGTCTTGTGGCCTATAAGCCGTTCATCCCTAAGCTGACATTGCGGTGGAAGCTACGTGCTCTTTGGGAGAGTTACACGTCTATATTCCGCCTCGTAACCAAGCTCTCGTTCCTTCCTACGCGCAGAGAAAGTTACGGGTCAGGTGATCAAAGGAAGGTGGTTGGTTGGTTCTGGCGAGCTCGTAGCTCCCACCGCACTGTCATCTTAAGGCCCGTTCACACTCTTGCGACCGAGTACGACTGAGAGAGACGAGATCTCTTACAACTTCTTAAATGTTTCTAGAATGAGGGAACACACTGACATTGTGGCGCCATCTATGCGGTGACCCTGGAACTGCATTTCACAAAAGCGAAGGTTTTGCGGGATTTCCGAGGTCAAATGTGCGTAATACCCATAGGAAGGCTCGTTTATAACATTTACAAAAGCTTTTCGAGCCAAAAAAGAAAGGATATTGCGCGAGAAATAACAGAAAATATGCCGGACCGCCGAGTTTACACTGCTTCCCAATAGATGGCGCCAGTGTGTTCTCTGGTTTAAGAAGTTTTAAGGAACCCAGGTTTAAGAGGTCGCAAGCAGTCGCAAGAGTGTGAACGGGCCTTTAGGGGTGAGCGAAGTATAGTATCGTCGGGATGACGTGACGACGTGAATATGTCTTGCCTGGGGTTCGTGAGCCGTGGCCTTCCAGCGGTGTCTACACGTAAGGTTTTCTCTCCTTCGCCTTTCCAGCCCACTTTTGTGCGTCTTTCGAGTTCTTCGTACGAAGCTTCGCGCTCAAATGGTCGTCGTTTATTTTCTCTGATGTTTCTTTCACGACATTTCACCAAGGAAAATATTTTTCTCCTTTTCTTAAAGCTTGCAAACAAACTTTCTTATTTTGGTACAAAAGTAATTTCGAAAGTTATGAGTAATTTTATCGAAATTACTACGTGAAAGTAATTCATTACGTTACTAAATTACCAGCCAAGGGAAGTGATGCATTATATTACTCCTCACCACGAAAAGTACTTTAATTAGTGTAATTTCATTACATTAATGTCATTAATGTGATTACTCTGGTACAAATGAGTATGCTCAGGGTTCGAGCTTCGTTATAGACTGCCCACTAAGGAGGAAATCAAGATAAATTTATCACAAATTCCCGGTAGCATGTTTATTCCTCTAATCGTACGTATGTTTGTTCAAACCTTAGCAGCTTTTTTGGTGTAGATGCAAGGTTCTTTAAAGCGTAAACATAAAAAAACCTCCGTGAAATTATTTTTTGTTATACTTTTCGTGTTTACTTAAAAAAATGTTTTCCGGAACGTCAAATGATCTTTTTTTTTCTTTATTCTGATAAGGCTTAACTATAGTTCAATGTATTGAAGCATACTATTTTTTTTTTTTTTTTCAGTTAATAGAATTTAGGTCACAGTCGTCCCACCACGCCACCGCAATTGACGAAAAAGTTTGCAGCCTCCTCCGCGCACGGCCCGGCGAGCTTAGAATGACGTTTCCAATTTTATCATTTCCGAGTATTTCGACGGCATCATTCTCCTCGCCTCAATACCCCCCCATTCAAAAAAAAAAAAAAAAAAAAAAAGTATCGCGGCCTAGCGAACAACTACCCCCCGCACCCGATAGTAAGCCATCAACAGGTGGCGCTAAGGTTCCGTAAAGACGTTTCAAACACCCACCGCTCGCCGCCGACAACCACGCCGCCACTACGGTCCGCCCTACACACACGCACACACGCACGCGCGCGCTCGCACCAAGACTGCGCATGCGCGGGCTCCGAGCGAGCGAGAAGCAAAAACCTGCCCGTGCCGACCGGCATTAGAGTTGCCGGGTCACATTCCGCAGTCCTCCGTCCCGTCCCGAGAAATCCGGGCGCCCATGCCGACGCGCGGACCCCAACCAGTCACTGCAGCCGCGCACGGTCCTGAGGATACACCGTCCGGTCGCGGGACGTTGTTCTTGTGAGCCGAGGTACTCGGTGCGGTGTGGTGGTGCGCGTGCTTTGAACAGGCCGGCCGGCACCCAGGGGCTACCTTCTTCCGCGGCGACATCTTCGGGATCTTTGCCACACCACTGCACGACAAGTTCGTCGTCTCGGCGTGTTATATATATATAACAACAGGTGAGGTCTCCTCCACGCGCGATGGATCTCGGGTTGTCGCTGCTTTGCTCGGCGCGCGGGTTTTTTTTCTTCGCGTCCTCGAAGATGTGTGTGCGTGTGTGTGTGTGTGTGGGACCGCGTTGAGTCTACGACCGGCTGAGTCACGATCCCAGCCGCTCGTGCCCTTGGAGAGGTGCTTGCTGCCGCTCTCAGCAGCGTGTGGGATTCGCTGGTATTGTTCGTTTTGTTTTTTTGTCTGCTCTCGTTCAAAGCCCGCGGTTACGCCGTTGATACATCGTACGAAACACGGTCTGTGCAGGCGGTGTCTGAGGTTGTTGGTCACGCGCATGATTCGACGATGTCTGAAGCGTGTCTTTATATAATTCTGTCCCCGGAGCAACAAAACGCTTACTTTGTGTTTTGGGCCGCCGACGATACGAACATTGATCATTTTACGGCCAGATCAGTCTTTCGGTTACAATAAGTGTGTCGTTTGAAGCCGCGTTCCTGACACGCGTGGCAAAAGGAAAACAAATTTGATAACGGAGTGCGTTACAGATGTCGGCGTTACGGTGTTTGTCGACGGGTTTGTCGTTCTTGTGGGGCTAAGCGCACGAAAGCCTCAGTGACATTGTTCGTACTTCGTACAAAGGGCACGTTGTTCACTGGAGGGACAACGACAGACGCATCTTCGGACACTCCTCAGGTATTTTCGAAGCGTGCTTGCTTGGCTACGTCTGTACGCTTCGAACATCTGTGTACTACAGACAGCTTTTACGGGGCCAGTGCGGCGGGGCCGTCGTAGAGGGACTGTCCTTTCGAGGGAAGGAGGGTCGTGAAGGTTTGAGCAACCGGTGGCGCGGTGGCCCAAATCGTGGGCGCCCTTGGTATCTCTTTTATGGGACAGCTGGGCTCTTTGCATACTTGCTTTTATCGACGACAGGCCCTGCTTAACGGTTTATTGAAAGAAACACCGGTTTTGCAGTTTAGATGTCCAAACAAGATGTTCAAGAGGACAATATGTTGAACTATATATATAGTATATGACAGAACAATTAATTTATGTATTTACAAAGTTCGCCCCCCTCCCTTCCCCACCAGAAAAAAGAAAGAGAAAAAAAATTGTCGATTTATCGGGGTATTCGAATTAACCGGGTCCACATTACCGAGACCGTGATTCTAATCGCAAAAACTAATACTTGAGTCGTGTACTTGAGTCGACTAATTTTTTTTAGTTAGTTTGCTTTAATTCGTAGCTCGAGGGGAGGGCTCCCAATTTGTTGTAATATAAAGCGTTTTAACTCCGAATCTTTTGCAAAACTTCCAAGCTAAAAAACAAAGTGCTGTAAACTTTTTTTGTATATGAACGGACATACTTGTAATACATTTTGCGGGTGAAAGGTGTTGTTAGCCTTGCTAGCCTAGGATATTAATGACAAATTACTGTAGATGTGACAAGCCTGGTTTTGAACTAATTGATTTCAGACTTCATTTTATGTGTACATACGTCGCACGCGCCACGTGGTGGTGAGTCCGCATGTTCCTAACAGCTTTCGGCACTGCTTAATGCAAAGCAACGTCGTCACTTTGTTTCTTCTATAAAATGCGATAACCTAGGTGCAGCCAACGACATTTCGCTGGCTTCATATGAAGCTTAGAAGATATTGCTCCCATGTTAATGACGAGTGTATCTTATATAAACAAAAACACTACGCGTGAAGATTAAAACAGGTTTTCTTTAATGCATAATTTTTAGTTTGACTTCTTGAGTCGCGAGCAGGGGGACAAAAGATTAAATTTGTTTGAAGGTGCTCCATTCCGCATGTACTTTACTTTTACTTGTTGTTATATCCGTCATTCACCCTTAATTGTTTTAGGTGTTAAGCCTCTGACATGGAGTACTCTTTCCTACATTTCCCATTTGCACGACCACCGTTAGAAGGATATTGGGTAGAATTAAGGGACCTAACCGTTGTCCACCGAAACCTTCATAAGTGAACCGCTTCAGCCCGGGCCAACCAGACCACATCCAATGACGACTCAGCGCTCGCGTCCAATCAAATCGCCGTGTTTTGTCGATTTGCATGTGACGTCACGTCCTTCAGGTCACACACCCGAACCGCCCGGACTGACGTCATCCTATCGCATTGCTGAAGCGACGTTCGATCCCCTGCTTTCGAAAATACTCCGATAAATCAAAGACGTCGGAATATGCTGAGGTTCCCAGACATTTCTGGCAGCAGCGCAAAAAAGGATGCGGACGCGAATACATTTCTTTTTTTTTTTTTAGCCGAGCTCTCGAAGCGGTGACCCAAGCATTCGTCCGGGAATACGTGCTCCTGAACCTGTCTGTGGTAGGATGTAAATATTACGTGCTCTGAAACTTGCTCGTGGGTTTCCTGACGCGCGCGGTGCATTGGCCGTGGTTCAAGGGCGGTACTGCATTATTATTACTATTTTTTTTTGTTGCTTTGGGGCTCATCACTGATAAAAACAAGTTTCGCGTCACGACAGAGTGGAGCCGGAATAAAGATAATACTGTAAATGTGAAAATTATTTCTCCTCACTTTTTTTCTTCTTAAATTCATTAATATATATATATATATATATATATATATATATATATATATATATGAATGCAGCTTTGGTATTTTTATAAGGCGAATAATCAATAATAGGTGGCTTGCTCGTTTTCTTTTTTTTATACGTATTGCAAGAATAAGAGGAGTTTAGAAATCTTCTATATTGGATCAACGTGAGCCGATATTTAATTTTCACTTTTAAAGAAACTTGATATAGTTATAGCTAAAAGTTTGGTATACATAAAAGGACGGTGCGGGTGACGAACCGTGTGGAGATGGTATCTTCTTTTATGCAAAGTTTTCAAAGAAGTAAGCTGTTTTCCCATGAAGTTCGACATCATAAAGCGCATTTTCAGCAGGAGTGTACCCATTAAGTGATTCGAATCGAAGAGTGATGCTTCATTCACAACTTAAACGCTCCGTATTACGGTGAATGCTCTCCTAAACAACCACACCGATCTGACTCACAATGAAATATTTGCATAAATAAGCTGAATAGAAATAAATGAATAAATTAGTGGAAAGGCAGTTTATTTACTATTTTGCGCTATATTCTTTTCCCATGCTGTTTCTACGTCTGATTTTTATGTTAAATGCGTTATGAGACTTCAGGAAAGAAGAGGCTCAGTCAAGCTCTGCTTTCGCCATTCATATGCCAGAATTGTACAAATAATTATTTCTTCTTCCTTTCAAAGAGAGACGTAGGTCGTGAATTTCACTAGCATTGGGAAGACTACAAATGACGCAACGCTATTCACTCTGAACCACCATTCGCACACCCCTACACATTCCAAGTAAACCCATATCCTGCGACATTTGCCCTACACGACGCATTTTCCCCGGAATCTGAACGCGTGTTCGTAGATGCATGGGACCACGCTTCGTTCTCTAGCCAATGTCTCGGCGAGGCGTTCTCAAGGCACAGGAGGCGACGCGTCCTTGCGGATGACTGTTCCGGCCGCCTTGAATGGCCGCCAGCGAATCCGGCGATTGCCGCCGGGAGTGCCGCCGAAGACGTCGAGGAACGGGATGTGCGCAAGTCCAGGAAGTCCGGTTTCCGAGGCCTGCCCCTGCTATTCTCGGAGGAGCTGTCGCTGTTGTGGGAGATGACAACAATCGGTTCCGGAGCGCAGAAAGGCAGGCCCCTTTGCGTCAGACCACCGTAATATTCGGAAAGAATAGGGAGTTTTCGTGGACCGCGTTGCCCCCTCCGCTAAGCGTTCCGCAACGAAGAAGTCGCTACTGCGCCTGCGCGCCGATAGCCTTGACTGTGGAGTTCCCGCTATCGTAGCGGGTTGCGGAGGGCCTTGCGGGACGGCGAAAACGATCTACGAAAACTCCCTATTGGCACGGCAACCTTCACGACGCATCGTCCTTCTCCAGCACTAAACATCCCGTGTACGAGAGCGTAGTGTAGCGGTACCAGACCAACTTTCTTCAGTTTCTGTTGAGATTTGGGTATCAAGTGAAAATGAAACAAACATTGCCTCTTAAAATTAAAAAAAAAAAAGACACGAACGCGCAGTTTGGAATTTTCTTTTTTTTTTCACAACCTTTCTCCCCCTACCGGGTATGAAACGGAATTTCCGTTAAAAGTGCCGATAAAATACTTTCTACTTCGTTTCACGCTAAGTCCAGGGGCACTAGACTCGCCAAACAAAAAGTTTAGGCCTAGGTCGAGAGTCCAATCGGAGCTTTTTTGCCAAGGTGTGACTTCCATGAACTAACCTGGGAGGAAATTAACAAGCACTTGAGAGTAATAATACCGAAGCAGTATTGCCCTTGGATGTGTCGGGTCCTTTGTGAAGATAGTAGAATCAGAAACGAAATGTTTCAGAACCTGGTAGGTCCTTCGTTGGCTAAAAACCTCAGTAACTTACTGTTTTTTTGTTTTGTTTTTTTACCGAAGCAAAAACTTCACGCTTGTAACTCTAATTGCAACTTATTTACTTCAATTTTTATGTTACGAGATTACTTCACAAACTTCCCAGGAGCCTGATCACGCTGAGATCTGTACAGAACAGAACTTTGCTTTTAATAACTTGGAAGGAGCTTTAAATGGCAACTCCGGTCCGTGTTTTTGAATTTGGGATTACAACTGTTTTCACCTAAAGCAATCCCTGAATTACAAGGTATAATATTTTTTTTTCTCGAAATTGTGTATAGTTCTATAAATATCACGGCTCAAAGTTCGATTACGGGCGTCTACGGCAAAACCGAAACTATCTGATAGAGGGTTAGCCACACTGATCATCTGCCGTGCGCCCGCGACGTGACGTCACGAGGGTGCTGCGGCAGTGTTGTTTGACTAAAAGCTAACCCGCTTGCCGCCTGCTGAAGAGCAGCTGGTCGCATCTTTAAAATCTGTTTTAGTGCGGGTTCATTTCGCCGTAATATTTCGGCTATGATTATATTTTGAGCACTAATGCGATAGCAGCCATTTATTTTGGCTTGGTTTTCGACCGCAGCTATCCTTTAACATCTCAGATATATTCAGTTTTTCTTACTGAAGACTCAGTAGACGTCAAGCATTAACCAAATGGTGGTGCCACGCTTCGCACGAGAGCATCGTCTCCCGTCTTGATTTTGCGCTCTTGGTGATAACGAATCCGCCGCGCGAAGGCGTTACCAGTATCATGAAAGCATCAGGCCGCAAAGGCCTGCATCATGAATCTTTAATGCTGGAAGGCCATAGCAGTTATGTGAAGATAAGAATTCCGTCTGAGAAAATAAGCTCTTGCTTGCCGACTCCTAGTGCAAGTTTGCAGACAGGTCATCACGTCATTTCTTTCTTTTCCTTTTTTACTCGAGGGTAATGGTCGGTTTACGAGTGGGCCAAACGTCCCGATCGTTGAATGGTGTCGTTATATTTACGAGTGCCTTGAGCGCTATGGTACTGTACAGAAATAGTCTTGACCAAACAGCGCTGGCTAAAATAACTATAGTATAACCAGCACGTCATAACTCGTCAGAAATATATGCTCTCTGCATTCCTGCAAATGAAATATGGCCGTCACACATTATACTCGCCAACTTCAGTTTTAGAAGTTTCCATTTATCGCATTAGCTGTGCTTTTTTTTTGGCCCCTAAGTTACGGTTTGTGTGATGAATAGGAAACGTCATCACTGATTAAATTGGTAGTTTATAGACTCCCGTTTTGTTTTGCTTTCTGAAAGTGAGAAAAACGTCTCCGATCAGGCTCTCTCTTTCCTAGACAGCTTTATTTCCATCACTATTAAATTGCCTTATTAATGTAAGTGCCGCCAATATCGATCGGACACGTGCCGATTTAGCTAATAGCAACTTTTAGCGAACAGTCGCCGTGTTCCGTGTACCGCGCAACCAGAACCTTTGAAGCATGCTTTTAAACGCGAACCCGGAGTGATACCCTGACCGCGGGGCGCGTGCTTAAAAGCGTCCTTCAAAGGCTCCAGTAGTACGGTACGCGAAACACGGTAACGGTTAGCTAAAAGTTTCTATTAGGAAGTTTCAGTAATCGTTTTCAAAGGCCCGCTACGGGCGCGCGCTTCAGAGCATGCGTCGAAGTAGAAGCGCCAGCTCCCGCTGCAGAGAGCGTGGACTGAAAACACGATTTGCTAAAACCTTCTAATGTTTCAAATTCTAATGGTTGTGCGAGCGCACGTTAGCAGTTTGCAATAGCCCCTCGTCTAAAGGAATCCCACCTTAGTGTACTCAAGTCGTCGGTAAAAATATCCATTATAAATTGGTATGGGGGAACTTCACGTAAGAATTGCGTAAAAACCGCTATGTCAACGTTTCTTCGCTTCCGCCTTTCTTTATTCCGAGGGTTCAGTGAAGCACCGTGGTAAGGTTGGATCGACTTCGATCGTCTTGCCACTTCCTCCATAGTGGCAAGTCGCTATCTGACTGGTAGGATGAAGATGGCGAGAAAGAGAAAAAGAGAGGTCCGTTATGGTATCTACTGATGTCGTGGAACTGCCGAGGTTCAAGTTCAACCGGGATTGGCTTTTTCGAACTTTAAACCCGAAGTTCGACTAGCGGAGTAGTGACTATCATGCGCATTTGTGTAAGTTAAAAGCGACCTGGGCATCGCCTGGCGGGGGAGTGAGTCAGCAGTTTAACGAGCCCCTCTGTTTGCGGTTATATTATGTAAACATCGATAATTAATACATAAAACCTATAAAAGGCCATTTTTAAAACCCCATACTCTTCAACAATTAAGTTTTTTTTTTTTTTTGTAGAAGACTGTACAAAAATTTAAACTTCGTCGTACTTCGCTAAACGTTTGAAGATTCAACAAACCAGTGATACCTGGAGCTTCGACATGAATTCGCGCTTTCATTTATTACAGAGCTTTTCGGCCATAGCTTCAGTTGCGGGCGACCAGATGGCACCACCTTCTTTTGTGACTAAACGGGGTTTCACGTCGGATATTATCATACTTGTCGTAGAGAAAGGGGGACGACGACAGTGCCTGGTATTCCTGTGTGACGCCGTATCCGAGATTGGAAAGTTTCAGTATATCGTTTTTGCGCCCTGATAAAGACGCCCGATAAGATACACGCACACAGATGCATGCGACGTTTCGAGTATGGTTATTGAAGCTATTCCAACGATCTAAGAAAACTCCTTACTCTTTGTCCCAGGTGTCCACGTGAAGATTTTTTTTTTCGCCATTTGTCCTTGCAACTTTACCGAAGGTCTAAAAAATATAATTTTATACAATTACTGCGTAAACATTGCCTGCATAAATGTATCGTCTAGTTCATTTATGGCCTTCCGGTATGATACTCTCTTGTTCTTACTAAAAATAAAGAATACCAAAATGTGTTGCTGCTGACGTGCCATAAACGGATCGAAAACTGGCTGGGATGAGCACATTCCGAGTCCTTGGCCTATTGTCTGCCCCCGTGCATCTAGTTTCCGCTGTACTCCGATCCGTGGTGAAAGAATTCCCCGATATATTTAGCGTTGAATTATCCCATCCAGTATACGACCCTACCGCGATAAGGCAGGCCAGCCAAATCGGTTGTTGAGTGTGTTCGGAGCACGTGGAGCAGAAGCTTGCGCTGCGGAACACGGGGATCCTGGCCTGCAGTCTCTACCCTTTCCCATTTCGATCTGGTGGGGCAGAATACCGGCGTGTTGTCGTGTAAACGCGACTAATTAATGCATGTTGAAGACATCAGGGGAAGTGGTCGTACACTGCGCTGGCTAAGTTTCTCATCGACGGCAGAGACACCAGACGTTCTCTGGGGCTCACACTAACCTCCCGCTGTCTAAACGTACATAAAACGGAATTACTCTTCAGGCAAGCATCTCTTGGGCCCGTGGTGTATAGAGGCCGGATAATTGCGAAGAAATGGACAAGAAGGTGCGAAGAACGCAGAAATCTTGAGTACCCTCCGTCCTGTCCGTCTGTCTTGTTCCTCGCTCTATAGTCGGTGACAGGCATGCAGGTAGGAAAGCTTCTGGAGGAGGACTCGACGCCACCAGAGTTGAAGCCAGAAGTGTGGAGGAAAACGTTCTCAACAATGACCAAAACCGAGAGACTCTATTGGACGAAGAGAAGATCTGACTTGGCGTCAAAAGCTGTTTTGGTCACCTTCGCGGAATCTCTCGGTTTCGATCATCGTTGGGCACGTGTTCCTCCACACTTCTGGCTTCACCCCTTGTCGCCTCAAGAAGCTTCGTACCTCCATGGGGACAGGATAAGATTTAGGTAAATGGTCAGCTAGAACGAGAGGGACAAACACAGACAGGGAGAAACAGAGACATACACACCGCTGCTTTCTGTTTCTCCCTGTCTGTGTTTGTCCCTCTCGTTCTAGCTGACCATTTACCTAAATTATGTACCAACTAGCTCAACTTCAGCCTGTTAGACAGGATAAGAGTTCAGGGGAAGCACCTCCACCCTTTCCCGCTTTACCAAAGCGAGCGTTGGAAAGGAGGTGTCCGCTCTGCTAAAGCCAAATCTAAAGCGTAAAGGGTTAGGAGGGGCTTCCCCCTTAACCTGTCGGCGATTATGAACTCAAGCAAAAGCGCGCGTTTGTACGAAGGCCCTCGTACAAACGCGCGCTTTTGCTCGAGTGGTGACATCTCGGCCATTTTCCGCCCCATCGTCTTTTTTTTTCGCATTCCAAAGTACGCGCAAATCGGTGCGACTGGTCTTGAGCGCGCGTATAACCCTGGCTAGTGCTTCAGGCACCGTTTTACCGCACAAATCACGCGCGCTTCGTGCACCAGCGCGTCACGCGCTGGCCCACTTAGTGCAACAAAAGATGTCTTCACACCCTGAGGCAGACGAACACCGTAGGCACCCTAACCCTTTTCAGAGTCGTTTATACCGAGAGAGTTTGACCTTCCTGAGGTGATATTGACAGTCCGGAAACCACAGCAGCGTAGTCTGACAACCGGGGGATGACTACTTCCGTCCGCCATTTTTGTGGCTCTGACTCGTAGGAACTATATGCAATTTCTCAGGAAGAAACGAGACAAAGAAGTAACGCCATTTTGCGTTATCGCGAAATCCGCTGGTTGTAGGGGGCAAAAAGTTCCGCTCACTGACCAAACAAAGTCTCTCAGTGTAAACGGCTCTGACCCTTTTCAAACACGGGCGCCATCTGGCTTGTTAACCCTCGGGAGTGGCCATTCCGTCACATTCATAATCGTATGCAGACTTGCTCTCGATGCTAAGTTTGCTTGTCTCTGGGATTTGCGATATCGTGTTTGGGTATTGGCGAGGCGCGTCAAACCGCTTCCTGGCATAAAAGAAGCTATACTCGTGTTAAACAAAAAACGTAGGAAAAAAAAAAAAAAAAAAAAAGTCCGGCCCCTCGCGGAGTTTTACAATTCCCCCCCCCCCCCCCCTTTATGTAGAGAATTAAGATATATGTAGGCACATTTTAGATTAGACACGTTATCTTATCAACATGTACACACTTCAAATACCATAGGCATCGCTTCTTACTCAGACAACCAAGTCTTGTAAGAACTACTTCGCACCGCGTAGGAGCAATGCGTAAAACATTCTTTTTTCTTGATGTGAAAACGAGTCTAGTTATCTCAAACAAAACACTAAACTATCGCAGTTTTTTTTTTTTCTTTTTTTCTTTTAAGAAAACGTTTGTTTGCGTCAGACATTTTTTTTTTTACAAGAGCAATTTTTTTATTGCGCAAGGCTTCGCCCCTTCCCCCCTCCCCCCCCTCCCCCCGTGAAGAAATAAATAAAAATAGAAATCTTATGGCTATACTATAACAATTTTCGTACTACACCAAAGCTTAAATATGTTGTCCGAGCAATAGCTTCTTCCGTGTAATAATTATTTACTTGGTCGGCGCAAGAATACTGAGTAAAACTAATTGCATCCTAATATTTCCACTTACACTAAAGGCGAACAAAGAACAAACATTAACGCCGCCTGTTAATCTCTGACTTCGTGAGCTCGAGGAGGCTCTGGGGACATCTAATCCTGAATCCACTCCATGAACCAGAAGCGGGCGATACGGCACTAGACGTTGCGGCACTTGCCCTTTCGTGGGCGTCCAGCGACATTTATGAGATTTCGAAATCACCTCGATCGAGAAGCGAGGTAGCTGACCCACACAGATTGCGTATTATCACCTCACAGCTTGTGCCAGTTGCGTTGGAACGGTATACTCGAGCTTGTGAACCCAGCAAGGTGTGAGTGATGCCTGGAGCGAAGCATGATCTGTCCCAGCACGATGACTGATTTCTGACATAGTCTCATTTGCAATCGCATAGTTCATGAACCTTGCCAAGAGTGTTCAACTACAGAAACTAGGACGCTAAGTTCCTGCAACTGTATTTCTCGATGGAAAAAGCGCTTTTGATTGAAAACAAAGTAAAAAAAGTTCCAGATTCTTATTTTTTTTTTATTTATATCTATAATTATTATTATTTTTTTCTTCAGATGTGTAAGAATTAAAGGAAAGCTGAAGAGGTGCTTGGGTTCGAACAAACAGTAAAACTGGTAATACAGATACCTTAGAAATTATGTCTCAAGTTTTTTTCGATCACCTTCGTAGGAGCGTCGTAAAAGCCGATTAAATGTTCGACGTAGACACGCCCGTTTCGGCGAGCCGAGGGCAGGAAAGCGCGAGAGCGGAAGGGAAAACTAGCGGAAGTGACGTCATCAGTGGGGTCAGATGACGTTCGCTCTCCACTAAGCTGGTTCGTGGATGCCGTCGATGACGTCATGATGCTCTGAACGGACAAATGACAGGCGACAGAGAGGATCTCCTCGTGCCCGGCGGCCATCGCTGCCCGTATTTTTGCCCAAAATAAACGCTCTTTACGTTTATACTTCTGTCCGAGATAAGTGCGATAACTGAATTCAGGGGACAAAAAGATATATAAAAGTTCGCTCCCAACTCGGATTTTTGTACCAACTCCTGTACCCTAAACCCTTTCGCCGCAGCATTTCTTAATGCAAAAAAGTGAAATAAACGTTCCTACCTACCTACCACTATAGTCGGTCTCACACTAAATCGGAACGCAGCCAATGCTATAAACTCCGATTAAACAAATTTAAAAGCGTCAAAAGTGCCTTGTTATGGGGCCCTTTTTGCGCGTTTTCTATCGCTAGCTAAAGCCATCGCGCACAGTAGACATGGCGTTCTTTTTTTTTTTTTCTGCAAATGATTAATTTTGTTGGTGATAGCAATCCCAGAAAGATAACAAGCGCCCTGATGATGTATACCTTTGGCACTGCTTGATGGGCGTTATCTGATCATATATAAGGTGACCCAAGTGACCAGGCTCCATCTTAAAGGGACTGTAAAAATCGACGCCTGCACTCAGCAATCTGCACTTTTCGTCAAAGGTGTATGTCACAAGTCGTTTTTTTCTTATTAAATTACAAAGCGTAGCTCTCTTTCTGTAAAAAAATAGGGCCAACAAACTTGCCTGGGCCAACGGCGGGCGGCAACGCAGACGACCAAGTCGAGTTGCGGGGCGCGTTTAATGCGCGTATTGATAGATGGTGCTACCTCCTTATTGAGAATAATCGAGACAGCTCGCATCCACCGTGCTTTATTAAAATAAACACAATCTTTTTGTAATGTACCTCTGGTTACGCATCTGCATAACCACGGCGCTTTTGCTGCCAATGGGTTTCGTCTGCGTGTAGTCTGCTTTCTTTCGCCGGTCGGTTGCAGCCAACGTTATTAGATTAGCTCAGTTACGGAACTGCTCATAGACGCTGCATGCATCGAGGCGCCGGACGGATGCTTTGGTAACTGTAGTGGATTCTATAGGATACGTACGTTTTGAAGCACGGCGTCTAGATGGCGTTCCACCGTACTCTATGGGGCACATAGTTCGTAAACGGAAATCTAGATGGCGCTTCGAACGACGGGAGGCGGACTGGAGTGAGTGAAGGGGGGTACCCCCTTTCCGCGGGAGTTTTACAACTAAGGTAATCTAGTAACGTTGGTTGAACCTTCCGACGCTGTTCGCGACACCATCAACCAATACGCGCGCCAGACTCGCACCGCAACTCGATTTGGTCGTCTGCGTCGCCTCCCGCCGTTGACCCAGGCAAGTTCCTTGGCCCTATTTTTTTACAGAACGGGAGCTACGCTTTCTAATTCTAGAAGAAAAAAACCGATGCGTGGAATACACCTTTGACGAAACGTTTAGATTGCTACGTGCAGGCGTCGATTTTTACGTTGTATTTTAGACCGAGCCTGGTGACTTAGGTCACCCTATAGCATTGGTTGTGGTCGGAGATAACGTAAAAAGGGAGTCGGACAAGTGACCCAAAGAATTTCCAGCCCCACGGCGCTCTTGAACGTCACGCTGAATGGCGCCTTTCGAGATGGCCGCTTAAAACGGTGCACCCCATCACTTCATTTCCTCTCTTGATTTTTGCTGCAGGTGTATGAACGTTGTTGATCTTACCGGTTCTGTATTTTCAACAATATTCAACGACAAAATTCAGTTGATCATGAAACATCTGCCGAAAGCAAGCGTTGCCACTCAGCCTAGGTAAGGTACACGCTACTGTAGCGTTTGCCGAAAGAAATGTCGATAAATGTTCTGTGTCTGCTAAAGGGATTAATTACTCTACGAAGCGCAAGTTTGTCTGCTTCTATTGCGGGGGTTGTGGTGACGTCAGAACGCTGAGCTCTGATTGGTTCTGAATGAAGGATAGTGGGTAGACCTCAAGGCAGCTTGCTTTGAGGTCTACCCACTATCCTTCAATCGGAGCCAATCAGAGCTTGTCGTTTTTGTGACGTCACCGCGACTCCTGCGCAAAAAGTAGACGATTTTCTATCCACATTACCTATGCAAAACAGCATAATTACCTGGGAGTGACTCAGCTCTCGCAGACAACCAATAATTGAATGACTAAAAGAAAAGAAGCGATCGGCCTTCGTAGTCATCGTAAATTTTAACGATGGCTGTCAATGGGGCACTTCCATGCTCTCTTCGACATTTCTATAATAACTTCCTTGTCGAGATTTCCAGCATCTCACACCTGTGCCACTCGACCTACCGCCTTCCGTTGCATGGCTCACGCTCGAACTCTAGCGTATACGCGCAAGCTGGTGGTTTGCAAACGTGTCTTATATTGCCGAAAAAAAAAAAAAAATTCTAACATAATGTTGCTCTGGTAGAAAGAGCTAAGGCCGTATTTTTTGTTTTGTTTTGTCGTATATACTGCGTGCCGCATCGATATCTGCGAAGACATCATTCGCTGGCTGACCTTATAACCGCGATTTCAGCAATCGCGTTTTTCGTTTGTTTGTTGGCATTTCTTGTTGCTGTGCTGCATTGAAAAAAAAAATATATGAAGTTTTTTACGACAGTGAGTGCAGACCAAGAAAAAAAATAAAAGCGACGGCCAGATTTTAGATTTCGCGACAGTCATCCGGTCACGGATATCTGGAGCGAGTCACCTGAGTCGCAAAAGAACACAAGCTGAAAACGCGAACACGCAAAAACAAATCGGGAAAGAAGAAACTATCACGAGGGCGAACACTAAGGGGTTGTTGTATTTTGGTTTCCAGTCAGCGCTAGGAAATTTTGAATATAATGCAGCTTGTAACTTGTCAATTGCGTTCCTGTCGGGAAACAAACCGAAAAAAAAATATTAGGTATTGTTGGATATAGCATTAACAGTTTGATGTCGCTATGCTTCGTTTCAGCATAAGTCGGAAAACGGCAAAAGCTACTGCCCCAATGAGCCAATCGGAGCATCCTTGCGGGTCACGTGATAATGTCACGTCTTTTACTTGGCCCGTCTGATTGGCTCACATGTGCAGTAGCGTTCGCCCTTCAAATTATCATGTTGAAGCGAGGCACGGACCAATCATTGCGGCACTTGAACATATCTCATTTCACAACACCTTGGCAGACGATCTGGGTAAAGTAAAGAAAGAGCACTTTGGAGGAAACATTCCGGCTGAGTGTTTAACGAAAGATCTTGATTTCCTCGGCTTTTTCGCGATACCTCAAATCTGGGTCATGGATGCCTGAAAGACACTTGCCCCGAGGACTGCTGATTTGCTTCCTTCCATCTAGAACCTTCTGCTTTATGTTCCGCGTCCTCTCCCGGTATAAAGCTATCACTTCCTCCAAGTTTATCACCAGACTGTTACGAATGCGTCCCCCGCGGCGTCTATTCGGAAAGCCTATGATAAGTTACCCCCTGGACAAATGGAAGAGACATAGCTCAACTTTTGAACGTGTTCTGGGAATTATATCTTCTGTTATAACTTATAACATTCAATGCTATCTTTTTTTTTTTTTAAATTATTATTACAATTTCTGCGAGCAAACATACAAAATCGGTCGAAAAAAAAATATTACGGTGTGAATAGATTCGCACTGAAATATGACCCCGACTACAACAATTCACGGTTTAAAAAAAAAAAAAAAATATGATCATTCGAATTGTTATAATTGTTATACTCCACAGTATAATTGCTTTGTATTACACAGTAAATGTCAGTTACGTCGTAGGTTTGATAAGAACAAAACCAATTATTTGCGACTCCGAAAAAAATAAAGAAATACACACATAATGGTAAATGAAATTATTTTTTTTGAATTTTAATATTTATCTCCCATGCGAAAAAAGGAAAATAAAGAAAAACTTTGAGCGTACACGCCTGATGTATTCGTTGCACGGTACTCCTCGCATCAAAGCAAGACGCTTTCATATCAACACATACCAACGCAGAAAAAAAAAAAAAAATACGAAGACACAAATGCAGGCCACACAGATGGACAAACAAGGCCGCTGTTTCTCCTTCTCTGTGTCATCTTTTTTTTTTGGCTCTGTTGCTGCTAATGTCAATCACCAACTCGCACAAGCTTGATCTGGCTGAGCATCGCACCGGCGTGCGGTCGCGCATCGCTACTGCGTGGTGCACATTAAAGACCCCAGGCTAGCGTTTGTACTGCACCGGCTAAATTTCTCACACGGTGGGTATCAACGTCGCCATACTCCGGCAACTAAACTCTCGCTGCCTAAACAACGAAACGACGAATTTGTTTCTCGGCGCAAGCTTCTGTCGCATCGCAACGATACGCTCTCGTCTGCGATCCTGTCCGATCAGGAGGATCTCGGCCCCTGGGCGATCCGGACGCGTCGGGCCGTCGTCACGCCAGGGCGAGCAAGCGCGCCCGAAGCCGTCCATGCATGGGAGGACGGGGAGGGCTACCAGGAAGTGAGCGTCTCGGGCCCGCCGCCTCGCGACCTCTCTTCCGGTTGCCAAGGCAGGCAACTGTGGGCGGCCTTCCGCCCGGGTCCGAAAACAGGGCCGCTGACACAGCGGCCGCTATGCGGAGAGCGAGCTTCGTCTGCTTCCAGCGCGGCGGTCGCCGTGACGTCAGAACCACGCCGATTGGTTGGAAGGATAGTGGGTAGACCTCGATGCTAAGTGCCTCGAGGTCTACCCACTATTTTTTTTTTTTTTTAATGTTTCAGTGATCCGCGTTCTGTGCAACCCTTTGCAACACGTCTGCTATATCCAAGTGATACCGAGTCCATGATGCCGGTAAAGTTTGTTAGCTTTCCTGCGGTCAACAAGAACGTGGCATGCGGTTACTCTACGTCGTCTGCTAACAATGGCACGAGCGATGAAATGTCAACTTTAACCGTCCATGATAACGGGCGCCTTTTATGAGGCGCAGAATTATCCTCGCAACGTTTCTCATATTAACAAAATATAATTGTCGTGTAGCTGGAATCAGGGCTTAAAGTCTGGGGGGTCTCAGGGGGTCTCGGACCCCTTACTGATTTTAACGGATGGTCTGAGACCCCCCTCCACAGCTCCAGCATTAGTGAAATCAAAATCATATCTTGCGATAAACTAGCATCTAATACATTCATAATAAAGATAGCGCAAAAGAGACGGGACAAAAAGACGAAGAAGCACACAGGACAAGCGCTAACTGGCAACTAAACTTTATTGAAAGTTTCCAACTTTGCTACCGCCATGCCCGCGCTTAGTCTCGTATCAACAGAAACTATTTTTAACATGAATGTCCACTACCAACTTGCCCAGCAGACCAAGCTTTTACAATCTAATACATCTTGTCAACCCCCCCCCCCCCCCCCTTTCTTGTAGGCACCCCCCTCAACTTATGGGAGGGTTTAAGCACTGGCTGGAATGATGAGAAGGCGAAGCATAACGTCCTCAACACGGGTAGAAGCGTTGCGCCAATTGCGCCATCGTGCGCCAATCCACTTTCACTGCGCCATCCTGTTCCCAAGCGCTTGTGCTGCGCCAACACTAGCCGTAAAATATATTTGTTGTCTTTATGCTATACAGTCGAACCTCGATATAACGAACTTCAATGTAACGAAATCCTCGATTTAACGAAGTATTTTATTTTTCATAATTTCTTGCCCATAGACCCCATGTATTTTTAGTCCCTATATAACGAAGTCTATTTTGCTGCTATTTCAATATAACGAAGCGCCATTGCCATAGAAGGCAATAAGTAAATCAACTCTAAAAAACAACCTCGCAAAAAAATTGTAGTTAAAAAAAAAATTATGTGCAAACGCGAGCGCTTGATAGGTTACTTCACGGGGACAGGCCTTCCAACGTTCCTAGGCTGCCCGAGGATGCGGCGCCGGTAGCGCCGGCGAGGCATGCGGGAAAGCGGATTCAGCGGGGCTGGCCAGAAAATGCCGAGCAAAAAGTTAACACGGCATAACAGCATCACCACTGACATTCACTGATCATCATAGTCCACTGTACCGCGGGTAGCGCGGGAGCCAACTTCAGCGGGGGAGCGACGTGATGGCGCGACCGCGCGACCGCACGGGCAGTGCCATCTAGGAGAAGACCGAAAAGACCGATTATCGTCTTGCGAGCGTGATGTAAAGCAAAGGCGCAAGCACACTGTGGGCGCAAGGGGGCAAGTAAACTGTGCGGTCAAGAGTGCTGTGTAGGTTGGAAACATTGGCACCGCCTAAACTAAACAGCTTTATTTTTTAACCGGGCGGTTCACTCACGTGCTTGCTGCCATAGGGAAACGTGAAGTTCTTTCTTTGGACGAGAAAGCAAACGTTTTGGACGCCATCCTGAAGAAACTGCCGAGATCACGAGAACTCGGGAAGTGCTCGACGCAATGGACGTACTGAGGAGGTACACGGCGTCGCATGGGCAGCAAGATGCCGTGCAAGCGCTCTGGGCGCTCGAACGCCGTATGACGCCAGTGTTGCCAGATGGAGAAAAAAAAAGTCAGCAGATTGATCCCCAAAAAGTCAGTAGATTTGCACAAAAATCAGTAGATTCCACGAAATATGTGTTTTGCCATGTTTTGCTATCTCCATTAATACACACTTCAAAGAAATAGTATAGAGTAACAAATAACTTGGTAATAAACACAAATAAAAATGAAAGAAAAAAACAAGACCAGTTCTCAAGTAACTTTATATGAAGGACAAATTAAAATGACACCATAAACGTTTTTGTTTTAGTCATTATTGACTGTTTCGAGGATTATTCTTTAGAATCGAGACTGAGGCACTTTTGGGATCACAGATGAAGGCGACAGTGCGACGTTCACCTGTCGCTATTATTGAAACAAAACCGAAACAAGACGCTCCGGCAAGTGCGCGCGAACATGTCCAATGGAAGTCCTCTGCATGCTGCCATCTTTCCTCACTGGGCTGTGGAAGGTTTTTGAAGCAACGCTGTTGGTCCGGAGGACTGTTGAGGCTACGCGTTGTCTGCTACGGGCTTATTTCTTTTTCGCCTGACCCAAAGTTTGCGTTCAAACGTGGCGAAACTTCATTCGTTAGCTTTTTAAGCCACCGAGGAATAGGATTATATCATTTTCTTGCCACAGCCTGCCAAATAAAAGAAAATAACTGAAATTTGGATGTCGATCCCATGCATTCCGCCGAACGAATGAATGAAAATTGCGGCTCTCTCCGCTCAACTTGAAGCTATTCTAGTAGATTGTATAGGAGCAGCCGAGAGTTCAGGCGCATGCGCAAACACCTCTCGCTCTGCGCCGCGGGCTGATCGGCTCACTCGGGAGAGGGACGTTACGGCGAGATCATAGACTAGCCAAACTCTCTCCATATATGGCTCTGGCCCGGATGTCACCATCGAACCTGCCGAACCTGCTCTGGGTGAATAGATAGATGAATATACGACTACGTCACTCGAATAGGACGGGCTTCTGGGCCATCTTGCCAGTGCTTCGTTCTTAATTCTGGGACATTATGAGTTTCCTTTGATGGGCTGCACTGGGAACTGAAGGGGCCATATAATAAATTTTTAATATGTTTACTAAAAAAAAAGTCAGTACATTTTCTTGTTTTTCAGTGAATCAGTAGACCCGGAACGAAATCAGTAGATCTACTGATAAATCAGTAGACCTGGCAACACTGTATGACGCCGCTGCTACTGTCGGACAAGGCGCAAGCAAAACTCGCGGACTACTTCGCCCCTAAATAAATGTCATTTTCGGTGAGTTTTCATACCCGTAGAATGTTTCGGAATTTTTTTTTTTTTCGCATGCTAAAGCCAATTTTCGATTTAGCGAAATTTTAATGTAACGAAGTAAAATGCGAATTTTACCGACTTCGTTACATCGAGGTTCAACTGGAGCATTTTTCTTTATGGGCCACAGTGACTTGTCGTGTTCTGTTCCCTCAAGTAATTCTGAACCGATACGAACTTCTAGCGAACGGTTACCGTGTTCCGCGTACCGCGGGATTGTGGAACAAAGGAGCGTTTTGCTAAAAGTTCCTATTGTTATGAAGCCCCCCATACCGATGTGGTCGTGTCAACGGTGTCTAGGTGTCTGATCTCCGCCCATGACAAAATGCTGTATGAGGGGGAGGGGGGAGAGGAGGTCCCAGCAAAATGAAAAATTGCAGGGCCAGGAGCATGACTAGACAGCAAACACGCAGCCCGGAGGGGGGGGGGGGCATCCCGCCCCCTTCTCCACCCCCCCCCCCCCCCCCCCCCCCCTGGCTGCGTGTTTGCTGTCTAGTCATGCTCCTGGGCCGGCGTGCCATGTAGAGAAGTAGAATGGCTGTGAGGCATGACGACGTGGACACCCGACCCGTACGTACGTATTTCATAAAATCTGTGTGCAAACTGAAATCTGTGTACGCCGCTTTAGAATGTGCCCCTGATTGGGTGTCAATTATGAACGTACTTGCTTCCTTGAAAGAATTAAAAATTTTACAAGCGCGCAATAGTGATTTCCGTTAAATGAATTTAACAGTGTGAACCTTTTTTTTTTGTACCCATGTCCAAACTGGCAATAAAAATACAAAAGCGTACCTTACGTGGCCGAGTTAGTAGCGCGTCTCGCTCGCAACCGCAGGGTCGTGGGTTCGAATCTCGCTTACAATTTTTCAAAATTTTTCTTTAATGCAAATGAGTTACTTTATAGAGTAAAATCATTTTAGACATGTGCCGACCTTTAATTCGCATTACATGTCATGTTTTTTTTCATCACTTTCACTCCACACGTGACGTGACGTGACGTTTCACGTGAGCGTTGTGGGTTTTTCGAAATTTCCGCGCAAGGTCTATTGGCTGTGACGTCATGATCCTATCGACCAGTCAGGATTTTTGCGGCACGCCACTGACGCCGGCTTTTCTAGTAACTCCACCTATACGCCGGGATTTCTGCCAAACGAGCTCCGTGTAGCCATCGCGTTAAAATTGTATTTATTGAGCACGCATGTTCTTTTTAGGGCAAGAGAACATGCGTGGCCAATAAAACGGTCCCCGCCGGTCGATCTGGCAGCGCACTGCGATGGGTGCCCACGCGACTCGGAGTTTAAAAGGAACAATTCTCGGGTGTTACGCGGGTAAATCAATTCCGAGGAATTAACCGAGGCATTTTGCATCCGACAGCGACAGGGGAGTGCACGTGTACCAGCGCGCCACCCACCTGACAGATAAGGAGCTTTCCTTTTTAAGCGAACAGCCAGATAGACGCTACTATAATCGGATGTTATTTTCAATAAACCTTCAGTCACGAGTTCGCTTCGTCTCTGACTTCTTGGGGCCTGTTTAATCGGCGCTTCTTCTGCCAAGCGATTCACCACCGATTAGTCCATCTTTCCATGTCGATTCACTACCCAATAATGTCAAGGAAGCCTGACTCACGCAGGTTGGTCCCTCCTTTTTGTTATTTTTTATCATGGGTACCTCGACTATCTCTCGAGCTTGTTTGTCTGCGTTTAGACAACAGGACAACCTTATCTGTACTCCACTTTACGTTAAATCCTCTTGTCATCTTTGGGAGTTTTCACCACCACCGGTTCAACCGACCACGCACAGCAAGTAAACCGTGACCCTAGCGCTGTGTTTTTCCTCTTCTTTTTTTTAGTTTTCTTTTTAGTTATGGTGATAGAAAGCAGACGTACAATTAAAAACGACGAGCGCCATGGTGGTGCCCTTCTGAAGCTGCATGGTTGTCTGCATCGAATCGTAGCATTGTTTGCGGTCGGAGGTACAGTGAAGCGGAGGCTTAGAAGACGCAGGCTTGGCAATGAAATACCAAGTCAAAGTTTGCGATTTGCTGCGTTCGTTTCGTCCAATTTTTCCCTTTGTCCGTGCCCAGTTGCCCCGTTTCTATACGAATAGGTACCAGCTCTCCAATTTATCCATTTCGTAAAGGGACCACGAAAGGACTTTTTTTCAACTCCTTTTTTTTTTTTAATCAACTGAAAAGCGAAAAGATAAATTGCGTGTGGTTGTGACGGACTATTTCATCGTATACGCGCTGATTCCAAGCTTTCACTGTGCTTCTTAAGTACATGGCGAAACTTGCATTCGCAATTGATAAGTGACGTCACGGCACTCATTGGGCACGAACGCGAATCTGAATATTCGTCGATGGATTGATTGTTGACGAGCGCATACGCCCGAGTGACGCGGTGTTCGTGTCCAATGCGTGAGCTGGGATCGGCTGACGTGCTCGGGCACCGCGGATGGATCGTAGTGAAAAGGCGGAGAGCTTACGATGCGAAGGAGGTAAAAAAATAGTCCGCTATGTTTCCGAATGATTCGTACCGGAAAACAGGCTTTTGGCTTTCTACCCTCGTGTACTAGTTATGTGTTGGCCCACTAAACCACATGCTATTGGTAAGATTCTAATCTGATATCATTTATCCCAGCCGAAAATTGATTATATTGTTCCTTTAATCAGTCAAAGATTTCATCTATAGTCGGCGACAGGTTACGAGTGAAGTCCATGCTCCTCCCATCTCTTTCCAATTTACTCTTAAAAGGGTCTCCTCAAGAGGATTCTGAAATCACCAAAATATGGTGATAACTCACTCTGCTGGCTCTAAGCACCCTAGAAATCTCTAAAATCACGACGTTACGCCGCCGATTTTTCTATTTAAAAAGCAATCAAGGATCGCAACACAGCGAGGTCATCGCCGATGATGGGAGGAGCGTGTTCCCAGACAAGGACCCCTGTAAGCCAATAGCGAGCGAAGGATCCTCTTGCCTGCGACCGGTGGAACCGCGGAGTGATATCTCGAGTGCGCGCGGCTCATTGCCCCGAGGGGTATTCACACGAGGGGGAAATCCCGGAGATTTCTCCCCGGCACGCGTGCATCACGAGATAAAAACGCGAGGCTTTTGCTCATCGCCAAGCCTGACGTTTTCGTCGTGGGATGCGCGTGTGAATACCCCTTTACAGCCGTGGTCTACGATTCAACCCAGCGAGCGAGCGCTTCAAGGCCCGTTCACACTCTAGAGACCAGACCGGTTTTTAAGCCTTTTGCGTCTTCTTAGGAGCAGCTCTGCTGCAGCGGAGCTGGTCTTAAGACGTCGGAAAAGGCTTAGAATCCGGTCTGGTCTCTCTCGGTCGTACTCGGTCGCATATGTGAACGGTGCTTGAGAGCTGACGACCAAACACAACACTCCCGCAAAAAACAAAACAAAAACATAATCATACTGTACTGTTTTTGAGACGATTATTGCAGTATTATGTTCCCTCTCTGCGAAAAATTAACGTTTTTAGACGACACTCCCTTTGATCATCTACAAAAGCATACACATCTTGTAATAGCGTTTCTAATCTCAACAAAATGTAGCGTTTTTATTGGTAACATGTCGTCCTAACTGCATGAACAATGCTCCTCCCATCGCCTGAGATGACCTCGGAGTGCTCCAACTTTTATTGCTTTTTTAATAGGAAACTCGGCGGCGCATCGGTGTGATTTATGAATTTCTATATGATGCTTAGAGCCCGCAGAGTGAGTTATCGCCATATTTAGGCGATATCAGAAACCTCCTGAGGGCACCTTTAACCTGTCACCGACAATGGCGCTTTATGGACGTTACGCGGTCGCTTGGCCTCGGAGATATCTTCCGCGATTGAAGGGTACCGTCTCCGAGCATATCCGTGCAAGGAGTCCTTCACCGCAATCCAGCCAGGCGTGAAACGGCAGGTTGGCCGCCCTTTCCGCAACTTCCCCTCGCAGCGCTTCCAAGTTGGTCGACCGCAACGCTGAAACGAAAAAGCAAGTCGCAGGGGTGAGGTTACTTCTACTGCCACGGAAGTGAAAAAAAAAAAAAAAAAAGCGGATAATCCACGCGGAGGTAGGTTCGCACGGCCATAGCATCGCGCAGTTACTGCAGAACTGTGGTGACTACAAAAAAGCGGGAAAATGGAGATTCAAGGATAATATTGCAAACGACTATGTCTAAAGTGAGAACAGACCTTTTGCTAAATTGCCCAAGCACCAAGCTGCGAGTGTAGTTAAACGGGCTGCACGTGCTGGTGTCTGCAAAAGTAGCTACGCAAAAACCTAAAACAAATGACATCTTGGACGCGCGTTCGTCAACGCCTTATTTTGGTTAAACATTTGACTAAAACCCCCGAGACTGGGACGAGAAGGGATGGACAAACAAAGAAGTCTCGAACAGAAGGGACGGACAAAAACAAAGTTTTGAGACCGTGTTTGTCCGTCTTTTCTCGTCCCTGTCTCGGGGGTTTTAGTCAAATGTTTAACCACCACCAGCTTGTTTGCGCCCTATCTTTTTATCTTGGTTATTTACTTCGAACCTTTTATACGGGTAAGGCGAGCGCGTGCGGTGCCTGTACCAACATTCCCGGCATTCTCTTTGATACTTAGGTAATTTAGCGGTAGGTTTATTACGGGGAATTCGGTTTTGTTCAGTCTGCGTGTGCGTCTTCGAAACTTTGTGTGTGTGTCCGTGCGTGTCACATGCCTAAAACAAAAACTAATAAACGTACGCGATAATTCCAGCTGAATGTAGCTACTGTTTAACTTCTTTTTTTTAACATGACCTAGAATTGGCAGAAACCAACCGCATACTTAGTTCTTACATTCCCCATCGAAAGCAGAAAACAGTCGACATGCAATACACAGGCACAAAGCGTCTCTTTGCCAACTGCAACTGTTTCCGTGGCGGTGGTCGTTACCCCCTCCCCCGGTCTTTGACGATGGACCCTCTCGTCATTACGAGCAGTTGCGCGCAACTGTCCTCGAGCCGTCACTTTAAAGCCCCGTCAAGTTTCGCTAGGGGTGCCTCCATGTGGCAACTGCCGGCTGAAGCAACGCTCCGGGAATCCTAAAGACGGGAGCAATTACGCGTGCACGCTCGGCATCCGCGTTCGGCAACCTTGCGGGTGTGTGTGCAGACAACCCAGAAGCAACTAAGCGGCTACTTGTTTCCGTCACTCTTGGCAAGTCCGAAGACTGCTTCCTCTGAACAAGGTTTTTCTAAAAGAGAAGAGTACGACGTGGCGACAAGGACAGCAGCCGACTGCATGCCGGTTTGCGCTTTCTAAACAAAGCGTACCCAACAACAAAGCAGATGAAACAAAAGACGCACGTATACATTAGCTTAAAAGACCCGCTCACACACTTGCGTTTCGTTGAGGCCGAGTTTTTGTTCCCTCTTAACGACTCAGGATAGACACTGGCAAGCTGGCGCCATATATGAGGTGACCCTGGAACTGCATTTCACTAGAGCGAAGTTTTTTGGGATCAGGCCTGTTTTGTGAGTAAAGTTTCTCGCGTCCCTTTTACTTCCCCTTGCTTGTGTGCCGTACTGTCCAAGCCGAGAGGCCACCGACAAAGGCCCCGCGTTCTCTCTCTCTCTGCTGTCTCATACTGCTCAGTCAACATTTTGACTGACCGACTGACGGTTTTGCGGTGTTGGCGAAATGAAATGTGCGTACCATCTACAAGAAATCGTCAAAAGTTATTTAAAGAAAAATGATGGTCGAAAAAACAAGAAGAAAGTATGCGGAAATGAAGTGTTCCTCGACTGCCCGACAGATGGCGCCAGTGTGTTCTGTCGTCATAAGATGCTTTAAGCGGTTTTAAGGCAGCCGGTTGGTATGCAGTCACGAATGTGTTAACCAGCCTGTAGACGCCAACTCGTCCAAGGACAATGGCTAAAGCACCGAGTCAATCGGTCTGGTAGAAGCAGTCGACCACGCCCTGCTAGCCTGTACTCTTTTTGCCTATCCTTGACACAACACCCCGTCCACATCGATCAGCCAGGTTGGTGCGCCAGTTAATTTCTAAGCCGAGAGCTCTAGCAGACCTCCGCTCTCTGGGAATCTCGCCATAGATTACGTCGGGTTTGAAGATCTATCGCTATCAGGACGCGACAATCAAAAGACGACTCAAGTTTCGCAAGCACACGTATCTCGTCTCAAGGTCGCAGGAGTGCGTCAGCGGTTGCCCGGTATAGAGCCTATTCACATGACGTCAGACCGCCTTTTAATGTCGAGTCACTACACACAAGCATGGCCGCCGAAGGCCATAGCGGTTTGCCGATAGGCGAGTTTGCTTTGCCTTCTTTTATTTTTCACCAAGCTCACAAATAAAAGTTCCGCTTTATCGCTCGGCGGCCATGTTTGTGGGTGATGACTCAGCAAGTGAACAGACCCTATACTACGAGTGTGCACATCATGCGAAACGCCAGTTCGTCCGCTTCTTGCGCAGGTGTGGTGGTGACGTCAGAGCGCCGAGCTCCGATTGGCTCCGATTGGAAGCCCACCGACCGTCCTTCCAATCGGAGCCAATCAGAGCTCGGCGTTCTGCCGTCGCCGCAACCCGTACGCAAGAAGCAGACGAACTTGGGCTCCTATCTCACGAGCGTTTATACTCCGTTTCACTTCAAAGTCCGACCAGAACCGGTGTCGCGATCGAGTGGAGACAACCATTGCCGTGGTAGTCATTGTCGTCTTTGGACGTTTGCCGTCATCGATAAAAGCGATCGCCCACACCGAACGCTCCGTGATCGTGCACTTTTTTCTGTGCGCCATCGATTTAGCCGGCGATATCCAACGCGCAAAGGCGATGACGCGTTTGGCGTTTTTGAGGAGTTTTCGTAGACCGCGTTTCCACCTCATTGAAGCCCTCCGCAGAAAGAAGCCGCTGCTGCGCCTGCGCACCGATGGCCTTGGCTGTATAAAGTTACGGGTATCGTAGCGGGTTGCGGAGACGGCGGGTATCGTAGCGGGTGCGACGGCGGAAACGATCTTCGAAAACTCCCTATTGGCTCCGTCCGGTCTTGGAGTTAGCTGCGGTCGTACTCGAGGTTTGAAACCAAGTCTAGACAACGACTAACCGGTGTACTCTGGTTCTTTCGGCTATACTTCGTTCATTCTGGGTCAGTCAAGCCGCGAGACCCATGCTTTATCAGTTAGGGCCTCCTCCACCCTCCGGTTGTTGTTGAAAACTTTTACTGGAATCCCGCTAGACATACACTATATCTTGGCATGAACGCGTTCCAAGGTTTGAAAATACGTATATATAAGTGGTGAAGGCTTACAAAATATTTCCGTTAATATGCCGGGTGTTTTTTTGCTTTGTCTTTTTAATTCGAGCAGATTTATTACAAAAAATCGGTAAAAGATGGACTTATACGGTTTGTGCAGGTGAGTTATACGGCCAGGAAGACATTACGTGGGTGGAAAATTTTTGCGATAAGTCGGCTAATTAATCAAAATTCGTTAATTGACTTTTTAATTAGTGAACATAGACATATGGTTCCAATTAGAAACTTGGAGAGCGTTATCGAAAACCACTAAATCAACTATTTTTAGAACGACTTCACGTAGTTTCAAATATCTCCAATATATTTTGTTTTAATAACGTGAAGCGTTTTTTTGGCTGGTTGCTCCCGATTTTGTGAAGCCGCACTTCGGAACCTACGTACGAATTCAGTTCCTCCTCCAAATTTAGCGGGGAACTTGAATTGGTGTATAAGTCGCGTGACATCAGGTCACATGACGTCAATAACCCCTCCAAATTTAGCGGAAAAATTGACGCCACGTGACCTGTTGTCACGTGATGCTAGGACGTTTTACGTATGCAACACAATCGCCCAGTAATTTGCCATAGAACTTTTTTTTCTTCCCCTTTTTCCCGCTCTTACGACTCTGTCTCGTAATTCGATTCTCATCCCTTTACATATGTCGTCAGTGTCGTCTGGCGTAAAATGACCTATTCACTGCAAGAGGCCCCCCGGTTCCGTAGACTTGACTAAGTTTCACTTGTTTCTTTTTCTCTTCTTTTTTTTTTAATAAAACGATGTATTTGTAATGAAGTTATAACTAGTAGAACGGATATTTTGTACCGAAAGCAATTGCGAAACAAATTGCCTTGCTAGTTGAAACGGATGCCACGCTACTGCAAGTGTCTATTGTTTCAGCGTTAACACTTCCACTTGCAATGCGTATGTCTTAAGTATCCAGTGGTTTACACCTGAGGGGGGTCGTTTCGGCAAACATCGAGAAAAGACGGTTAAAGAGCGTTGTTCCGGTCTCGTGCCTAGGTTATCGCGGACAATGGGTTTCTGCTGTGCCTGCAAACCGGTAACGCTTCGAACTGTACGTCTATTTAAAGATGGGAAAGGGACGTAACAGATAACTGTTTACTTTGCTACGGAGAAGGGCGCAGCTTTGGACGGCAATGCTCGGCGTTAACTTGTTTTGTACAATGCTGTCAAAGATATACTTGCACGAGCGCTTGCCTGCGTTTACGCGCGCGGATGATCCCTACACTGAACTCATTTTTGGTAAACGTGCTTATGGATGGTTGAAAATTATGGCTGTACTGCACGCGTACAGAAAGCTTTCACCTTTACTATCCACCATTCTAATGTTTACAAGTCCCCAGCCCAGCGCGCAATCTCCTCAACCTACAGTAAAAAAAAAAATAAAAAAAAGGAGGAAAAAGGGAGGGACGGCGCCTTTTCCTCCCTCCTATTGACGCGCCCCCAAGCGGACTCGAGAAGAAGGGAGTAACGAGACGGTTTTCTCCTTCCCCAGGCAGACGGGAGAAAAGTTCCGCCCGCCGGCCTCATCTTCTTTCGGTTTCGTTTGTCGAGCACGTCGCGGGCGTTATTCAATAAATGCTGTTGAGTTGACTGAGTTTCGGCGGCAGCGAAGGCCGCCTGTAATTCCGTCTACCCAGCCCCAAACGTAGAGAACGTTTCGGTTGAATTGACGTTTTTATGACTAAAGGCCCGTTCACACATTTGCGTTCGGAGCGACCACTATGCTTACGAACGAATGCAACCGCTGCGACTTCAACGACAACTGTACTCAACGTGTACACACACATGCAACCACATGAATCAACAGCCAATGAGAAACGAGCTTCAGCTCTTGCTCCTAGCCAATAGTAAGCAACCCAGTTACGCTTACAAACATGGCGGACGGTTTCCTGCCCGACGCGAGGTCCTCACCGGAGCAGCCGGAGGTTTCGGCTACATCGTACAGTCACGAAGATCTGCTGTGCGCTTACAATAGCTGTGTAAAGGCTGGTTCAGACATCTGAAACGAACCCGTTATCCACGGCTGCGTCCGTTGTGACCGGAACGACCTCTCTGCGCCGCGCGTCGCGCACACTCCTACAACCACTGCAACAAGCGCAGTGCGTCGGCAGCACAGCGACCACCTCTCCGCCGCCGTCAGCTGTTTCTGCGGTGCCTCCAAAAAGAAGGGGACGCGCTGCCACTCACTTACGTAACGGAAAATAGACAGACCGTCTTGTATGACTACAAACTTTATTTCTTTATTTTTTAGGATACGCTTGCAGGGTAGTGCATTAAAAAAAAGAAAAAGAAGATGCAGTACGACGTCTTGCACGAGCGCGACTTTAATATACCACTTTGCCAACAGTACAAATCTCGCCACACGCCTTTTCTACGATTATAAAAGACGATGTAATCTTAGCAGCGATATAGCAACGTAGAAATATAATTTCGTGACCATACAGACGTTGCGAGCGAGATGTTTCGGACGTTTAAGATTGCTAACACTAATCATTTCTCGGAAGATGAAAACTCATGAAAATTCGCATCCTTTATGCGGTACGCACAAGTAATACCTTGAACTTGAGCGCACGCATGAAATGCGCCAAATAAGAAATCCGGGCGATGTTCGAGGACACAAATGCTAAGAAAGCACCATTGTAGTCGCAGTAAACAAACACGACGGCCCGGGCGTTTCTGCTGTCTTGAGAGTGCCGCCACGAGATCGCCGCACGAGTAGGTGGATCTTCCCTTCTAGTACGTGCTGGGTTATCATAACGACACACGACGAAAAGTCACAGTCCAGGATAGCGCTTTTACGCGGGACGATGAGCTTCCACCACGCCGTCCACATCGACGATCACCACCGACGCCATGTTTGCAGATAGGAGGCCGGCACGACCGGCATGCAACGCGCGCGACCGAGCCCTCCCCGACCTGTGATTGGTCTGTCGTTGCGGTCGTTCCCGAACGTAACGAAAAAGTTCAGCCCGGCTCATCTCGTTGCGTTGCGAACGAACACGAACGAAACGACCGTTTGGCGCTTCGTATCTATGGTAACTCGTCGTTCAAGCCGGTTGCATTCGTTCGTAAGCGTATAGGGGTCGCTCACGTGCAAACGAAGCCGTTAAAAACAGCGAAGTTCCGGAGCAGTGCCAGCAGCGCTACGCACAGCGGGCTAAGATGCATGCCTCCGGATTGCGGAGCGACGTGTCGACGTTGAAACGTTATGAAAATCGCAGGAACTGCGTCGAAGACAGGCAGGTTTTGCTGCCGGATGCCTGCGTGTCTTCTCTCTGAGCTCGGTTCTGTTTTCTGGTGCCGAGTGCCAACTGGCAATCAAAGGTGTTTCTGTATTTCTCCGTGTCGGCAACATAGCAGCAACATCGCGATGGCAGTGTTGTGCGTTGTGAACAGAAGACGAATTATAGCCGATGTGACCGTGTATTCGCGTATCACTGGTGTAACAACAAGATGAGATGACGTAAACTGACGGGCATTGATGCCGCTGGTCGGGCCGTGATCGGAGGAGGTCGGGTGTCGCAGGTTGACATTGCGCTTTACATTAAAGGGTTTAAGACTGCATGAGGGATTATGGTGCAATCGATCGACCTGCGGATAGTCATGTTGGAACGCTGGTCTACACCCTAGCTCCTATCGTACAGTGGCCAATGTGACTGTGCTCTTCGATGTCCTGTTGTCTCCACCCCGAGCGCGAGTGCGCTCTGGGGAAAGGACTGAACAGCATGGAAATATGATGGAAAGTACGTATATTTACAGTTTGCAATTTTAGCATTAAAGGGAAACTCCGCTTCATTTTTTTTGTTTTGGAAAAAAACAATGCAGTCCTCTTAGGTATCGCCTAGGAAGACCACACGACAATTATTACGACCTAGTTCTGTCTAAATGTTTCTTAAATGGTCCGGCAAACTTTGCATCGCGCCAAGTTGCCGAAATCGGCTGACTCGAGCGGGCGAATTGAGGCGCAACCAACAGCGCAGTCAAGCCTACGGCGTGGCCGTAGCCAACATTGAGCTAAACGTCATCACCATTGCCACTTTTTGTTTGTTTTTTCTGCGGATGTCGTGAACCTTTGTCGAACCTCGATTTTGATGTCGAACATTGAGGTTCGACTGGTTCGCCGAGTTTTCGACCTTTCACTAAAGTTCTAAGGTTTTCGACTTGTGTCCAGTGTTGACCGACTTCTACTCTACTACTTCAAATTTTTGAAAACAACGAATTTAGAAAGTAGCGTATTTTATATTTCATAAAATGGGGGGGGGGGGGGGGGGGGGGGGGGGGGCTACCAATGTGTACACCGTATAAAAGCCAAAATATGAGTTTTCAATGCTTTCGTTAGTTAGTAATGTGAACCAGTGATGTCAATACACCCAACAAACATTGCACGTTTCCTCCGCCAAGTAAAATCAACAAGTTTTTTTTTTTCTGTTTTTTGCGCATGCGGACAAACGTTTAACTTCAGTCGAACCTTCGTCGAACATTACCTTGAAAGGTCGAAAAAGTCGACCTTGGTCGAACTCGTACCTGAGCAAGTTCTCCGAGTGAGCGTGACCGGTAACGTCAGCAACGTTCCATCTTGCCGCTCAGTGGTGTCCACGGCCGGGGCGCTCCCCATGGGAGCACGGCCGGCCTTCCCCGCCATCTCCTGCGTCACAAGTCACAACCGCCGTCGTCGTCTCACCATTTGTAATTATTGTCCCTCAAAGGTTTGTTCACACTACGGACGCTACGTTCGCAGGCTACGTTCGCAGGCGAGGTAGGTTCGCACGGCACCGACTCTCTTTTTTTCCCTCTAACTTCTAGTTTCAGTCCACTGTGCTTGAATCGAATAACGGCGCGGCACTTGTTCGTGGCAAGTGTCTTGCGCCTTCCCAGAGCAATGATCGTCGGTTCTTGGAAGAAACGCGTAGGGTACCTTTTCGCAAGGGGCCTAGCTCTGATACTATACCGCACTCAACAGAACCGGAACACGGTGATAGGTACGGTTCAAGGTTCGATTCGAAGAGATCAGGACTACAAAGGGACATAAACGGCGTGGACGAGGATATGCCTGGTTCCAACCACCGTTTTTCTTGCTGCCGGTCGTCGCCTCCCGACATCCTCGTCTGTTCTTACCGTGCCCCAACCTTATCCTCGCAACCGCTTCTGTGATAGCGCTCCGGTTTATCGGCAATCCCTTCGTATCAGTCCCAAGTTATTGCATTCAGTTTAGGGGCGTCCAAACCGATTGTTTGCTCTTTCCTCGAATGTACCTGTGACGAGGAATAAAGATTACTCCCATATCGGTGTACAAATTTGCTTCCGGATAAAATGCGCCACTCCTTCAGAGTTGGCAGACTGTGAGTCAGTGAAGCGTAAGTCGCCGCTCTAACAAGACGGTTTCTGTTCAGAGGTTTCGCCGCCGTTCGCCGCTCCCACGTCCGCAAGTTAAAGGCAGGCCATTATTTTTCTTTCATCATCTAATTTCGTTCTTTTTTATCTTTTCACGATGAGTGCTTCAATTCCAGTACAAACCACTTAAAAATTGGGTCATTTCAAGGTCGTTCTGAAGTACTTCAGTGTGGCGTGCGCAAAGGACGCCATAAAAATGGCCAGTCTATCAATTGTGTAAAGTATCTATAGAATATCATATCAGTTATAGACTTGCCAGCTTGTAGTCAATTAAAACTTATTGTTGGCCTAGTTGGTTCATGATGCAGTACAGAGGTTTTTTGCGCGACACAGGGGACATTACAAGCGAGTAGACACGGACAAGCGCAAACTTTCAACTACTTTATTCGTGCGCAATCGACCACGAACATCCAGAAAGAGCATGCGCAGCACGCTACACAGACGAAAAAAAAAACGAAAATAGATAGTAAAGTCATCCACCAAGACACCAAGACAAGTCTTGGTGGATGACTTTACTATCTATTTTCGTTTTTTTTTTTCGTCTGTGTAGCGTGCTGCGCATGCTCTTTCTGGATGTTCGTGGTCGATTGCGCACGAATAAAGTAGTTGAAAGTTTGCGCTTGTCCGTGCCTACTCGCTTGTAATTGTCCCCTGTGACGCGCAAAAAACCTCTGTATTGCCAGCTTGTGTTTGGTTTTCTGCGCACGCTACTTTGAAGTATTTTTAGATGCGCCGTAGGAGGGCGTAATCTTTGAAGGGGTCTATCGGAACTACTTTACCAGCCAAATTTGCCGCACGTAGTTTACTACGGCAGAATGTTTTCTGCCTCAAGACGAGGCTGGACCCGTCGTTTTCGGTCCCCCGAGAAGTCAGGGGTTTCGTATAGAGAGGCATCTGTCTGCAGTTGCGCAGTGTAATGCCCCTATAGCTGCTTAAGGGTATTCAACGTTAAAGGGGCCCTGAAACGATTTTTAGAGCGCAGCTATTGGGGGCCCGTTCCAGGCTTGAGCGCCGTCGGCGTCGCCGTCGGCGTAACCAAGGTCACCCGAAGGTCACGTGACCCCCAAGGTCACGTGACACCCAAAGTCACGTGACCCCCCGAGGTCACGTGACTCCCGCCCCCCCCCCCCCCCGAAGTCGCCTGACACCCCCGAGGTCACGTGACCCCCCCCGCCGAGGTAATGTGACCTCCCCGATGACGTCATCCGCATCCGCATCGTCATCAGTGACGTCACGGGCATCTGCATCTTCATCGTCATCATCACGAATAACATCAGTGACGTCACTGATGACGTCACCGACATCCGCATCGTCATCGTCATCATCGCTGATGACGTCATCGGAGTCCGCATCGTCATCGTCACTGATGTCATCAGTGACGTCACTGATGACATCATCGGCATCGTCACGTGACCCCCAAGGTCACGTGACCCCCCAGTACCCTTCCCTCCTCTTCCTCAAGAGCTGCGTTCTAATTCGGTGTTACAGGGAGTTGTAAACGGCTTTCACTTTTTTTTACTTTCGCTACATACTACTCAGAATCACTCCCTAACGTTAATAACCGAATAAACTTGCCTTAGTTTTATCTTTCTAAGCAATGACAGTCGGAAAATAAATTCGAGAAATATAGGCACCGTTCATCCCCTCAACTCGGAGCCAGAACAAGCGGCCAAGGGGCCTGGTGCCCATCCCATGCTGCCATCGTTAATCATAGCGACGCGCTGGGGTTGGGAAAGTAGAAAACGTGTGCTGGGAGCTCCGCGTATTGTTAGAGTTCGAGGCTATTCTCAATGGTTGGACACGAGCCACTGCCCGAGTGTCCGCCGAGGCATCGATTGTTACGAGTCGAAGTCGAGTGCTCCGCAGATCTCGCGTTCAATTCATAAACCGAACTCGACTGTCGTCAGGCGGGTGGTTTCGATCCCCGTTACGTCATTGAGTTTTGCAAAGGCGAAGCTGAAAGATATCGTCCCCTTTTATCCTCGCAATTTCACCGCGACAAAGGAGCTTCTGAATCAGTGGTGGCCTCATGCGAGTATACTTGGGCCAGTCTAGGACCAGTACGCCTCTGCGAAGTCATGATCATTCCAACCCGATATGGTTTTATGACCCCTTTCATGTATGTATTTGTATATACAGTTTTTCTTTACTTTACAACTTTTTTTTTTTTTAAAGTTATGAAAGCTACATCTACGCGGTTTGTGCAGGTGAGTTTTAAGGCCAGAGGGACATAGTATGGGGGTTAATCCTCGCGATCAGTCGGCTAATAATTTGTCGAATAACTTTTTAATCAGTTAAATCAGACATATGGTTCTAATTAGGAACTCGCTAAGCATAATCGAAAACCACTATATTAACTTTTTTTTTGTATAAAGATATAAGATATGGCAGCATTTTACGGCGTTTTGAAAGACTGCCAATTTGGACGGGTTTCTGGGTTTCGGTCTTTTATCCGAAGGCATCTTTGCGCACGCGGTACTGCTTCCCGGGTGATAGCGGCGCGAAGACACCCCCTCTCTTCCCTCGTAGGATGGAGGGAAGCAGAGCGCACGTGTTTTGCGTGTCTCAGCCACGGTAAAGCAGAACCACGAGCGCAGAGATGCGCTCCGATAAGAAACCGAAACCCAGAAACTCGTCCAAATTTATGTTTGTTTTTTTCAGAACGCCGTAAAATGCTGCCCCTGTCTTATATCTTCCTAAAAAGAGTTGATTTAGTGGTTTTCGGTTATGCTTAGCAATTTATAATTGGAACCATACGTCTATTTTCACTAAATAAAAAGTTATTTAACAAAATTTGCTTAATTAGCGACTAATCGTTACGATTAGCCCCCTATACTATGTCCCCCTGGCCGTATAACTCACCGGCACAAACCACAGAAGTGTAGCTTTCACGCCTTTTTTTAAAACATATCTGTAAAGCTTAACAAAAAGACCCGTACATGTATGTATATAGACCGTTTTACTGAAAAAGGCAAGAGAGAGAAGGTGAAAGGGCTGCCGGCGCTTTCCTCCTGACTAGGTATAGTTAGGAACGAGCGAGAGACTCTGGGATGAACGCCTTGGACGCGTGTGTTTCACCAAGTTCTGTTGTTTCATTCGCGGTTTAGTCTGTTTGATCTTACTTCCAGATGTAATTAAAGCTAACGGAATAAATGACCACAATCCCCTGGTCATCGGTACATGATTGTTTTTAATAGGCTGGAGGAATAACAACCAAAAACGCTGAATATTATCGAAGGACATCTGCATAACTTACGGTATCTGACAAGGCAACTGCGGCTGATAAATTTTCCATCTCCATCGCTTTCCAAATGACCAACACCTCTGGCGGCAGTCTGGTTGCGTCCGTAAACAGAAGAGACTTACCCCGATGTTATCCTCTCGAGTGGGCTCGAAACATTTCGTGACTGGAGCGCGCACCGAACTTACCGTTACGAAAAGTTTGGAGCTGAAACAGCGATTCTCGCGAGAAAGCTTGCACCCACCTTGCGAGCGTCCATGCATACCCTCTCAAGGTGGGGGCAAGTTTTCTTGTGAGAATCGCTGTTTCAGCTCGCAGCTTTTCGTAACTTAATTTATCTTAATGCTGATATCAGGGTTGGACAGATATACTAAGAAAGGAATTTGGAAATACAAATATTGGGATACATGGACGAAGACAGCTAAAATGCTTATGCTGAAATACATCCGTACAAAAATATAGCGATGCGTATCAGAAGGGTGTTTGATACGTAGAAAAGTATTCGAAAATACAAATACAGGAATATATATTGCGGGGGCACTAATACTCGCATATATTTTTCTTTAAGAAAGCTTTGCGTGATGTGAACACATGTATTACCGGCAAAAATTACTTTTTTAAAAAAAGAGAAGTCAAAGAACTTCTTGTACATATTTTATGTTTTAATATAAAAGCAATACAATTAAAACAAAAGTAACCCGAAGGAAAAATCCATCAACGTAACCCTGTTTGGCAGTCAATGTTTTCTAGTGGACCGCTGACTGTGCCTGACTGTACGTCAAGCATGTCTGATTGGCCAACAAGTTACTCTGACCGACAGTCAAACTCCAGTCAGACCCCACTTGTCGGCTTTCTGATGGTTTCCTGGTGGCAGTCGGCCGCCGCGAAATGCCATCAGGATGTCTTGGTGGTGATTCTGACTGTACATCGATTGTCTCTGACTGTACGTCAGAAAGCTTTGACGTGCAGACAGACGTACGGTCAAAGGACGTAAAGTTCGTTCGGATACCACTATTTCGTCAAATCTATGAATACGGAAAGTAATGTATGCACGAGAAAACGATTTTGGGACGTGAGCCCATAAAACCGCTGACGTTAGAGATATGACACGCAACCGATCGACAACCTTGATCTGAAGCCCGCCGAAGCGCCGAACGCGCCGAACACGACACTTCGCACTTCGCTTCGCCCATAGAGGCTTCGCCGAGCTTTCATGAACGATCGCTCTCGACTCGTTTTGTTTGCCCGCTCGCTTTGCCCGCTCGCTCCAACCTGTCGATCCTGCCCGGGCTCTACAATGTATTATGTTTTAGTAGAATTTCTACTCGACAAGACCCAGCCTGTTGGGGTCAATATCACAAGAGCGAATGACATTTTAGCGAACGGCGACATTTGAGCGAATGGTCGTTTTAGCGAATACCGGGGGCGCGCGTTAACCCATCCGTCGCGCTGCGCTTTACGCCGCTTCGCGGCGACAGTCTGCGGCAACTCATTACAAAAATATGAACTCACTTGGCCCACCCGAAAACGCCGCTTCGCGGCGTCCGACTATTCGCTAAAGTGTCGTTCGATGAAACGTGGGCGTTCGCTAAAACGTCATTCGATCAAGTGAGTGCCTCCCTGGGCCGGTGATGCACGAACAAAAGGATCGTTCTACGACGCGAAAGTACTCTACATTGCAGGTGAGTAGAACTGTAGTACGGCGAGTGATGTACGAGTGCTTTGCATAACATGCTGACGGCTGAACTGCATTTGCAGCCAAAGCATTTCGTATAATACGAATGGTTAAATCGAGTTTCTGTAACGAAATCATCTGTAAATAATATGTAAATAAATGTGTTTTTAAGAAAAAAAAAAAAAAAAAAAGGCGGCGTAGCATAGCGGTTAGGGCGTCCGGTTTGTATGCTTGTGGTCGCGGGTTCGATGCGCGGTGGTGCTGCTTTTTTTTTTCTTTTTTTTTTCGAACATTCTGTTTTATCGTGGCATTTGGCGACATTTATGAGTGCGTATAGCTTTACTCTTATATAAATGCTGCCCTTGTTGATGAAATTCCCTTGGCAGTGGCAGTCAGACGTCATCTGATGGACCATCCGATGGCGTCTGATGGTCCATCACGTTCCACCAACGCTGCTGACTGGCAGTCAGTGTCCCAAATTACGTAGCTTGATGGAATTTTCAATAGGGAAAGGTACGGCTCGACTACATTTGATGAGAAGTAGTTTTGAAATATCTGGTTGGTCAGCCGCTGCCGATTTGGGCAAACAGTCATTTTAGGGAACGAGATTAAGCGTCCTACAGGTGTCAATTCTGGCTCATATTAAAGCCAACGAAGATCGCTTTTACAATGAGTCTTAAACCATGCAAATATTTTTTTCCGTTTTTTTATGTGCGTGAAGACCTCACTTGGAGGCGGTAATGGTAGACTTCGTTGACAGGTTGTGGACTTCTAAGGCGAAAAAGAGTCATCCAGTGAAAACAAAAACTCATGCTGACCGTGAGGAAAAGATAGGAACTGAATTGGACGTTCTCGAGCCCGAAATTATTTTCGCGTGGCATTGCCGTTTTCCTTTTAACGTGCTGTGCACTGAGCAAGTCTTGTAGAAGGATGATGTGCTGGGCTAATTGATAAGCATGATACATCGTTGAAGTCAACAAGCAACGTGAGGAAACTTTTCTTCTACACTTTCCTCATGTTGCTCGATGACTTATAACCAGACTTGTACACGTTACTGAAAAAAGTTAATCGATTACAATTACTTCATGATAAAAAGTAACCGATTACAATTACAGCCTCAAAAAAGTAATCGAAAAATTGGTCTAAAGTAATCGATTACTTCCCACGTTACTTTTTATTCAACTTTTTTTTTATTATTATGGTAGCATAATTTATGGGGTCTCGCGCTCAGTTGTTCCGAAGAAAAAAAAAGAAAGCCTTGACTGTTTTTGCTTAGAGCTGAGTGAGTAACGCCAACACTTCCCTCTTGAGAAAAAAAAATAAAATAAAAAGAGCGCTGTTTCAATACATTACCCACAGGAGGCTGGATGCGGTCATTTTTCATACCCAGGCTTAGTCTCCGGTGTACCAAAAAATAAATGTACCCAGGAAACGAAGCATAGTGAAGTGGCCTACTAATCCTCGAAATCCCGTGCTTATGGGTCTTGAGAAAAAAAAAAAAAAGACCGCTGCCCCGAGCTGAGTGCCTCCAGCACATCTAACCTCCCCCCCCCCCCCCCCCCCCCCACAAAAAAAAAAAAAAAAAAAAAAATGCAGTAAAGTTGTAATGGGTAATGTTGTGCTCGATTACACAAAAAAGTAATTCAGTTACGAGGATCGTTACTCATTAAAAGCAGTAATTGAAGCGTTACAAAATGACACTAAAATGTAATCGATTACAAGTAATCCATTACTGGTAACGCGTTACGTACAAGTATGCTTATAACTATGTATAGGCGAGTCTTCAAGTAGGTTGGAGACACTTTCCGTCCAGAATGCAGTGCAGTTATCCTTTAAATATATTACACGCCTTCGAAGCAATATCTCACGAACCCCTAAACGAAAACGAACCCAGCATCCTCTAGTCTTATGTTGGTACCTTTTCTGCTAATACTTCACAGCGCACAACAGACAACACATCATCAAAACAGGTCCACACAAAGAAACAACACTCACGCAGCGCTGTGGATCTGTTTTGATGGTATGTTGTCTGTTCTGTGCTGTGAAGTATTAGCATGATTAACCAACTCGCCCCAGCTGAAGTATTGACCTTTTCTGCAGCCACTTCAGACGTCGCCTTTAAACGAAAATATGATTTTTTATCTGATGTTCTGAAGAAACAAACTTCACGCTCGCCCTAGTAAATGGGGCTGGGAGTGTAGTGCACAGTTATAAAACCCGTACCCACAGTGCCTTCAACGTTTTGCTTCTACAAGGAATAGTTGCCCAACTCAAGTACCCCGGAAGACATGTTATGTTTGTAAAATAGGAAAAAGAGTCATCAATGTCGGGGCCATGATGTCCTAAACAAACCTTGGTCTGCGTGATAACAAAGTCTCAAGGTCCCGTTTACTGTACCTTCCACCCCTCTGAAGCACAAAAGAAAGGAAACAACTTCTTAAGCTTTGGCTTGGGGGTCTTTGATATCTCGAACATTGTATTGAGATACATTGGCCCGGGATTGTATCGCGACGCAAGGGATACACCAAAAATGCGTCCCGATACCTAATTACAGATACCATTGAAGCATTTTATAAAGTATTTCTGAAATACTATCGCGATGCTGCCTAACCCTTGCTGATATATTGCAGTGGTAACATTGACTCGATTTTCTCATCTACAACGCTGACTGGAATGCTCATTTCCGCCGCCGGGTGTGACTGGAAATTGTCGAGAAGTTGTTCTACCGCTCCCGCGGAATATCCGAGGGCAGTGGACTTACGTTGACCGTCATAACGCGTCTGGGTTCTTATTTAGCATATTAGTACACAACGTAACTGAAAAAAAATACCTGAAGGTCTTTTGCTGAAACATGCTCATATATCGATTTCGAATCGCTGAATCATAGAATAACTTGCTCCGGCAATGGGCCCATATCGACTTTGCGTTTTCAGACCTAGACAAAGGACTTGCTCGGCCGATACGGGATCCTCCATTAAAATTTTCATAAACATCTGCAAGCCGGAGGGAGCTTAATTCATGACGCCGGCGAAAAGCTTGCTCGAGCGTCTGCTTGTCTTGGTTTTTAATGGTTGCCATTCCAAACAAGCCAATACTGCTGACTGTAGCTTCATTTTGTCCCCGACTTCTACGGCGGAAGCAATTAATTACGGCACACAAAAAATAGCATAACAGCGACTAAAGCCTCCAACATGGGTTCTGGCGGGTTCCGGCGGCATGCGGCGGGTTCCGGCGGCATGCGGCGGGTTCCGGCGGCATGCGGCGGGTTCCGGCGGCATCCGGCGGCATCCGGCGGCATCCGGCGGCATCCGGCGGCATCCGGCGGGTTCCGGCGGGTTCCGGCGAGATTTCTGAACCGCGAGTATCGCTGCATCGTGATCTCGTGCAAGAACCGTATACACCAGTGTCCGAAATCCTAGCCCTAAGCGATGCAAATAGAGAACAATAATCTCGAACGTTCTTCTGAAGAGAGGGGCGGCCCATAAAACGAGATTTTTACTTTTTACAGCCCTCTTTGCGTTGGTGTTGTTCTTGGAGCTTCGTGCCTATGCCTTTCTGACGTTCTTAACTGCAATATGTGCGAAGTTTTCTAAAAACAAACAAACAAACAACCGAGTCTTGCAGAAAGTACAGCCTTCCTGCAGTGTCATGGCGTCAGCATAAATAAAAATGGCGGCGCCCATGGAACAGACCCGACACTGGTCTATAATAGGTTAGAGGGGAAACTTTGTTGCCTAAATCAGCTGCATGCCTGCTGCCCAGGATGAGTTGGTGCGTGTTGGTAGAGCAAACGCGCTCCATTGGTGCGCTGGGTGGCTTCTCGTAACATGGCCTCGTCAGCTTGGTGGTTCCGATAACATTCCCTCGGGACTTTTGAATTCTTTAGGGCATAAGCTGTCAGGGGCTCGCCATTACAGTCGTCCTCTGTCAAAGGAAAAAAAAAACGTTTATCATCACCTTCGTTATGACAGCTGCGGCTTCGCCATTTTGGGTTGTGGTGGATAGGTGAGATTCCACTTTTAGCATTCTTCCTTCGTTTTGAGATCATGTCGTACCCAACTCTCAATCATTTCGATCAGGCGAAAAATATGGCTCGCGTTTTGCATAGGTGAGATCAAGCGCGAAACCCAGCGACCTTCATTATGTGCAAATTATTGTGCATGTGAAAGCATTGTGCATTGTGCGAGGAACCTTTTAGATGTGCTACTGGATGGGGGCATGCCCCGAAACACTAAATTGGGCTACATGTTTCCATTTGCTTTGCCACCAATAACACAAACTTTACAAACGCCCCTTGTACTGATTACGCCCAACTATAATTAGTACATGCAAGTGGTGCATTAAAACAACTAAAAATAATTTTCCGTCTTTTTTATCTTTAAGGATGCGTGCTATTCAGCGTTCCGTAGGTTCAGACTTTCGGTTCGTTCATTTCCATCTCAAGACTGGAGACACTTTTAATATGCAAAAGGAAATTGTCAGCTAGAATGATAGGCACAAAACAGAGACATGGGGAAACAAACATTCTGACCGTTTCGTTTTGCATTATCCACCAACTAGCTTAACTGCAGCCTGTCACTTTAGGTATGTCGAAAGTCAAACGTTAACGGTAGCCTGCCAGATATTTGAGATAGTAAAAAAAAAAAAAAAATGATGCCGCAATCGCTGCCGTCGCTACGCTGCTTCTTGACGAAGATGCGTTGGAATTTACAGCAGTGGTTCGTTGTCTTCGGAGAGCCAGTTTGTTCTCCCGGACGTCGGCAGTTTCGGATGCAGCCTCCGCCGCTTTTAGGGATTGCGCGTCGTTGGAAGCGTGCGAGAAGGTTCTATCCCTCTTACGTAAGAGGAAAAGTGGAACTAACGAACAAACCAAGCGAAAGAAAACGGCGGGAGCTGAACCGCGGCATCACGAAACCGGTCTACGGTCCGGTCCAGTCCAAGCCAAGTCAAACCAAAGACGGACGCATGCACTAACGCAATAAATGGTAAAGCAGCTAACGGCACAAAGTGTCGTGCATCAGTGCTAACTGAAACTCGCACTTAGTTGCTAAATGTTAGGAAGATGCGGCTCGTCACAGAACATCTTCTGTGCGGCCGCATGTGGCTCTTGGCATGGCCTGAATTCGCCAGATCCAGCTCTAGAGTAGGTGTTACTCTAGAGCTTGTTGATAAGGGCATACCGAGCACAACAAAGTAAGCACGTACAAGCGAAAGTCCGTTTTTTTTTTAATTGACCGGTTTACCATTAAGACTATTTACTATATTGAGTTGTAGAAAGTGTTCGCCCGGTGAACCAACCTAACCTGCAACATGTGGTGTCAGTCATTAACCTGCTTAAGTAATATGCACAGACTTACCGACGCCGTGTTCCCTCCAACTGTATCGCGCAGTGGTTGCTCAGGAGGAAAATGCGCAAAGATGATGAACATGTCTACTGCGCAGACTCCACCTTATCGCTTTGTCTATAAATAAACCCCTATCATTTGGCGGCAGACAGCGACCCTCACGACCCGGGTCGTTGCTACGGTTGATCCACAGTGTTTTATCACATCGGTCACTTCCGAGTGGTGACTTTCGGGCGTTGAGAGAACACCGCGAAGAATCGGTGATTGCCGGTTGGTGCTGCTGCCCGCGCCGCGTACTAAATAACTGAGACGCGTGCCATTCGTCGTTCTGCCTTTACTTGTTTCCTTGTTTTAAGTTTTTCTCTCTCTCTCTGTGTGTGTGTGCGCGTGTGTGTGTGTGCGTGTGTTTTTTGGGGTGCGGGGGGTGGCTTTGTCGTACTTGTGATTGCCTCTCTGTACTGACATACATCTGTGTGCAAAAAATTTGGATATTCCACCGGCAGTTGTTGGCAGTGCGCATGTCCAGAAACCACATTGAGACGAACTGTTTGCGCATGCTCGGGAGCCGACATCCGCGCCACCACTGCAGCGGGAAGTCAGAACCATCGTCTGTCTACATGTACGCAGGCAGAACAGCCGCATGATGGGGCCGACGTGGCTGGTCCCCTTTCTGGGCCTCCTTCTCCTCCTGGCACCGAACGCGAACGGCTACGGCACGGGCGCTCCGGACAGCCGCTGCGACAGCATGCTTCCGGGACACGGGAGCTCCGCGCCGCAAGAGAGCGCTGCCCCTTTCAACGCCTCCAGGGAGCTCCAGCCGGACAATACCGTCAAAGGTACGGGAAGCTTCTTCAGCATGATGGAGAAAACAGCTCAGAAAAACTGACTACGAAGACGAACAATAGGATACATGGTTTTGCGCAAAAAAGACGGACACAAGAGAGAAACAAACACGAGTGCTCGTGTTTGTTTCTCTCTCTTGTGTCCGTCTTTTTTGCGCAAAACCATGTATCCAAACGTTCACCAACTCGCCCAACAACAAACTATTTTATTGAAGATGAACAAACACGACTGTACAATGCTGCATTGTCCTGCCGTGTTTGTTCTTCGTTGTCCGCGTTTTTCTGGGCTGTTTTCTCCATCGTGTATAACGTCAACAAACTGGTCGAGTTCACCACCTTATTACTCTCATAGAGTAATCTAGTGAACGTAAAGACTCAACACTCCCATAGTCCCCAGCGTTCCAGATAGTGAAAGGACACGGCAGTATATAGTTTCGGTTCCATATTTTCAGCTTGTGCTGGCTTCGGATGAGAGCTTTTCTTTAATGTTTGAAGATCCTCACCCGTTTACTTTTCAGTTATTTTGCAGTCACCCTTTGAGGCTAATGATGGCTTTTTAGCGCAGTCAAGTTTCTTTGTTAGAAAATAACGACGGCAACAAGTGATCCAAAAATGAAAGACCTTTACAAATCCCTGTAATGCGAAATTAGAACGCAGCTGTTAAGGACGGGAGGGTACAGAGGGGAGGGTATGCCCTTCCTCCTCCTCTCCTCCCCCTGCGTACCCTCCCACCCTCCTCTTTCGTACCCTTCCCTTCTCCTCCTCCATACCCAACGCTCCTACCACAGTTTCCCCGCTAAATCTCAACAAGAATTCAGTCTCCCCGCTAAATTTATCGGGGAAAGTGACTCCACATGACGTCGTCACGTCACCTAGGAACAGATTCAGTTTCTCCGCTAGATTCAGCGAGAAAATTGACATCATGTGACCTCAACAGCAATTCGATTCCCCCTAAATTTAACAGGAAATTCAGTTGGTGTTCAGGTCATGTGACATCCAGTTTCCCGCTAAATTTAGAGCGGTTACGCCGACCTCGTGAAACCCGCAAGTGGGCGCCTAAGAGCCGCGCTCTGAAGTAGTTTATCGTAGGCAAAGTCTTGTACAAGCAGACAAGCGGCATTTTGTGTAACTACAAATACCCGCATGCAGAAGCAGGAGAAAGCTTGCACATTTTTCACGTGATAATTTAAGGATGTGGTAATAATCGAATCTTATTTTTTTTTTCTTTTATCGGTATATGCATGAACGCGGAAAGCCAGTGTCCGGCGCTTGGCCCTCGCTTTCGACGAGAGCAGCGGAGGCAAAGGCAGCTAACTCTCGTCGTTTCATCTCCCCCAGTTTCTCTGCGCATAATAAAAAAAATTATGTCACCACGAGTGAACTCCGCTGCCGGCCAACGGTTCCACCGTGCTCGCCCAACGCGTCGGCCCTGCGCCATCTGCGTCTCCTTCTGCAAACGGTGCACCAAGCGCCCGTCGCACCGGTGCAAAACACGGCGAAACGCTGGGCAATCATGCATCGCGCAAGCGCGCTTATCATCGATAGGCCTGTTTCTCTTGGCCAGGGGGCGCTGCAGCGTTCACGAGACGTGACTACAAAAGAGGCGCCTTCGCTAGCGTCCGCGAGACGCGGCCACTTAATACTGACGAGAAGCGACGTCCTAGCGTCCCCTATGTACCTTCCACGGGCGTAAACTAGCGTTCGTCAGCTTTCCTCGGCGTCTGCTCATGGTTCACGCGCACTAACAGGGCGTTTGAAAGGACGCAACGCTACGCACAGTGGAAACGCGACCTAAAAATATCAGATGTTTGTCGCCAGGGGCGCTGCTCTAAACTAAGAGCTACGGGTCTATAGAGTAATGTAAATTTACTCTGTGCTACAGCTCCAATGCCCGTATCTTCACACCACCTCTTATTGCGTTGTAGTCATTTGGCAAGTGCGCGCACATTGTACGTGCAAATCCCGATATACGGGAGCAATATATCTCTCTCTTCACAGCAACTCGAGCAACCAGCAAGTGAAGCAACCTTACCGCTGTAAAAACAAAAACACCAATGTACATACTTACATTCCTGAGTCTTACATAGCAATTTACATATCAACAGCGACGTCAAAATGCCACATAACTCGAGACGCGCCCGAGTGCCCCAACGTGCACTGCCTGGAGCACGTCTTCGACTGGCGTGTTTAGCGTCCTATCCTGCCCTTACATCAAAAAGTGGTCTCGAAGTGGCAGCAAATGACGCCACAGAAGCCGGAGTGTCATGATGTCGCATGTCGCGATCCTGGCGGTTGGTGGTAGAAAGGCCAACGAAAAGGAGCGAAAGCGAGCGTCGCTGTCGTCACGGCGTCCCAACTTTCGGTTGCCGAAGCTTCCGGGGACTGCCGCACCGACCTGCTGCAGAACAGGCGTCTGCAAACCTCCACCACCGCTGCTGGGACGCCGCCAGGATCGCGACCGGCGACAGAGTGACACCTCAATGACGTCATCAGGCGGAAATCGAGGAACCATTTTTTTTGGACGAGGTAAACACAACCGGTCGGAGGCGCGTTCCAGGCACCAAAACGACCAAAACCTCCAGCGCTGAAGTTTTGAACGTATCGTGGCGCCCTCCGGTGGCGGGCGATAGAGTGTCTGAGTAGTGCAAGTTCCGCGGCCCCGTGCGATAACAAACCTGGTCGGGCGGCTGTTTCTCTCTGCACGCAGCTGTTATTTCTTCGTTCGCGTGGTCATGACGCAAAATATGTGACTCGTAGTCGTCACACCGCACAACGTTACCTCGGGGTACCTGAGCTCGCCGCAAGCTAGTACTTTTTCCTTCGTCCAAGCATGTCGAAACCGGGAGCAACAAGCGCGGCCTCCATGCGGTCAAAACGTCGCCATCGATGGTACTTTCGCGTCGTCAACTGTCAAGAACAGGAATAACCCCGGAGTAAACTTCTACAGATTCCTATAAAAACCGTACGAATTCGAGCGGAGGGAACGATACTATAGCCGCTCTGGGCATTGAGTAAGCGAGACATGTTTTTAGGCCCTCCGGATTCTGCTAAGCATGGCCACTCGATCAAGCGGCCACGGCACGTATCGAAACGAGTGTCATGCGAGTTTTACGAACAGGAACACGCTATGCTGCCCTACTAGTGGAGCTATCCGATTGACCATACAGATTTTGCAAAGCTGCAGCTTGGGCCAGTTGGTTAAACCTATTGCTGACTTCCCAGAGCGCAGATACACTCTAAAAAAAGGGTATATAATACACCGTTTGTCCCATATAAGACACCCCAAAACGTCAGTGCGACGTACAGCGCTCTAACGTCGATCTGACGGTACAAATTTTTGGGAGAGGCTTGATAGCCGTGTGGTACAACTTATTAAAATAGTTAATGTACGTGTTACTGAGTACAAAAAAAAAAAAAAAGGATAGTCGTTTTTTTTTTTTTTTGCCCTACTGCAAAATTTTAGTGTTTTCTTTCTGAGGTCTTTCATACGTACTATAGCTATTTAATCAGTTATATCGCACCGTTATGAAGCCACTCGTAAAACTTGGGATCGTCTGTTTGACTATAGTGCTCAATTTGTTGAACTGAAGTTTTGGGGTGTATTACATACAACAAAAAATTGTCACGTGATACCCTTTTTTTTAGAGAGTATAACACACACACTACAATTTGAACAAACACACAGCGCGGTGTGTGTGTTGGGTTTGTTCAAATTCTAGTGTACGAGATCAGCAGTAAAAGCGCCGTCTCCTGCGGCGAGAGCTTTCTTTAGAAAAGACGAGCGTGCACGCGCACGAACGCACTACAGAGGGCACGAATCGTGTGCTCAATGCGGATCTTATGTAGCGTCAAGCTTGCAGCGCAAATGCGCAAGAAAAACTCAAGAGCTCGAATAGCAGCGTGCAGTATAAGAAGGATCTGTTCGGCCGACATGCGGCCGGTCGCCGCTCGATCCCTTCCGTCTGCTTTCGCGAATTTCTAAGGTTGATCATCAGCTGGTCGCGTTGGCCGTACGGAGGGACGGAACGTCGGGAGTTTTTGGTTTCTAGGTGCGTTAACGTATATCGTAATGCTCCCCTCAAGCTCGTCATCATAAAAAAAAAAAAAAAAAACTCTCTTTTTGCGAGTGACAGCACGTCCACACCAAATTTCCGGCTTCTTGTAGACGTAGCTTGCATCGCCGAGTTTCTTCCCTTTGCGAAATGTCGAAAAACGAAAGAAGCTTTCCACGTTAAAAATTCACTCGATTCGGTGCCGTGAAAAAATCGCTAGGGGGGAATTCATGCCACCGGCTGACGTGTTCACGGGGAACAAATTCAAATGCGCAAGTTTATACTGCCCAATATTGATAAACAAATCGTAGGGGGGCGCTACAAGCCCGTTTTCCCGCAGCTCCTCCTGGGCAAAGCAGGAGGCCTTCACCCCGACCAAACGGTGGTTTCCATGGGGCTGGGGCTGTGACACTACGACATGACTAATGATGCAACGTGAAATAATTTAAATGGTTTCAATATTTCTACAAATAATATAACACTAAGTTTAATTTATTAACAAGAAAACTCGAAATGTAATTTTTTTTTTCACAGCACCGATGTCTAGCAGGATTATTTTAATTGAACTTCAAGACCCCCTCAGGGAGGGTATTACAGAAGGTTTAAACACTCGCGTTTGTACATAGTAAAGAAAACAAGAACAAAGGGGAATAAAATGACACTAGAAAGTATACATGTTTAAACTGAAATCAAAAGAGAGCAAAAGACTGTGAAGGCACTTTTGCTTTCTTTCCCTTCTTTCCTTTTTTTTTTTTTTTTTTTGACCATGAGGCAGCGGTGGGCATATCTTCGCTTCGTTTCTTTTTCAAATCAAGAGGATCAGATATGGAAACGATTCTGTGGGGAAGGATGAAAGGTCATTCCATTCCTTCGCTGCGCGTGAGAAAATAAAGCAGACGAGGTCACCGTTTTAGTTTTGATGCGCATCACGTGAAGTGGATGACCGGTACGATAAGGAGTTCATGCAGATGGCATGATGTACGGTTAACTTGGCTGCAAAGCGTAATAAAAATTGTGAAAGAGTGTGAGTGTGAAATATTTTTGGCAAAGTGTTAGGCAACCTAGTTGAGCACGTTCCTTTAACATGGTGACCTTATTTTATATGAATAGCTAGAAAAAAATGAACCTGACGGCATGATTTTGAATTGCTTCTAATTGATGACTGAGGTAATTTTTGAATGGGTTTTATTTTGGAATTTATAGCGGCAGCGTGCTCTAGCTTTGCGAAGATCAGCGTTTTATAGGCGGAAAAACTTAAGTTTAAGGGTGCAAGTTTGAGGTGGCGTTTTAGTTGTCCGAGTGATCGCGGTGGTTAAACTCTGAGATGACATGGTTAACATTTGGTGCCCAAGATAGGTTGCTAGAGAAGTGCACAGCTAGGTATTTATAAGGTTTGATTGAATTATGGTCGTATTGATAGTATAGTTGTGGGTTAGAGCACCGATGAAAAAAACGAAACTACTGTACACTTACATATGTTTAATGTCATTTGCCACAAACCGCACCAGGTTTGAACACTATACTAACATCACTTTGGAGTGACACCCGGTCACATAGATAAGTAATATACGATACACAACACAATCTTAGGCAAGTAAGCGCATGTTGCAGGAAGCAGGAGGGGGAAGGTCACACACTTCATGGACGACTTATCTCGGCCGCGAAGGGCCCCAAGTGTTCACTCCTTACGTTTACCATATTATTCTATGCCCACACTTCTCGTACACTATACGAAAGGCACGGTGTTCACACAGGAGGAAATAAGTATCTACGGACATTCCTTGGCCATGATCGGGTAATTTTTGCCTCATACGTGCACTCTTAGAAAAGTGGGTGTAGTCTTACACCTTTTGTCTGGTATCATACACCCCAAAACTTAAGTTCGACGCATAACTGACGTCTAACTGACGTCTAACTGACGTCTAACTGACGTCCCCAACTTTCACGAGGGGCTTGATAACGGTACGATAAAACTCAATAAACAGCTAAACTACGTATCAAAGACTATAGAAAGAAACACTGAAGTTTCGCAATAAACTCTCCTCCCCCTCCCTCCCTCCCCCCCCCCCCCCCCAAAAGAAAACAACAACAACAAAAAAACTTTTTTTTTGCGTACTTTTTTTTACTTATTTGAGCCTGTCTTGCGTCACTCTTTTTTTGCGCAGTGATACTAGCGGGGGCGAATCCGTTCAAGGGATTTTTCATCCAAGCTCGACGGGCGGACGACCAGGAAGCCCTCGTTCCTGGCAAGTTCACCGTCAGCGATGCATCTGTCATCCAGACCCGGGACTGCGAAGACAAGGAAAGCGTAAGTCCAAGCCAACAGGTACAACTGTGCACGTTATAGACCCTTTCTTCAAGGGCGCCGCCATCTTGAATTGTCGTCACTTCCAGTATGGGCGAAAACATTGTTTTGCCGTCGCCACGCCAATAGAACGCATTTAGGAGAAAAGCGTAACCGTCACTCATTCTCCTTTTATCTCCCTCTATTTTTTTACTACTTGAAGGTTGAAACGTATTAATATTTTTCCGTCGCCCATACTGGATATGCCTACTTGGCGGTCGGGGGCGAGAGTAAGCGGAAAAGGTGTATACAGAGCGATACCGCGTCTTGCCATGGATGACGTGGGTTGCAAGATGGCGAGAGAGCGATGCGTGGCGGCGGTGGGGCGCGTATGCCCGGAGGTTACGCGAGTTTTCACGCACGGATGTCGCTGGAATTGGAGGGTTAACAAAGCAGGACAGGACCCTCCTATCAAAGTCTACTACCTATGGTATACCTGGTTTTGTCCTGTCTACTCACCTTCTTTCCAGTGTTCGCTCTGTTAAAAGGGAAAGACATGGAGGTCTTTTTGGGAGGAGCCTGTGCGGCTTGTCTTAACCTGCCACAGTCAATAACATTTGGCGCAGTAAAAACAAACGTTATAATTGTGCTCTGGACACATGGGGGCATAAACGCCAACGCGCGCCGCAAGGGCGTTCTGGCGTTGCACACGAAATGAGCTCAACTGATGAGAGGTCGCTGTTGTTGCAGAGCGCAGTCACTCACCAGGATAAATCGGACAAGTCCGAAATCGTCGTCTTCTGGACACCGCCGTCGGACTGGGACGGGGAAGTCGTATTCCGGTAAGATAAAAACCCACCGAGCCTATTTGGTAAATGGCGTTACCGTTCAATCCACCTTATGACGCAGTTTTTCTTTTCTTTTATGGAGGCAGGAGCTGCAGTGCTCATTGAACTTGTACGGAGCACTTGCACTACGTGCCGTCTCGAGAAAGCGCTATCCTTGGGCGCAGTACTTTGTTTCACGTTACGTGGACCGCAGCCGACGCTAATGGAGCAAATCGAGCAAATCAAGCAGCAGCCAAGTGTATCGTCGCAGCACTCGTTGCCATTGTGCGATTGCTGTCACCAACCAAAACAATCGTGCGCAAAAAAGAAAAAAAAAAGACACGAAATAACGACGCATTCGCTGTATTCGGGGATATAGCAAACGCACAAAGACGATGAGCATCGTGACGACGCATTTCTGGATCCACTTGATTGTCCATCCATAGCCTCCTATATGTATAGACCAGTGTCTGCTCTGTTCCATGGGCGCCGCCATTTTCGTTTATGCTGACGTCATGACACAGAAGGGGGGGGCTGCGTTTTTTGAAAGGCTCAGTTTCTTTTAGAAACCTTTGCCCATATCGTATACTTCGTTTCAACCTAGGCCCGAGCGCGGCCGATGTTACGAGCCGAAGGGCCAATCAAACAGCGTAAAAGGCACAACGTCATGGTGTGCTCTCTGCAGTTGATAGGAATAGCCGGTATTCGCCGTCCATCTTTGCGTGCTCCTCTGCCGGCTAGTCCTATCAAGCGCAGGGAGCACGCCATGACGTTGCGCTTTTTGCGCTGTTTGATTGGCCCTTCGGCTCATAACATCGTCCGCGCTCGGACATAAGGTGAAACGAAGTATAGTGAAAGAAGGTAAGAAATGCACAGTCACGAAGCTCCAAGAACGGCACCGACGCCAAGAGCGTTGTAAGAAGCAAAAATATTGTTTTATGCGAGCCCCCCCTCTTTACAAGAGCCTGCGTTTGAGATTATTATCTCCCATTTTTATCGCTGGGGGCTAGGATATCGGACACTGGTCTATACTGACAAAGCCTGGCAGATCGTGACGAGAAGCGGCCGCTGAAATGGAAAAGGTGGAGCGGCAGAGAACGGATGAGAGGAGAGCCACGTGACTGGCGCCCCGCTGCGGCGAGGTGCCGAAACACACTTCTCCCGAGCGAACAAGTGTGTTTTGGGTCCTCGCCGCTGCAAAAGCTGTGCGCTGTCGTCCAGGTTCACCCAAGAAATGGCTCTTTAATGCTCTGTGCTACGAGACCCTCGGACTCCAAATCTGCGACCGGGGAAATTTATGGCTCAGTCGTCAAACTGTTAGGCTTTTTGAGTATAGAGGAGGCTATGGTCTATCTGATCGTGGCGTCGATTGCGGTCGGACTTGAATGAAACAGAATATGGACTCGTGAGACACAAAGCTGAGGCCCAAGTAAACGGAGCCGGCCGATTGGAATTTGGCGACATGATGCCGCGCTCCGATTGAGGCTCCAACTTTGTGTAGTATGACGAGTCTAGAACTGATCCATGACGTGGTGCTCAGTGGAACGGCCCGAACAGGGAAGGCCGCTCGATGGATGGATGGATGGATGAATCCGGCTGAGCCCTTTGGATCGGGCGGTAGCTTACGCCACCTAGCCATTTTGTTTTACCATTTAAGCTTAGAATATTTAAATGTGAAATAACTCACCCAAGCGCCTCGCTCAAGGTCGAAATCGCGGCTCGACCGCTGGCCACGCCTTTTCGTCAGTCACCGGTCGATGCGTCGCACTGCGAGGGGGCGGCGGCAAGCAAGGATGGTCCGGCAGGAAATATTGCTGCGTTGTGCCCGGTGCAGTTCGTGTGCTGAGACCTCTGGACAGGACTGTTTGGTGTCGTCCGATTCCTTCAAAGACGGTGTCGTTTTCTCGAATTAATTTGACTAAAGTTGGCGGAAAACTATACTTAATTTCACTTTGAGTCCAGACGCCAGCCGACGCTACGAGCTGAACCAATCAAAAACAGAAAAGGCCTTGTGACTTGCACTTTTACCGCTGCTTGATTGGCCCCACTAGCTCGTGGCGTCGGCTGCTTCTGGGCTTAAGCTGAAACGAAGCATAAGATAGAATATGTTCCCAACTCCCTGAAACGAATGTTTAATGTCTTCTGTAAAACAAATTTAAACGATCGCCTTTTAACTACTGCATTGCACGTGTTACAGAACTTTGAGATTAAGGTCTCTGGTGATTCTTTTTACCGCGTTCGAGTATTACGCCCTCAGTAGGGCATTCGGTAGAGAACAACTAGAGTAGTTTCGCGGCATTAATTAATTTATTATTGAGAAAAAAATGTTCGATATTAATGACTTCCCGTTGGACCTTTTCCGAGAGAGTTTGCACCCCAGTAGCTGCTGCTTCGATTATCCAAGGCGACTTATGAGCACACACTTAGGTCACGTACTCAACACGAGTCCTCCGTGAGCGTTGGGTACGAACTCAAGTTCGAATGTACTGGGCCCGGGAGCTACGTGAAGTCGAATATAATCGCACGCTCCGCGTAGGAAGGAATTCCCAAACATGGCGGCCGTCAGTGTTGGTCTATCGTGTCCCCTTAATGTCTACCGGTTTTCTTGTCGTTACAGGGCAACGGTAGTGCAGAGCTATACGACATACTGGGACCGCATATTCTCGTCTCCGCTGCACGTTTCCGGTGGCGGTCAAGGTCCCTCATCTCAAGAACCTGTAAGTGACCCTGTGTGTGCTAATGGCGATGCTGCGTTAGCTTAAATCTTGCCAACCGTAAAGGGAACTTAAAAGCCGGTTCACACAGTACCGTTTGCTTACGTTGCGTAAAAATTACGGAAGCTTGCGTCTGCTTGCGTCGCGAGTCACTTGGACATTCGTGCTCCGTATGAAGCGAGGGCAACCAGTTCAGGGAGTACCCTTGCCTGGGACACACGGAACACCAATGTTCCAGTGACATATGACATGGCGTAAGAAAACGTACCTGTGTGAGTGGACCGTTAGGCTTTCTTCCCCGAGACTGCGCCATTTTGGGGGAAAAAAAAAACATGTTTACTTTGTGTCTTCTATTACAAATGTTTGAGCCCTTCAAAGCCTGCGAGGTTAGTATGACGTGGCTCCTTAGCCGTGAGAAATAAAACTTAATTTTAAACGTGGTACTTGAGCCAAAAAGGACACTCGACTCCCGTAATTTAGTTTAACAGACAGGGAAATGTACCTCGTGAATATTATGAAAACAATACCAGACATGCTGCTATAGCGATATGTCGTTTAACAATATGCGCCACCAAACAAGAAATTACATTTGTTTGTTAATGCAGATTGTTCGAAATAAAATGCTTAAAAAAAGGTTCTCAGTTACGTATGCAATACTAAAGTAATAGTTAAAATATATTATATTTGATAAAACAGTAAGGGGCTCTTACTCCCAAATTGAATATCCCTGACAAAATCTCAGAGCGGTAAATTTTTACGCGCGTGAAAATTCACTTTATTCATGATATGTCCGATTTCAGTCAGGTAAGATCGAACAAGGTGTGACTTTTCGACATTCCTACCTGGCTCGATATTGGCGTAAACGAGCTTGGCTCTGGGCGCAGGAGACGGCGATGCCCTCCGGGAGCCGCTACTCCGGCTGCGGAAGCTCTTTCGGCTGCTACGGCATTCCTCAGGGCTGCCAGAAGAAGGGCTCTTGCTCCCTGCTGCTCACGCACAAGGCCGACAGGGACGGAGTCCTCTACGAGCTCGCTGCTCCTTCCACGGGCGCCGACATGTGGATCGCAGCCGGGCTGTCCGACTCCAAGGCTATGGTGAGCTGTTTGCGCTGATCTATCAAAGGACGGTGCTTTCATGGAGTCAGGAACGCGTCTCCGACATGCGTGTTTACCGATTTCAAAAAAGGTGTCCCTCGCTTTCGCCGAATGACGTCAAAGAGAGTGTCATGTTGTCGTCAGCCGTGACCCTGCCATTGTAATAGCGATGTCATGATTATGAGATGCTCTTCTAATTGTAAGAACTTGTGTAAACTTAGAATTTGTTGCATGCGTCTTAAACGGTAAATGTTTATTACGAAAATGGTTAGGTCCAAGGAAGAATTTTATTGTATGCTCTGTTTTTCTAAGAGTAAAAATGACACTCATACAAAAAAGTGAAAGCCGTTTACAACTCCATGTGACGCCGAATTGGAGCGCAGCTCTTGAGGAGGAGGAGGGAAGGGTACTGAGGAGGAGGAGGGAAGGGTACTCCTCCCCTCATTCTTTAATATGCTCCGGAGGGGGTCACTTGACCTCGGGGAAGGGGGGGGGGGGGGGAGGGGGCGTCACGTGACCTCGGGGAGGGGGGCCACGTGATCTCGGGGGCCACGTGATCTCGGGGGTCACGTGATCTCGGGGGTCACGTGACCTCGGGGGGTCACGAGACCTCGAGGGATCACGTGACCTTTGGGGTCACGAGACGTTGGGGGTCACGAGACCTGGGGGGTCACGTGACCTTGGGAGGGGTCACGTGACCTCCGAGATCACGTGACCTTGGGTGACCTTGAGACGGGTAACGTACTTTTGGGGGGGTCACGTGTCCTGGGGGTCACATGACCTTGGGGTGACCTTGGTTACGCCGACGGCGACGCCGACGGCGCTCAAGCCGGAAACGGGCGCCTAAGAGCTGCGCTCTAAAAAGCGTAGCACAATTTTATGGGTATCAACATGGAACTTTTTTTATGCATGGGCGATGAACATACCAGTCGAAGACGCGTTTTAAGCACCCTTTCTGACACGCGCTTTCGGCCCATCTTTTGAAGTTATGCAACTTCAAACAATCTTTATCTTTGAGTCATCTTTTGGGATTTATGTAATCTATTGTCACTCATTAATGATGCAGTTTTCTTGTTTGATTACAGGAACATGCTCACGTCGTAGAGTGCCTCCTGAAGGGTGGTCAGACCAGCATCCGAGAGTCCTGGAACGGAGACGGTTACAAGAACTCTCTCGTAAAAAGGGTGAGCAATCAATTCGGTCGTCATTGAAACAGCGATGGTTGAGTCGGACGACAAATCTTGTGTCATTTCTCTTGCCAGACTTCGGGCGTGGACTACAGAAAAAGGGAACATGCGGACGGAATGTTAACGTGCTCCTGGCATCGCAGTCACCTCACGAATATTGGGACACAGACATTTAACACCCTGAAAAACAAGTACCACCTCTTACTAGCCTCTGGTCCGCTTAAAGCTGGCACGGATGGTGAGTGAAGTTATAACTCGAGAAAGCTTTGGGTGACTGGAACACGTCTCCGATGACCCGAAGTGCCAACAAATGACGTCACAGAAGCCGGAACCTTCTGTTGTCTGTTGTCGGATCTCACGTCCACAGCGACCTGCCACATCCACTTCGAATGATGTGGCACCCCAAGGGTCGCGACAGGCAACAGCATGCACGACACTCTTATGACGTCATCAGGCTGAAATCGAGAGAGACCACATTTATGATGCTGCAGTAAACAAAGATGGCGGAGACGCGCTCCAGGAACCATACAGATGTGGCGTACTCCCGGGATGATTGCAGTTTTTTCTTTTCAATAAATCGTGTTTTGAAATTTGTTTTTAGAAAAGAGCCAACATAAACACCGAGGGGGCACAGACAGTCCCGTCAACCTGCAGCAAAGCGAGGTGTCTGTGAGCGCATCCGACTCCGATCTTTTCATCAAGCTTCATGGTGCGACACTTTGTTTTCTTTTCTTTTCTTGAGCTCTGCTAAAGTTCTAGCGTCAATTTTTGCATGTAACACTAGCATTGATTGCGCTCGACAGTCACTACAATGAGCAGATCTCATTCAGTGTGGTTGAACATCATTAGATTTGGGGCTCTGCAACGTATTTAACGACGGCTATTGTGTTAAATACTTTACCAGTCTATTTGCTGTATTGGAATCTCGATGTTACCATTTCAAAAGTTATTCTTGCAGTCTTTTTTTAACTTTTCTAGAACGTTCTGTTTTTCATACGCAGATAGAGCTGAAATGTAGGCAGGTGATTACCAGTTGGAGATAAAATTAAAGTTATGTCATTTCGTTTTCTTTATTAGGTTCATTGATGATAACTGCATGGATCCTGTTTGTCAGCGTTGGAATTCTGCTTGCCCGCCACTACAAAAATGTCTGGGAATCTACAATGATCTGTGGCGTTAAGCCCTGGTTTGCCGTAAGTAGAACTCTCAAGGCTGCATGAACCTTTCTCGTCTTGCTTTGTATATAGGGTGTTTTCACTGACGTAATTTTGTCCCCCATTTTGTTGTTGTGAGCTGTTTGGCGTCTGCCAAAGGCGAGCATTCTAAGTATCTACATGACTCCTTAAATGCGTAGAGCACAAGACCTTATAAGTCTTACCACGCTTAAATCTCCTCAACCGGTTGCGATCTAATCCTCCATATTAGTAAATTTGTTTGAAGAAACAAACTAACAAAACGGCGGATTAACGTCATGTGAAACACTCTATACCCGAGCGAGGATAGCTTAGCATACGCTAGACGTAGAGATTACGTCTAGCGTATGCTAGATGTTCGCAAATGCTGGGCAGGTTACATATATGTTGACCGTAACGTACTTGCTTTCCGCCGATTGCTTTCAGTTTCACAGAGGCCTGATGATGCTCTCTGTTGCTATGATGATTGCTGCGCTCGTACTCATTTTCTACAGACTCGGGGGATGGAGTCCGGTAAGTTTTCTTTCGATTTTTCTTTTTTTTGTTCTTATACACTGACCTCATTAATAATTCTAATTTGAGGCCTTATACTTGACAATAATGTATTAAAGCACTCAAATATGCTCTTCACCATATTCTTCTACATTCCAGAATGAAAACCCACACTCGATTCTCGGAATAGTCGCCTCTGTCTTAGGCTTGACACAGGTAAGCATGTCAGAGAACTATCGCGTGTATACATGGGCGTACCAGCCGGGGGAATCCGTTTGCCCCCCCCCCCCCCCCCCCCACACTTCCTGGAACAGCCGCCACTGCGCAGGGCAAACACTGGCCGGCGGCGCGCAAGGGATACCAAGGGCACCGCTCCCCTGCCCCAGGGGGGGGGGGGGGGGGGGGAGTTGGTGGGGAAGGGGGAGGGAGGTCGGGTTTGCCCCCCCCCCTACTCAAAAACAAGTTGGTACGCCACTGCGTGTATACACTGTACTGATCTTTTTGTGTTCAATTGTTTTTAACGAGAGCAAAAATTAAGTGTGTTTAAAGGTTCTGTAGGTACAAACTCTAGTGTGTAGCCTGTTTATAAGGTTTTCCACATCTAGCAGTACTTTGTTTCGATTCGTGTTTAACGTTGGTGGTTTTACACATTTTAACAGTTTTGTTCCCGAAGTCAGAATGCACTAAAGAAGCTTGCTTTTACTCAAATGTTCGCTGAACGAAACTTTAATTTAACGCGAAATACCTTAGATTAGTCTAGTTTCGGTGGTACACATGACTTTTTTTACCTTCAGCCCATCATGGCTCTCTTCCGCTGCCATCCCCATCAAGATCACCGATACATCTTCAACTGGCTGCACTGGTTCAATGGCAACGCCGGTCAAATTATAGCAGGTTAGTGTTAAAAGGATACTGAACCAAGGAATTTAGTGTCCATAATAAGTGGCGCACGTTCTTTCCACGAGCCAGCAGCCGCCGGTGTGCGCGAGCACACGCAACAAAAATGACGTCACAGACCTCCATTCGTGGTTGGGATGACAGTGAAATGTATGGGCTTCGGACCAAACGAGAATAAAGACAAGTTTTTCATCTACACAGTGCTGCCTGGTGTAAAAAGTAAGCGATGAATTGGTCTAACAAGCAAGATGAAAAGCCTATCTTTATTCTCCTTTAGTCCGAAGCCCATGCATTTCACTGTCATCTCAACCGCGAATGGAGGTCTGTGACGTCATTTTTGTTGAGTGTGCTCGCGCACACCGGCGGCTGCTGGCTGGTGGAAAGAACGTGCGCCACTTATTATGGGCACTAAATTCTTTGGTTCAGTATCCCTTTAAAAGCCTTTGTTCCCTCCACGATTCACAAATACACCAATACGCTGTTTAAAAACAAGTTCGCGTTTTCCTACACAAAGCCTGGGCTCTGCGCATGCGCAGAAACCATATTCGCATGGAGTGAAGCGTCTGCGTGTGTGCCATACCGACAGCAGCGCCACTGCAATAGTGTGTCGGTGGAGTCGCGAATATCGCGACTCCAGCGAACTATAGAGGGCGCGCTGCTCAGGCAAAATGGCGGACGAAAGGAGGTTGTTTTCGTCGTTCAGCACGTGGACCAGCACAAATTCCTGCACTGCAGCGTAAAATTAGTGCCACATGTGAAAGGAAAGCGATTTTTCGACGGTAGAAACCTTCTCCTAGTCAGTGCGTAGGAATGACACGGCGGAATCATAAAAATAATTACTGGAAACGATGTTTGTTGCTATGCTGCCTACCTTGCTGAACGAAACTAAGTAAATACCGCTATCCGTTACTGGCTCAAAAAGTAAGATGTACGTTACCCAGTAATCCGGTTCAAAAGGAGCATTACGTCAGCTAAAAATTGGCGAGTTATTTTATTGTTTCTCTTCAAGTAACGTTTTTCTGAAGCACTAGCAGCCTCGCAATATCTTGTCTTTTAGAATTCCTAGCTTTTTAACGCATTCGTGAACGTGTTTCTTAGTTTGCGCTTTTTTCTTTTGCCGTCAAAGCTAGGCGTGAACTGGGTGAAAACCAAATAGGGTAACTTGGGCTGTACGCGTTCCTATCTAGAAGTAACTAAATGCCGTTACTAGCTACTCTTTCAAAAAGTAACAGATACAGGTTACTCGTTTTTTTAGCTCGAAAAGCAATCAAGTTGTTATTGTGTTACCGAAAGAAGTAAGTAGACGGAAGTAACGCCGAACGCACAAGTCTGGCTCAGGGAGGTGCGGCGGGAGCCTGAGCGTGTTCTCCGTGCCGCAGTGACCGCCATCTTCTTTGCCACGAGCCTGGATAGGGCCCAGCTGAAGGACGCCGACTGGTTCGTGTACATCCTGGCCGCCTTCGTCGGCTTCCACGTCATGGTGCACGTGGTCATGCAAGTCCACTCCATGGTCATGGAACGCAAGACCAGTGCGTACCGGCTCTTTTGTCCGCTTCTTAGACTCTCACTTCTTCCTTGGTGAAAAGGTGACGAATGTGTTCTAGAAACGGATTAGATCATATGATGAAAATTATGTATGCTTTATAATGTACCCGACGCAATTTACGCAAGTTCTGATATCTTTATTAGATCTAAGAAAAAAAAAAGCTCAATAGCGTTCAGCGGGATTCTTCATCTGTTATGGATGGAGGACCGTTCGAAATCTACCGAGGGAACTATTACGAAACCGCTCGCGAACACTGCGTGCATTTCAGGTTTCAGTATGTGTATTGTGTGACAGCAAACTGTTGATTTGCCGTATAGTAAAGTAACATGCCAAGTATCATGATTAGATTCGGACCTTGGCACTTGGAGCATGTTTGACCAGATATTAAGCCGAAGTAAACTTCATGAATCGGATAATAAAAGTAATTGAATAGAAAGATCACCAAGTGGGCATTCCGATCATGATCTCGCTGCAAAGATTGAAACGAGATCATGTTATCTCAATACAGTCCTTGATCCGAAGAATCAAATAATTATGTTTTATGTTTAAAGTTTAAGCTTTCTAGTAATAGTCTTGTGAAAATTTTGTTATAAAGAAATTCAGTTATTTGAGGTTTTTTAGCCACGCAGACAGTCGCAGATAGACGCGACCATAACCTTTTGCTATGTGAGTGTTTCTCGACTTCTTACAATTGTTGTACGCAACTCTTGCAGAAACATCAGTCGACATCAAGATGCAGGAAATGTCTAGGAACGGAAACCACGTTGCACATGGTGACGACATCCAACCCCCATCAAAAGATGCGCCCGTAAGTAGCGTGTTTACTCTCCAGGAGAAAACAAATCGGCATAAAAATATATCTTCGAAGCTCATTTTGGTGCTTTACAAGTTAAAGATATTTATAAGGGAATAGTATAACTAGTTTGTAATGTGAAATGAAGATTACGATGTTTTAATAAAATTTAGACATGTTTCGTGCGACATTCATGTACTATATAAAACTGCTGCTCATGGGACATTACAATATGTTGAAGGATTCTTCAGGAAAACTTACAAATTGAAACGAAAGCAACAACAAGTAGGTAGGCTGGTGGATGCATTGCATGAGGATACTCAAACTTATAACATTTTTATAGTAAGGAACTTACTTTTTTTTCAGGGAACCATAAATAATTAAAACGAAAACAGAATTTGCACATAAATGTTTTACACCTGAGGAAAGTTGTTGCTAGCGTCGCCTTGGCCACTGTTGCTTTATTCTTTGGTAACGCTCTTGCAAACCAGCCCCTCACAGAGTCACTGATAGTTAAGGACAGGGTTCTCCCAACTTTCTTGGCTAAAAGGTGGATTCGGGATCTGTCACTGCCTCGAGGACAAGAAAATGAACCAGTAAATATAAATGAAGAAATAAATAAATAATCCTATAGATGACCGTTTTAATACAAAATTGAGTCAGCGTAAACATTATGAAAGCAGAATATAAGGGGAATTAATATATCTACGTTCACCCCGTTGGTCCGTGTTGCGGCGGCGTTTCTTTACGCGCGCTAGTTCTTCCGTCGGGCGGGCCTGCTGGATGCGGGCCTGGGGCCAAATTTCATTGGAAGAACCACGGCCAGCCGCGGGTCGGGGTTTGGAGACCCCCTGGTTTAGGATATACACACTCCGCTGTTTTCTTGAACGTGCCGCACCGTTCTGTGACTTCTGCATCGCAGACAGAGTGGCATATTAGGCTTCGTGTTTTATCCCTCACTTTGTCCCTGTCTTGCGGCGCATTTTGTCGAAAGAGACGTATTAGGAAGTCGTACAGAACTCAACATTATTCGGCACAGCATATTTGCTGGACACACTGGGTCAATAGCGAGGTTTAGGAAAGGGGGTCCCAACGCAAAACTGGGTGGCACAAGCAGCTCCAGGCGTCGCACTGCGCATGCGGACGTGTTCTGCGCATGCTCTGTCTGTCCGACGCCCCAAGCTGATTGGGCTACCCATAGCGTTGGGGCCCCCTATTCTAAAACGCGCCATGAAGGAGACTCGCCCCGATCTTCCAAACTTCGCAATAAACGTTATCCAAACTTAAAGGTTTGACCTTTCTTGATCCACAGGGTGGCGGATTCCGGAGGTTCATGCTCGGCATCTACATGGTGGTCGCTCTTTTCGTCGTGGCGGCCCTGGTTGCCACCATCTGGTTCGCGACGTCCTGAGGACTGGGAACGTCAGCGACGCTGCTCTCGCTTCCCACACTCCTCCAGCCAAACCAAGTGCTCCAGTTTGCCTTTACACGTACACCGTTTCCCTTCAAGTCCGACTTCAGACGATACCACGACCCCATTGAGCCAGTCGAGCGGCAACACCAAAGTGCGTCGTCGTGGCTCTCATCGCCTTTGTGCGTTTTGCTGCACACTGACTCAACCCATCACCCTCAGTGAGTGATGAGTCTAGCCGGTGATATCGAGCCCATAATGACAACGAGCGCCGTGACGGTGCACTCCTGGTTCTGCCTTGGCTGCGCTTAGACTTGGAGTGAAACGGTGTACAACGGGTTTCACACAAACCATGTCGAAATTCCCCATCCGGCCATGCCCTCGTAGACGTCTGAATATGTGCCACGCAATCTTGGATGCAATGGGACTTCAGCGTCGGTGGAGTGGGAGAGAGCTCGGGCGGGGGTACTTGCACCATTTTTGTTTTCAGGCCATTCACAATTGTGTCTTCTGGAAACCGGGACCAACCCGTGACGGCTTGGAGTGATCTGAAGGTTTTCGTCGTGTGGTGCCCAAGGTGCCTTATGATGCAATCTGTGTCCCCCTTCATCCTCATTGCATACCACCACTCACTCTTGTTACAAGGAGCTCCTGGTGCCATGACCTCGTGTTCTTGGGCGCTTCTAGAGAAATGTTTTGATGTTTTTGTTTGAACAGCCCATCCTTGGATACGCTTGAATCAGTGCTTCTGACCAGATACGTTACACTACGTATCCAGATGCGTCCGTTCGTTGCAATTTTTATGCATAACATAGTCTAAATCACGATTGCTTACGTTCATCGCTGCTAACTCCCTTCTTTTAAGTTTGCTTGATAGCGATTCTTGGAAGTATTCTAATGATTTTTTTCTACACGTTTCTACACGAATGCTCTAACTGAGAAAGCTACAGCGTCACACTGCGAAAAGAGATTATTTAGTTGCGTTAAAGTTACTACACGCAACCGTGACTAATCTGCCAAAGCTTAGGTGGTTCCTGCCAATGCAAATATGTTGTTAAATCTATATACAAGTTGCACACAAGAGCGCAGGAGAGATACGTGAAAGCGACCGTGTTTTGTTGTGTTTGTCCGTCCGTTTGACACCGGAACTGTTGTCGCAAGAGCGCAGTGTAACATTTTGTACATATTCGAGTAATATATTGTGTATAATAAAATGGTCTACTTCGTGTACAGCCTCAAATCAAATCTGCCTGCGTGTTTTAGATAGAAACATGAAGAGTGGGGGCTTCACCGGGTCAGTTAAAGGAGCTGTGCAACGATATTCCATTGGAATCTTTTTCTCTCTACACGAGCTTACTGGCACACCTGGGACTCAAGGATACTCACACGCAACGCCATTGGCCAAGAAACTCCTTTGTTGCGGTGTAATTTCAAGGACAAAAGCGATCATTTTCATTCAATCTCTTCTTTGCAAAATTTGATGACGTAACTCGGGGATCGCAGTGCACCCAAGTGACGATATTTGAATGCGGTTCATAGATTGGACCCGAGCAATGCATGGGCACTCGACTTGGGCTCGTGACAATTGCTAGCTCGAGAAGCATTCGGGTTGTGACCCGTGTCCAATCGCTGCAACGACGACAACAGCCGAGCCATAACAATGTCTGGAACTCAGCGCGTGTCCTGCGCTTTGCCAACCCCAGCGCGTGGCTATGATCAACACTGGCGGCATATAATCGGCTCCAGATCACGTGGTTGCTTGTTCTGGCTGCGAGTTGAGGGGGTGAACGCTGCTCGTTTTTTTTAAATTTTTTTCTGGGACTTCTACTGCGTGGGGTGAAAAACGAACGCGTGTTTCATAGGTCATTAACGTTAGGGATCCGTTTTAAGCGGTATTTGTGCACAGTACAAAAATTGTTGCATTGCTCCTTTAAGCTCTCTGGGTTCACCAAAGGAAAGTTTGGGGGGGGACTAAAACGACATCATCTACAGAAACATTGAAACCATGATGATTCCCCGTTTTCAGCGACCCCGGAATTGTATTTTACATAGGGGGGGGGGGGGGGGGGGAGGGGGTCGCCTAGTGGTCAAAATTTAAAAAAAAAGGGGGGGGGGGAGTGGAAAACTAATATGAAAAAAAAAATTATTACTAAGATTTTACTGTTTATAAAAGGCTTAGTATCACTACCTATACTGTGTGTTGTTCATACATAATACACAATTCCCCTCACGAACGAATGGGATGCTGACAATCTGATTCAATAGTAGTAGCTATACCGGTGGCATCGATCTACGATATCAATGTAAAATGAACTGAAAAATCGGGCGCCTCCACGTAGAAAGCTCGGATTTTCAACAAAGGTGTATTTTAATCGTGGACACATTTCTATGAAATTTATCGGCGCAGCTCCGTCCCTGTAAAAAGTTATGGCAATGCATTTTTGAAAATTTAAAGAAAGTTTATCACTGGTGGACGCGATCGTCCTTCGGTGGTAAACCTTCACTGACGATGCACTTTTTTTATTTCAGCATGTTCCCGGCTTATATGGTCGTCTTTGAAGAGAGGGTAAAACAGTCTGGGTGTTTGATAGCCTAGGGTGCCCACCTGGACATAGCAGGCTGGCTTGCCAACCAAGCACCAAATGGTGTTTCGAAAACCAGGCACAGAAATACAGCCGAGAATGCCGTGATTCTTTGATGTGTCCGACGACGTCTGGGTGTATAATAGCCTAGGGTGCCCACCTGAACATAGTAGGCTGGCTTGCCAAGCATCAAATGGTGTTTCGAAAACCAGACACAGAAATACAGGCGAGAACGCCGTGATTCTTTGATGTCTCCGACGACCTTCGTTATAGCGACACTTCAATATAGACTGCAATCTCATTATGTGTAGTTGGTTATAACTAAATAAGCTATAATATCGGTGTATTATTCATATTTAGTTTCACAGTTTCAGTCAGGGGAAAGGAGGTTCGCGGGAACTACTGGCACTAGCGGGAACAATGAAGAGGCAGGCGTTCAAAGGTGGCTGTTTGTGGAACCCGCGGGGCTTACTTTATGGCTTTTTCAGATATTACAAGCTCCTTGAACATGGGCATGAATAGTGTCATTAAATAAGCTACGCTTCAGAGTAACGACACTTGGCCCCATTGTGGCTTAATATCATGGTTGCAAGATATCTGAAGCTTTATCTAATATCACAGGAAACGCTTTTCCGCCCTCCACAAATGTTTAAACAGTCCGTGACAGAGCAAACCAATATTGCATCAGCTTCCTAACATCGCATCTAATGCTGAGGAAGTCGTACTTTTGGATCATGACGATCGGCAGTTTCGTTTGCTCTGCACAAGACCCAAAATGGCGGCGCCCACAACAATGTTGGGGAACAGAGTGCCGATACTCTAAGTGGAGCTCATTTAGTGGCTCTAGGCATGAAGTGAACTCGGGCGTATTCTTTTCTTTTTCGTCTTTATAGTTTATTGATTTCAATCATATCGAATAATGAACACAATATTGCCGCGCCCAGGGCTGAGAAAGCAACGCTCAGTCACGGACCTCCAGAAAGTTCTCGTTTATTCATGTACCGCATGTAACTTCTATCATTTATTCCTGCTTTTGTTTTCTAGAAAGTGCGTGTTCATTCTCGCCCGATCACGCGACGCTCGAGCCGCTTTCGCCGAATCTTCGAGATAGCGACGCACTCTAGATAAGAGGCCGCCCGCGACCTTGTCGAGTCAGTTTCGCCTCAGCGTTCGACCTTGCTGCTTCGCCGCCTTCGACGCCCGCGACGCTCTGTTGTTATTTTTCTATTTCCTTTTATTTTTGGCACAAGTTCGCCACATTAAACGTCTATTTCTTTCTGTGTATTTATTGTTTCTTTTGGTCACCACCCGTGACATTTTGGTGGAGGTGCGGGGTACCGCATGCCCCTGCCGCGTACCCCTCCGAGGGCCCGCAGTCCAAGTCCGACGCCTAGCCCACGAAGAACCAACGAAAGCACTTCCGAGATCCGGTTCAGTCGTCGCACCCAAGGCCTACACCCGGAATTCGGACCTCTGCCGCCCAAGACTAAGCAGCCAACGAGACCAACGATGGACAGCCAGTCGTCGCAGAACCCGTCCACCGCCAGCGTCGTCGTCCTGCCCGTCGCACCCCGGACTCCGACGCCTTTCCATGGGGAGATCCACGAAGACATCGAAGACTGGCTGCGACACTACGAACGTGTAGCCCGCCACAACGGATGGACGACTGAGCAGTGCCTCCACAACCTTTACTTCTCGCTTGAAGGCACTGCGAGGCACTGGTTTGAAAACCACGAAGCCTCCTTCCCCACATGGGAGTCCTGCGTCGCCGAACTCAAACGAACATTGATTAACCACCATCGTCGCCAGCGAGCAGAGGACCTGCTTCAAACAAGGGTGCAGGGCCCCAATGAAAGCCTGACCAGCTTTGTAGAGGATGTTCTGCGTCTAAGTGCCCGAGCAGACCCGGAGGCCGCTGAGGAAAAGAAACTTCGAATCCTCATGCGAGGCGTCAAGGCAGAAATTTTTGGAGGCCTGGTTCGCAATCCCCCGACGACCGTCGATGCATTTGTGAGTGAAGCCACGAACATCGAGCGCGCACTGACGGCCCGAGCAAGCCACTACCACCGACTCGCCGGCGCGCCTACTTCTCCAACCGTCGCAGCTACACTTCCGGACTTGAGCACCACCGGTGTCGACAGCCTTCGGGATATCGTCCGGGATATCGTCCGGGAAGAGCTCAGGAGGATTCTACCTGCTGCAGATCGCCCAGCCTCACTCTCACTCGCCGACGTCGTCCGAGAGGAAGTTCACCGAGCTTTCCATCCCGAGGTTGCCGTCACCGCAGCAGCACAGCAGGAGCCAGCCGTAAGCTACGCCGAAATGCTCCGCCGAGCACCATCAGCACCGCGTCCGTACATGGCGCCTCCCCGACGTGTGCTTCCAGAGCCGCAGCATTCCCGACGCCAGGAAGATCGGGCACACGTTCGTCCAGAACAAGTTGCGCCAAGGAAGACCAACGTGTGGAGGACGGCTGATCGACGCCCGTTGTGCTACCACTGCGGGGAAGCCGACCATATCTACCGACGATGCCCCTACCGCCAGCTCGGCCTACGAGGGTTCGCGCCCAACGACCCTCGACCACGTCTTGGAGAGCGACCTCGGGACATCGAGGACTACCTCCGCCGCTCTTCAACTCCTGAGTCGTCTCCCCGCCGAGTATTCCGTTCGCCATCTCCCCGACGCTCGCCATCGCCCTTCCGCCGGTCTCGCCGAGACAGCCTGTCACCCATTGCGTCCCGTCGGGAAAACTAGGCGCGGCAATGCCGGGAGGTGGTGTTGCCGAAGACGAACGATGCCAAGATCCTCCAAGATCGTCGGAGCTCTCCCACTCTAACGCCGCAACGCCCCGAAACGACGTTTCTGTAACAGTGTCGAATAACCTCAACGTTATCATCGACGGCCACGACGCGACAGCACTCGTCGACACCGGAGCGGATTACTCCGTTTTGAGTGGGAGACTCTCTCGTCGCCTTCGGAAAGTTACGACGTCGTGGGATGGACCACAGATACGAACCGCCGGCGGACACCTCATCACGCCTGTCGGCAGGTGCACTGCTCGCGTTGAGATCCACGGTGAAACCTGCCCTGTCAAGTTCGACGTTCTGCAAGACTGTTCGAGAGACGTCATTCTCGGAATGGACTTTTTGTGTGAATACGGCGCCATCATCGACCTTGGGGAGAACAAGCTGACGCTTCGGAAACCTGTTCCCTCGGCGGAAGATCCCAAAGCGACGTTAGCTGCAGTGCGAGTCCTTACCAGCCACGTAAACCTGCCGCCGCTGTCCAGTGTCTTTGTCCCCGTCGGGACCGACGAAGCCACCTGCGGGATAGCACTGTTGGAAGGAAGCGTCCAACTTCTCCTTGGACGAGGGATTGGTATTGCAAGAGGCGTAACCGAGCTCCAGGACGGGCGTACCGTAGCCCTTGTCACCAACTTCCGGCAAGAGTCGCAGCACCTTACAAAGGGTACAGCTGTGGGCTACGTCGAGGAAATTCAGGACTCGGCCGCCATCGCCGTGATCTCAGAAGACGCCTCTCCGACGCACCACAAGGGAACCACGCCGTCAAAGCTCGACATCGACCCGTCCCTCCCAGGCCCACAACGACGACAGCTGACTGACGTTCTCGCTGAGTTCAGTGAGTGCTTCGCCACATCGTCAAGGCTACGCCAAACAGCGGTTGCGAAGCATCGAATTGTTACTGACGATGACGTGCCCCCTATTCATCAGTCGCCGTACCGAGTTTCGGTGAAGGAGAGGGAAACCATCCAGAAACAAGTTCAAGAAATGCTTGACGACGATATTATTCAGCCTTCAAGCAGTCCGTGGGCCTCTCCAGTCGTGCTGGTGAAGAAGAAAGACGGAACCCTTAGGTTCTGCGTGGACTACAGGCGGCTGAACGCTGTTACAAAGAAAGATGTCTATCCGCTTCCCCGCATAGATGACACCCTCGACCGTTTACGCCACACCCGGTACTTTTCGTCGATGGACTTGAAGAGTGGCTACTGGCAGATTGAGGTCGATGAACGGGACCGCGAGAAGACTGCCTTTGTCACGCCCGATGGACTTTACGAGTTCAAGGTGATGCCCTTCGGACTCTGTACGGCGCCGGCGACTTTCCAGCGGGTCATGGATACTGTACTAACGGGACTGAAGTGGCAGAGCTGCCTCGTTTACCTGGATGACGTCGTCGTTTTTTCGCACGACTTCGACGAGCACTTGAAACGGCTTAGGGCCGTGCTCCAAGCCATCAAGACCGCAGGGCTCACACTCAAGCCAACGAAGTGCCGCTTCGCCTACGCCGAACTTAAGTTCCTTGGTCATGTCGTTAGTAGCGAAGGAGTACGCCCTGACCCCGCGAAGACATCCGCCGTAGCCGAATTCCCTCGACCATCGGACAAGAAGGCCATCCGCAGATTCCTGGGGCTGTGCGCGTACTACAGGCGCTTCGTTCAAGATTTCGCAAAAATTTCGGCGCCCCTCACACATCTTACGAAAGACGCCGTGAAGTTTCACTGGGCAGAAGAACAAGAACGGGCGTTCGACGAACTGAAACAAAGACTTCAGACACCTCCGATCCTCGGACATTTCGACCAGCACGCCGAAACCGAAATTCACACGGACGCAAGTAACTCCGGCCTTGGTGCGGTATTGGTACAGCTACAGGAAGGCACGGAGCGAGTTATTGCCTACGCAAGTCGGACACTGTCAAAAGCGGAGAAAAATTACTCCACGACGGAAAAAGAATGTCTCGCGGTTGTATGGGCGATCACAAAGTTTCGTCCGTACATATACGGGAACCCGTTCCGGGTGGTCACAGACCACCACTCGCTCTGTTGGCTTGCAAACCTCAAAGACCCTTCAGGACGCCTGGCTCGATGGAGTCTTCGTCTGCAAGAATTTGACATGACCGTAGTCTACAAGTCAGGACGGAAACATAGCGACGCCGACTGCTTGTCCAGAGCCCCCGTGGAAACGCCAGACTGTACCGACGTGGATGATGAGGAGTGTTTCCTAGGTGCCGTGGACACCAACGACATGGCAGGACTTCAACGAGACGATCCGGAGCTCCGCGCCCTGATTGAGCATCTAGAAGGACGAGGAAGTACCGTTTCTCGTGTCTTTTCACGAGTCCTGCCGACCTTCGCTATTCGAAGAGGTGTACTTTATAAGAAAAATTTTGGAACCAGTAATTCGTCGTGGCTTCTGGTAGTCCCCACCAGCCTTCGAGAAGAGATTCTTCAAGCCTGCCACGACGACCCAACTTCAGGACACCTCGGTTACAGCCGAACACTAGCCCGAATACGTGAAAAATACTACTGGCCCAAGGTGCCGAAAACCGTCCATCTCTACACGCGATCGTGCCATGAGTGCCAGCGACGCAAGAAACCGCCGTCAAAGCCAGCAGGTCGCCTTCAGCCGATTCCCCCTCCAACCAAACCGTTCCAGCAAATTGGAATGGATTTGCTGGGCCCTTTTCCACCGTCGACCCTCGGAAACCGCTGGATAATCGTCGCCACAGATTATCTTACGCGTTACGCCGAGGCGAAAGCCCTTCCTTCGGGGACTGCTGTCGAAGTCGCGAAGTTCTTCATCGAGTCCATCGTCCTCCGGCATAGCGCCCCCGAAGTCCTGATCACAGACCGAGGGTCATCGTTCATGGCGCAGTTAACCCAGGAGATCCTTCGTCTAAGCCAGACGGACCACCGTCGGACAACTGCATACCATCCGCAGACAAACGGTTTGACGGAGCGGCTCAACAAGACCATCGCCGACATGATCTCCATGTACGTCGACGTGGAGCACAAGACATGGGACGAGGTATTGCCATACGTCACATTTGCCTACAATACGGCCGTACAAGAGACCACAAGAGTGACGCCCTTCCAGCTGGTGTATGGCCGGAAGGTGACGACTATGCTAGACTCTATGTTGCCGCACGATCCAGTCGACGACGGAAGCGATGACGCCCAGGTGGTTGCTCAACGGGCAGAAGAGGTCCGCCAACTGGCAAGACTACGAATTCAAGACCAGCAACATGTCGACGCCGGCCGATACAATCTTCGCCGGCGTGACGCCCACTATCAACCCGGAGACCGGGTATGGGTGTGGACACCAATACGGCGCCGCGGTCTCAGCGAGAAGCTTCTCAAGCGCTACTTTAGACCCTACAAGGTGCTTCGCCGTCTCGGGGACTTAAACTACGAAGTCCTTCCCGACGGAACCCGCCCATCTGCAAGACGTCAGCCGCGACCCGAGGTAGTGCACGTCGTCCGGCTGAAGCCGTATTACGAACGATAGGACTCTCCACTCTCGTCGACGAGTGAACTGTGGACTGTGAACTCCGGCTAGCAATTCTGCTGTCCTTTTGTTTTTTTGTTTTCCGTTTTTGTGCTGCATCGGGACGATGCACTTTTAAAGGGGGGGATAATGCCGCGCCCAGGGCTGAGAAAGCAACGCTCAGTCACGGACCTCCAGAAAGTTCTCGTTTATTCCTGTGCCGCATGTAACTTCTATCATTTATTCCTGCTTTTGTTTTCTAGAAAGTGCGTGTTCATTCTCGCCCGATCACGCGACGCTCGAGCCGCTTTCGCCGAATCTTCGAGATAGCGACGCACTCTAGATAAGAGGCCGCCCGCGACCTTGCCGAGTCAGTTTCGCCTCAGCGTTCGACCTTGCTGCTTCGCCGCCTTCGACGCCCGCGACGCTCTGTTGTTATTTTTCTATTTCCTTTTATTTTTGGCACAAGTTCGCCACATTAAACGTCTATTTCTTTCTGTGTATTTATTGTTTCTTTTGGTCACCACCCGTGACAATATATCACACTGCACTTGTGTAATTATTTATTGAGATTTATTAACCTGACCCAGTACTTAAACCATTCATTTGTCGAAGTAAATCTTCCAATATATTTTCTAAATGTGAAGATAAAAAGACACGGATATTAATGATAATACAAACGCCAACGCCGCCCTCGAAAATTTCTTGAACATTGGAAATCAGCAGTTTTGTCTGCCACCCGACAGGCGGCGCAACAAACTTACCCAAACAGTTTTTAATTGTTTTTAAAATTATCTAAGCTCTGAGGATGAAGCCAGTAGCAACGGCGCCCTGCTTTTTCGATCAACCTAGAACTGTTTTCAGTCGAAAATTCTGATATTTTCTTCGTGATTTCTGTGTCCTTCGACGCCTAAAGTCGTCCAGACCACGCCGATACGAAATTTTCCACGGTGGGTGGATTTTTCGCCAGTTTTTCAAGATACTTTTTGCTCGACCACACCGCGGACGCATTAAGCCTCACACCATAGGCCTACCGTCCCGGTGGAGGCTCGGCGGGCTCGCTCCCGTGCGACCTCGTTTGCTTTGATTAAGATGGCCATGCAAGTTGCAGTGGAGGGGGAAGACATTTCTCCAGAAGAATTTCAGTGCGCCGGTCGGCAGTCGGCGTTTACCAAGCGCAAATCTTCCCAGAAGTGCCTGCCCGCCGATAGCGAGCAGCCCGCCAACACACCAAGTGGCAGTAGCAATGGCGGCTCACGCACTCTCGCCAGCGTGAAGAAACGCCTTGTAGCTGCCTCGAGAATGCCTCGCCTGCCGAAGGAGCACTTTAGAGTCATCGTCCGACCTCGGGGTGGCCTAAACGTTAAAAATGTTAGTCAAGTCAAGGTCGCCCAAGCTCTCGTGAATGCGGCGGGTCTCCCTTTCGCGAATACTGCGGAAGACATCATCTGCCCCAACACCATGCAGAACATTTTGGTGGTCAGCACACCTTCAGAACACAATGCCAAGACCTATGCGGGGATTGAAGCCATCTCCATTGGCTCAGCAATCTACGAGGTCAGTTCCTACCTCGCTGCGCCCGACAACACGTGCAAGGGGATCATAAGAAACATTGACCTGGAATTAGATCACGAGCAACTTAGAAGTCTCATCATACAGCCGAGGAACCCCAAGGCTCTCGAAGCTAGAAGAATCAAGAATTCCACCACAGTCGTCATTCTCTTTGACGGTCTCAAAGTGCCAAACCACGTCATGTGCGGCCTCAGTATGCTCAGATGCACGCTCTACCGAAGACAAACGGAGGTCTGCTACGCATGTGGCAGGCTCGGTCACCGAGCCGACGTATGCCCGACTCCCGAAAACGTGGTCTGCAGGAGCTGCGGAGTAAATTCCCCAAGCGACCAACATGTTTGTTCACCGAAGTGCGCCCTCTGCGGGGGGCCTCACCCCACGGCCGACAAGTCCTGTAAGCTGCAGAGATATCAAGTGCCTTACATCGTAAGGCAGAGAAGAAAAGAACGACGTGACTACAACCAGGATTTTCCGCCGATGGGCACGCTGTCTGGACCGGCCATTCCACCCCGGGCCGGGAGTGGATCCCGGGTGCCGGGCATAACCAGGTTGCCCTCGAGAGGGCGATCCAGGGTCCGACTGCCGCGGTCTACCTCCGGGGGCCGCTCTCGCTCCGGGGGCCACTCACACTCCGGGGGCTCGGCGGTTCGCATCCGGAAGCCTGCTGCCCAGGAGACCGGATGGGCCGATCGCGTCAAAGGATCCCCGACAAAAGTAACGGGGGCTACGCCGCCTGGGCAACACAACACCAGACTCGTACAGTTGGAAAAAGAAAACGCGGCGCTGAAGGGCGCTATTGAACAACTCAGGTCAGAGATGGCAGAATTAAGGTCGGCTCGCAAGTGCGAGGCTTCGCCGTCTCCGCAGGCTCCGAAACCCGCGAGGGAGGAAACACTGTAAAGACTCGGGGCTTGTCCATGTCGATCTCCGCTGGAGCCAAGCGTCGCCCAGGACATCGGGCAGAGTTGGTAGCGAGCCAGGGTGTCTCTTCTCAAACTGTTTATTTACATACTATGTACAGTCTGCCGTTCGGCATGAGAACAACGTGAGAACACGAAGAGGGAGCGTAAAACCGCTCTTTTTATAATGTCCCCCTTCCCTACGTCCCTAGGCCAGGACGCCGTTCCCCAACTGGTCAGGCACCGCCCACTCGCACGCACACGCACACACAGAGGATAAGTGCTCTTCCGGTTCCTCCAGGCTTGTATAGTGGCAGCCGTTTCTTCAGTGACGCTTGAGATTTGGCCTTGCTCCTGGAATCTAGGTCGAGGTGACACCTAGAAGCTCATTCCCAAACGTCCGGGCACCGCCTATGAGCACGCCCAAACGGACACACCGGTTAATCCTTTTGTTGGCTCTAAGAGAGCACGAACGCCCGGAGGATACCGTCCCACTCCCTGGTCGGGACGGAGAAGACCTTGGACGCCGATATCCGGGCAGTTCCCGTTCACGGCTTATCTCCTTCTTTCGGCTTAGCAGGGATCACCGTGGCCGTTGGTTCCTGCTTGGACGCCTCAAAGAGAACGCATTTCCGTTTCAGCACCCAACTTGAGCCGGTATCGACGACGGCTTGTCTTGCTCTTTTGTCGACGGTACCAGGGCAGCGGGGAAAATAATCCCAGCTTGAGATTGTCAGCGAAAGGCGCGTCCTCGGGAATGTTACAAAAGGGGTGGCGATCCGCGTCCAGGTCCGGCCGCGAAGGTCGTTCGTTACAGCTCCTCCACGCAAAGGCAGATCTCGGAAGGGGAGGAGTATCAGCTGCTTTCCTGGAGAGATCAGCTTCGAAATCGTCGTCAGTAGCCAACACATCAACAGAGACACGAACCGTTACAACCAAATCCAGCGAGCGGCAGCACCCTCTCCCCAACCGCCAGGCCTTTTTTCTGCGGCAATAAACCTATCACTTTTTCTGCCATTGACACCACCAAGAAAAGCCCGCCATAGGGCAACATTGCACAAAGCGAAATCGCTGACATGTGTGAAGATTACAAAAAGTAAAAGAAAACGCAATGAAACTTTTCAAAATTTGGCCCAACTTGCAAGGCAACATCCAGAACAAATAATCTCAAAACGACCTGCTAAGTCCGTCTACGTTGGAGTTAGCTGCCCCCCTCTTGTACTTAACCGTGAAGGTTAATTCTTGTAAAGCCAAACTCCACCGCAGAAGTCGGGCATTTTTTTGTCGACATTTGAGTTAGCCATGTCAAAGGACAGTGGTCGGTGACGAAAACGAACGGAGCTCCGTAAAGGTAACAGGAGAGCTTTTGAGTTGCCCAAATTAAACCGGCGCATTCCTTTTCCGACGCACTGTAAGCCTCCTCTCGGCTGCTGAGTTTCCGGCTTGCGTACAGCACGGGGTGCTCCTCTCCCGCATCATCCTCCTGACATAAAATCACCCCCAAGCCGCGATTACTGGCATCGCACTGTACTATAAACGAGCGACTATAATCCGGGGCCCGAAGTATGGGGGAACAGCAGAGGGAATTTTTCAAGCTCTGGAAGGCCTGTTCTTTTGTGTCGTCCCACCGAATCTTATCGGGTTCGGTCTTCCGCAGCGCATCGGTTAGGGGGCTAGCCTTTTGTGAGTACTGCGGGATATAGCGTTGGTAATACCCCGTCAGCCCCAAAAAAGCCCTTATGCCAGTTTTTTTCTCAGGTCGCGGGAAGTCTCTTACAGCCTCAACCTTGAGTTCGTCGGGCCTTCTTAGCCCCTGACCCACGATATGGCCGAGGTATCTAACCTCGCCTCTCGCCAGCTGACACTTACTTGGTTTCGCGGTTAGACCCGCGCTCCTCAACCTTTCAAATATGTCAGAAAGGTGGTTCATGTGATCTGCCCAAGTTGTCGAAAAAATGGCGATGTCGTCTAGATACGGTAGCGCGTAGCTTTCCGCCCCACGCAAAATTCTGTCCATCATTCGCGAGAAACAGAACGGAGCGTTTTTAAGGCCGAAGCTCAAAACCAACGGGCGGAATGTGCCCGTTGGGGTCACGAAGGCTGCGTAATGGCTAGCTCTTTCCGTCATCGGGACCTGCCAGTATCCGCGCACTAGGTCTAAAGTCGAGACGTATCTAGCCCCACTAACCGTCTCAACTCTTTCCTCCACGTTGGGAATCGGGTAAGCCTGGTCTCTGGTGATTGCATTGAGTTTGCGATAGTCAATGCATGGTCGGGGATCCCTTCCCGCAGCCTCTACGATGATCATAGGGGAAGAGTAATCACTTTCACACGGAACGATTACCCCTAAGTGCAGCATGCGCTCCACCTCGTCTTTTAAGATAGCCTGCTGCCTTGGTGACATGCGATAGGGACGGGATCGTACCGCGACGTTTGATGTTAGCTCAATGTCATGCGTGGCAAGAGAGGTTCGTCCGGGAGACATTGAGAACAAGTTCTCGTACTTTTCCAGAAGATCTCTCAATTCTGCCCGCTGTGAGACCGAAAGATCCTCCGAACGAACCGCCTGAGCCATGACTTCATTTACTCCGACCGGCGCTCCAGCCTCCCAAAGTAGCGGAACATCAGTCTGAACTTCCTCTGGGGCGTTTAGTGTCAAGTTCACCACTTCCGTTTCGCTCACGTAACGCTTCATCAGATTGCAGTGATAGATTCTGATTTCCTTTCTCTTGCCTCTGGTTTCGATTGCATAGTTAGTATCCGACAGCTTTTGAGTGACTTTGAATGGTCCCTCCCACTGCACCTGCAGCTTATTTTGGCGTGAGGGACGGAGCAAGAGGACTTGATCGCCCGCACGGTACTCCCTGACACGGGCGTTTCGGTCGTAATACCGTTTCGCTCTGCTCTGGGCCTCGCGCATATTAATCTCCGCCACCTCTCTCGTGCTTCGGAATCGCTCTAGCAGATCAAGGATGTACTGCACCACGCTCGGATCGGATCCCTTGGTCTCCCAAGTTTCGCGGAGCAGCCGCAGTGGAGTCCGCAAACACCGTCCATACACTAGTTCGGCCGGGCTGAAGCCGGTTGCCTCGTGAGTCACGGAGCGCAGCGCGAACAACATTGCCGGCAGGCAGGCGTCCCATTCGTTCCCGCTTTCATAAGTTAGCGCCCTCAGGACCCGCTTCATAACTGAGTGACACCTCTCGACACTGTTTGACTGCGGGTGATATACGGAACTGTGTATAACCTTTATACCGCACCTCTCGAGGAAACCAGTAGTCAAAGCGCTTGTGAAAACGCTCCCTTGGTCGCTCTGGACCTCTTGGGGGAAGCCTACCCTCGCAAAAATTGACAGAAGTGCGTTCACCACCTCCGACCGCTTCGGGGAACTTGGTAGCCGCGCACATGACCGTTAGAGCATAGCGGTACCCCGCCTTAGTAGCCGGAAGAGGACCCACCACATCAATGACCACCCGCCTGAATGGCTCCGAGATTATCGGCACAAGTCTCAGGGGCGCTTTGCATTTTTCATTGGGTTTTCCCACTCTCTGACAGACATCGCACGCCCGCACCTGAGACTCGGCATCTCGGAAGCATCCCGGCCAGTAGAATTCCGTGAGGAGCCGATCTTTCGTCTTTTTGTTGCCCAAGTGACCGGACCATCCCGCTCCGTGGCACAGGCGCAACACATCCGCTCGATATTTCTCCGGCACTACCAGCTGATCGAACGTGCGACCCGACCGATCTCGGTAGTGTCGGTACAGCACACCATCACGGACAGGAAATGAAACGTTTTTCCTGGCCACGCCCTCCTTGGAGGTTTCCCACACCTTATCTAGACTAGGATCAGCCTTTTGCTCCTTGATCAGAACTTCCTTCGTTACGGACACGAGTTTCTCAAAGTTTCCCGACGTCGGGGGCAATATTAACTCGTCCAGTTCGGTTAGCTGCTCTTGGCGAGTTTCTGTTTCGACCGCGACGTTTTCCTCACTCCCCCGGTCTTTCTCTGCTTCCCCGGAACTGGTTTGCTCCGAGACCCCCGTCGGCGGATCTTTCGGTTTCCCTGGGCTAGCCTCGTCATAACTGAGCCGCGTTGAAATCTCGCGAGCTTTAGCCCTCGTGAGCGCTTGAACGAGTCCCTCCCCGAGGCTCTTGCCCTGTTCTTTCAAAATCCTGTCTGTTCGGTTCGAAAATAGGTAGGGGTACTGTGGCGGCAGTTTGTCTGAAACAGCCGCCTCAGTACGCACCTCTCCGAATGGTCCAGAAATCAGAACATCGGCCACTGGGAGACACACGCTCCCCTCGTCCAGCACCGACTTGATCCAGCTACATTTCCCATTGTAATGGGTCTCGGTAACGTACGACGGGTGAATTAGGTCAATGGTAGCCCCACTGTCGCGCAACACGCGGCACGACTTTCCGTTCACTGTCATGTCGAAAAGATACGGACTCAGGAGCTCCTCATTCTCCTCGCACTTACTCGCTAAGGCGAAAACCACCTTTGGTTTTTGACATCCCGCGGCAATGTGCCCAGTTTCATGGCAATTGAAGCACCTTATCGGCCTCCTGGCCTCAAAGGGTTTCTTCGTTTGCCGACTGTCTGGCCCGTTGCCCCGGGAGGTCGTGGAGATATTCTCCTCCTTATCTTCCTCCTTCCGCGACTCTGTTCTTTTCCCGCCCCCTTTCTTTCGCTCATCTCCGCTCTCCTTCTCAAAGGTTCTCCTCATTCCCTCTTTTCCTCCTCTACGGGAACTGTACTCATCCGCAAGGTCTGCGGCTCGATAAACGGAGTCTACTCCTGACTTATCTTGAATCCAGGTTCGCATGCTTTCAGGGAGAGTCTTATAGAACTGTTCGAGCGCGACCGTCTCCAGCATTTTCTCTTTGTCGTCATACGACTCGGCGACCTTCATCCATTCGACAAGGTACGACCGAAGTTCGTATGCGAACTCCGCATAACTGGCTTCCGACTTTTTGGTCACGCCCCTGAACTTCTGTCTGAACGCTTCTGCCGACAACCGATACTTCTTGAGCAGGCAGCTCTTCACGCGATCGTAGTCGTCCGAGTCGTCCGCGGATAACCTCGCGATTACCCCGGCTGCCTCGCATGGCAGAACACTCAGCAACCTTCTGGCCCAAGATACCCGATTAAAACGGGCCCTCTCGCAAGCTCTCTCGAAGTTTACCAGGTAGAGGCCCATGTCCTGTCCCACCTTGAAAGCCTGAATAAGCTTCGTCATGTCATAGAGACTTCGGGTGCTCTCCACCTCCGTTTCCCGTCCTCCGCTCGTTTTCCTTAGCTCCACCTCGAGACGAAGTTTTTCTAGTTCTAATTCCTTGAATTTTGCTTCGTCTCCTTTTTTTGTTTTGATTTTTTCCCACATCTCTTCGATTTCCTCGTTGTCAAGTTTTTCGTCCTGGATAGCCTTAACAAGCTCCGGTTTTTTCATCGATGTGTTCGCGTCTACCCCGAGCTCCTCACACAAGTCGAGCAACTGACACTTTAGCAAACGCTGCAGATCCATGTCTGTGACCTATCTGGGTGGCAAAACTCTGCACTACCGACACACAACAACCTTAAAATTGCCTTTTCGGTAGTTACTTACGCCCCTGCAAAATACACCTCGATCTTACAGGCCTGGCGACAGAGAAAAGATGCCGTCACTCACCAGACTCGGCTCACAGCCCATGAGATCCGTTGTTGCTGCCGCTCAATGGTCGTAGCTGTCGATCCCACCGCTGCCACCAGTTGTAAAGACTCGGGGCTTGTCCATGTCGATCTCCGCTGGAGCCAAGCGTCGCCCAGGACATCGGGCAGAGTTGGTAGCGAGCCAGGGTGTCTCTTCTCAAACTGTTTATTTACATACTATGTACAGTCTGCCGTTCGGCATGAGAACAACGTGAGAACACGAAGAGGGAGCGTAAAACCGCTCTTTTTATAATGTCCCCCTTCCCTACGTCCCTAGGCCAGGACGCCGTTCCCCAACTGGTCAGGCACCGCCCACTCGCACGCACACACACACACAGAGGATAAGTGCTCTTCCGGTTCCTCCAGGCTTGTATAGTGGCAGCCGTTTCTTCAGTGACGCTTGAGATTTGGCCTTGCTCCTGGAATCTAGGTCGAGGTGACACCTAGAAGCTCATTCCCAAACGTCCGGGCACCGCCTATGAGCACGCCCAAACGGACACACCGGTTAATCCTTTTGTTGGCTCTAAGAGAGCACGAACGCCCGGAGGATACCGTCCCACTCCCTGGTCGGGACGGAGAAGACCTTGGACGCCGATATCCGGGCAGTTCCCGTTCACGGCTTATCTCCTTCTTTCGGCTTAGCAGGGATCACCGTGGCCGTTGGTTCCTGCTTGGACGCCTCAAAGAGAACGCATTTCCGTTTCAGCACCCAACTTGAGCCGGTATCGACGACGGCTTGTCTTGCTCTTTTGTCGACGGTACCAGGGCAGCGGGGAAAATGATCCCAGCTTGAGATTGTCAGCGAAAGGCGCGTCCTCGGGAATGTTACAAAAGGGGTGGCGATCCGCGTCCAGGTCCGGCCGCGAAGGTCGTTCGTTACAACACCCATGGACGTTCCCGTCGAGGCGCCCTCCGAGGCGCGTACGGCCAAAAAAAGGGCCCTAACGAAGCCCGTTTGCGATGAGGGACGAGAGGAATTTCAGACTGAAATGAGGGTTATGCTCAAATCACTCAGCGAAGCGGTTGCGATGCTTAACGCTAAAGTTGATGTCCTTGACGGCAAGTTCAACGCGCTGGAGGCCAGGGTGGACACTTTGGAGGCGAGGAGAGGCACGATGGAGTTTTGTGCTCTTGCGAACAATGAGCCTTCTCCGACCGGAAACCCGGCATCTTTTGGTGCCCAACACCTCCAAGCGGCTACACCTTGTAACATTGTACAGGATAGGCTAACTGGCATATCCAGTCATGGAGGCTCATTTTAAAGCAGTTGGAATCTGGCAGTGGAATTGCTGGGGTTTTCAGCGCAAGAGGGCTGTCCTCCAGCAGTTCATTAGATCTCATCCGGAAAAGCCACACGTCATTCTACTTCAGGAAACACTTTCCGACGCGGTCACGTTACCGGGTTACAAATCGCACGTCGTTTACAGTGAAGGAAAGAGGGGCATCTGTACGCTCGTCTCCAAAAAATGCACTTTCATTACGCATGATCTTTTTTCAGACTCCAGCAAGGTTGAGCACTCCTTTGTTGAAATAATTCCGAGTGGTCGGCTTAAATGTAGCATCTTTATACTCCACATCTACAGCTCACCTAAGGATCTAAAACAGAGGTTCGCACCGCTTTTTAGCAGGGCAGCTGGTAAACCCGGTGGTTCCCCTCTCATCGTTGCCGGCGACTTCAACGCCCCGCACCGAGCGTGGGGTTACTCGCGAGCAACGCGCAAGGGAGACGACCTGTGGGAGGCGGCGGCAAATCACGACCTCGCGCTCGTCACGGACCCCGCGTTCCCTACCAGGATCGGCAACTCATGTTCGAGGGACACCACGCCGGATTTGAGCTTTGTCAAGAACGTCGGGGCTGTGTCTTGGCACAATCTAAACGAAGCTTTAGGCAGCGATCACAACATACTTGCCACTTGCATAAACGTGAAGAGCAAACCGCTTAAAGAGTTTACCATCACGGACTGGGATCAGTTTCGCAAGAGCAGAGAGGAGCGAGCAGTGATCCAGGACTCGTCTATCGACCTGGAGCTCTGGGCGACACAGCTCAAAGGAGACGTCAAATCGGCGACAAAGACGGTCCAGACGGACCTAGAGATCGATAGAATGGACAACCGCCTCGCAAACCTTCTGGAGGCAAAAAAGGCGCTTCTCGACAGGTGGAAGGGGCGACGACTCAACCGCAGGCTCCGCAAGAAGATTGCAGAGCTCAACCGAACCATCGAAGACCACTGCCAATCCCTCACCAGACAGCAATGGGACGAGGTGTGCAACTCGGTCGATGGTCAAATGCGAGTCGGCGGTAAGTGGAATCTACTCAAGCACCTGCTGAACGAGTCCAACTCCAACTCAAATCAGAATCGGGTCATTAGCAGAGTCCTCCACGAGGCCAGGCAGTCCGAGACGGAAGACGCCATCTTGGACGTGCTGACAAACAAATACCTACTTATCGGCACCTCGAGCCCGGCGGATTACCCGTCCTATAAGGGCCCCCCCTGCCTGGAGCTCAACGAGCCTTTCACCGTCAACGAGGTCAGGGAAGTTCTCCAGAACCTCAATGGTAGATCGGCCCCGGGCCCCGATGGCATCTCCAACAGGGCGCTCCGAAACTTGGAAGACAGCTCCATTGAATTTCTCACTGATGAAATCAACCGTATTTGGGAGCAGGGATCCGTCCCGGAGTCCTGGAAGACGGCGACGGTCGTCCTGATCCCCAAGCCCGGTCGGCCTCCGGGGCTGGCTAACCTCAGACCCATTTCCCTTACGTCCTGTGTGGGCAAGGTGGCAGAGCACGTTATACACAACCGCATATCAAGGCACATCGAGGGGAAAAATCTCTTTCCGTACAACATGATTGGTTTCCGCCCGTCCCTGTCTACGCAGGACGCAATGAAGCTACTCAAACACCAAATCTTTAACAGGAAGACGAGGGATGTCAGGGCTATCCTAGGCCTCGATTTAGAAAAAGCCTTCGACAACATCACCCACGCGCACATCCTGGACTCCATTTCGGAGCTCGGACTGGGCGACACGTTTCACAAGTTTGTTAGTTCGTTTCTACAATCCAGGAAAGCCACGCTCAAGATTGGCGATCTTAGGTCCGACCCCGTGGAGCTGGGCCCAAAAGGTACGCCACAGGGTGCGGTAATCTCCCCGCTCTTATTCAATATTGCCATGTGCAAGCTATCTAAACAACTCTCCACAGTTGAAGGCATCAATCGCACTCTCTACGCCGACGACATCACCATCTGGTGTGTCGGCGGTAGCGAGGGCGAGGTCGAAACTGCCCTTCAGGAAGCCCTTGACCAAACAGAACACTGTCTCACCAACACGGGCCTTAAGTGCTCCTCGAACAAGTCGGAGCTCCTTCTATACAGGCCTGTAAGGAGGGGTCCCAAACCAAAAGGCTGGATGCCACTGTCCGAAGTAGACATAACGATCCACACGAGTACCGGTAATCCCATTCCCAGGGTGGACGTCCTTAGAGTGCTTGGCATGCTGGTAGAGTCGAATGGCAGTAACAGTCAAACGATTAACAAAATCACCACGAAGACGGAGAACATGATCAGGTTAATCAACAGAGTCTCCAACAGACGGGGAGGTCTCAGAGAAGACAACCTCCTGAGGCTTTTTCACGCCTTCCTCATGAGCCACATCACGTACGTGGCGGCCATGCACTGCTGGCACGGTCACGAGAAAAAGAAGTTGGACACGCTAATTCGAAAGAGCATAAAGAGGGTGCTGGGCATTCCCATGCAGGCCAGCACCGAGCGACTCATACAGCTAGGGGCTCACAACACCCTGGAAGAAATCATCGAGGCACAGGAAACTGCCCAGGTAGCTCGGCTGTCGTCTTCGCCGGCCGGAAGGAAGATTTTGGCCATACTCGGCCTCAACCCCACGCTCGTTGCGGAGCGGCGACATCAGCTTTCTGACGCCCAAAAGGCCAGCATTCAGACCTCTCCTTTTTCTCGTAACGTTCATCCACAGCACAATGTCGGCCGACGCAGAGCCAGGGCCGTCGCGCTTCTCAGACAGGTTAGGGACGAACCTCGCTCGGCTTGCTTCGTGGATGCCGCACAGTATGGCCGCTCGGCCAGGTTCGCTGCCGTTGCCATCGATCACCAGGGTTCGATCCTCAATTCCGCATCCTTCAAAGATTCTACTCCTTCGAGGGCCGAACAGGCGGCCATAGCTCTCGCCCTCCTGGACAATAGTAGATCGCACATCTACACAGACTCTAGATCGGCGGTTCGGGCTTTTGCTTCTAACTCCATTTCTGACGAAGCCTCTAAAATTCTTGGCAATAAGATTATCTCCCCGCACACCATTACTTGGTTTCCGGCACATCTCGATTCTCAGCTAGATTCCCTTACCAACCTCAACGATACTGCTAACTCTCGGGCGCGCGCTCTAACCCTCCGCGCCGGGAAGGACGCCGATCTGCAGGGTAGCTACGTGGAATTTAAAGACATCTTATTCACCTTTAACGAAGTCACCACGCACTATCGAATGGGCAGGCGTACTTTTCCGCCCCCGCACGGTAAACTCTCCAGGTCTCAGGCAATCACACTAAGAATGTTGCAGACTAAATCATATCCCAGTTTAGCTTTCTTCAGCATTATTGATCCGGATACCTTCAAGTCTACCTGCCCGGACTGCGGGTCGGTCAGCAGCTTGGATCACATGCTCTGGCGGTGCCCCTCGTTACGGGGGCCCAATCAAGTCACCGAGGAGGAGTGGAGCTCTGCCATCACGAGTTCCGAGCTACTCCCACAACTCCGGGCTGTCCAGAGAGCCCACGATGCGGCGGTGAGGCTAGGCCTCCCCGTCCCCACGTGGGAGCGGCCCGCGGTGCTGCCCTAAGGGCAGCGCTTCTCAGGACCTCAATAATGTTCTTTGTCTGTCTATCTAAGCTCTACATCTATCAAGAAACCAAAGCAAGATCATTGTGAAAATCTAATATATCGCAATGCATATCTATTCCCATACAATGAATGTTATTAGATGCCAATAAATCTGATGTCCATAAAAGATATGCGTCAAAAACAGGTAAGTTTGAGGGCTCCTTGAGCGTTATGACTTTGAAAATGAAAAAAAAAAAAGCCATCGTCCACTTCTTGGGCAACAATTGTAGTTCTAAATGTTATAAAAAATTTCATCATAGTTTAATTATTTCTTCAGCGGCATTTGAAGCACCGTCACTCGAAGCACAAAAAAAAAAATGCTACGTTTGATATAGAATATATAAACAAAAATATTTACGCAACATTAATTTTTTTTTGCATATTACGAATTAAAAGGTGTATTATTACACCCCTTGTCCCATATAATACACCCCAAAACTTCAATTCGACGTACAGCGCCCCATAATCGAACAGGCGGCCCCAAAGTTTACGGGGGGCTTGATAGCCGTGTGGTACAATTTAATAAGATAGCTTATGTACGTATTATTGACTACAAAAAAGATTATCGGAGTTTTCTTGGCCATACTGCAAAAGCTCCGTGTTTTCTTTCTTTGGTCTTTGATACGTACTTTAGCAATTTAATAAGTTATATCGCAGCGTTATCAAGCCCCTGGTAAAATTTCTGACGTCTGTTCGACTATAGGGCGCTGTACGTCGAAATTAAGTTTTGGGGTGTATTATATGGGACAAAGGGGTGTAAGGTGATACCTTTTTTTTTTAGAGTGTGTAGCTACTCTTATTGCCCTAGCGTATGTCATTAGAAACATATTTGTGCTAAAAAATTACAATTTTAGGGCGATGTTTGGAGAGATAAACAAAACATAGTAGTGCAAATACCAAAAAAAGTATATCGTTACATTCTGCTCAGACATCATCATAACAAAACTGCTCTATTGGAACCGTGTTATCTTTAATATATCGTTCATGAAATATTGTCACGAAGGAACAAACGAGGAAACAAAGAATAACTGGGGAAACTTAAACGTTTAATGGGGCGAACTTGTGCCCAAAAATAAAAGAGTACAAAAGATAATAATAGATAACAGCAGAGCGTCGCGGGCGTCGAAGTCGGCGAAAGAGCAGAGTCCAGCGCTGGGGCGAAACTGACTCCGGTTCGCCATGCGGAGCGTTTTATGTACATGCGTAAGCTTCTGGACTAATCGGCGTAGAATGTTCGACGACTGGAACTTTCGGAGCTCGACAAGACGAGAATGTTCTCGAACTCACGAGAACCAAATGTTGAAAGAATAAATAAAAGAACATTCCACTGACTGGGATCGAACCTAGACATTCCGCGCGACAGTCAAGCGCGATAACCACTCGGCCACACACGCTTTTTTTTTTCTTTATTGCCACATATTTACACACATTTACAAACGTGTCAGGTAAAAGAATAACGCCGGCCAGTCCCCGGCAGGCGTACGTGATTTAAAATTCTTTCATAACAACCAGCCTTTCCAGAACAGGCAGCCATTCAGGCTGTTCACTGAGCATTCCAAACAACTCTTTTATATGAATGACACTTTCTATAAAATAGTCCCTGGCTTGACGAGGTTTCACTTCAGCATTTCGTACATCCATTCTACTCCGCCATAGACTGTGGAGGCCCAACAGCATCAACATGTCGTAAGGCATTCCCCCCACATTGTCTATTGGAAGGAAGCGAATACCGTACGCAGTTAATGGCAGGCTCTTTTTTAAAGTACGTTGTAGAATATCCCATAAAAAAAATAGCATCCCAACAGTCTAAGAAGATATGTTCGACAGTTTCTGGTTGTCTGCACAATAGGCAGTCAACAGACCAGGGAACGAAAATGCCTTTCTCCTGAAGCCAGGGCTTTACTGGAAGCGTTCCGCTGTGTAGTTGGAAAAAAAAAAGTTTTTACGGATGGCCGTACCGGCATTCTTTTAAGTCTTTTAAGGACATCCTTACCTGGACCCTCACTATATAAGGAACGGTACAATGGCGTTGGCAACACCGTATCAACCAAATCTTTATACAGACGCTTCCCCGCGACAACGCTTAAATATTCCATAGAAAAACGCACTTTTAAAAAATCAAATGCCTTAGCCACTTCAAACAAAAACCCGCGTACTCTCCCACACTGCATGTTTCTAGTGGTAATGATAAATTCGGGTAAGGCATCACTCAGTCTGACTTGCAACACAGTCCGTAGGAAAACATTCTTCTGATCTCTAAGAAAAATAAATCGAGTAACAACCTGCCGAAGAAACAGATGAACCAGACCCAAACCACCACTTTGCACCGAACGAAATAAATTTGTGCGACTGGTGCGCTCCCATCCCGAACCCTACACAAAAACGGCAAAAACCCCATGCAACTTCTGAACATTTGCTCGCGACATCCACAGCACTTGAAGTAGGTACCAAATTTTTGCCACCAAGAACAAGTTACAAATTGTTGAACGTGCAAACATTGAAAATTCTCGGCCTCCCCAGTTGGTAGTTTTAGCTCGCAATTGCTCTATCTCCCCCCTCCAATACTCGGTAGTGTCTCGGTATTGTTCAAGGGGCACGCCTAGATACTTGGGCGGCGAAACATTAAACTGGATGTTTTGATAAAAGTTTGGTGTGGCTTCCCAATTGCCGTGCCACAAGCCTACACATTTGCTCCAATTTATGGCACTTCCCGCTAACTTGCAAAACAAAGATGCATCACGGACAACCTCGCTAACACTTTCAGCGTCGTCGCAAAAAACAGCGATATCGTCTGCGTACGAGAGAATCTTGACCTCACTTGCGGCCAGCCTAAAACCACGTATTCTCTGATTATAAATAAGCTTTAAACAAAAGGGTTCGAGATAAATTGCAAATAACAAAGGGGATAATGGGCACCCTTGCCTGACCGAGGATTTGACTTCAAAACTTTCACTCACTTTCTTATTGATGATAAGGCTCGTGCAACACTTTGCGTACGACATTTTTACCCCTTCTAAAATGACTGCACCAACATTCACGTGTTCCAAGGTAGAGAAAAGGATGTCATGAGCTACCCGATCAAATGCCTTTTCCAAATCGAGCTGTAGCATAGCCACATGACTTCCGAAAGCATCGCAGCACTCTAAAATATTTCTGGCGACGTGAATGTTGGTGAAGATCGTGCGCCCTTTGATGCCGCATGTCTGATGAGGCCCAACAATAGTTGTTATGACACTTTGCATTCTTCTTGCCAAAACTTTCATAAAAATCTTGTAATCGACATTGGCCAAACTTATTGGGCGGTAAGACTTTACCGACAAAAGTTGTGCGGGATCGTCACTTTTAGGGATCAAAACGGTATGGGTTCTCCGAAAAGATAGCGGGGTTTCTTTTACCTCGTACGCGGCCAATATCACTCGGTGCAGAGCTTCCGCCATACCGTCTTTAAAGGCCTTATAAAAAGCTGCTCCCAACCCGTCGGGTCCAGGAGACTTTCCTGAACTTAGGTCATCAATAGCTCTTTTAATTTCCTGCAGACTAATCGGTACTTCAAGGCTTGCCTTAACCTCGTCATCTAATTTAGGCATTAGTGTTAAAAACTCTGCTTTAAAACCCTCCTCTACGCTTATCTTGCGTCCTAGAAGACCACGGTAATATTCAGTGAAGGCGCGTTCAATTATTTTTTCCTCTCGAGTAACTTCCTTGCCGTACTGGATGGCAGTTATTTCATTTCGTGCGGCGTATCTTTTTTCATCTCTCAGAGAACGCTTAGTCGGTGTTTCTCCCGCCCACAGTTTGTTAGCCCGCGCCCTTATCACCGCTCCACGGTAGTTATCTATGTCGATAAGTTCAAGTTGGCTCTTTACTTCGCGAATTTCTTTGGTATACTTTCCAGGCTGAGCGCTCTCTATAGCCAACAAAAAATGAAGCTGACATTGTAAATCTTTTTCTTTTTGCCTTTCACGACTTTTCAAAATGCACGATCTTTCAATCGCACTGCTTTTAACTTCTTCCTTAAAACGGTCCCACCGTGAACCAATACTTCCGGATTCAGTCTCAATCAGCCTACCTATTCTTTCTTTAACCCCATTCACGAATTCCTCATCCTGTAGAAGCTTGTCATTAAATTTCCAAGTATCCCAGTTAAAGCGCGTTTTATTCTGTTTTCTTCCTAGTGTAAAAAATACCAAGCTGTGGTCGCTAAAAGATACATGCTGAACTTCAAAATTCTGACACAGTGGGACAAGCTCCCCTGAAACATAAATCCTATCCAACCTCGCGTGACTTCCTCGTTGGAAATGCGTAAACTGGGGCGCATTAGCGGTAGGCAAAAACCACCCTACATCCTCTCAATTACATTCTTGAACTAAATTATTCAAAAACAGCGCACTCTGGTAACGCACCGGCAACTGGCTAACCCTGTCCTCTGCCGCGCACACACAATTGAAATCGCCCAACAATATTGCCGCGCGCAGGGCTGAGAAAGCAACGCTCGGTCACGGACCCCCAGAAAGTTCTCGTCTATTCATGTACCGCACGTAACTTCTACCATTTATTCCTGCTTTTGTTTTCTAGAAAGTGCGTGTTCATTCTCGCCCGATCACGCGACGCTCGAGCCGCTTTCGCCGAATCTTCGAGATAGTGACACACTCTAGATAAGAGGCCGCCCGCTACCTTGTCGAGTCAGTTTCGCCCCAGCGTTCGACTCTGCTGCTACGCCGACTTCGACGCCCGCGACGCTCTGTTATTATCTTTTATACCCTTTTATTTTTGGCACAAGTTCGCCACATTAAACGTTTATTTATCCCTGTTTATTTCTTGTTTATTGGTCACCACTCGTGACATTTTGGTGGAGGTGCGGGGTACCGCATGCCCGTGCAGCGTTCCCCTCCCAGGGACCGCAGTGCAAGTCCGATTTCCGGCTCAGTGAGAAGACCACTCAGCGCGAAACCTGAAACTCGGGCCAGCCGCCGCACCAAGGGAGAAGATCCGGAGTACGGTTTGCTGCTGGACAAGCCCAAGCCGAAGAAGACGCCGATGGCCAACCAGTCGCAGAGCCCCGCCGCTCCTGCCGTCGTCTACCTACCCGTCGCTCCTCGGACACCGGCCCCCTTCCACGGAGAAAGCCACGAAGACATCGACGACTGGGTGCAACAGTACGAACGAGTGGCTCGCCATAATGGGTGGACACCGGAACAGTGCCTCCAGAATGTTTACTTTGCCTTGGAAGCAACCGCGCGGAACTGGTTCGAGAACCATGAAGCATCAATCACCACCTGGGAGCGATGCAAGGCTGAGTTGGGAAGAACATTTACCAACCAACACCGAAGAGAACGCGCCGAAGACCTCCTTCAAGCGAGGGTTCAGGGCCCTAATGAGAGCGTCGTTAGCTTTGTCGAAGATGTTCTTCGACTGAGCAGCCGCGCGGATCCTGACGCCCCAGAAGAAAAGAAGCTGAAGATCCTAATGCGGGGCGTGAAAGAAAACATCTTCGGGGGCCTCGTGCGGAGCCCGCCTACCACTGTCCAAGGTTTCATCACTGAAGCCACCAACATCGAACGTGCCCTTCACGCACGGGCCTCGCACTACCAGAGACTTCCCGGCTTCGCTGCCCTCTCGACGTCCAGCTGCAGCATCCCGGACATCCGCGACATCATCCGGGACGTCGTGCGGGAGGAAATCAGGAAGCTGCTACCCGCTGCCACAAGCCCGGCTACGGCCTCAGTCGCCGAGATTGTCCGGGACGAAATTCATCAGGCGCTGCAGTCAGAAGTTCTCGTCGGCGCCACTCCCGAACCGCCCACGCTGAGTTACGCCGCAGTTACCCGACGACCATCGCCCCCAGCTCACCAGTATACGGCGCCACCCCGACGTGAGCCTCCAGCGCCGGAGTATTCCCGACGCCAACAAGATCGGGCGCACGTCCACCCAGAACAAGCTGCGCCGCGAAAGACCGACGTGTGGAGGACGGCTGATCGACGCCCGCTCTGCTACCACTGCGGGGAAGCCGACCACATCTACCGCAGCTGCCCCTACCGTCGACTTGGGCTGCGCGGTTTCCACCCGAACGACCCACGCCCGAGGTACGCCGAACGCCCTCGCGACATTGAGGAGTACCTCCGACGCTCGCCCTCCCCAGTGTCGTCTCTCCGCCGTGGAGCCCGCTCCCCATCGCCACGACGTTCAGCATCCCCAGTGTCACGACCCCGCCGAGAAAGCGTGTCTCCCCTGCGTCGCCGGGAAAACTAAGTGCGGCAACGCCTGGAGGTGGCGTTGCCGAAGACGAACGTAGTAAAGAGCCTCCAAGAACGACGGAGCGCTCCCACTCTCTCGGCGCTACGGATCACAACGACGTCCCTGCATCGGTGTCGAACAACCTAAACGTTATAATCGACGGCCACGACGCATCGGCACTTGTGGACACCGGGGCAGACTACTCAGTCTTGAGTGGGAGGCTCTCCCGCCGCCTTCGAAAAGTCATGACGCCGTGGGAAGGACCCCAAATACGAACCGCCGGAGGACATCTCATCACACCAGTCGGGAGATGCACTGCTCGCGTCGAGATCCACGGTGAAACGTGCCCTGTCAAGTTCGTCGTTCTGCAAGACTGTTCGAGGGACGTTATCCTCGGAATGGACTTCCTCTGCGAGTATGGCGCCGTCATCGACCTCGGAACAAACCGGCTGACGCTACGAAAACCTGCTCCACCAGCGGAGGAACCCCAAGCGACGTCACCCACGGTCCGAGTCCTCGCAAACCACGTAAACCTACCACCGCGGTCGAGTGTTTTCGTACTTGTCGGGATCGATGAAGCTTCCTCTGGCGAAGTTCTTCTCGAGGGAAGCCTCCAATTGCTCCTGGGAAGAGGCATAGGCGTCGCAAGGGGAGTAGCTGAACTTCAGGATGGGCGGACTGTGGCCCTCGTGACGAACTTCCGATACGAAACGCAACACCTCACGAAAGGTGCAGCCGTGGGCCACGTCGAGAAACTACGAAACCCCGCCGAAATCACCGCGATTGCTGACGAATCCTCGCCGCCCCAGCAAGACAGTACGTCGCCAGCGCAGCTCGACATTGACCCTAAGCTTCCGGACCCTAAACGGTGTCAGCTAGTTAACCTCCTCGCCGAATACCGCGACTGCTTTGCGACGTCGTCGAAGGTGCGCCAGACCGCGGTTGCCAAGCACCGCATCGTTACTGAGGACGACGCTCGCCCTGTGCATCGATCGCCGTACAGAGTCTCCGCTAAGGAAAGGGAGGTGATCCATCAGCAAGTTCAAGAGATGCTGAATGACGACATAATTCAACCGTCAAGCAGTCCATGGGCCTCTCCAGTCGTGCTGGTTAAGAAAAAGGACGGAACTCTTCGGTTCTGCGTGGACTACCGGCAGCTCAACACGGTTACGAAGAAAGACGTCTACCCACTCCCCCGCATCGACGACACTCTAGACCGGCTGCGCCACTCTCGATACTTTTCATCGATGGACCTGAAGAGCGGCTACTGGCAAATCGAGGTCGACGAACGGGACCGAGAGAAGACAGCCTTCGTCACGCCGGATGGACTGTACGAGTTCAAGGTGATGCCCTTCGGACTATGCACGGCGCCAGCCACTTTCCAGCGTGTCATGGACACCGTACTGGCAGGGCTGAAGTGGCAGAGTTGTCTCGTCTACCTTGACGACGTCGTAGTATTTTCAGCTGACTTCGACGAGCACTTGAGACGACTCCGAGCTGTTCTTCAAGCCATTCAGACCGCCGGACTCACACTCAAGCCGTCAAAATGCCGGTTCGCCTATGACGAACTGAAGTTCCTTGGCCACGTCGTTAGTAACGAAGGCGTCCGCCCAGACCCCGAAAAGACTCGCGCCGTCGCGGCATTTCCAGTGCCGACAGATAAGAAGGCCGTGCGAAGATTCCTTGGACTTTGTGCCTATTATCGACGCTTCGTTCGGGATTTCGCAAGGATTTCCGCACCACTTACGAATCTCACGAAAGACGCCGAGAAGTTCGAATGGGCCGAGGAGCAGCAGCAGGCATTCGACGAACTGAAACGACGACTCCAGACTCCTCCTGTACTTGGACATTTCGACCAGGATGCGGAAACAGAAATTCACACGGACGCAAGTAACGTGGGACTGGGCGCAGTACTAGTCCAAGTGCAAGAAGGCATCGAGCGAGTCATCGCCTACGCAAGTCGGACATTGTCCAAGGCGGAGAAAAATTACTCCACGACTGAGAAAGAATGCCTTGCGGTCGTCTGGGCAATAACGAAGTTTCGTCCGTACTTGTACGGGAGCCCGTTCCGTGTAGTCACGGACCACCACTCGCTCTGCTGGCTTGCGAACCTGAAGGACCCGTCAGGACGCCTCGCTCGATGGAGTCTTCGACTACAGGAGTTCAACATGACAGTGGTCTATAAGTCAGGCCGCAAGCACAGCGACGCCGACTGCCTGTCCAGAGCCCCCGTCGAAACACCTTCCGGCTGCAGCGACGACAATGACGACGAGTGCTTCCTAGGAGCAGTGAACACCGACGATATGGCACGACGTCAACGGGACGATCCTGAGCTGCGCGCATTAATCGAGCACCTGGAAGGGGGCAGGAGCACCGTGCCACGTGTCTTCTCACGAGTACTGCCGACCTTCGTCATCCGACAAGGTGTACTCTACAAAGAGAACTTCGGCGACAACAACACACCGTGGTTGCTGGTAATCCCGAATGACCTTCGAGAGGAGATCTTCCAAGCCTGCCACGACGACCCGACATCCGGACACCTTGGTTACAGCCGGACACTGGCCCGTATTCGTGAAAAGTATTACTGGCCGAAGCTCCCCAAGACCGTCCACCTATACACACGATCATGCCACGAGTGCCAGCGACGCAAGAAACCGCCGACGAGGCCGGCCGGACTCCTGCAGCCTATTTCTCCTCCAACTGCACCCTTCCAGCAGATCGGAATGGATCTACTTGGTCCTTTTCCGCCTTCGACGTCGGGGAACCGCTGGATCATCGTCGCCACAGATTATCTCACACGGTACGCCGAAACGAAAGCTCTTCCTTCGGGGACTGCTGTGGAAGTTGCCAAGTTTTTCATTGAGTCCATCGTCCTCCGGCATGGCGCTCCAGAAGTTGTGATTACAGATCGCGGATCATCGTTCATGGCACAACTGACCCAAGAAATCCTCCGACTCAGTCATACCAGCCATCGTCGTACAACTGCGTACCACCCGCAGACCAACGGGCTGACGGAGCGACTCAACAAGACAATCGCCGATATGATCTCTATGTACGTCGACGTAGAGCACAAGACGTGGGACGAGGTGCTGCCCTACGTCACGTTCGCCTACAATACGGCGGTTCAAGAGACCACTGGATTCACCCCTTTTCAGCTGGTACATGGTCGGAAGGTAACGACCATGCTGGACGCCATGCTGCCCCATGAGCCATCTGACAACGAGAGCGACGACGCCCAGGCGGTTGCTCAACGCGCCGAAGAAGTTCGCCAGCTCGCCCGACTCCTGATTCAAGACCAGCAACGCGTCGACGCCGGCCGCTACAACCTTCGTCGCAGGGACGTCCACTTCCAGCCCGGAGATAGGGTGTGGGTATGGACGCCCATCCGTCGCCGCGGCCTCAGTGAGAAATTGCTGAAGCGCTACTTTGGGCCCTACAAGATCATCCGACGCCTCGGCGATCTGAACTACGAAGTTCTACCCGACGGAACGCGCCCATCTGCAAGACGTCAGCCGCGACCCGAGGTGGTGCATGTCGTCCGGCTGAAGCCGTATTACGAACGATAGGACTCTCCACTCTCGTCGACGAGTGAACTGTGGACTGTGAACTCCGGCTAGCAATTCCGCTGTCCTTTTGTTTTTTTGTTTTCCGTTTTTGTGCTGCATCGGGACGATGCACTTTTAAAGGGGGGGATAATGCCGCGCGCAGGGCTGAGAAAGCAACGCTCGGTCACGGACCCCCAGAAAGTTCTCGTCTATTCATGTACCGCACGTAACTTCTACCATTTATTCCTGCTTTTGTTTTCTAGAAAGTGCGTGTTCATTCTCGCCCGATCACGCGACGCTCGAGCCGCTTTCGCCGAATCTTCGAGATAGTGACACACTCTAGATAAGAGGCCGCCCGCTACCTTGTCGAGTCAGTTTCGCCCCAGCGTTCGACTCTGCTGCTACGCCGACTTCGACGCCCGCGACGCTCTGTTATTATCTTTTATACCCTTTTATTTTTGGCACAAGTTCGCCACATTAAACGTTTATTTATCCCTGTTTATTTCTTGTTTATTGGTCACCACTCGTGACAATATCACTAATTTCATTGAATTTAAATAGGACGCAACGCGCTCAAAGAACAGACGACGTTCGTTTTCCTTGTTTGGCGCGTAGACACAGATTACCCTCCATTCCCTTCCCGAAAAAGAAAAATCACACACAATCAACCGGCCGGTGGTGCACACAACTACTGATTCTACTATAATTCCTAAAGAATTTCTCAAAAGTAATACGCAGCCTCCGGATCTACCCGCAGAGCGGCATACGCAGACGTGATACCGGGCTCTGAAGGGCTGCACCATTCGGCCAGTTTGCTCTTCGCTTTCAACTTTTGTTTCTTGCACAGCCACTACGTCTAGGTCGTTCTCCAGAAAAAGGCGGCTAACCTGATACTGCCTGCGTCTGGCCGCCAGGCCCCGAACGTTCAGCGTAGCTACGCGTAGGGCTGTGTCAAGATTTACGACCCTCTCAGAGCGAGAGCAAGGGGGCCACACGGTGCTCACCTGGGATCGTCGAGAGACGCTACACGACCCACTGTCTCGAAACAACGGCCGGACGGATTGACTGGCCGAGGTGTCCATATCGCCAGAGGTTGACGCCATCTCGGCGGGGTCAGGTCGTAGTCCCTCTAAAACCCGCATGCCCTACAGAGCGCGGGCCTTCCCTACTGCGATGACGGCGTCGCCGGCGACCTCCGGTCTGGCGGAATGTTGGGCTTGGGTCTTACGCCACCCCTGCGCGAAAGAGTCGCCTTTGGGGGCGGCTCGTCTGGAGGGGCAGCTCCAGAGTCCTGGCCGTCGTTGTCGCTCGGTTGTCGGACTCGCTTGGGCACTAGAGGGGTGGTGCCTGTTATTTCCACGGCCTTGGTGGTCGCCCCTCCAGCAGTCAGCGTCTCAAAAGACACTGCCTGGTCGACGTTCTTAGAGTCCGGCTCGTCACCAGTTGGAGGCTCCTCAGGCAACGTGGCCTTGACACCTTCGCCGTGACCGCCGTCGCAGGCCCCCAATGGCTTGGGGATTGTTGCCTGAGTTGGCGGCTGGCTTTCTTCCCCGCTTGCGGCTTCCTCGGCGTCGACCACGTCCATGAGGTGCTCCGAGGTATCGTCGCCCCCCACGGGCCCTGCGACACTGGCATACGTCCGGACACACTGACTCTCTCCATGGCCGAACCGCTTGCAGAGCGTGCAGCGTGGCACTCTGCACTCTCTTCGGATGTGGCCTTTGCCCTTACACCGGAGGCACAGCGGCGCCCTGCCGGGAACCACCGCTAGCACCAATTCGCCGGCGATGCGCAGCTGGTGAGGGAGGTCCTCCACTGTGACGCCGGGTCCGAGCTTAATGGAGACCGAACGCGTCGTCGAGCCCATGTCGGTGCAGCCCGGGACGCGCCACTTATCCCTGGTGACCCCTGTGACCTTCCCGTAGGGCGCCAAGGCCGCACGCACCTCGTCGTCTTGGACGTGATGCAGCAGCCAGTGGAGCTTGAGCCGGGTCTCCTGGTTGCTGGGGTCCACCACAACGCAACGGCCGTCCTTGACTTTGAAGCCCTCAGCTGCCTGCAATTTCCTCTTCCCCTCGGCGCTCTTGAAGGTCACGGCCCAGACGTGGTTATACTGGTATGCCCCTAAGGCGAGCACCTCGGGAAGAAGTGCCGCGAGGGCCAGGGCATCACGGAAGTGCTCCAGACGGTAGGGCCGGGCGCGCACGTCGGCGTGCAAAAAAAGCGTATTTTGGACAGACGGGCCAGTAGGCAGCGTAGGCAAGATAACTTCGTACTCCTGCGATGCTGCGTCAGCAATCCTGTTCCCGCGGCCCTGCTGGGCCGCTGATACCGCTCCACCGGAGCTCATGATAGTACGTCCGTACGCTTCGGCGGCCGGAAGTAGAATCCTACTCGGCCACGCACGCGGTCGCTCGCCGACGAGCGTGGCAATATGAACCAGCGGAGCAAGTGAGGGTCCGCGCCATCATATCCGCAACGCTACAAATGCGTATGAACAGTATAAACCAATACCCACATAAGATCAAATGAAAGAGGAGTGCATTGCCTTTCGAACGACATCAATCTCACAAAACAGTATTCAAAAGAAGATGAGTATTGGCCGGTCAAAAAGTATTTCAACTGCCACATTCAGTGGAACCGTGGCCTTAAGCGAATGAATAAAAGACTTATTAAGCGCATTGGTGAGACATAGCTGAACAATGCCTCGCTTAGCAAGCTTGGGATCTGCTGACTGAAAATCAAGAAAAGGTTTCTTCCCTCTCGCTTTGTATGACCAGCATACGTGATGCTGGTCATACGAAGGGGTCCACAAAAATTAATCTAAGGTCCAAAAACCTCAAGGGGAGGGTACGGAGGAGGAGAGGAGGATATGAAGGAGGAGGAGAGGAGGGTACGGACGGAGGAGGAGGGTGCAGAACCAGTACGTGAGGAGGGTGATTTATATTTGTACATATATATATCTTGCTCAATGTGTTTTGCATGGTATATCGCAAAATCAAAATAGCGCAACAGCTGTTCTCTAATTTCGCATTACATATTTGTAAACGTTTTCATTTTAGAGCGCAGCTATTAAGCGCCCCTTTCCGGCTTGAGCGGCGTCGGCGTAGCCGCGCGTTGCATTATGGGTAAACTTCCCCGCTAAATTTAGCGGGTTAATTTTTCGCTCAATAGGGGAGGAGGAGGGGAGGATACGGAGTGGGAGGAGCGGCATACCCTCCCCTCCGTACCCTCTCCTCCTCCTCCTCAAGAGCTGCGCTCTAATTCGGCATTACAGGGAATTTTAAACGTCTTTCAATTTTTATTGCGAAAGCATTAACTGTCTTATGGAGCGAGCCGACATCATCAGCTTTGAAACCACGCCCAACGGCACCTTAAAGGGATACTGAACCGAAATTTCGAGCTCACTAAACTTAGCCGGGCGGATAGGCGGGAAGCTGCAAAACCAAAAAATATCCCTCATACGGCGATATATCTAACGGATCGCCGTATTTTTTGGGAAAGAAGTGCGTGATTAAACCCTGCCGACGAGGCCGATCGAGACAAGGCACGTCACAATTCCCATTCTCTCTCCTCCTCGCCACAATGGTGTCAGGCTGGTGAACCGAAGCGAGGAGGAGAGAAGCGAGGCCGCTTCTCCTCATCCTCAAATTTTCCCGGAGGACTGTTACATCAAAGAACTCGCCTTGATCGCGCCCTTCTTTTCCAAAAGTACGGCCATCCGTTTGAGATATCGATTTACGAGTGAGGTTTTGGAGTTCGTAGCGTCCGGTTCAACACTTCTGCAGCCTTACTTTGCCAAATCCAAATTTCGGTTCAGTATCCCTTTAAATACTTTCTCCAAGCGAAGCCAGCTCCCAGCTATGAAACCCTGCGACAAGTAAGCCAACGGCACCTAAATTGCCCTTTCCCAAAGGAGCGGAGTAAAACTGATGAATTTTCGGCTTCGATCCCATTGGCTGACGCGCGTCGACGAGGCTCCCATTGGCCGCTGCGCGTCAGTTTCTACGACGGCCATTCCATGGCGCTTCGTTTCTGTCAGCGCGCCGCTAACACGAAACGTCCAAGGCCAGAGCGGTGGCGAGAGGCGCCCTCTTCTCGCCGGCAGATCGCGCCGCTCTGCCGTCGAGGCAAATATGCTGCAGACGAAATAACGGAGCAGAAGAATGACGTACATGCTTTCGCATTCACAACTCATAAGAAGTTGCGGCGAGGAACTGCGAGGAACTGCAGCGAAGTTAACGCTCTAGCGTCGCCCGAGTGAGTGTCCCTTTCTTGACCATTGCCCTCCGGTCGTAGCTGGTCATAACCACGCGAGCTTTAAACGGGCTATAAGCTGACCCTCTTTGCCAGATGGATAGGTAAGAGCTTTGGAGTAAAGGAAAAAATGACGTAGGCGGTACAGTTGCAGCGTTGCTAGACTTTTCTGCGGTAGACTCTAAAGCATATACAGAGTCTTGCCGACTCCTTTTAGGGCCCTCGCTTTTATTCTCATGACTCCGTCCAGGCACTTAATTACCCTTGGTTTTACATTAAGTCCGACCGTATAGTCAACGCTACGTCCGTTGGATTAACCGAGCAGTGCAAACAGGGAATAGCCGTGGCGCTAGCCGTCTTTGTACTTGGATATCACCGGCCAAAACTATAACGCGCAAGAAACAAAATCGCAGGGTCACGACGCATCGATACTGCCCGTTCAGCCGGTGATATAGCAAAGACAAAAGGACGTTGTGACGGTACACTTTTGCTGCTGCGATAGAATTTCATGTGAAACGGAATGAACCCCTACAAAGAGAGTGAAAGAGAAGTGTTTCGTCTTAGGAGTAACAAAAAAAAAAAAGCACCAACTTAAGATTGCATTTTACCAGTTCGCGCTTTCCACTTTTCCTACTCTTCCTCCTCTCCCCGTCTACTCTGTCCATCACTGCCTGTTTTCTGCTCCCTCATGGCGAGGAGGGTCTTGCTTTGCAAACGCGGCTCGGACAATGAGCTGCTGTAAATAAAGTTTGTTCCTTCCTCCCTTCGTTCTGCCTTGCAGAATTTCGGGTCTGGTCTTCGGGCTTTAAAGGGGCCACGAAATGGATCTTTGGGTGGGATAAATAATTTTATATTAGAATCTTGCCAATCGCATATAATTTTTTGGGCCAAGAGAAAAAAAATAGAAAGTCAAAAGTATGTATTTTTGTTTGGGGGGGGGGGGGGGGGGGGGTGGTAGGAGAATTCAAGAATATAGCGGACTATTTCGTAGCACCTTTCCTTTGAAAGCTTTCCGCCATTTCAGTGTGATACATTTCCAGTATCCAAAGCACGTCAGCAGAACCCAGCTCACGCATTAATCCGTCGATGCATATTTAGATTCGCGTTCGTGGACAACGAGTGCCATTGCGGAACTTATCATCGGTCGCGAATGGCGAGTTCCATGGTGTGCTTCAAAAGGAGGGTGGAAGTTTGGAGTCATCGTACCGGTGCCCAACCACGTCAGGACCGCATGATTTCTCATTTCGCTTTCGAGTTGAAGTGGAAAGCTACGAAGGAAGAAGTTGAAAAATTATTTCATGGCCCTTTTAATGGCAACCTCTGTCTTCATTCTCATTCTGTCTTAAAAATAATGGAGGAGTACGAATTGGAACATTACTGTCTAAAAAGGGTGACCCATTCTTCCTCCAAGCGTCTCAGACCGACGTCCTGGACTAGAAGGACCGAATAGTCTTGTCGTCCGGATGCTCATTGAAAGAAACAATGTGTGATTAAGAAATAGAGACCAACGTGATGCGGCGGCATTCACACCGACTTACGTTCCTTTGGGGCCACGCAGTATCACTACTGCGTGACGCACGTTAAACACCCCAGGCTAGCGGTTGTGCTGCACTGGCTCAATTGCTCATCTACTGCTGGGTGACTTGTCGCTTGTTGAGGTAGACCAAGTTCTAGGCTGTATAAGCATAACCACACCTCAATTCGTTTTTGTTTGTATGTGTGTGTGTGGGGGGGAAGGGGGGGCAATTACACTGGGCTCCACTCGCAGTAGGTACGCCGTGCACAAATTTCTTACAGCGTCCAGAAGATTACTTTGTTAAGCCTTTCCAAACTCAATCCGTATCTACAGTTTGAATCTTGCGAATAAAAAAAGTAATAACACGTGATCTAACCATTAAGATCCTTGGCCAATCGTTTCTTTGGATAAGTGCAAAAAAGACACTCGAAAACGACAAAAACAACGAGTGAGTGAGACATTTTGCGTTCCCAAAATCTTTATAATGTTACTATAGAGAACAATGATGCCGCCCTCAGAGTTAGTTATGATATACATCGCAATATTCTTTCTTTTCCGCTTTAGTTAGCGCGCTACGAAGGAGACGGAAGGAAGAAAAAGGAGAAGGCAAAGCGCTCGCCTGCCACGCGCCGGTGCGCTCGCGGAAGCAGATTCCTGGAACGGCCAAGTAAGCAAGACGTGTCCCTTTCCTTATCCCGCGATTCATCATCTCGTTTAACGTATGTGCATAACACAGGGGCAAGTAACATATCGTGGACAATAGGATCAGAAACAGTCCGTCACGCTCGTTTGGAGCACCTGCCCGTTTGTTTTTAGGGAGGAAGAGATGTGGTCCGAACTACAATCTGTTTCGCTCGGACTCCGATCGCAGCTAACCTTACGGCTCGATGAGAGCTATTCAGCAGCTCCGAAATGTATCGTCATGGCGATCGTCCCCATGATCCACGATCCATGGGCTTTCTTTTTTTTCTTTTTGAGTGTGATTGTTTTAGCCGGTGGTCTAGTCGATGACAGGTTAAGAGTTAAAGTGGAGGCTCCTCCCACCTCTCTTTACTTAAGCAGGGCAAATGCTGGAGAGGGGGCGACTTCGTCTCCAGCGTTCGCTCTGCGTGCTATGCGCAGCGCAACTCCGTCTGCTTCTTTTGCAAGGGTTGTGGTGACGTCAGAAAGATGCCGAGCTGTGATTGGCTCTTCTGATGGAAGGACAGTGGGTAAACCTCGAGGCAGCTTGCTTGCTTGGAGGTCCACCCTCTGTCCTTCAATCAGAGCCAATAAGAGCTCGGCGTTCTGACGTCACCACAACCACTGCAAAAGGAGCAGACGGAGTTGCGCTCCGCATAGCAGACGCCCAAAGACGACGACGGCCGTGACGACGCACTTTTGGCCCTATTTGATTGGCTCCCTCGGATCCTCGCCTGCGGTCGGAGCATATACTACGAAACGTAGAGCGATGGAATGCTCAGGTGAGGTCAAGTACTTGAGACTTTTTGATTAACTGGGAGAGAACATGCGCTTGTGGGGACCGCAGAAAAAGAAGGCCGAATCGGTTGTTTTAGCTTATTCGGAAGTTCCAGCGAATATAGGGGGCGCGCTGATTGCACCAACATGGCGGTCAGGTGGGTGATCATTCCGCAGTGCCGGTGGTGGACGCCAGCAACGTGTAAAGTGAAAGAAATGTGTGGTTCTCTGCTTGTTATCGTGAACGACACAAACACCACCCCAAGCAAGATGTATCGTGTTGCTACTGGGAAAAAGGAAGCGCTCGAGCCGATCGTGTGCAAGAAATGTCGTCTCACCCAACTGGAAAAGAAATATAGAGGTCACGGAAGCTCTATTTAGCGCACTGGCGACGCTTAGTATCCGTCTTGTCTGTGCTAATAATTGGTTTAACTTTATATGTTCATTAGCACAGCTTTCACTTTTTCCGACTGTAGACAAACGAAATCAGTCACCCGAGTGGTGTTTCGGGAGGAGGCCACAAGGGCGGCGGCTCCATAGCTGGAACTTGCCGATATTGTCTCCGGTGGCACAAGCAGATGGGAGAATACAACCAACTAATCTCTGTCATTCGTGCGTTTTGTGATTTTAAAGTCTTCTAACTTGTCCCTCTGATCCTATCTACGAGGCCCGAGCTAGAAGGCGAAACCTTGTTTTTCCGCCCGATTACGCTGGTGATAGAATGCGGAATTTGATAACGTTGCCTGGATGAGAAGATAGAAAAGAAAATCAAGTTATACGTATAAACCGACGTTCCGGCAGTCAAACGAAAAAACTCCATGCGGGTAAATGTAACATTTATTTCAATGAAAAAAAAAAAAAAAATCAGCCAGCAGGAAAAGCAAATTGCATTTCTTGGTCGCAATTTTTTTCCCTCGAAATTATTGCAACAAGTAGCCATATTTTTTGTTTGTTTTTTTAGCTTGGTCGATATTCGGGATTTTTTTTTTATATAAGTTGCGTCATGTGCTTATATGTTCGCATTTTTTCAACACCTCCTGCGTGACATTTGCGTAGAGGTTCAGGTTTCCGCCGATGCGCTTCTTGAAAAGAAAAATTCAAAAGGGCTTTATTTTGTAGACATTTCGACGTTCAATAGACCTGCACTCGTGCATGGATGCGCAGCTGTGCCAAAAACTCTCTCTCAGGAAATTCGCAACTCCGAGCGTAGCCGATGGAGAACCACTGGAACCAGTTCAGCCTGGTCCTCTGGAAGCACGTGTACATGAACCGCATCCGACGGCACTGGGCGGGCACGCTGCTCCAGGTGCTCGCGATGGTGGTCCTGCAGTACGGCGTCTGGGAGGAGTCGGTGGCCCCGTTCGCCGCCAGCCCCAACAAGGAGCGATCCTTCGACATGACCAAGCCCATGGACCTCTGGGGGCAGCGCAATGGGTCGGCGCCCAGAGGACGCCTCGCCTTTGCGCCTCCCTCGAACCCTTTCGGCGAAGTCGTTCGGAGGGCCTGCGACCGGCTGGGCGACTTGGGTGCGTATACTGAACCCCCTGTCTCCCGTCTTTTAAGGCAAAAGCCTTATACGTCTTACCTTTATGTCGAGTTTCAAAGTCCTTGAGTGAAAGCACGTCGACGACACGAAAGGTACCAAAACGTTGACGTGTCCACTCAGGCGAATTGGAGGCAAGGAAATTAAGAAGAAATATCCATTTAAGAGGAATCAAAGTGAGTGAAGGGGAATTAAAGTGAATAAAAAGTAATTAAGAGAAGTAAGAGTAATTAATAGAATTAAGAAGGACTATAAAGCGAATTAAGAAAAAGCAATGTGAAATAAAGGGAGTTAAAGCGAACTAAGAGGGATTAGAGAGCAGCAAGAGTAATGAGAGCTAATTAAGAAGGACGACACAGCTAATTAAGAGGAATTAAAGTGAATTAAGATGAACTAAAGTGAACTGAGAACAAATAATAAGTCGATGACTCAGCACATTGAGACGGATGACTCAGCATATGACGAAAGATGACCCAGCACATTAAGAGGTGTGTCTGTCTTTAATGCATTGCTTAGAGATAACAAAAGAGACCCCGTGATTTGTGCTTCCCCTTCCACTTTCTTCAATTAAAACGCGCCATTTTACTGACGTCACAGAACGAGACTCCCTGACGTCACGCCACCCGGCTGTCGCTGCTGTAAGCACTACGCATGCGCAGACGCTACACTGACGTCACAGATTAATTCAGCGAGTGCAAGCTATGTGTGACGTCATACACACTGACGTCATTCATGACTTGCACTGACGTCACATCCGCGGCAAGTGTGAAGGACCGGGACGCTATTTTCGCCGGCACGTCTTTCGCACCACTGAATTTGTTTTTCTCGGCAAGGACATGGGTACGGAGCCATGACGTCACGTACAATCCTTTATAGAGAGTAATCGAAAATGTGCGCACGGATGAACCGTACTTGTTCGAATGAAACAATTAGTCTACGAAGATGCCGATAGACTTTTCTTGCCGGAGCCAGGCTTCGAAGTCCGGGTCTCGCAATATCCGGTCGGGTATTCCGCCTCGTCTTTCTGACATCTTCATATCTTTTCAATGTATTGAAACAAAATGTATCAAATCCGATGTGTTCTGGAAAAAACATTGCCGCTTGGAACGCATTACGACGCTTGCTGGCACGTGGTACGTGCTAGTTGGGCTCCATCCGCATATTTTACGGATACATTCATCGACATATATGTCCCATTTTTTCGTCTTTGAAGACCACGCACGATGACGAAAGTGGCCCTGATGTATTGAAACATGGATCTTGATTGACGCAGATGGCGATACCGCGTCTTTAAAAAGTCATAAACACGAAATAATACGCGCACACACGTGACGAGACAAACAGTGAGGGATCATCAACGAGGTAGAGGGGCCTAGAGCGATAGACTGGCATCCCGTTCACCAGGCAGAAGGGACCCCCCCCCCCCCCCCCCCCCCCCCCCCGCTTCTCCCCCTGGCCGCCGCCATGTTGTACAATTTTGACCATTAAGCACGTGACCGTACCAAATCCTGAGGCACTCAGCCCGCATGGCGCTCTCCACGTCGAGACTCAGCGCTGCCCGTGTAGACCGTCAGCCGGAAAACATACTCTTGTTCGCAGATCCCGTGCCTCTGGCGAACGCGACGGCGTTGGACGCGTACCTCCGGAGATGGGGGAACGGCACCCGCTTGCTGCTGGGTGTCCAGTTCGAAGCGCTTGACAACGACACCAACGGCAGCAGCAGCAGCCTGTCGTACGCGGTGCGAGCCCCCTTCGGCACCTTCGACCTCCAGCTCCAGTACAAACGCCATCTCCTCATCCCCGGCCCCAGGGACATCGGCAGTTTCGGAGAGATGAGTGAGTCTCCGCCACTTGCCTTCATTAATACCGTCCTCGCATTCCGGGTCGTTATTTGTCAGTTGCAACTTAAGGTCAGTGGTAGATGCCTCTGCAACGAACTTTCCTCCTTCCATAAGACTTGAGCGCACGTGAGGCCCAAACACGCCGAAAGCATTGCCTCCTCTATACTCACAAAGCCTGGCAGTTCGACGACGGAGACATAGAGTGCCCGGCCGCAGGTTTAGAGCGTGAGGATTTGGTAGCACACAGCATTTCTCGAGGAACCTGGACGTCAGCGCACAGCTTTTGCAGCGGCGAGGGCTGAAAACACGCTTGTTCGCTCGGGACAAGCGTGCTTCGGCGCCTCACCGCAGCGGGGCGCCAGTCAGGTGGCTCTCCTCTCATCCGTTGCCTGCCGCTCCACCTTTTCCATTTCGGCGGCCGCTTCTCGTGGCGATCTGTCAGGCTTTGTCAGTATATAGGAGGCTATGCCGAAAGCCAACGAGCGCGTTCTGAAAGCCGAGCAGCTGCTGAGGGCCTTATGTTGCAAAAGACTCTAGAGCTGCAAAATAGAATCAAGTGCACTTTGGTTCGCGTCTCATCGTGCCCTGCCACGTGACGGCGCTTCAGCCCGGTTAGGTTCAAATATTTTCGTGATTGCCTTCAAACAGAATTTATCTTTCTCCGAAAACGACACAAATTATATCCGTTCCCATCATTATTTAGGAGTGTTTTAGAGAAACTGCTTGTGTGGTTTTTATTTTTACGCCACATGTACTGCGTCTGTCATATTGTCTAGAAACTGTAGGGCGTAATGGGATTAAGGGGAGTACTCAAGCAAGAGAGTGTGTAGTTATCGGTCAGGGTGTGCAGAAGATGCGGAAAGCCGTTTTTTTGTCTTCCAAGTTACGTACCTAATGCTATCCTTTTTTTTCAGGGCACTATAGGAAGAAAAAGTCTATTGTTTTAAAAACCGTAATCAGCGCTGCGTACACGTTTGACTCCGCACCGGAAAGGGGGTGGTTTGTCGAACGTGACAAATAGATAGGGGTTTGAGCTTTCCGCGTTTATATTTGGAAAAATTTTATTTCGCTCAAAATAAATCGAGGCTCCTCAAAGCCGGAAACGCGAATAAAGAAAAAAAAAAAAAAAAAAACTGTACGGAAATGTTGGAGTTTAAGCAAGCAGCGGGGGGTAAGAAAGAATAAGGCAGTAAGCAATAAGCAACGCATTTTCCTTTTTCGGTTATTCGATCACATAAGCCCACAAAGTTGAGGACTTCAGCATGACCTAAATCTGCTGAATCATTGAATGTGCAACACTTTTTACAGAGTACAAATATATTCAAAACCATTAAATGGTTAGTCATATATTTTATGTTTTCTTTTTTTTTTATCTATCAGAACCGTTGAAATAATATTCGCTTACATTTAATATTGCTTAACGCTGAGATCTGCAATAAGTAATAGAAACCTACTTGGAACATACAAACGCTCATTGAAAAAAAAGGTACCGCTCATTAATGTTTTTTGTTTTTTGTTTTTATTTCCTGCTGCAGCCATCCTCCTTCCGCTGCAGTACGCCTTGGAATCGGCGTTCATAGACATAATCGCCGAGTCTCGGCAAAAGAACGCCACCCGAAACGTGAGTTCGTAACATCGTCCAACAGGATCGAGGAGACGGAGGCAAATTTCGCAATGACGCATTTTTGACACGGCTAACGACGCCGGGAAAGTATCTAGGACGTGCTTATTTTGATTTATATAAACAAGGAGGGGCTTCGAAGTCTAAAAAAAAAAAAAAAAAACAATTATTAGTATCCTTGAGACATCAAACGCGTCTCACACTTATTATCGGTGACAGGTGAAGAATACGGTAGAATAGACTAAGAATACAGCCTTGAGCGCGAGCTTTGTGTCTTTGATAACACCTCGTCGCACGCGAGGCCGATCCTGCGAAAGACGGTTGTCAACGACTATAATAAATTTTAACGCGATAGCGTTTAGAAGTTCGGGTCACACAAAATCTGGCGGAACAAAATTTAGCGGAACATTTTCTTGCCAAATATGGCAGAAAAGTTCCCCTCCAAATTTAGCGAAAAAGCTTCCCGCCAAACATAGCTGGGTCGCTAAACTCGTCAAACACAACTTTCTTTGGGTTATGACATAGAGGGGGGAGGAGCCGAAAAATTTCCGCGAATTTTTCGTTTCTCACAAACCCGAAAATTTGTGTACCTTCGTGACGTTTTTCATTGAAGGGGCGAAAAATCCCTACCACTCCCCAGGCGCCGAACAAGAGCAGCACGAGAGAGCGCGCCGAGACAGCCGTGGTTCAAACGTGTGACGTCACGACAAAGATTATCAGCTGCGACCGACATGTTTGATTGTCTCTATGATGAAGGCTTGTGTAATTGCAATCTAAAATCAACACCATCGAAGTCGATAGTCTGATATCGTTCTTATTTGCGCCGATAAAGCAGCATTTACTAAAGAGCGTCTCTGTCGTTCCTTTTATTTTTTTCGGCCTTTTGATCAAAGTGTAGCCGGACGTGGCTAGGTCATAACCAGCCAAGTAGCATTGTCCAGTTTCGGACGGATTTCACTTCCTGGTGGTTGTTTCCCCCATCGGCGGGATAAAAGCATTTAATGGTAGACTTTCAAAGATTAGCCAAACTGGGATTAATTATGCGTTCTTTAACAAAAATAAGAGTAATGTCAAGTTGTCAATATTGACGGTGATGTTTCGAGAACGCGAAGACACCGAGCTTTCATCGTACAGAACCAAACCTGTCACCGTCGACTTGAACAGGCACCAACAAGTTTGTCGTTCACAACTGATAATCTTGACCCTGACGTCAAAGGTAGGAACTATAAAAGGACGTCAACGAACGCGCCTGCATTCAACGAGCCTTGGCACGAGCCTCTCGCTTGCAAGTCTGTCACGGCCACTTGTGAGTTATCATGGAACGCGAACCGTTTTAATTCCAGAATCTCCAGAACCATTATTTGGAAAATATTGCACGCTGTGCTGTTCCTCGTCATCGCTCAGTTGGAACGCCTCTAGCAGGGTCGTCGAAACAGGAGGACGGGGCTAGATTCACTCCCCCCCCTTCCCCCCCAGTGGCGTCAAAAGAGGGGGCAAGGGGCTTAAAGGTGTAAAGGGGGGGGGGGGGGGGGGTTATCGCCCCAACCTGTGACCATAGCATTTCAGAGAATTATAATTAAAAAAAAATGAAATACGTTTGCAGTACTCAGCAACGTCGAATTAGAGCGCAGCTCTTGAGAAGGACGAGGGGAGGGTATTCCCTTCCACTTTTTTGCCGTGCCCTCCCCTCCTCCTCTCCTGCTCCCCTCCCATTTAGCGGGGAAACTGAATTGGTGTTGAGGTCACGTGACGTCAATTTCCCCGCCAAATATAGCGGGGAAACGTCCCACAATGTAACACGCGCGGTTATGCCGACGGCGACGTCGCTCAAGTCCGAAACAGGCGCTTGAGAGCTGCGTTCTGAAAATTCGGGGGAAGGGGTATTCCACTTCCTCACTACCATCACCTCCCCCCCCTCTCCCAAACAATTTCTACGGCCGTTCCGGACTCCTATTTTTGTCAGTGTCAGTTTAAGTGTGTGTGTGTGTGTGTGTTGGTTGTACTTTTTTTTTTTTCGCTTCCTTAGGTTTTTTCTCGCCATCCCTCGTCACCCCCTCTTTTTTCAAACACTACCGATGTCAGTCCACACATGGCCTCTGGGTGACCCCGATAGAGTTGTTGACAGTTCCGGAAGATGAGCTCTAAAGCCGCGTACACCGAGCGCGACTCCACAATATCACAAAGTTCAATCTTCGCCCAGATTACGAAGCGAAGATTTTGGCCTCAAATAACTCCTTCCCAAAGTTGTGAAACGTCACTTTGTCGTCACCAATAACTTCCACAAACAACGATCTTCCGACGAGAAAGTTCAGAGTATATACAGACCGCCTAGGTACAATTACGTATTATTGATTCTAACGCGGCGTAGGGATGTAGGGACATGCGGGAGCGACGTTATCAGTGCCGCCGTTCAATCGCCTGATCCCGTGCACGGTGTTGCTCGCGCGCGGTCCGATGAAGCTCGCTACGGCTTCGTCTTACACAATCTCGCTCGAAGTTGACCACCGAGCGAGTTTGGATGATTAACATCTTGTCCTGCGTGACGCCATCGTCGCGAGAGCCCAATCAGTACGCTCCACGAACTTTGGCGCAAACTTTGTGTTTGACGAGTTTAGCGACCCCGGTCGAGTCATGACGTCACATCCACGTGTGACGTCACGTGACGTGACGTCAGACGTGGCGTCATGTGAAACGTGACGCTACCGACTAGGCCACGCACACGGGCTTGCAGGGCCTGGGAACGAACTCGGGTTTATATGAGAAGGCTTTGCAAACGGCGACCGAAAACCCTATCGCATTCCGCTCTTAAAGGCGAAGCTTAAAGGGATACTGAACCGAAATTTCGAACTCACAAAACAAGGCTAGACAGATAGGCGGGACGATGCAAAACCCAAAAACATCACTCATACAGCGATATCTCTAACAGATCGCCATATTTTTAGAAAAGAAGCGCCCGACTGAACCCGGCCGACGAGGCCGACAAGGCAAGGGACGTCACGATTCTTAGTCCCTCTCCTCCTCACTACGTCCCGTGTCGAGCGGATGAACCGAAGCGAGGAGGAAAGAAGCGAGGCCGCTCCCCCTCATTCTCAAATTCTCCCGGAGGACAGTGATGTCGGAGGCCTCGCTTGATCGCGCCCTTCTTTTCGAAAAGTGCAGCCATCCGTTTGAGATATTGATGTACGAGCAATGTTTCGGAGTTCGTAGAGTTCCGTTCAACGCTTCTAGAGCCTTATTTTGCGAAATTCAAATTTCGGTTCAGTATCCCTTTAAGCGTCCTCCAAGTTTTTTCTACAAAATTATTTTGGTGGTTCTATGGGGAATTTTGGTCTCAGACCAACAAATAAAAAAATAAAAATGTACGAATAGGGGTTGGGGGTTAGAATATCACCAATCAAAAATTAAGGCAGTTCGTATAGGATTAGTGAAAATAAGTTTTACCAGCGTGTATAGAACGCATTGAAGTCGTAAGTGCTCATGCCATCTTATATGTTTCTGTGTGTTTAATGGCCATATTCTTGTAATTAGTTTCGCTGTAGTCACTAAGAGCTTAAGAAAACGCCAGGCACCACGCCTCATTTTAATTGAATTGACAGTGACTGAACTGGGTATTTATCTTTCTTCTTGTCTTTTTGAACCCTGAGTGGAGAAATCCACTTTCAGAAGTGCTGCAATCGCAAAAGTTCCCACGCTTCTTTTTTGTTTGTTTTCTGTGTGGGTTTTATTGCAATGAATAAATGTTAGTTGTTATTGCTGGTATTTTTATTGTTGCCTCCGAATGTATTTTTCTTTCTCTTTCTGTTTTTTTGCCACTTACCGAAAGAGAGAATTGGACAAAGATCTGAATTATGAGATCACATGTTATCTTTTGTGCGATAATTTTGAACATCCAAATTGTCGGTAATAAGTGAGTTCAGAAAGGTTTAACTTAAAACAGAGAAAGAGAAAGAGAGAGAGAGAGCGAGAGCAAATGAAAACAATTGGTGGTGTCTAGGAACTCTGGATTTTAGTCGGGGTTTGTGTATCTGGTGGAGGGACGTTGCAGCAAGTGTTTGTTTTCCGCAGGTGGAGCTGCAGAGGCTCCCGTACCCTCGGCTCTTTTACGGTTCCCGGAAGTCCGAAGAACGAACCCTCAGCCTGACGGCGCTGAGGTTCGCCATCGGCTTCTTCGTTCCCTTCGGCGTCGTTGTGGTCACCCTGGTCAGAGAGAAGCGCTCCGGGATGAAGGTATGCACTCTGCAGGTGCATGCGCACGGGTCCAATACTGTGACTCGCCGGTTTAAGGCTGACCCTATTTATAGTTGCACAATGCCAATTTATAAGGTGAAACGGTTAAGTGGTAATGACAAGGAGCTCTTTTGCTTTTTATAAAGTAGAAATTAAGAAAGAAAAAAAGACGTAAAAGCTACACAATTGCGATTTGCTCAACTGCGTTATGTATATACGGCCAGCCGGACATTATGTTCAATAGGGAATGCAACTAACAGAGGAGTAATTAATGAACAGATTCACTAAGTAATTTTTTAATTAGATGTGTTAGGGCACATCTTTATATTGAAAATTTCTAGTCAATCAATATTGAAGGCCAGCCCGGTTTATTTGTTTGAAATCCTGGATCGAGAAACGCAGTTTTTTTTATTTTCAATTGCCAAATTTTGCTCTTTCATTCCTGTTTGTTGGTTCAAAAACATTTTGACAATGTTATAAGTGCCCAGTTCTCATAGACAGTACATACAATCGATCTCGCAAATACCGCGGGACCTTGGCTCCAGTGAAAGGCACCTCCAGGGTCACCTCATAGATGGCGCCAGCTTCCCAGTGTGCCCTCTCGTAATGAGAGGTCGCAAGCTCTAGGTCGTAAGCAAATGTAAGCGTGTAAATGGACTTTGAAGACTAAGCTTAGTATTTAAAGCTGACCTTTTCCTTCAACGTGGCCATGAAATGAATTTTGGACTGGAGATAAATAATTTGAAAATAATATTGTCTAACTCCGTTCCGTTTAGTGGGCCAAAAAAAGAAAAGAGGGCAGAAAGTAAAAAGTTTGCTTCTCAGCACGAAAATTTGAAAATATAGCTGACTATTTCTCCCCTGCTTTCCTTCGAAAGCCCTCCGCCTTTCCACTGTGATGCATCTGGGGTGCCGCAGCACGTCAGCCGACCCCAGATGATGCATTGGACACACGCACCGCATCACTCGGACGTACTCGCTCGTCAGCGATCAATCCGTCGACGAATTTCTGGATCTTTAATTTGTGGCCAATGAATCCCATGACGTGACTTCTCATCCCTTGCGAATGTCGAGTTTCATGGTGTTCTCAAAATGCACGGTGGAAGCTTGGACTCATTCCGTTTGATAGAATACTACGTTGCGACCACGTGATTTCCCATTTCGCTTTGGTAACACTCCTAAAAAAAAGGAGTAGAACTTAGTCCTTTGGGCGGAGTAGCTAAGGAGGGAGTGTTTTTTTTTCTCTGAGAAGGATCTCCAAAAGGGGTAACAGCTGAATTCACTCTATTTTGCTTTTCACTCCCTTACATTGGTCCTTTTCGGGACTAACTTTTTTGCCGCCCAATTGATCATATTGCACCCTATGAAACTGCGATAAGGGGACGAACTCTACTCTCCCAAGGGATCCATAACGGTCAGCCAGAAGAAGTTGAAAAATAATTTTATGGTCACTGACACCCCCATTTTTTTTAAAGTTCAACATATAAAATATCGCAAAAGAAGACAAGGACAAAAAGTATACAAACGAAGCGCTTAATTTTTTTTTGCCAGGCGATTTATTGAGGTGTCAAAAGACTAGCCAATTAATATTTTGCTACAGCATCACGTATATTTTTAATAAAGTAGTAAAAACACAACTGCTCGAGACCAAAACTGGACTGGGGAGGAAGGAGAAATATAGAGGAATAAAAAGTCACCAGAAGTGACGCTTTGCAACTTTTTTGTTTCTCTTTCAGTCAACGTATTTGCAGATTCTTACAAGCCACAAAAAGGGGTATCATGTTTCTTGTATATTTTTAGCCTTGAGTGTGTGCCTTTGATGACCACCGACTTGGCCAGTTGTCGATCGGCGGTTATTGGGAGAAAAGAAAAAGAATTTTAAGGGGCCGGAAATCGTGTTCCGAGTAGTTGGGCTCTCATATATCAGGTAGCAATAAAAACCTTGCCGAGCATAAATATGCTGTCAGTGTTCCTTTAAGTTTAAAGTCGCATTACGCGCGCACAGGGGATGCTGCGGCGGGCGGGACTTGGCGACGGCTTCTACTGGTTGGGCCACTTGGCCGAGGGCGTGTTCGTGGTGGCCCTGTCCCTGACCGTGATGTACGTGATGCTCTTCGGCATCTACAACCAGAGGGGCACCACGTTCCTCTTCTACGCCGACAGCACGCTGGTCATGGCCGTGCTCATGCTGTTCGGCCTGCTCACCATCCTGCACGCTATGCTGCTCTCCGTCTTCCTTTGGAACGGTAAGGGCGCCCTCGAGAACGCCGCATATAGAAGAACAAGGCCTCAGCCTTTCTCCCCCAAACGTCATCACTAGTGGGTTCACGATACGCGCTATAGCGCGTTTTCTGCTTGGGCCGGGTCGGTGATCCACCCACGATGACGTCACAGGCAGGAATATAGGTGGAATTGGTCTGGCTACAGAGAGAAGTAGCTGAGCGCGTGGTGGCAGCGAGGTATTTTGACATGGACTTCAGACCATGAAGCGTATATCTTTCACGACAAACAGCCGAATGCCGACCCACTATTTCGTAAAACAACATTGAACTGGAAGTGTGGAAGTCGTTTCCTTAGGGATGTTGAAAAGTAAAAAAAAAAAAAAAAAAAAAAAGCTATGTTGGCTACGTTTTTTTTTTTTTTTTGAGTGAATTTTGTGTTTTTGGTGTTTTGATAGGTTGTAAAATGAATTGCATTGAATTTTTTGTCCTTAGATGTGACTTTGAGTGCAGAGGCACCGATGGTGCATTTATGATTACTGACGGGTTAAAGGGACCATGAAAACAACTCGGAAGTTTATTTTCACGATTGATGTAGATATCAGGTGTCGTCCAGGTAAAGTTGACGAAGGTTTAGCCCGAAGTGGCGCTTGCGCGCCGTACAAATTAATTTAACAGATGCAGCAATAAGCACGCCGGGACCGATGACTACGAAAAAAAGCGCATCTCCCAACTCTACATTGCAAAAAAAAAAAAAAAAAAAGAAATTCATTTTTTTTTTGACTATGACATCAATTGAAGCTCGTCACGCGACTTGTTGAAGTGAACCGAGTCGGTTCACTTCAATTGTCCCTCTGAAATTTTCTGAAATGTCACTGCAATAGAAATAAAACACGATTTCAGTCCGCTGACTCATGGACTCAAATAGCAGAGCGCTCTTCTCTCGTGAATATTGGTCCGGGACTCAGTTGAAAAATGTTTAGTGTAACAACAACATAACTTTTTTTTTTTTTCCTGAGAAAAAGAAAATGGCGGATCGTTTTCTTTTTATTTGTAGTCTCACGCGATCCTTGGTTCCACGCGTGAAGGGGACCGCAGGAACCGCTCTAGGCTGACGCGCTGCAGTTAACGGCACTTTTCCGAGTTCATGTCAGAAATTACAGGAGGACGCAGAAACTTCCCCTTTAACAGTGGAACACGATAGATTAACATATAAACTCCTACTTGTTCCCAAGCCGGGCAAGCGTGTCTGCATGGCTTAGTCGGTAGCGTGCCTGCTTTGCAACCGAAGGGGTTGAATCCCGTTTAAAATGTTTCTAAGGCTAATCAATCACTGTATAAAGTGAAATCATTTGAGGCATATGGAGATCTTGAATTCGTACTGCACATTTTAATCACTTTCATTCCACGCGTGACGTCACGTTTCACGCGAGTGTTATCGGTTGTTCGAAACTGAAAGCCGAAGAACCACGAGACATGACCTGTACTTGAATCGCTAATGTCCGTTCACTCAGGAGCGTTTGCGTACGTTTTCTTGCGTTTCGTCATGAATTACCGGGACATCCTTTCTTTCTTATGTCAACGGATTTGGCAGTAACTTTCAACGTAAGCCGACATAATCCTTCCAAAACTTGGCGCAACGTAAGCAGACGGTACCATGTGAACGGACCTTTTCGCTGTGGCAACACTCAGAATGGTCCCTGAGCAGCGTTTACCCCAGTTCTTCCTTTCTTTCTATGTAGTCTGCGTCTCGTTTGCCGCGGCCGTTGTGTACTGGACCTTGCTGTCCCTGGCACCTTACCTGTGGCTCCAGCAAGTTTTCGGTGTCGGCTACTATCTGGTGCCTAGGGGCCGCAAGATGGCCACCAGCCTCTCTCCCGTCATGTTCTTGCACTGGTGCTTTCGGATCATCGAGCGCTTCGAGAAGTACGGTGAGCAGGCACTCTGGGAACAAGAACATTCTATACAATAGACTTTTCAAAGAATAGAAGAACTGAACACCAGTGATTCTATGGACGCTTTGCATACGCGCCAGATTACAGCCGCCATTTGCTGACCTTCCCTTGTCTCACGGAGGTACCGGGCCACTGAAACGGGTATTGACCAGCCTCCACAAAAGTTCAATGCTGAGGAGAAGGACAAAATTGAATCTACGATGCAATAACCTGGCTTGCTATGATAACAACGATGTAAACGGAAAAGGAAACAATTATGGCAGGTCGATTATGGAGGCGCCATCGCACAGCTGCTGCAAAGCGTCTACATAAACGGGAACCTGGTAATGGAGCGAGCGCAAAGACGGAACCGCAGATTACAGAAACGATACGATAAATCATACGTGTGTTGAAGCCGGAAGCTGTAAGCTCTCTCCTGAAGCTGTTCCTTCTAGAGTAATATTTTTGGACGTACGCACTCATCAACACCGCGCAAAATACTTAAAATGAAGTTTTATAAGGTATTGTAGAGGTTTCTGAAGTTTCTGGGGCTGTATTTCTTGTTTTTATAATTCAAATCATGGCAAATGGCCAATGCACAAGACGCGTGCTACGTTGTAGACCTTGTAAGATATGGTGGACCGATCCAGCACTAGGTCTTTAGCCAGCTGTTTATGCAGGACAATGAACACGGAAAAGACATTACACGAGACGTTGGGAAAGACTAAGAGAAGAGTAGTGTCAAAACGCAAGCGTATGCGCAGAAATGAATGAGTGGGCGACAGTGATAGGATTGGCCATAGCGCTAGAGTTAGTCGGTGATAGCATGATTGAATGGATGCTAACGGCTGTATACTTTATAACGGGCGGTAACTTGCGCCAGCTATAACCTAGAGCCCACGGATGAGTGTCGTGACGATGCCCTTTTGGCGCCCCTTGATTGGCTGCATCGGTTCGTGGCGACGGCTGCGGCCGGGAAGGAAGCGGAGCGCCGGCGATTTTCATGACCCGCTTTTAAACCTATACTTTCACGGCTTCGTCTTTTGACCGCCTGGCGCTGTTCATGTCTGATCCGCTTTGGAAGGCTACAGGGAGCGAACCTGCTGCCACAGCTTTCTGTTCTAGCCGCTAGTGCCGTTCATTTCGCCGGAGGAGTAGCCAGCAGACAGCGTATCGTGAATTAAATTGAATATCATTAAGTACGATATTACTAAGACCAATTCCCATTAGTACTCGAAACAACACGCTTTTTCTCACAGGTATATCCATATCATGGAAACACTTCTTCGACAAGAGCACCACGATGGACAATGTGAGTGTGGGCGAGTTGGTGCTGGTCAGTCTCAACGCCTGCATGGTCCTCTTTTTCTTCGTCTGGTATCTGGACAACGTCGCTCCTTGGAATTATGGCGTACCCAAGAGTTTCTACTTCCTAATATCGGTGAGCAATTAGTTGATTCTTAAATTACTGCCAACGTTACTAAAACAACTCAGTTGGGAAACTGCCATAGAGCCCGCTTTGAAAAAGTGGTTCCCGATCCGTCCTCTATAGAACCGAACTAAAGGCGATTGTAACGCCCAACGCCGCCATTTCTCCTGCAGCGGCCACTCCGGGAACTGCACGGTTTTCACGGGCTGCACGTATGGTTCAGGGCGAGTCGCGGAAGGTCCGGTGGCGCCATCTCGCAGTGCCATTTCGCAGTAACTTATAGATAAATCAACTCTCATATTTTGACTCGTAGATAAAAGGCGGCGCTGTGATCGTATTTAGTTTGGACTCGGTGAACGCGGGAGGACCGGGTTGAAGGGCGAGTTTCCCAACTGAGTGTTTTGGTAACGTTAATTATACTATTAATAATGTTTCTGCAAAAAAAAATTCTTTCAGCAGTGGGTGGATGGATACGGCCGAACTTTTTAAATTGGGCGGCGGCTTGCGCCATCTAGCCAAAACTTTTAATTTCTGCATTGAACTAACTTCCAATTAAATGCGGAATTAATGGAGACTAAAAATATTTGCGCGTCGCTGCTAAGCACAAGCATTTGTTTCACATTCTCCACGTATAAAAGTTACAATCAGTGGGACGGTGGTGCCGCTTCGGTATACGAATTGAAAGGAACAGAATACCAGAACTTGATACTTCCCTCGACTTATGCCACCAGTCCAATAACCTGTTCTTCGAGACCTCCGCTTTGCCTGCGTGTATTTTGTCGTTGCTGCCTCTAAAGCACAAAGCCTTCACTAAACCGGTGTCTCCTTTCCAGCGATGTAGTCGTCAGTTTCTACAGAGCCTGTATTGCAGAGAGTTTTCAACTGCTTTATTCAGGTCACGTGGGTAATGGATGCCATTTGCAATACAAGCTGCGAGGAGGTAGCAAAAGCGCCGATCGTCTGCTAACGTCTCCACCTTCCACCTGCTTTCCTCGTCGCCACAGGAAAACGCAGCGTAGGCACACTTGCGATCAATCTCCGCGAGAGGCATCCACCATTCAATTGCAATCACTTCGATGGAGATGAGCCCTGTCTTCAATCTAGACTCATCAGTTTGCAGCGACGCGGTCGTCACCTGTATACCTTATTTCGATTTCATCCCTCGGCGACCATCTGCTTCCTGCGTCTCCAGGTCCCGGCGCAATCACAAGCAAAAGAAGAACCAAACATCTTCACTGGCGCGGTCGACCGGATTGTCTCAGCACCATACCAGCACCGAACACAAACGGAGTTTAGGACAGGGCAAAGGAGAGGGACTTTCCGATAGGATATTGAAAAGCGGGAACGAAAAGCTGGAGGCCGTTAGGCAATGCTAATGCGGTGCGACGAACCTTTTTTGCTTTTCACGGGAGTCCGATTTTAAGTTTCCTTCAGTTTACGCGAGTTATGTTGGTAAGTCAACTTTTGGTGATGCGCTTTATGTTCTGTATTATCCTACTCTATTTGGAACGGGCTCAATTGTGAAAAGATTTTTGTCAGTTAGGTAGGTATACGTAATTTGTCTTGGCTTTCACGAGTTTATAGAGTTTGGTCAATATTTGAAGCATTGAGTTAGCTCGCTAGCCTTTGTGTTTTTTTTGTTTTTTTTGTTGGTAGCGGACGGGTGCGTTGAAATTAGCTGTGAGTGCGCAACCGTTAGCCTTGGCGGGCACAGTAAGGATTATCTTCCTTGAGTACAAATTGCATTGGTAGGGTCAAGATATTTTTTTTTTATTACGCATTGATGTCAAGACCTCACATCAGGTACGCGTACGCGTTTTATGTTTAGGCATGTTATATTAGTTTTTGAAATTTAGGTCTGAAAAATTTACTCGATGGGGACGTGTGAAAATCGGTCCCGATGTTGCCGTGGCTATACGCAGAAGCAGGACCCACATTTTTTGTGTTAATTTTTTTGTTTACGTGTTTTTTATTCGCTCGTGTGACCTAGTGAATGGATGAACTGACGGCGCTCGTGCGGGTGAGGGCGAGAGCCAGGTTGGAAAGAAGAGGAAGATTAGCATGGGCGTACCAACCCGGGGGGGGGGGGGGGGCAAGGGGGGCACTCCCCCCCGGCTCTCAGAGTGGGGGGGGGGGGGGGGGGGGGCGTGACATGCGGTTTGCCCCCCCCCCCCCCCCTGAAAAAGCCGCCACGGGCATGACAAACGTTGGCCAGCGGCGCCCAAGGGATGCCAAGGGGACCGCCCCCCGGTGTTCGGAAGGGGGTTCTGGTTTGCCCCCCCCCCCCCCCCCCCCCTTCCCCATTTAAAAACAAGTTGGTACGCCACTGAAGGTTAGGTTCGGGTGGTGGGCACGAACAAGAGGGATTTCGGCTGAGAAAGTCCAAACATGACAGGCTCGTAAAATAGACTGTTCTCTATCTTCTCTCCGCGGAGTGCTGTTCACCTTATTTTGATTCGCGACTATCGACGACCGTCTGCTGCCTCCGTCTCCAGGTTCCTGCGCAATCACAAATTAAAAAAAAAAAAAAACACTTTCACTATGTTTTTTTATTTTACTGGACACGTTTACGTAAATTTGTTTACCAAGGAGAGAGGGGGTATTACAAAATGCAAACGCTCTGCGTCTTTTTCTTTCTCACTTTTTTTAGGCACTTTTCCAGAATTTTTAGCGCCCTTTTCCCCTGTTAAGTATTTCTTCTCCCCGCAGGTGGATTACTGGTTCCCATACCGCAAGTGGAACATCCGTAATGAAATGCAGACTGCCGATCCCAACATTTACGAACAAGATCCCAAAGCACCGGAACCCATCATTAATATTATCAATGTGTCCAAGGTAAAGAGGAGAACAAAAAAGCTGCCTAGCATTCCTGTATATATACACCTCATACATAGCAATTTTTGAATGCTTTTCCTCCATTGAACGTGGTGACCGGACTAGATGCCAGAGTAACCTTCAAGACTGCTCATTGACATTGCACGCGTCTTGTTTTCTGGCGTTCGTTGTAGCGTGCCGTTCTCTTTTCTCCGAGGACTGAGTTAGAGGAGGAGACCAGAGGTGATGTCAGAACGCCGAGATGTGATTGAAGCAATTAGTGGGTACATCTAGAGCTAACTCTCTTCCTCTCCACTGCATGCCCTCGTCGAACGCGCTCAAAAACAAGAGCCAAACGCTGGACGCCGGCGTTCCGCGTCGTAACGCGTTCGACTACTGCAGTGTAGGCAAAAGCAGCTGTAGCTTTAGGTGTACCCACTAATCCTTCCAATCAGAGCTTAACGTTCTGAAGTACCCTCTCGTCTGCTCCTCTCCCTCGGTGCCTCGGCGCGTAGCCTCATTGTGTGACACTGTATCGGGACAGTGTTATTTTTTGTGTAAATGTCTTCGGAATTTGTTGCTCGGAGCACAGCATACGCTGGCGGTTTTGATCAAGCGAGGCTAGACACTGCTCGCCACACAAAGTGTGAGGTCGGAGGCTAAAGAGAGGTTTAGCAGTTCGCTTCTGTTAACTCCGATAACGATACCGAATAACGACACGATAACATACGCAAAGGCGTCGCCGGAGTGTCGGTATCCGTATCGGAGTTATCGCAATGCTCTATTAAAACCCTCTATTGTAACGACACTCAGGGCTAAGAAAATGCGCTAAATGTGCTTTCAGGCCGAGGCAGCGATTGACTCTCCAAATCTTATGTGAGAGTGCATATGGGACGCTACCCGCGTGAGGTGCTACTAAGGAAATGCTGTAAATTTAATACCTTTTCTGAAAAAAAAAAAATAAATAAATTTGAAATAAATTTATGTTAGTGATAAAGCTAAATCAATTTCGTAAATGTATAGACAGCTGAAATTCAATTATGCTTGCAAAGTCGGCATGCATATTTGCTAGACGGAAACTTGTCACGAGCATTACGACGCCTAATCTGTCCTTCTAATCTGGACACTTGGCGAACAAGTCGGCGAGGATTTCGGCGGCCGTGATTGGTCGGCGACGCGCTTGACTTTGGTGTCAGCCAATCATGACGTTCGAAGTACTCGGCGACTTCTTGGCCAAGTGTCCCCATTAAGGTCCTTGGAGGGCTCTTAACGCACTTTTCATTACACGTAATTACTGAGGGATTGCAGGAACGTTCTTTGTCTAAACGGTCGAAGGGCATCGTCACTTGGCATTTTTACAATTCTGCGCATCTTTAAAAAACGATTACCGTGGTGAAATCTTAAAATATTGTCTATACTAATAACGTCAAAATCGTTGTATAGTGTAACTTTCGTGAAAAAGGAAAAGTAAATTGTGCGAGTTTGGTCTTTCCAGGAGGCGACAAATTCTTCGTACCCACTGGACAGAGTGAACTTGACCGTCTTCAACAATCAGATCACAGTGTTCCTTGGCCCGGAGAACAGCGGACATAAGACCTTGCTCAAGATCATCACTGGTGTGTGCCATCAGCTACCACATTATTGTATATCACTCGATGATCTTCTTTTTTTTTTTTTTGTGTGTGCACTGTGGCACCTGTAGAAGGCCTCGTATGCGATGCATGAGCCCGAGAGAAAAAGAAAAGAAAAAAACACACTTGCGAGATGAACTCATGGGAGTGAATAGGTATGATATCACGCCTATTCACTCCCCCATGGGCGGATCTGCTGTTTGAGGATCAACGCCAGGCATCGATCCACTTATAAATAGGACATAAGTAAGGCTTGAAGTGCAAGCTTTCAGCGCTGGACTGCACGAGGTTGTGGTCTCTGTGCTAAAATCTAAAAGCGAAGTTTAAGTGCATATCGCGCTTGTATTGCTTTCTGTTCTCCAAGCTATAATATATGGAACAAACAAATCGTACTCGCGTTCTTGACCCGAAAGCTCGCTGCATGCAGTCAAATCCCGTGGTCATAATACGATTCACAAAATTCCGTTTCCTTGAAAACACGTAAGGGGCACAATCATTCACGCTTCTGCCGTTGTCCCAACGAATGAAACGTACCCGTGAATATCCGTTTGATCTAAATACCGTAGCATGCCGACAACAAAGATTCTCTTTTCAGGAACGGACGTGCCAAGTTCCGGCAACGTCTACATCTGCAACTTCGACGTGGCCAACAATCCGAGCAAGTGCTGGGAGTTCTTCAACTACTGTCCCTCCGAGATCATCCTGTTCAGCGACCTGACCGTGAAAGAACACCTGCTGTTCTTCGCCAGCGTAAGCACCGGTCCCTAAACCCGGGCGCGTTCGGGACCCACGTCTCTGTCGCGACTTTGAATGCATCAAGTGCACCAAGTGGCGTATGCAAACGGTGTTGCGTTTCTTTCTAGAGCGTAACTCTTAGGCGCCCGTTTTCGTCTTGAGCAGCGTCGTAATCCCATAATGCAACGCGCGGTTACGCCGACGGCGACGGCGACCGTCGCCGTCGGCGTAACCGCGCGTTGCAATATGGGACGTTTCAATAATGACGTCACGAGGGTCACTCTAGCTCACGAGTGACGTAATGAAGGCCCTTCGTGAAGGTCATGTGAAGGTCACGCCCTTTACGTGACCTTCACTCGTGAGGTCACAACCTTCACGAGGCCTTCACTAGTGATGTCACGAGTAACGTCACGAGGGAAGAGGGAAAGGGAGGAGGAGGGGAGAATATTGAGAGTAGGAGGAGGGAGGAGGAAAGGAGGAGGTGAGGAGAGGAGGAGGGGCATATCCTCCTCTCCGTAGCCTCCTCCTCCTTCTCAAGAGCTGAGCTCTAGTTTGGGATTACAGTGGATTGTCAACGTCTTTCATGCTTTTTTTTCTTTCTGGTTGCGTTGCAGCTGCGGCAGTTAGACGGGGAGGAGGCGGAGGAGGCGGTCGAGACCGTCATGCGCCATCTGCACCTGGTGAACTGCAAAGACGAGCTGGTTAGCGAATTGTGCCAGAAGACCCAGCGCATGCTGTGCCTGGCCATTGCCACCTGCACCGTCAATCAAGTGCGTGCGGCTTTGGTTATAGCCCCCTGCTCTGGGACAGAGAAAGGCGCCGTTTGAGGGCGGGGTCAGCAAAGATGCTCCGGTTGTCTGACCGACTTCATCGTGCACAGAATTAGTTCGACTAACCAAAACGACACGAGTATGGAAATTGATTTCAACGCGTGTCATCCAATACAATGCATCCCGTCGATCCTCGGCAAACCGCAACACACAAAGAAATACCACTTCTAGACTTTTATAGAACAAAACAGTCCTATTTTTCACCCACAAAGTGCGGGGAGGATAAAGTCTGTCAAGCGAGGAGAGTCTGTTTTTTTTTATTATTATTTGCCCCTCCCCCTCCCCCCAGGGGAGAAAGAATAAAGTTGAAAATTGAAAACCGAAAGACACGAAAGCGATATTTGTTGCACGGTCGCGCAGCAAGGGTGGAAAGGTGCCGGCACATACCTGAGGATGGAGGTGCCACGTGGTTAATTCTCATAGCCCTTGTGGTTGGCGTCGTAAGTGCCACTGAAGACCGCCACGAGTGTTTGGTAATACGTTATGTAGGTACGCGTGATGGAAGTTTCTAGAACCATCCAACGTTACGCGTAGGAACTGGATACTGCCAAAATGAGATTTTCTGTAACTCGAGTAATGTTTGAAAACGAATCTTTCAAGCAGACGAGAGGAAGACTCTCCCTTCGTCGCGTCGTTACTGGCAGGATGCCGGGGCTCCCTTCTCTTTTCTCTCCGCGCTGCGCGGCCAACGGGAAAATTAAACTTCCCTCTTCTCGCGCCAAGAGGGGAGATAAGAAGGGTTCCTCCATATATTGTCGACGATAGCCCACGAGCTCAAAATTTCCGCAAACTGTCACTCGTAAAGCTATCGTTTTAAATGCTAGCTTCATAGAACTTGCTTAAAATATATTATGAATTTATTGCAAACGAGTTAGCGTGCACGCGATGTGCACATGTAAAAAAAAAAAGATCCGGTGCAAGCACTTCAAACACATACTTCAGATATTGAAAAAATAGATGAGACGTATACTTATAATATACCATACAAATGTACGTTTTATTTTACAAAAGCGTACCGCGTGCGGCGGAACACCTGAAACGTTTACCAAATGAGCGAAAAATGAGCCTAATGTGATGGTGGAATCTCGCTTCTAAAATTTGCCGCCATATACTTCGTAAACGACAGGGCGTGTCAACTTATGTGTGATTCTGCCGTACCGCGATTGGTTCATGATTAATTTTATCTTGTAGTGTCACGATCGCACACGCTGTTTGGCGATAATGAGATAAACCGGGTGTTGCCCGGGTCATAGAGAACTTGTTGTTAAAGGTTTATTCACACGATGCTTCTTTTGAACACACCGCGGTAGAACGAAACCGAGATTTCGCGAGATCGGCCTGTGATATATTGACTCGTAGAGTTTGACGCGCGAAACCTGTGACGTAATGACACACGGGAATTTTGCCGAACCTTGTCATCTGCACTGTGATTATCAAACGGTTCGCATCGTGTGATAAGTAGGGTATTAAGACCGCGAACTTTAAAGAGCAGGCGGATGATCTCGAAGTATTTCGGACATTTTTTGCACCGCAACACGATCCGATATACCCAGCCATTATGTTTATATGCAGTGCTTGCTTTCGTCGCGACTGTTGAGAAATTTGTACCGCGCCCCCAACTGCACCAACCCGTGCTGGCCGTATCGCCTGCACACACCACTTCTCCGCCTGTCACCTGTCGCTCGCCGCCATGTTTGTTTTCTCTCTTTGACTTCGGACACTTTGGCTCGGACACCGGATCGGTCAAATATCAGACTCCTCCAAACCTCGCTCCGCCCCGAAGATCAGACGTCAAAGCGATGTCGAACTGCCATTGGCAGCGTCCGCGTTTCTCCTTCGGGTGATTGACAGGCCTCGGTAAGGTTTCAGCAAAATGTCTCTCTAGAAGCGGAAGCGCGCCTAACTTTTTTCGGAGGGGCGCATCTTTTTCGGTCGCGCTCACACAAGGCATCTAAATTCTCCTTCACAGATGCATCGTGCGAATAGACCGTTTGACTGCAAGATTCACCTTATTCTTTGTAAGAGCGAAGACAATACACTGACGCGAAAATAGCCGGGACCTTATTGCCATGCCAAAGGTGAATGAATCCAGTCGGCCTTTGTGCACAAGCAGCTTTTGTATGGCGGGTTTTGTTTTGTCGGTTTGGTTTTTCAAACAAGTAGTTTTTAGCTATGGTAAAGGTTTTCGTATTTTGTGTGTTTTCATTGTGCGTTTCGCGTTTAAGCCTTCACAAAGTAGTTTTATCGGATAAAATTCGCGGAAAGATACATGAACAAGAGCAGCGCGAACTCCAGCGGAAGTGCATCAGGTAGGCTAAAAAAAAAGTTGAGTTGGATCAGTATTTCTGAAGGCTTAAACGCAAAACACAGTCTATACAACTGCTGATTGCAGCTTATATAAACTTTGTATATTGCACTTACACATTACACAATACACAGTTACAGGATTAAGATAATGAACGCGAATGATCAATCAAATATTTTGCATTAAGACTCTCCGACTCCTCGCTAACTCCCCGACGTAGCGACACAAATACATTCCGAGTGTTTTCCTGTAAAACATGAAAAGGCCTTGCTACGGTACATTTTATACCTAGAGCAATCGTACCATTGGCATATCAAGCTATTCCGAACGGGAGGGAGCCACGTTCAAGAACCTCTTTGTGCGCTGCGCCCAGACTCCGGTGCTGATAATCGACGAGCCAACGCGGCTGATGGACCCGAAGAGCAGGCACGAGATCTGGTGCCTGCTGTCGCGGGCAAGCCGCAAGTGCAGCGTGGTCATCCTCACCAAGAGCATCGAGGAGGCGGAGACCCTTGGAGACCGCGTCGTCATCATGAGAGACGGCAGGGTGTGCTGCTGCGGGTCCCCGCTGTGGCTCAAGGACCGCTTCGGCATCGGAGACTGCCTCAGGTTCACCAAGTTCCCCCATTTCAGGTGGGGCGCCCACGCATCCTTTGCGTGCCGTGTCTTGCCATAGCTAGAGCACTATATAGCTCCTACGGAGCAGAGTAGCGCAATCCTTTGATCCGCGTGTTTCGCCGACAACATGGCCGACAGATCAGCTCGGCGCGAGTCACGTGGTACTCAGGGTTCCAGGAGGCGGCCCGCCCTATGGGAGAATACATGGAGATCGACATAACGCGGCTGATTAAAAAACAAACGCCAAGTTCACACTTTTCAAAACTAGTCTGTTGTGTAGTTGGTAAAGCAATAAACACTTTATCAAAGTTTTAATATTATTGGATGCGTGTGAAAATTTTGCGAAGGCAATTTTCAAAGCAATGTCGTTTTAAGCAGACGATTGTTTTACGCAGCGGAGATGGACTTTATGGATTGGCCGGAGCGGGTCACGTGAACGGTGTGACGTCGCCGCGTCGTCTGTTGCATGATGACGCTCAGGCAATTTTTTTTTTAAAGTTAAGTTATTTCATGGCGCACAACTTAGCGCAAATTATTGTAAACTATTCCCTTATTATGTCAAAAACTATTGTCGTTCCATATATCCCCAAAATAATCAGGAAGCAGCGATTTTTTCCCGTTCCCCATGCACTTGTGGCCGGAGTTGGAAGCCCCGGGCATTCGCCGCTAGTCGCAGAGAGACGGCGTTCTAGATTGCGGTACTCTGCTCTGAAGGAGCTATATAGCAGTGTGTCGAACCGAAAAAAATACGGGTTCGGTTACGGTTCAGGTTCAGGTAAATTTATTTTGTTCCGGTTCAGTTCCGGTTCGATTAATTCGATCCGCCAACCGGTTCGGGGCGCTGAACCGGTTCGCGAACCGGTTCGGAAATAATAAATGACAAATTGCAACATCAAAATAAATTACGAATAAAACATCTGAAATCAGCACATACGAAACGGGATACATCGTAGTGTAAGGCTCAGGGATTTCTTCCAGGAATGGTTTCTTTATGTGCACTCTAACGTTACCTCACCAACGTTTACGCATTCGGACTTCATCTAATTGGGTCCGACGCAGTAGCTGTAGAATCCGCGACCTCCTTACAAACCCACTTACAAGTAGAACTCGCTAACTATCCCGCCACCTCGGGGTGTAAGCAATTGAAGGAACAGTGGGGAGAAAATACAGCTTTCTTTATTTGAACTAGCCTTCGGTAACTCAAATTAGACCCTTAAATAGGTTTTCATTAAACAAGATACGGAATATGAAAAACACTTCACCGAACGCAGCGCCAGAAGGACGTAATAGGATAAATATTAAAATAGAAGAGTTCGCTGTCTCACAAATATGTTAGCTTCTAAGTGCCTATACGAAACCGGATGCATTGTTATCAAACTCTACAGCCTTTTCTTTTCTCATTCCGATGGAAGCAAGCTTCAAAACTCGCGCGTTCTAGAAACGTGTTATGAAATGAGCACACAGCATCATTTAGGATTTACGAGATTGTAGGAAAATGAAATTCCGTGACGCGATTTTTTTTTTTTTTTGCACAGCCTTCCAATTCTTTTTCTTCCGTGCAAGCCGCGACCAGCGCAATACTGGTTCCTATGTCAAGATTCATGGATGCAGCGTTTGTCAAGATTCATGGATGCAGCGTTTATATTCCTAAGACTAAGTGGAGAAGAAAATTATGTAAGCGAGGTGTGCGTCAGTTGACGGCACTTAAAAAACAAATGGCATTGATAGCACATTCATTGTCAACAGCGCGTGGCCGAACCGTTTTGACATGAGCCGGTAACCGTTATTTTTTTTCCGGTTCAGTTCCGGTTCGGGTTCATCGCGATAACAATATAACGGTTCGGGTTCGGGTTCAGTTCCGGAAAAAATACCGGTTCGGTTCCAGTTTTCGGTTCGGTTCGGTTCCGGTTCGACACCCTGCTATATAGTGCTCTAGCCATAGCCTCCTACAGACCTTTCCAGCGGCAGTCTCGAACGAACCGATTCACAGCGCGCGTTTCTGGTTTTGAGAGAGCACGTCAGTGTTGCCCAACTGCGCTGGGCTGTGGGGTTTCTAGTCGGTGGGCTGTGGCAGCCTGCGTAGGCGCACTTCCGGACGCTGGTGGAGGCTAAATTGCCACGTTCTATCTTTATTTTGTGTTCTATGGAGAGTAGAATTTCTCGCGGTTTTTAAGAATGCACTGTACTATTTTTGGGAACAAAAACACATAAATAAAAGCTGTTTTGGTGAGTCCGTGCGCGACAGAACAAATGCAACTGGAATGTTTATTTGATATTATGTTGATCTTTTTACGGTACCATGCACTCAGCCGTGTCAATCTTCAAAGGTCTTAACTGCCCAAAATATTTGACCAGACCACAGGCTAGCCGACCTGCAGAGTATTCTCCGAGCCGTGTCCGAGCTCACAACATGAAATTCAACGACTCTCATCAATCGAACAACATATATTGTAGGTGCCCCACGGTGCCGCGTCATCCGAACAGGATTTGAGAAAGCTCTCGAAAAACACGGCATATCCAGTATACAGTGTGGACGATAGTCACTTCACGACGATCGGACGGAATCCGGCGTGTTTTGGGGCACGTTTTGAAGAGAGCTGTTTTTTCGCACAGTTTCAAAGCAAATGAACGGACATGTCTATTCCGTCCCCAAACCCCGGACCCGACCCTATCAGCTTTTTTTTCGCGAAGACCCGGAACACAGCCGGGAAGGCCTTTTGGATATTATCTCAACGGAAATAATCCTCCAAGAACGTCGAAGTGCCCGCGTTGGGCTGCTTGACGTTCGCTCTCCTCGTTTGTTTTCTGCCAAGGCCGAGCAGGCTACGAGCCCTGGTATTCCTTGGGTGCCTTCATGTGCGCTTCGCACATGAGGGCTCCCTAGGTATCCCCTGGTTCTGACAGTGGAAGATAGCACAGAAAGGTTAACCATCCTAAACAGGCAAATAAAGTAAAAACTTCCAAGAAAAGCCGGCGAACTCCAAATGCACAATGCAGGTGGGGAGTCACGCTGACCGGGTTTCCACAGCTCAGGCGGGTGGCAGAAATTTCTGGCTGATAGGGGTCGCTCGAGTCGCAAAATCGCGGCGGCCAGAGAGCTCTTTTTGCAAAGTTCTATATACTGATAAAGCGTGCCAGACCGCCACGAGAAGCGGCCGCCGAAATAGAAAAGGTGGAGCGGCAGACAACGGATGAAAGAGCCACACGACTGGCGCCCCGCTGCGGCGAGACGTCGAAACATACTTCTCCCGAGCGAACAAGTCTGTTTCGGGTCCTCGGCGCTGCAAAAACTGTGCGCTGACGTCCAGGTTCCCCGAAAAATGGCTCTTTGATGCTCTGGGCTACCATATCCTCGCGCTCCAAATCTGCGACCGGGCACCCTAGGCTCCATCGTCGAAATGCCAGGCTTTTTGAGTATAGAGGAGGTTATAGTTTTGCACACGACGTCGTTCTGGTGATCATGTCTACTCAGCTTTGCCGAAAAAAACAAAATTGGGACTGCAGAAGATACGCTCTGAGCAGCGTGGTCATCTAAATGGCAGCTATGACGTTAATGCCCGCAATGTATCGTCATAGACTGAACAAAAACGGATAACGTTTTTTTTTTGTTTTTTTTTTTTCGAATGCTTGGTTTCCATTTTGCGCTCGTTGCCATCTGTCGTGCGCTAGCTCAGCGAGCACGCCCGGTGTTCACGAGACACCGATGTGTAATCGAAGGTTGCAAGCTCGCGTTGGAGGCTCGCCCTAAGCGGGGGCTTCCTGCCTTTATAATGCCTCTCTTAAAAAGAGCTAACTTAATTCGCTAATCAAAAGCTATACTCCGTTTCCATTTATGCTGTACCGCAGCGAAGGCTAGAAGCGCGAGCTCATAGCCTTGGCAGCTGCACTTGGTTCAAGAGGGCTTGTGCCGCCGAGATGTGCCCTAGAGCAAGGAGCTCGCGCTTGAAGCCTTTCCTACGGTACAACACAAGGTGAAACAGAGTATAGTAACTGTTTATCACTTTGATTACTTGGTTTTTAGTAACCGTGGGTGGCAACGGACTTACTAGTAGCGGCCACTAGCTGGTAACTTGGACTACTAACGTCTTCATAAAGGAAACCTTCCCCTAGGAGGGGGAGGTTTCCGCGTCGTCTGGTTAAAATATGACGCGCTGGTATTTAGTTACTCTTCCCGTGCCCGCTGGGTTGCCCGAACCACAAGAGACGTGGCAACAGCAAAAAAGGTAGACGCTTGAATAGGATTGCAGGGCGCCTTTAAGTATGAGAACTCCTACCATCTACATTGTCGCTGGAAATCTATAATCTCGGTTGTGACGTCATAAAATTGAATTATAAAAGGGAGCCACCGAAAAGTCTTGTCGCCAATAGCGCCATTTGGAAGGCCCTTTAGGCAAACGGGTAAATAGAGATTTCCTAATGGCCAAGGCTTGAGAAGGAAGCTGTTGGACCCAAGGTACAGGTTCCACTCTCCCGTCTGTCCTTGAAGGGACAAGAGTCTTCTTCGCATTGTGCAGTTTTTCCTGGAAAAAGGAATCCCCCCCCCCCCCCCCCCCCCCCGTCTTTTTTGCAGGGGGGACGCTGTCCGGAAGCTTATCCACGCGTACATGGGTGCCATTAGGCGCAGGCAAGACAGTCGAATCGAGGTCATCTACTGGCTGGGCACCCTGAGAAGCATCACAAAGATGGCCGCCCTCGTCCATACCTTGGACAAACGGAGAACGGCCCTGGGCATCGCCGTCATGAGCGTCACCTCCACCACACTGGAGGACGTGTACCTCAAGTACGGGGAGACGTTGCGCGAACATTGAGCAGACAGGACGGGTTCAAATGAATACCGCTAAAGGGGTGTCCAAACAGGACACTACGAAACGCACGACTCCGACAAATCGTGAAAATTGAAGCGGGCACGAAGCGGGCGCGTCCGCTTCAATTTTTACGATTTGTCGGAGTCGTGCGTTTTGTAGTGTCCTGTTTGGACACCCCTTAAGAAGACTAGGCATGCGCGTGACGTCGTCGTTGGTGGATCTCCGACCCGACCCCAAGCGGCAAACACGCTCAAGCTCCACAAGAGTCGAAGCAAAGGGGCAGAGGCCCTTGTCTTGGCGCCGCCGCGTGCCATAGCTTCACGTTCGTTGTGAGACGCTGCGAAACGCGCTGGCGGCGACACTGAAGCAAGGTAGGCGACGCTGCGCCGACCCACTAGCGATGACGTCTACCGGGGAAAGGCGCAGGCCTTGTCTTGTAGCGGCTATCCGGAGAGCAAGTCTTCTGCTTCTTGCGCAAGAGTTGTGGTGACGTCAGATAGGCGCCGAGCTCTGATTGGCTCCGATTGAAAGGACAGCGGGTAGACATCAAAGCAATCTGCCTTGAGGTCTAACCACTATCCTTCATTCGGAACAAACCAGAGCTCGGCGTTCTGACGACACCGCATATGCCCTGCAAAAGAAGCAGACGAACTGCCGCTTCGCATTGGTCAAATACGCTTGATGCGTGGAGATGTTCGAACCTTAGAACGGATATATGGACGGCGCTGTGGCTTATCTAGCGCGTCCCGTGTGCCAGTTTGATATACAGAGGAAGAGGAGGCAGCATTGGGCAAGAAATTAGACAGACGCGCCCCTAGCGGTTTTTTTCAGCTCGGAGGACAAAATACAAAAGTTATTCGTCTTGTTGCCGCCGCAGCATGACGACGGACCTCGTGTTTTAATCAGCGAATTAGGAACCATTGAACTTAATTTCCGGCACCCAATGCTGACGCAGCAATCCTGTCCAATTAGTGCCGCACGCTCGATAGAGTTCGGTGGCGTATAACTCCAGTGCAACACAGGCGTTGGGTAAGCACCGGGCTTTGCGGACAAGCGGCAGAAAGCGTTCTCTACGTGGCGCATTCACCCCTGAGCTGACAGAGCGGTGGAAGCTACGGACTCGTTGCCTCGGTCATCCGTCTATCTTTCACCACTTAATCACGCTGCACCCATGCGTGTTTTTTTTTTTTTTTTGCATAATTACGAGATTTGTAAATACGAAGACATGAGTTTTTACAATAATGCTTGGTGAAGGCTAAGCACGCAGAACTGGAATGACATTGCGCTTCCCACAAAACTTGTCCTTCCGTTGGGAGGGATTAGAACTTCACGCTGCTGCCACTTTGTCCGAACACCAAAAAAATCACCAATTCTTTCTCGTAATTAATGACTAATTAATGAAAATGTTAATTAATTACTTGTTGGCGTTTTTGCTCGTGAACAGCTGAAGCGTTGGTAACGATGCACAAACTTTTGTTCACTGTTTGCATAAAATTCAGAAACCGATGACAGTCGTGGTCCGTTTCAAGTAACTGATTAAATGTTTACTGTGACCACCCACCTCTATCTTGATTTTAGACATCCGCCTTGTTCTCTTTCAGGATGGTTGGGATCCCCGACTTCAAGGGCGCCGGGCAGGAATTCAAAACTTTACCGACCCTTGCAGAATATGAGGCGAGCATGGAACGGCAAGGTTGGTCGAAGGAAACGCTAAAGAAATTTTGTTGGGCGACAATACTTTTAATGCAGCTGATCTTAGACGACCACTGCCGCGCCTACACGGTTTTCAAGGATAGAGCTCGTTCAACGTGTAACAATCCTATTAGGATTGATATTTTCTCTTCTTTCACTACGCTTTAATGCTTAACCAAATTTTACACAGCGCGTAGTAGTGCCGACGTGCAGATCTACACGATACGTGAAGTACAATGTTTGGCTTTGAGGCGAGATATCATGAACTCATAGACCTCTGAAAACGTCGGCATTTGACAGTTTTATAGTCGACTTGATCGCGATGAAAAATGTCTACGCACATCACGATTACGCTTCATGAAACTAGCTTCTAAACTTTAAGTGCTGTTTTATTTTACTCTTCCGACTGCTCCAATCGATTTCATCAAAATGCATGCTAAAATTTCGCATGAAGACGCAATTCAATTGTTTGCCTATACATGTGCACAAATTTTCATCATACACCTTGCTGGATTGTTTCCTCGGCTCTGAACCTTGGTAAACCGTGATTTGCATTCATCCGCCAAGGTGTTATGATAAAGATTAGTTGTAATCCTGGACATGTATTTTTTTACAGCGCAGTTATTATGGGCTAGTTTCCCTAGTTTCGTGTCCGGTACCATACGAATGTCGACACAAAACTACACAAAACTCTGGACAGCTACCGCCATCAATGAGCGACGCCAGCAACCAGACAACTAGTCTGTTTGCCGCCGTCGCTCATAGATGGCGGCAACTTCTCCAGCTATCATAGAAGAATGTATAGTGGGGCAAGTTGCTAGGCATTCATCGTAGGAAACAGCGCGCAAAACAGACGTGGCCGAAGAAGTAACACACGGGACGAGCGTACAGCTTCACTGGCCTTTCTTCTTCACCAGAGTAGAAAGGCTGAACGGTTTTTTTTTATTTCTTTTTGTTTTTTTTACAGGATACCGTTCATAACGTTTATTTAGAAAATCATTGCTAATGAATGTTTTATAACAGAATAATGATAAAAAACGACTCAGCCGACAAACCTCTCTAGATTTCTTTGAAGCTCGTGTGAATAGAAGTATGCTTTTGCCATAAAATGATAGCGCTCCCTGTAGATTATTTCTGAACACTTATAATAATAATAAAAAAAAACTGACTTTACACGAGTTTTTTAATATTTTTTTTTTTTACTAAGACGACACAAATGCAAAGCTACAAAGCTACCGCTGCAAAGAAGTCATTCAATATGACCATCAACCAACTCGCCCAACTTTACATCTTGTGGCGGAGAAGTCTCAGAAATAAGGGTTTAATTTTTTTTTTGGTCACCAAGTATAACAAGATTAAACGGCAATACCGTTTTGTTTGTATATTTTTGACCGCACTAGAATGTTTTTAGGCGGACTACTTTTCAGAACGGAATCAGTTTTTTTTTAAGGTAGTTTTTTCTTTCAAGCTTTCTTGTTTTAGTTCTCCTTAGGGTAAGATGGCGTATAACAGAAGGAAAATACAGGACAAGCTTTGCACGGTGTATGTTCATGTACGTGATTTTTAAATACTGGACCAATCATGTACGGGGGAGGCCTAGAGACTTGCACCTTTGACGCTCTTTGATTGGTTTCATTACCTCGTTGCATCGGCTACTTTTGGATTTAGGCTGGAATGAAAATTTCCACGCAGAACTAGAAGCCCTTCGGCAGCTCTGCACCGCAAGAACAAGCAGTCCAAGCACAATGAGCGTGCTGGGGACTCTCCTGGACAAGCGTTTTCATATTTGGACGCGAATCTGGTGGTTCAAGTCGCTCTCCCTGCTGCTCCCACTTCTGACATTGATCCTTCTGGGGCTAACAATACGCCTGGTCAGGTTCGAGTCGCGGCCCTACCAGCGCAACGTCACTTACAATGCAGCCGCGGTGTTCGACAGATCGTACGGATTTGTGGGAGGGGACGGCTCGCAGAACCATTTTCTCAGCGACTTCATGCGCCCGGTTCTGGTGGAGAACGGTGTTAACCTGCTCGTCGTTAACGGCACCTCCATGGAGCGTGAGCTTCTGCTGATGGCTGACGAAGATATTAATGTCTACATCTTCGAATACCTGTACGGGGTCAGCCTTCACAAGAACGACAGGTGAGCTTTGATGTTGTTGGCATCGGGCTGTGTCTACGGGGCACTAATTTTATGACACGAAGAGAAGCTCGAGCACGTATCTACACAGCTTAGTAAACTTATATATAATCGGATACATACTGTTTTGTTAAGACGCATTATCTACAGTCGGCATATGAATTCTTTAAACAATTTTAGAACAAGCGATCGCCAGCCTGAGTGGAAAGACCATTAAACGTAGCGCCACAGTCTTCAGTGGACTCTTGTAGTCCACGCAAGATGTAGCCCATGCCCCTCAAACAAAAAATGGAGTACATCGGTGAATAAAAACACTGAACTCGTAGGAGCGAATACGTGACGAAGAATCGACGAACTTCACCCTGCTTCACGATTCCTTTGCACGTGGCTCAACATCAGATGCCATGCGCAGATCAAGAGCCCACCTGGCAAAACTCTTCGCTTTTTTTCACTCCATGGGGTCCAGCGTCTAAGCACTAATTTTTGAGCGCTTAGAATTTCCTGACCCGGCTTGCTATGGGAACAAAGCTTTAGCTAAGACTATCAGAAAGACAGCCCTGCCAAATTGAGACTTCAGCGCCTGCGCGCGCAAGTCTCGGCAGCTTGCTTTCATACAGTCTTAAATCGCCGTTTCTAGGAAGTCCGCCCAGGATACAATAGATGCAAGTGGGCGCAAGAAACAGCCCTCTCGCTCTAATAAGTCCCGCATCTTAAGCACAAAAAAGGAATCGTTCCGTAGTGAACCCAGACAGAAATCAAATTATTTATTAGGTCATTCCGTAACCGGACTCAATGAACCCTGCATTCGTTCCTTCCAGGGTGTTCCTTTGGTACAACGGCCAGTGCCCCCATAGCGGCCCCCTGGTGGTCAACATGTACCACACGGCACTCCTCCGCAGCTTGTCCGGCGAAAGCCGGTCTACGATCACCTTGGTAAACTCTCCCGTGCTCGACGATGACTCCGTCCAGCGGGCCATCTTCGAAAGCCAGCACGGCAAGCTGGCCTCGGATCAGATCGGCGACACGTTCTTCAGGCAGAACACCTTGTCCCGAGCACTCAACTCGTTCTTCGTGTCCCTGGCGATGGGCTTCTACTCGGCCTGTCATCTTGTGGAGCCGATCGGCGAGCGGCTGAGCGGCTTCAAGCACCTGCAGTTGATGACGGGGATGTCTGGTTCGCTCTACTGGATCGGCCACCTGCTCTTCGACGGCGCCGGAGCCATGGTCAGCTCGTGCGTCTTCATGGTGGCATTTATTTTCAGTCATGACACGCTTTCCGGGACGTACTGGGGTGAGTAAGCAGACAATTTTTGAGCGGTGAATTAAATTGATTGACCAGGACGCCTGGCCTAAGATTGTGATGGGGACTTCTATGCCGAATCGGGACCTCTATGTCGAGTCTTCCATTGTCCTTCATTGAGTAGAGCGTACATGATGACAGGACTGTACACCCACCGGCAATATGAAGGTGAACATGTTACCTAATTTCTTGCCTGTTTTACGGCTCCCTAAAGCTATATTGACTCTCAGCGTCTCAAGTGGTACGTGGCCAAGGGTCTAAACTTTGCGTTTTAGCCCTCTTCTACAACAGAGCTTGTTCCGAAACTTGCAGGAGCGTCACAAACAAGAAGAGGGCAGTTCACCTTCATATCGCTCACGGGTGTGCACTTGTTGCCTGATGGCGCACACTGATATGAAACATTGACACTATCATTGCATATACACTAGATGAGGAGAAAAGGGGGGAGGTGGGGGTTGCAGAGCGTAAGGTTTTGGGCATTTTGACGTGTAAAGTTTTTCATGCTTGTAGTTTTTGTCTTGTGTATTATCATTTTTTGCCGTCAATTAAATGCCATAAGCTTGATATTTATTAAACAAATATCGTAGCCTTTTTTATATTTTTGTTTGTCTAGTTTGAATGCGCTAGAAAGACAGCGTAATGAGCTGAAAGAAGTGATCGCAATTTTTTTGCATTTAATCTTGCACCCCAAGACGGTTCTTATGGCAACCAGTTGTGTTGCGCATTCTGGTCGTGCGTGGCACCGTCTTCGGTTGTAAAATTTAGATTTCTGGTAGTTAGCGCTATGGTTTTTGTTGTGGAGGATTTGTTTTTTTATAGAGCGCCAATGCCGTACTAGGAATAATTGCTTATCGCGTTGCGCGTACGATGGCCTTCTATCTTCGTTCCGAAACGCCGCCTCCGTGACCCCGACCTGCGATGGCGTTGTTACCATACAATCACAGCCTACTGCGATTCATAAATAGAAGTTAAGGGCCCTTCGACGAATGGTTCAGGTTGCAGCTGTGGTCACTGGCAGAATAAGAACGGCAGGATGTCTCTTTTGAATGCCCGGCCCACAACAGGCGCTCGTTGCCCTCCACCGTGCTTCGCGTGCACACTCGAGGCTCGCCAAAAGCCTTGTCGAAGCTAGAAAGCAGGAGCTGGAGGCAACGGAAGGACCTGTCGTTCTAATCCTGCCAGTGACTATATATAGTCGATCTAATCTTTTGCAATAGTATGTATTTTCGGAATCAGCAATGTTTGTTTCCGCACGACGCGATGCATGTCAGCATGTAGCGCAATGTATATGGATTATAAATATGGCATACTATAACTAAGAATCCGGAAGCGCTCAATGGCCTTGAAAGACTTTGGATCGTTAAAACCAAAGCAATCGATCAATGAATGTGACCGGAACTTGGTGTATAACGCATAGGACGCTAAAAGGACGCCTCACATACAAGCAAACAAACAACCAAAGAAGCACGCGCACACAAACTCAAAATACACGAATGTTAACCGTATTTTCGTTCCCAGCGGCCATGTGGCTTCTGATGCTCGCCTACTGCTTCGCCATGTTGCCACTCATCTACCTGTGCACGATGATGTTCTCGGAGTCGGACAGAGCCTACTTTGTCCTGGCACTGACCTTCATGCTCGCTGGTACGAACAGGGAGCGGCAACTTCGCATATCTTTCTTTTTCCTGTTTTGTTTGTCTGTTTGTTTTGCTAATTGTATGAGGGCCAAAGCCCTTCCAAAGAAAACGTGCTTTTACGCTTTTAATAAGGTTATGTTGGTTACGCGCGCATATCCTTCATAAACTTCCTCGGTTAACTCGAGACGTTGATTTACGGTGTCTTACTAATCAGTGCTCAAGTTTTCCTCTCTTTTTTTCATTGTTCGTAGGGTGACAGTTTGATGCCAGTTTGAGTTACCGGTATTTCTTTGTGGTAATAGTGATGTTTGTTCGTTTCTCTTCCGTGAGGATTGCGTCGGTGATGATGTTCAGAGGCAGAGGCGGCGGGTCGTCGGATCGTAGAGGTGACGGATTTCAAGACGGGACTCAACAGTCGATGATGAAAAGAATGAATATATTTACAAGACAGAACAGTTGAAAGTTGCAAGACGCTTTCCATGGACCAAGCAGCCCTTCGGCCCCTTCTTCGGTCACTTATATAAGTTTCCTCCACTCTCCCGCATGCTCAACGACCAATCCCAAAAGGTCTTCTCGCAGCCAATCCGGGAGAACACTCTAAACAACAAAAACACTCCAAAAAGACTCACACAAAAACACTCGCCCTCGCGCACACACAGACGTCGGGCGCACCGCGGTCTCCGTCAACGACGGGAAAGTCAAACCCCCGGGCCGCGAACCCGACTCCCGAAGGCACCACCAAGAAACCCTTGGTCAGTGGCTCTTCACATTTGGGAAGGGAACGCCAAACAAAACACAAACACAAAAAGTACTTAGCGCGTCGGAAGCACAGCCGCCCGAGCCGTCTCTGTCCGAGGTTACGAACGGGCGCACATTCCGAAGTGCGGGGGACCCGTCCCGCTGTCGTCCCCACTCCCATTAACAAGTCGCCGACGACATGGCGCGGGGAGAAACACAACAGATAACGAACCCACGCGGGATCCGCTTCTTGGAATCCCCCGCGCCTGCTGGTGTGCTCGGGAAACTTCACAGTAATATATTTTTGTTATTGCTTTGTTTGTTATTTTTGTTACACCACACTGCATTCCTGTAGTTGCCTTGACCGGCAAATGAACCAATAAATAAAATAAAACAAAGATTTTAACGAGCCGAGCAGGAGGCGCCCAACTTGTGATTAAGCAGCTTCCGATGACAATCTCTTCGCAGGCATCGTGGGATCTCTGACTGTGGAACTGTTCGACCTGTTGGCCGCGTACGCGCCGTCGTTCCTTATGACGGTGGCGATCGTGTGCTTGGGGTTTCTGTGCCGCTGGTTCCCCACGTACTCCTTCTCGCGAGGCATCGTGAAGCTGGTCCTGCTGGCCAGGTACAACGCCGTCTGCACCACGGGCGGGGAACTGCTCAAGGCTGCCTGCAGTGACGGCGCCCTCTCCACCGACGACAGGATCATGCCCTGCTGCGAAGGTGCCTAGCCCATATCGCTGACTCGAGAGAGTTCACTATACGATAAATGCCGGCTTCCTCAACATGTCTTTTTTACAGCGATAGCCATTATGGGTTGTTCCTCTAAATCGCAATCGCGATGTAGGGCTTCCGTCACGGTGTCGCGTCTTAAGCATCGCGTCACACAGGGACGTCACTTTACCAGGTGACGTCTTGAAGTCACGTGATGTCATGATAGTACGTGACAGGTTGTCACGTTACTTTACGGCGTCACACCATGCCCGCTAGGGGGCTTCTCTGTGTATGACAAAAATGAATGCGCCACTCTTTGAGGAGACATTCACGATGGTTCTTCCAGGAAGGGGGGCAAGATACATAACTGCATTGAACAAACCTAGGAGGAAAAAGATGAACCAGTCTTGTGTTAATTCACATTACAGTACCGCACGATACAAAATACAGCCACAGCGATAACTGTGACAAGTCACAGTGAAGTCGTTGGGCATCGGGATCTCCTTCACGCACTGTGAAATGTGCGAACAAAAGTGTTCGGAATAAAAAAAAGACCTGTGACCATTTCGTTACGAGGGCTTTTGTGTCTTTCTTTTTATTCCAGAGCGTGTGAAAGTGCGTTTTCCGGCACGAGCTCTTGGCATTAACAGCGCCACAACGGCATTTTATTAGCGGCTTTTAGTTTTAGAGAGCGCGTGCAGAGGCCCTCGGGTGGTGTAGCTCAGGGGTAACACCTCCGCTCAGCACGCAGCAGACCCAGGCTTGATTGCCGAGGTCGGCGGGCGATCTTCTACAAGGATTTGACGGCATCAAGGACGGACGCTCTACATTGCCAACTACAACAACAATGGACGTCCTTTTCAGTGCTGGGAAGAGCGCATAACAGCTATTACTGTAAAACAAGTACTTGCGGATGAAAATATCAAACATCACTGCCTTCGATGCATAGTTTGAATCATCTGTGGCGATCATGAATTCAAGAGGGAAACGTTTTGAGACCTGCCTGGTTCCGAAACGATTCCCTCGTGGGGAAGACAGGCCTTGTCTTCGTGTGGTATATTGAACTGAAGCGGGTATTCTCCTCTCCGCTCAGCCTTGCAGAAGAACGGCAGCGCAGAACTGCTCCAGCCGCTAGGGCCCGGCTACGAGACCGGTTTCTTTGAGGCCATCACGCTCGTCGCTGAGGGCCTTTTTTACCTGGGAGTCTTGTTCCTGACCGACTCTCAGCTCCTGCACGGTATGGTCTGGCACCTGAACCGGAAACTGCTGGGAACGAGTGACGACGACAACAACGGCGACAGAGGGCCGCGCCTGGTGGTGGCGTCCATGGACCCGGAGGTGGAGAGGGAGCAGAAGCAGGTCGAGAAGATCTTTAAGCTCAGGGAGTTCAAGGACGTCATCATGGTTGTGAGGGGCCTGACCAAGTCGTTTGGATGCATGGGCAAGGTGAGTGGCTGCCGCGTTTTTGAACTGTCCCATGCGTTTCCTTCCGCTCGAAACAGATGAACGAGAATAACCGCGATTAAGTAGTGACAACTAGAAGACAACGCCTCACGGGTACGCCTTGTTTTATGGATCCTCGAACTTACCCAAGCGGCAAACACGCTGCAGCTTGACGAGACTCGCCGAAAAGTGGCAGACGCGTCCGCGTCGCCGCGTCGCTCGTCGTGTGAGACCCTATGTGACCCACTGGCGGCAATGCAGACGCGATTCAGGCGACGCTGCGTGATTCCAGTGGTGGCGACGTTTTGGAGGAAAGACGCATGCCTTGTCTTCTAGGTGGCATCGGTCAACCACACGATAACGTTCCATATCCGCCATTCCACCACCGGAGCGCATCAAGGATTTGTTATGCCCTTGGTACACGGGCACCATTAACCGCGGTTAAGTGTGATTGAGAGTTAACCAAAGTTAACGGTGCCCGTGTAGCTGAAGTATAGTTGCCAGGAAGGATGCCCCTGTGGCATCCTTAATTACAGTTAAGTGTGACCTCAGTTGTGGTTAACTGCGGTTCAGGGTGCGAGCTGCTAAACCATTCTTAAGCCTAACTGCAGTTTAGGATGCCCATGTAGTCACCCTTGACCAGATTTAGATATCCGTGTGAGTAGGGTATTACGTGCGTCTAACGCGAGAAAGGGACGCTGGCCGCATTCCGCAGAAGGGCCTCGAGAAGACCAGCTTCCTCTTGCGCACAAACGAGTGCCTGGGCATGGCGGGCCTGAACGGTTCTGGCAAGAGCGTCCTGATGAAGCTCCTGGCGGGCGACCTGACGGCCACGGGGGGCAACGCGTATATGGCCGGACTCACACTCAGCGGGAACCTTCGCCGTTGGCAGATGGCCATCGGTTACTCGTGCGACGGCCGCCTCGGGCTCGTACCCGTGCTCACCGGGGCCGAGATGCTCGACCTGGTGGCCAGGCTTCGGGGCATCTCTCCGGTCGCCAACCGCCGACTCGTCGTCTCCAGCACGCTCCTGCTGCTCAGCCCACTTCAGGGGGACAAGCTCTGTGGCGACTACACGTAAGGCACATGGCCAGACTTGCACGTGACGCGTTGCAAGTAGGGTGTTACTTGTACCTTGTTACTTTTTTTTTAAACTAACGGCATAAAGACTTGTTTACTTTTTGAGAAATGATACATAGTAACGTATTTTTTCTGCTTTTAATGGATTAACGAGTAACAGTATTTAGTCACTTCTGGAAGAGAATGTGTACAGCACAAGTGCCGAACGTAGTTCTCACCCGAGTTCGCGCCTGTAAATTGCACAACGAGAAAACGCCAGATAAACCATAAATAGAGGGCCACAGGACGTGCCAGCGTGCCCACTGTTATTAGAGCGCAGCTCTTAGGGGCCCGTTTCCGGCTTGAGCGGCGTCGCCGTCGGCGTAACCGCGCGGTGCATCATGGGAAATGTCCCATAATGCACCGCGCGAGCCCCCCACCGGGGTCACGTGACCTCGTGGGGGCACGTGACCCCCCCGAGGTCACGTCACCCCGGTGCATCATGGGAAATGTCCCATAATGCACCGCGCGAGCCCCCCACCGGGGTCACGTGACCTCGTGGGGGGCACGTGACCCCCCGAGGTCACGTGACCCCCCGAAGTCACGTGACTCCCCTGAGGTCACGTGACCCCCGCCGATGTCGCGTGACCCCCAATGACGTCATCATCACTGATGCCGTCACCGGCATCCACATCGTCATCGTCATCATCACTGATGACGTCACCGGCATCCGCATCGTCATCGTCATCATCACTGATGACGTCACCGGCATCCGCATCGTCATCGTCATCATCACTGATGACGTCATCAGTGACGTCACTGATGTCGTCACCGGCATCCACATCGTCATCGTCATCGTCACTGATGACGTCACCGGCATCCGCATCGTCATCGTCATCATCACTGACGACATCACCGGCATCCGCATCGTCATCGTCATCATCACTGATGACGTTACCGACATCCGCATCGTCATCGTCATCACTGATGACGTCATCAGCGACGTCACTGATGACGTCACGACATTCGCATCGTCATCGTCATCATCACTGGTGAAGTCATCAGTGACGTCACTAATGACGTCATCGGTACCCGCATCGTGATCGTCAATGATGACGTCATCAGTGACCTCAGTGATGACATCATCGGCATTGGGGGTCACGTGACCCCCCAAGGTCACGTGACCCCCTTGGTTAGTTTAGCCCCCCCCCCAGTGCCCTTCCCTCCTCCTCCTCAAGAGCTGCGCTCTAATTCGGCGTTACAGGGAGTTGTAAGCAGCTTTCACTTTTTTTAATTGAACTCTGTGAAAAACATTTAACTACAACAAATACCGGAACCAGCTGCCGCTTCATTAAGAGGGCAGATTCAGAGTAAAAACAAAATAACACGTTACGTTCAAGGTGAACTCACGTGTTTTTTTTTCTTGTTTTCTAACGTAGCATGTAACTTACTTAGTTACTTTTTAAGTGAGCAACGACCAAAGAAATTTAGTTAGTCTATTTAGGTAACGTGGGCGCGTCTGATTCCAGACATTACCTTTCCAAATGCGCGAAAGAATACACATATGTTATTTTTAAGGTTAACGGCATGTCTTTATGATTATGTTTCCTCTGACCGTGTCATTGAATCCACTACTTTCCCAGATGTACTCCATTTGCTACCCGTATGGCTTACAGGGCCATACGGCCCTGTAGGCCATACGGCCCTGTAGGTCATACGGCCCTGTAGGTCATACAACCCTGTAGGCCATACGGCCCTGTAGGCCATAATTTCTGCACCAAAACTATCGTTTTGGTGCAGAAATTATCCCCAGTCTTTGAGCGCTTAAGGTAGACAGGGCGGGGCTTATGAACCTTATAACTTCGTCAATCGTTGCTGGGCGTTTTCGATGTGCTAAGCCAGCAATCTCGTTGGCTGTGCAGCGACCTAACGGTGCTCTCTAGTCACCAAAACCAGCGTTTCAGCGTTTTTTTTTTTTTGAAGCCGTCAGTGAAAATAATAACACCCGGTGGCTAATATACTCCGTTTCACGCTAAGTCCTACCGCTGTTTTAACGTTACGGTCATATACACCAATACAGTGTTTACAACACGATCGAGGCCGCTTTGCCCACAACAGTTGTGGGCACTGCGCGTGCGCAGAAACCAAATTCGGGAGGAGTGATGCGTCTGCGTATGTGCAGTAACGTCAGCAGCGCCACCGCATCTGCGTGACGTCAGTGAGTTGAGTTGGTCTATAGGGAGCCAACCTGGAAGCGTCAAAGGTGCATCACCACTGCTCTCGTTATCTTCGTGCGTTTTACATCATCGGCTTAATGACTCACACAGAGAAAAAAATATCTCAGGATCGCAGCACATTTACTGTACGTGACCGGCGTACTGTCGTGTATCCCTACTGCGTTATGGACTCGCGTTAAAGACCCCAGCCTCGCGGTTGTACTGTACGGGCTAAATTTCTCCCAAACAACTGGGAGACTCGTCGTCCGTTGCGGCAGGCCAAGTTCTAGGCTGCATAAACATACAAACCATTTCTTTTACTGTACGTGGTTGGTGTAGTCCGTGCCAACAAACGGACAAAGACGGCGAGCGCCAGGACGCTACACTTTTTGTCGCTGCTTCATCGACACCATCGGTTCGTTTACCGTTGCCGGCGGTCGGAGTTGGCGTGAAACAGCACATAGCGATATCTGAACGAACGCCATCGCTTCGTCGAATAGTCACCTTGCCGGCCAGTACTCATTGTTCTTTTCTTGCAATGAACTTCTCCGTTGGCAGAGTGACGGAACAGAAGCTGCTCTCTCTGGGCATCGCCATAGTCGGCGTTCCCCCGATCCTTTTGCTGGACGAGCCGTACTCCGACGTGGAGCCATTTTTCCGCCACCAGATTGTGCGGTTCCTGCAAATATTGAAGAGCGTCCGGGCCACGACCATGGTCATCAGCGCTCATAGGTAAGTGCTCACGGGCCACGAACACCCGGTCAGGCTCTGAAGACGTCGTACAAACGGAGGTCTGCGGACACTGTCCCGATTGCGTGTCTTCTGTGCTTTACTAATCCTGTCACGTTGGTGATACAGCAACTGTCTGTAGTCGTGTTAGAAGCATGCACATATCTGTGCGAAGCATAGGTGCCTCGAAAACGCTCGATGCGTGTCCAAAGATGCCTCTGTCCTCTTTTCTGCAGCGAACATCGTGTCGTTTGTATGAAGTGTCAGCAGTGCTACCGCTGATTATTGTTGTCACCCTGAGCGGGACATTGAGGCGTCCTATAGTAAGGCCTGGTGAGGCGACAAAGTGTGACGTGGCTCGCAGGCTGTCCCATTGCGAGGAGCTGTGTGACCGGGCCATCGTCCTGGAAGACTGCAAGATCGAGACTATGGGAGACTACGACCAGATGAACCACAAGTTCGGTCGTTGCTACATGATCAAGATGAGGCTGCCCGCCGACCGCCGGGCCGACAGGGGCCTCCAGCGGGAGCTCATCGAGCTCATGCAGGAAGAGTTTCACCAGTGCGCGCCTTGCTACAGTTACAAGGTACCCGTTCGTCCTTAACTGCATAATTGAAAACGTTTTTATTTATTTTTACTGAAGGGAAATTAAAACCCTTTGCTCTGAATTTTGTGTCCTCCACTGAGGAGTGGTTTAAAGGTCACGGGGAAGGGATTGAATCAGGAATTGGGTGAATGGACAAGGAAAAAGTGATGGCTGACGTTGTGCTGGGGTGTCCTTTCTTGCGTCCTCCGCTCGAGGAGAGGTAAGGGTTGACGAGGGAGGGGTTGGGTCAGGAATTGGGTGAGAGGACAAGGAGGATGGGATGACAAGCTGCTGGAGTTATGGGGTGTCCTTTCCTACTGCCTCTGCTAAAGGAGGGGTCAGGGGCCATGGGGGAGGGGTTAAGCCATGAATTTGGTAAAGGGACAGCGAGTCGGTGGTGGCAGGCCGCTGGGGTCGTGGGGTGTCCTTTATTCGCAGCCCCAAGAGAAGTTGAGATTGTTGTTGCTAATGTTTCATCTCAACCGTAAAAGTTCGACTAAAAAAAAATTAAAGAATTCACTGGTGGATCCTTAGGAAATTTGTTTCCTCGAGAAACGCCACACACATCCTCCTTTGGGAAACGCTAACGCTGATTCTTCACTTTTCTGTCTTGGATTTCTCTTTTGGTTTTCTCTTTTGTTTCGTCTATTTTTGCTGCCTATTTTTAGCTTCGTTACGGGATCAGTGTTATCTTTTCCAAAGGTGAATGTGTGCGGCGTTTCCGGAGGGTCATGCTAACGCATCCAATAATGATCCACCAATGAATCTTCCTTTAATTTTTGTAGCACGAACCAAGGCATACGCGCTCGGCACACCTGAAAGTTCAGACTCGCCCCAGCATCTGCGCGCGCATCGGCTTCTGCCCCGTGACGTCGCCTCCCTCTCGCCTTTGTCCTTCTCTAATCTCCTCCACTCCACGCGGCGCGCCTCCCTTTCCACTGTTTTGTCCACAGAAGGACGCCGTCAGCTTTTCCCTGTCATGTGGGTACTAATGCGAACGCATGAAAAAAAAAATGCCATACTGGTGTTGGGAAGGGGGGCGGACTTCTAAGGTTCCAGTGAGTTAGACTCTGCCCTTCTACTCAAATTCCTTCAGTCATTAAGTAGCAGGCTTCACTATTGTGGACGCCAAAAAAATCAACGCCACCTAGCGGCTAGAGTATACAACCCTGGTGGCGGTTCCGCTCGCCGGTCTTCTGGCGCATATCAGTTATTTACAGCACCTGGCAGTCTAAAGAAAAGAAGCCGTGAAATATAGCTTCCAAAGCACGCGACGAAAGTCACCAATAGTCGCCGACAACTTATGCAACGCGGGGCGTGGCAAGGTCCGAGCATCGCATCATCGCACGGCCGGCAGCCAATGAGGCTGCGGCATGAGCCAATATAAGAATGTCGAGCAACCAATTACCACGAAGCGAGAAGTGTGAACGCCGTAAGCCACGCACTGGTCCTCTTAAATGCCGAAGAACAGATTCGAGATGCTGCACGGCAGAAGATCCTTCTCACCATGAGGGAGGAAGAAACAGGCAACGGTAGACCGGATGCGCTGCTGGGGAGCTGTTGTGAGCCGTCGGAAGAGCATGGGTCTTGCCGCCACGCCTTGCCTTTCTCAAGCTCTTACAGATTGCATAGGAAAGGAGCGGACGTAACTCGAGCCCCGACCAGGGCGCCCCTAGCGGCAAACGGATCATTTTCATCGGTGGGTCCTCTATACCCACTGCACCCTGATTACATTCGCTCGAATGTTCCGCCACGGAAAAGGCTCGCGGAATTCCTAAGAATCTTACATCCCGCCGTAATATTGACGGGCTCACTAGGCCCGTGCATTTCGTCACAATTGCTACTCGACGAGTACGCGGCGACAACCGCTAGGTGGCAGCGAACAATTAGGGAGCCTGTATTACAGAGAATAGCCATCAACTCAATCGGGATCACGTGGTTTATGGGCTGCGTCTGCATTGCGAGCTACAGGCGACGAGCGCGTTGGTCGTTCGCAAGCGTCTCCGCCTCTCCGCCTGCTTTCCTTCTAACCACGCGATAATCCAGCGCATGCGCACTTGCGACCAATCTCCGATGGAGGCGTCCGCCATTATACTGCCAACGCTCCCCATGGTGTGAGTGTGACCCTCTCTGCAATCTAGGCTCTCTACGAACAATAGTCGAGCAAACTCGACGCCGCAAACAACTCCCTGTAAGTTTTTTTTTTTTTTTTTTTGTAGCTGGTTGTTTGAAAGCACACCGCAGATTGTTAGTGCGAACGGCTTCCTTGAAAACATACAGCTGTCTAAATGTCGATAGACGCAAGCCGCTTAGAGGCTGGAATCAATAGGACTGTATTGGATTATTTTCGACTGAACCCTACCTATTGGGTGATTAGTAAAAAAACAAAACAAATATAACTTGCATTGCTGCAGCAAACTGATTAAAGAAACAACTCAGTCTCAATGTTGGTTTGTTTTCATCAAAGCGCCGTTTATTAACGAGCCAGCGTTTCCCCACACTAGGTGTAAACGCTGCGCGGGCGTAGAAACCAAATTCGTTAGAAGTTAACCGTCTGCGCACGCGTCGTGCCGACAGCAGCGCCACCGCTGACGTGTGACCTCAGAGCCGCGCGCTGGTGTATCTATCTATAGTAATATGTGTTCCTATCGTCTTTTTGTAATGTATTTAGCGACGAATACGAAAATGTGGAGCCTGAACGAAGGTTCCCCGAACATTTCGCAGGGCATGATCGCCTTCAGGGTGGGCAAGACCTACACCAACTGGAGCGAGGTATACTCCAAGGTAGCGGCTCACAAGAGCAACCTGGGTCTGCCCGAAGTCTTTGTGGGCGACATTTCGTTCGAGGATATCTTAGTCGGCCTGGCGAGGTGCCAGATCCTCACCATGATGATACGTGCCAACACCATAAGCACCGCGCCTTCTTAATCTGGATCGCCACGCAGTATGCGCAGCATGTTTACAAGCAAATAAAATCGGATTCTGAATGGAGGCTGAATCTACCTCGTAGACACTCTTTATCAAATTTTAGAATCATGTATCCTGTCACATAGCACGGTACCAGAACCTATCAACTCTCGCGACCGTGTAGGGACAAAATGTTTTATTTTTACACTTTCGGCCTGCACAATTTGCCTGATTTTTGTGTAACTTAGGGTGTCTTCATGTGCGCTTTGCTTGGGGTGATGACATCTGTCCATTTTGTTTCGAGCGGTTATTTTTATTTTTTGTTCTGAAGCACGTGAACGAGCGTGTCCCTCCTGCACACGCTCGTGGCGCTGACTGTGCTACGGCGACATTTTGTTTCCTGCGATTTCTTTGTATTTTCCCTATGAGCTCGTGCTGTCGGCATCGGGTACTACAAACGATGGCATCACCCTAAACCACGGTGCCCTAAACAGAAGGACATTGAGGCATTCTAGTGTAACTGTTTCTCGTTATATGCGTAAAGTCTTCCAAAAAAAACATGGGATGTAAGGGACATGAATGTACAAAGATCAAGAATGGCACGGATGTGTTCATATTGTATCCTTTGTTTTCTATAGTGTTCAGAGTGACGCATTTGCTCGACTCCACCTATGATACAATGATGCTTTTGGACCGCTCAGGGGGTTAGAGTGCCATCGATCGACCTGCGGATAGTCATGTTCGAGCGGTCTGAACTAGCTCCTATCATAAGGGCCGCCCACACTAGCGAGAAAACGCGCGTGGCACGCCGATCGCGGCAAGTAACAAAATGTCGCCGAAGCACAGTCAGCGCCACGAGCGCGTGCAGAGACACGCCCTTTATCTTCCCGCTTAACCGATTTATCGGCGCGCCGGGCGCGTTTTCTCGCTAGTGTGGGCGGCCCTTTAGTCAGCCGAGTGCAGCTTCAGCCGTGGTAAGTAGTGGTAAGGAGAAATTAGCGCCACAAGGCGCTAGTGGCAGAAAGGCGAACATACGTATGGTGCCAGACGAAAATAATTTGAGAAAGACGGCCAGATGGCGCCAGCACTGTTGTTAGCGTGCGCCCTCCTCGCCTACTCCTCCTCCTGTCTCCTTTTCGTTTTGTTTGTTGGATTGGTGCCGTCTGCTCGACCGGTGGCGTGCTGGCTGCTCGCCAGCACGGCACCAGTCGAGTGGGCGAACAAATGCGCTTCACGTGATATTACCAGCGCAATAAATCAATAAAACAAAGAGCGCGTTCATTGAAATGCATTTTTTTAATGAAAACCACTGAAGTGAGTTGTGGAGGACGCTGTGGACGCAGTCTTCGCCTCCACTTTGTGAGCAGCATTTGAATATCGTCACCGCAAAGCTCGATGACGCATTCCCGGGGATCGTACTGTTTCCATTGTCCCCACAGCTCCGTCATCAAATTTCGCGAAGGAGCAAAACGCTGCATGCTTTGGAAGGAGAGACTGAAAGAAAAGCTCGGCTTTCATCTTTTGAATTCCGCCGCGACGAAGACGCTTCTTGGTCAGTGGTGTTGCGTTTGAGTATTCTTGGGTACCACTAGTGCCAGGAAGCTGGTGTAAAGTAAGATATATTCCTACCCAATGTCGTTGCACAACCCCTTAAATCCTGAATGTCTTCTATTTGCGTGGCGACGGCAAAACAATGTTTTCGCCGATACTGAAAGTGACAAAATTCAAGATGGCGGCACCCTTATGAAAAAGGGCGTATACGATGGCCTTCGTGCTGACGCAACAGATGTTTCCGAAGCGACTATAACCCAAAAGCAACACAACACGATGATACGAAACTCTTGCATTGTCGTTTTATCTCAATATTCCTCGGGTCGGTTCTCTATCGACTAAATGGCCGTGACGCGTTCCTAGAGGCCCAGAACCGCCGGCCTGGGCGTAGTACTCCGCAAGGCGGCGACGCTGGCCTCTCTGTGCGTGAAGCTAAGGTAGATATGTTCCAGCGACGTATCCGTGATGTAGAAGTCCTGCAGCTTGAACGTCTTCTTGATCTTGGCCATCCTGCTGAACATCTCGCTCCACAGAAAGCTCACGTGGGTCATGCGAAATTCCAGGAGACCCTGCGGCAGGAAAGGTATAAACGAGGCATCGACGACAACGTCCTTTCCCAAAACATAAATAGATAATAGGGACCTTTAGCAAACCATTACCGTGTTCCGCGTACTGCACTACCGAAGCCTTTAAAGCATACCGCCCCTGTGATACCGGGACGGCGGGGCGCGCGCTTAACAGCATGCTTCAAACACACCGGTATAGCGCGTTACGTGGAACACGGTAATGGTTTGCTAAAAGTCCCCAAAATGGAAACGACTTCGATCTTTAAAGTCGTGTAATGCACGTAATGCTGTATTTAAATTGCGATCGTTACATTTGTTTAGAAAATATTAAACTGCCGTGTCGGCGAGAAAAGAACATATAGTTTGTGGGAGCGAGAGTTTGCCACCACGGCCAGAGGCCGCTGCCGGCCGCCCAAACTGGAGAACATCTGAGGGGCGCAACGGCGCACGTAGGACAGGCGCAGAAGCCTACAAAAGATGGCCCACAGAAGAGAGGAGACGGACTGTGGTCACGGAGGCGTGCAGTTCGAACGCTCCACCGGCGATGTCATACGATGTGACTTTAATAAATGTAGTTTCTCGTTTCGGAAGCCCCGGCTTCGTGTTGTTCCTCGCGGATGGGCATGCAGCAAGGCAACCCAACCTCAAGTTCACCAAATATCCTGTTAAATTTTTAATGGAAATTTCCGTGGTAAATTTATTAGAAAAATTGAATACATCCGTAAGTCACGTGACGTCAATTTTCTGGCAAAATTTAACCCTAGATAATGGATTGGTGTAAAGGTCACATAACATGAATTTCCTCGCCACATTTAGCCGGGTCATGGACGGACGAGCAAATATTTGTGCTTAAAAAGCTCTGTGAAAAAAAAAAAAAAAAACACTGCATGCTTTTAAATTTTATTTTATTGATGACTGAAAGCTCGTGTGCTCAAGCCTACGTTCGCGTCTTTGTGTTTCAACCAGCAAGCACAGGGATATTAGGCGCGTCCGCGACTTTGCTAGGCAACGTGCCCCTGGAGGCTCGAGTTAGGAGACCTCCTGCAGTTCGCAAAACGTTTTAGAGCGCAGCTCTTAGGCTCCTGTTTCCGGCTTGAGCGGCGTCGCTGTCGGCGTAACCAAGGTCACCCCAAGGTCACGTGACCCCCGAAGGTCACCCCAAAATCACATGACCCCTCCCAAGATCACCCAAGGTCACGTGTCCCCCAAGGTGACCCCCACGTGACTTCCACGTGACCCCTATCTGGTATGCAAGGCAATAAAATATCTGGTATCGGGTATGCAAGGCAATAAAATAAAACGTTTCAACCTGGAATATACGAGAACATATAAGTGAAGCAAAACAAGAGTGTCACTATCACGGATTTTTCCGGAACACCTTCCAGCGGCGTGAGAAGAGATCAAAACACTGATTTGACGCATAGCAGAAGTGACGAGAGATGGCTGCGCCGTTGAGAAAGAACTGTATACTTGAAAATTTTACGCGGTATAATATTTCGTTAAGTTTGAAATAAGAAGACACTACGTCGTAAAGTTCGATCGGCATAACAGGTTCAAATATACTATTCCAAAACTCGAAACGCCTCATCGCGGCAAACTGCCACGCTGTACATTGTGGGACTCAGTGCAAATCAAAATTCATACGCGCCCCGCTCCTGGCCCACAAGTTCCCAGAATGCAGCGCGCGCGGTGACAGATTAATGGAACTAGTGTTTGGCGAATGCCTATAGATGCGCGCCTTTCTAAAAAGGCACGATGTTTATCGCCTCATTCTTTCAGGGTTCTCACCTGACGGGACCATGAAATTATTTTTGAAATTCTTTCTCCTTCGCTTTCATTCTCAACTCAAAAGCGAAATAAGAAATGACGTGGTCGTGACGTGCTTGGGCGCCGGATGAGAGGAGTCTTAGCTTCCACTGTACTTTTTAAGCGCGCCATGGAACTTGTCATTCGCGAGTGATGATTAGTGTCTTTACGGCACTCGTTGACCACGAACGCGAATCCAAATATTCGTCAACGAATTGATTGTTGACAAGCGCACACGTCCAAGAGACGCAGTTTCCCTGTATAACACGTGAGCTGGGGTTCGGCTGATGTGCTTGGACACCGCGGATGCGTCACAGTGAAAAGGCGGAGAACTTTTGAAGGAAAGAAGGTCATATATATCCTTCTCTATTTCACATTTTCGCCCCGAAAAGCGCGGTTTCGGATTTCCCCCTTCGTGTACTAGCTTTGTCCCCCTAGACTTAGCAAAATCCCCATTCGAAATATTTTTACTCCAGACCAAAATCATTTCATGGTCCCATTAATCTACGTGCTTTAAGGATCCCATTGACCTCGATAATATTTGCGAGTCTTTTTGATTGTGTATAAATACTCCAGGCGTTATCAAAGTTCGTATATTGTGGACGAGTGCTCTTGCTTCGGTAGGAAAAACACGTTCCAAAACATACTTCAGCCAAGGCCGACGAGAGTTTGAGGAGGAAAAAAAAGAAAGAAATTGTGATGAAATATGTTTGGTCCGCACCTAATGCGTTTAAACCGGTTTGTTGATCCCTCCAATGTCTCAGAAAGTCCGCTCGCTCATGCTTTCAAAATCACACACAAAAAAGCAAAAAAAAAAAAAAAAAAAAAGTAGATAAGTTTTTTAGTGCATATTTATTAACGGTGTATTCTCGGCGTCCACTATGTTGCGCTACGTTGCCAAGGATACCGTGGCTTCCGCGGTGGTCTACACCTGTCAAAAGGGAGTTTTCGTACACCGCTTAGCGTTCCGTAACGAAGAAGTTGCTACTGCGCCTGCGCGCCGATAGCCTTGACGGTGGAGTTCCCGCCATCGTAGCGGGTTGCGGAGGGCCTTGCGGGACGGCGAAAACGATCTACGAAAACTCCCTAAAGATAGTTGCGCGACCGCGTTCGAACGAGGCTCAAGACGAGCCGTTTATTCTGTTGCAGCAGTGCGGTGCTACAGCACCGTGAATGCTACGCAAGTCTCGACGACGAGCCGATGCTACAAGCGCGAGCTCCGCGCTTTTTAGCGTCCCTGCCAAGCACGCGCGCTCGTGCAGGGCGGGCACTGTTCAGGGCCAGATGCTCGCGCTTGTAGCATCGGCTGAGTCTGGAGATAAGCTGAAACAAAATATTGGCAGCGAGATGTTCAGGTGGCGCCCTCTATATGGTTTCCTCTCGTGACGTCATTACCTCGCGAACCACACGTTCGATGGTGTTAGTAATTAGCATTGTGGAAGTTTGAAATTATTGAGCTTTGACACCAACATTGCCAACACCGTCAAAATTGAAATTCTTACATTACTCTTATTTCCGTGCATGAAAAATCCTTTGCTGACGTCACAGTCAGCATTCGGCCAATCATGGAAGGCCGATTACAGCGACGCTTTCGATCACTCACGTCGCCAATAGCACCGACGGCGACGAGTAAATAATAGTTTACTCAATGCGATGACGCCTGCAAGTGACGTCAACGTATTGCGCTCGTAGTAATTTCTACCTGTTCTTACAAAAAATAAACAATTCGGTTCCGGAAAGCGTGGGCTGCGAAAGGTACGCGCGCAGTGCCAAAGATATCCCAATGGCCGCTCATGTGAGGTCACTGCAAGCCGTCTACACAGGTACAACAAATGACGCTCGTAAAGAATGGGGCAATAGACTTTGTTCTACCCATCCTGTGTAGGGCCAAACCAACGAGGTAGAGGGCCTTAGAGCCATGAACTGGCAGCTGAAAGTGACCGCCAATTGGCCGCCACCATGTTGCACATTTTTGACCCCTAGACACGTGACCTTATAGTTTTACGTCGATTTTAACGTAGTACCGCGCACAAATAATTGCTTATTGGTCTTTAATAAGAGTACCGACGAGATTAGTGGTGTTTCGTTTAAGTCCGAATTGTGCTTTTGCGACAAAAACTCCCGCAGCTTTGCAATGCCTCCGCAAGATGTCGTCAATCGCAGTGCTGTATTTTGGGTTTTTCTCGGAGCTAGATACTGACCTCTGGGGCTAACTGTATAGAAAAATAGCTTATGTTTTTTACAACGATTGCAATACAAATATCGGCTCAGGTTTCCGTAGAAGCCTCAGGATTTCGTGCGGTCACGTGTGTAGTGGTAAAATATGTACAACATGGCGACAGTCAAGTGGGGGTCACTTTTGCATGGTGAACGAGATACCAGTTTATTGCCCTAAGCCCCTCACCCTAAGCCCCTCCACCTCGTTGAGTCAAACCCACCAAGAAAACCGAACGCTTTCGAAAACCTAAAACAGAAATCGGTGAATTGATTTTATCACGTTGGTACTTGTATGTATCCTTTGATTCAGGAAGTCGGTGGAGCTCGATTTAGTTGATTCGTTCTCCCATCGCTGTTATTATAGTGCAGACATAGTGAAGCGTTTGGGATTGCACCTAGATGGCTTTTACTTTAAGAAAATAATCTATTTACGCATTCGAAAAAGCCCCACCTCGTAGCTGTGGACCAGTTCGGCGTTCCTAAAATGGGCCTTGACGGCCCTTGCCACTTGCTCCTGGTAGGTCGCGTCCTGCTTCTTGTCCGGGTAGGTCTTGACGGTGATGGTGAAGCCTTTACCGAACTTTTTCTTGAGGTGCGGCAGCGAGCCCAGGCACTGCAGCCTGCCTTTGCTCAAAATGGCTATGCGGTTGCAGAGGAACTCCACATCCGTCAGGCTGCGTGCAGTGCGGACGATCGATACAGTCAGCCCCAAAGACCGGTGCAATGCGCGGGGCTTCTGAGCGGTTATGGTGCTTGAAACACGCCTCTGAATAGTATGTTTGCAGCGTCCTCTTTTGAGATCCTACGATCTCCGCCTTATGACGTCACACTTGTCTCATGCTGTGGCCTGTCTCGATTTCGGGGGTGGCACAGCGGCGCTGGTGGACGCAGCGGACGCCTGTTCTGCTGCAGATCGCTCTCGATTTTGACAATACACTGAGGATTCAGCAGCTAGGAGTCGGAATGGCGTGGCGACAAGCTGGGAGTTTTTGCCGAGACTTCTACGACCAACCCCCAGGATCGCGACATCCAACAGCGTGGCACGCCGGCTCCCCTGACGCAATTTGCTGCCACTTCGGGACAACTTTCGATGCGCGTGAGACGCTAAACTACACCACAGTAATCGGAGACGCCTTTCGGTCAGCATGGCATATCTGTTAAGGGAGGCGGCTGAGACGGCTGATGAAATCTATGATCTGGGAAGCGTGCGGGAGGGCGTAATGCATATGTGTATTATAAAGTGGGCTACAGTGTGTGGGGAAGGGTTTAGCCGGACCCCCCCCCCCCCCCCCCCCACACACACACACCAAACAAGAAATGCCACCGCCATTTATCTGCACCTATTTGCCTCTTCGGAAGAAACTGTGGAGTGCCTGTTACCTGTGAGATGTGAGTACAATAGACATCTTGGCTGCCCGCTGGAGGGCACTTATATAGTTGATAATTCTTTTGCGTGCCATGGTGCTAATGCCAACGTAGGGTTCGTCCAGCAGGAGGACTTGCGGCGTGCCGATCATAGACAGGCACAGAGACAACTTGCGCCTGTTGCCCGCACTGCAAAGGAACAGGGAACACCATCGCCGAGTTACAGTCACTCAGCATGTAATAGGCTGCTATGGCTAGTGTTGAGAGTTTTCATACTCGTACTTTACTTTTCAAATTTACTTTTTCTGGTACTTTCCGAATAAAGTAAAACTCCCTACTTCAAAGCAAAATCCCCATATTTGGTATTGTTAAATTTATACCATCAGCGAAAGAAAAACAATGTTCCGTGACCAGTTGACTTTATCCAGTATTCGACGCCATTCCCCCCCCCCCCCCCCCCCCCAAAAAAAAAAACAACAACAACAACAACAAAACGCTGTATAGGGGAATGAACCGGCAGCATAAAAGATTATTTAAAAATTTGTTGTAGTTTACTTTAAAATTACGTTGTATTTATATGTTTAGAGCACTTTACATTGTGCCCGGTGTACTTACTACCATTACTTGCAGTAAATAACCTCGTAATACTTCGTACTCTTCTTCAAGAACCTGTTAGATGTACTTTAATCAACGGTGACGCAACAGTAAGTCAATGCGTTTGTATTGACATTGTAACCATTCAAAATAAATAATATTTTCTTAATTTCTTTCTGAACATATTCGCGACAGCAAAGACAGAATTGTAATTCTAATCATTTTCGCCACAAAAAGAAATCATAGCTTGGACGCTGAGACAATACTGCTTTTGTGCGCAGATGTGAAACTTAAAAAACTCCAAGAAAGCAAAACTCCAAGCAGCACGCAAAGCGCCAACGGCGAGTACGGCATCGCAGTAAAACCTCACCCCCCCCCCCCCCCCCTTTACACTGGCGATGGACAGATAGAATATAAGACTAACGTGTCCGAGCTGTGTAGATGTCCGGGAGGCCTATAGAGCACCATTACAATGCTCCATAGGGAGTATTCACTGGACGCTACACCTGGAGTGCGCTGTTCAATGCGCACTCTCGGAACGAGCTCGCATTTGAAGGCTACAGAAACCGGCCATTCTGTTGGTCTTGAATGTACGTTACAAGAGCACTGTTGGAGCTCGTCGTTATACCTTGCGCTCAGGAGCCATGGGCACCAGTGGATAGCCTTCATAACCTTCTAGCCAGAGTCACACCGCTCATGCCTCATACAAGAGACACGGTGTTCGCCATAGACATGATGACATAATCATCTGTGGACGCGGCTCACATATGTTCGAAGCTTATTTCCTTCATACATATATGTATTCTTTGAACATGTCTGCAGGCAGTTCTCGTAGGACCAATCTGGCGAGACAGTCATACGAGGAAGGCCTCAGACAGTGTTTGCAAACTGTCTTTTGTACGATGCTCTAGCAGCGTGACCGTGGCCTAACAGATGTAACCCATGGAAGTCAAGCGTGAGGACGTATACCTGTACGTTCCCACTAGCTGCTCGGCGATGTCCTCCATGTTGAAGACCTCCAGCAGGACTTCAATGTAGTTGGTCGTGTCGGCGATGCCCTTGAGTTGACACTGGAGCACGAGCGTCTCTGTGCCTGTCAGAAGGTCCAGGACTCCGTCTCGTTGAGGACAGTAGCCCAGGTAGCTCTGGAACTGTATGCCGCCGCCATGCGGCGCAACAAAGAAAGGTTCACCACGGAAGGTGCGTCAACTGAAGAGGAACGGAGCAGGAAACGTAGAGGGCCCACGGACGAGAACATGGCATAGGCTTTTAACTGCTATACAAAAATGAAGGGTTGGCGTTTCCGGTAACGAGGGGAAAATAATGGATTAACGTACCAATTATTCGATTAAAGGGGTACGGAAACAAAAATTGAAATATTCAGATTTCGTTCGGAAATGAGTCAAGCACGACGTATAATAACCGTAAATGATAATCGCGCGTTTGTATTTTGACGATTGGCCATATTTTTCGTTCCAAACGGTGCACTCGAGCAAGCGCTCGAAGAGAAGCGAACGGAGAGCGCGATGCGTCATGGGATATCCGGCGCAAACAAAAACAGAAAGAAAAGATTTCCCGCGTTCGTGGAGTAGTAAGGCAGGCGTGGTTATGAGCTTTGCCCTTGGTGGCGTTGTCAGCGTTGTGATGGTGTCAATAGCGTCAGCGCGTTACAACCGAGCCGCTCGAAGTGCCCGTGGGGTGACGAGCGTGTGGCTGGCCCAAGGAGCACGTAGCTTCCACAAGACTGTCAGCTTAGGGCTGAACGAGGTGGGGAAAGCAACTTTTGTTCGAGTTTTGAGCGACGTGCTAATCTTCTAGGGGGAGAATGGCTATGTCCGGTTGCACGAACGAGGGTCCGAGAAAGAGGGGAGTCCTTCCTTTCCGCCTTCTTGAACCGTTTGGTACAATGCGCGACTTGTGAGTTGAGGAGGAAAGCTAAGAAGGAAAATGTTGAAATACCAAAGAGCGGCGTTGCTCCGAAGGAAACTGCTACGTCACGACTACGTAGCAGTTTCCACAACGTTGCTAGACTACCTCCCAAATAGGCTCCGCATGCATCCACCAGGTGCACATTGAAGATCGTTTATTTAGCTCTAAAATTAGTTTTCTTGTGCTTTTCAACGGAAGACTGGTGTCTTTGAGGTTAGGGTGCAACATGCAACACATTAAAGCCAGAAAATGAGCGCTGAAATTTCGTTTCCCTACCCCTTTAATGCATCATTTGACGTACCAATTTCTTAAGCTCTTTAACCAATCCAAAGCGGACCCTAGGTTCACAAAGAAAATGAATAAACACACACAGCGTTTATCCCCTCTTCTATGTGTTCATCAGGTTCGCGTTTTTATGTATAATCTTGAAGAGCATTGAGCTAGCTTGCTGCTGGCTATTCGTATCTTGCTACAAGGTTATCATACGCACTTGTGCCGCAGCATATGATAGTCCTGATATGAACAGGTAAAATACAAGAAAATATGCGACTTAGAAAAAATTATTTTTCTGTTCCTTTCTAAGTTATCATGGGCCTTTTCTTAGAGGGCGAAGGGAGTGGAGGGGGAAAGCGGAGGGGTACTTCTGAGTTATACCAAATACTTTACTAGAAATAATGCCTCCCACTCCGCTCATCTGCATAAGACAGTGCCTGCAGCACCAAATTATCTCCTAGTGGTTAGAGCGTTTCACTTCAGAGAGAACACATGCGTATGGCGCTATCCGCCTCCCAGGGTGAGGGTTACCGCCAGCGCACGTAGACATCGAGGTCAGACTGGCGCTAGAAGCCCATTACAGTAGATGGCGCCAGCCACCCTCCCAATTTGAAAGGAAATTACAGGCTGAGCCGCGTCCAGCCGTTCGAACTATACAGACTTTCCCACGCCAAGGGGATAGGATCTTCGCAGAGTGGGATGCATTTCCCTATACTCGACTAAGAAAATTGGGAAAAGTTTTTCCCGCAAAGCCCTCAACACTTTCCACTCGAGCAGAGTGAACTGTAGAGTGTACTTGACTCCTCTCCAAGGTTCGCTCTGCTGTAGCAGAAAGAGTGGAAGGCTTTGCGTGAGGAGCATGTCCTGCTTTCCGTAGCCATGTAGCAACGAAGTACGGTAATGCATCGGGTACTACGCACAGATCTGGTGTCCTTGACGACAGAGGAGGTGTTGATGCACGCATCGCCGCTGGCGGGCATGAAGTAGCCCGTGAGGATCCTGAAGGTAGTCGTCTTGCCGGCCCCGTTGACGCCCAGCAAGCCGAAGCACTCCCCGGTGCGCAATGTGAAGCTGAGCCCCTGCAGCACGGGCTTCTTCTCCCACCAGCCGTACGCCTTCGTCAGGCGGCTCACAAACATGATGGTCTTGTGCACCGGCGAGACAAGCGTCGAGGACGCTCCGCGAGACGACTGGCCCATGCCCTCTACCAGCTGATTCTCCCGGACCACGTCAGAATCTTCCTCCCGGTGCTGCAAAGTGTAAACCGAACGTGCGGCTCACCTTTTTATCGTCAACAGCCAGGGCAGATGGATACCGCTTGACCAGGGCATTTAATTCACTCGTTTCTGAACGAACGTGAACACCGTTATTAGTTGCCCGTTGCCACTTGGTTAAGAATATAATCATCGAAATGAAATTCTACAAGCGCAATGAGCGACAGAGAATGTCCCACGGACAATAGACACGAAAATAAGTCACACTGGGGCAACTTCAAAATGGCATCTAGGAATGGCTCTATTTAAGTGACCACGATGCTCATGTTCTATATTCTGTTTCACTTTTAGTCCAACCACAACCAAAGCTGCATTCCAGTAGAGCCAATCAAGCAGTACCACACGTCCATCATCAAGGAGCTCGTTGTCTTTGTAGATTCACTAGTAACCCTTCGACCAGTGACCCGCAAAAACAAAAGAGCGCAACACTTTGGCCTATTTACTGTACACGAATGGTTCAATCTGTGAGAGGAAATCCACAAACGCGATGAGCGCTGCGAGTTAGAAACTTTGGCGTTGCTTTTAATTTACTCCATCGAATTGCAGTGTCGACTGCCTAAAAAATAAAACGTTCTATGTTGAGTTTTTCTCTCTTTTTTTTATGCGAAAACTAATTGTTTTATGGAGCAAACCGGCATTATCAGCTTTTGAAGCCGCGCGCCAAACAGTACCTAAATTCCCTAGTCCCAATGGAACGAAGCCTGTAGTCTGTGGCAGCGATTTGGGCTCCCATTGGCTCGCGCGAGTCATAGTTTCAAAAAACGCCACCCCATGGCGCTGTGGGTCCCGCGCATTTACTGGCATATTACTATAACTGGTGGAAAAACATGACTTAGTTTTATGTAATACCAGTCAGAAGTGTGACGGGCACATAACTTGGGAAACTGGCAATCTACATTCAACTATAGATTACGTACTCATGTCACACAAAATATATGGTAAGTTACAAGTAGTGGAAATAGATGAAGAAGGTTCCAAAAGTCTTGGTAGTGATCACAAACGTATTAAGCTGAATTTTGCCAGAGAAGTAAATGCTGAAACTAGACAACATAATTCAAAGCAATCTTTCTGCAGCGACAAAGAGGTGGAAATAGTTGTTGAAAGAATAAAGGCAGCAGTTTCAGGGCAACAGTATACAGATTGGACCTATGAGAGGGCTTTTTGCTCTAGAACTAGACAAAGTTCAGAGTAAACGAAAGGGGAAGCAAGGACATAGACCAAAAAGCTGGTGGGACAAAGAAGTGAAGCAAGCGATACAAAAACGTCAGGAAGCCTCTAGAGAACACAGGTATTCCAAGCGTAGTGGGGAGTCCGAAACGGAAGTAATAAGAAAATGGGACAATTTTATAACATGTCGCCGAGAGGCATCCAGTTTAATCAATGCGAAAATTCAGAGAAAAGGTGAGGAATGGATGAGTAATGTAAGTAAGAAGGATAGAAACGCTGCCATGACGTTTTGGGAGCACTTGAACTCACTCGGTGAAACGACGCAAGCTAGACAGAGGTTCATACTCTCGCATCAGGGAGATCAATTAAAGGGAGATGATGCGATACAATATATAGGAGCAGTGATGGAGGAGAAATTTTGGGAACGGGTACATGTGGAAGATAGGAGAACCGAAGGAAGTAGCAGTCCAGTTTGTGACATCGCGTATTTTGGACAAAGAGAATGGGAAAAGGCGGAACGAAGAGTCCCTAGTGGCACGTCGACAGGCACAGATGGTATCCCTGTCAAGCTGGTGAAGAATTTGGGTCCTAAATCTAAGGCAAAACTAAGGGAGGTGAGTACCATGATAACAAAAGGAAATATTCCAGATGAATGGAGGCTTAGTAGGATGAGTATGATATATAAGGGAAAGGGAGATAAGTCTGACATTAGGAATTATCGTCCCATAACCGTGACACCGGTTATTTACAGGCTGGTACTGCAGATTATAAAAAAAACAGACTGGAGGAGTGGGTAGATTGCGAGGGCATACTGGGCGAGTTACAGAACGGGTTTCGGAAACAAAGAAGGTTGGAGGACAATATATTTTCTCCGACACAGTGTATAGAAATAGCGCAAAAAGAAAACAGACAGCTCTGGCTGGCATTTCTGGATATCAAGGGTGCCTATGACAATGTGAACCAAAGGAACCTGTGGGACATAATGGAGAGCTTAAACCTAGATGAAGGACTAACAGCACTATTAAGGAACATTTACAAAGATAACAAGGTGATTATAACATGGGAAGAAAAGGCGACAGGGAAAATAGAGATAAGACGAGGCCTTAGGCAGGGGTGCCCGTTATCGCCTTTGCTGTTTATGTTGTATCTGATAGGATTGGAGGATAGACTAGAGAAGAGTGGGCTTGGATTCGACCTTTCTTACTGTAAGCTAGGCCAAAAAATTCAGCAATCCTTACCGGGATTGATGTATGCGGATGATATCGTACTAATGGCTAACAACACGACAGAGTTGCAGGAATTACTGAGCATCTGTGATAGGGATGGAGAGGAATTAGGTTTAGAATTCAGTAGCGAAAAATCAGCAGTCATGATTTTTAACGAGAATGAAGTTGAGAGGCTGAAGATACAGAATATTACAGTTGAGAGAGCTAGTAAATACAAGTATCTAGGAGTATGGATATGTAATGGGGCAGAATATCTCAGAGAGCATGAAAAGTATATAATAGGTAAGGGTAACAGAAATGCAGCTGTAATGAAAAATAGAGCACTTTGGAATTACAAAAGGTATGAGGTGGTGAGAGAGATTTGGAAAGGGGTCATGGTGCCTGGCTTGACTTTTGGAAACGCAGTGCTATGCATGAAATCCGAAGTGCATGCGAGACTAGAAATAAAACAGCGCGGAGTAGGTGGACTGGCTTTGGGGGCACATTGCAAAACGCCAAACCAGAGAGTACAAGGAGACATGGGACGGGCGTCATTTGAGAGCAGGGAAGCGGTGAGCAAGATAGAATTTGAGGATAGGTTGAGGCAAATGGGTGGGGAGCAATGGGCACGAAAGGTTTTCAGCTATTTATACAGGGGTGTGTAGACACAAAGTGGAGACAGCGCACTAGGAAATTAAGAGGAAAGTTTTTGGGCTATAGCGAAGATACGGAAGAGCAAGTCTCAGTTAAGAAGAAAGTTAAGGCCACAGAAAGAAATCGGTGGCTAGAGGGAATGCAGACAAAGACGGCTCTGGAAAGCTATAGATTAAACAAAACAGTTATTGCCAAAGAAAGCATTTATGACAATTCTAGGGGAAGCTCATTGTTGTTTGAGGCGAGGACGGGTGTTCTGCGAACCAGAACATACAGAGTGAAGTACCAGGAAATGAATACAGTGTGCACTGCTTGTGGAGAGGAGGACGAGACGTCTGAGCACTTCATACTCTACTGTAAAGGGCTTCACCCTATGCCTACCGAAGACAACATAGATTTAATAAAGTCATTGGGTTTTAGAGACAGCGAAGGGAGAGTGGATTTCAAGACTGTAGAGATTACCAAGCAAAGATTAAGTGAATGGTGGCAGAAATCGAGAGAAAGCTAGGTATTTTCTTCTTCATTGATGGCAAGGGGGTTTCATAGCCTCTCTTTTTTTGCGCTGCGGAGTGAATATAGATTTCACGTTTAAATATTCTAAGCTTTAATGGTACAACAAAATGGCTAGGTGGCGTAAGCTACCGCCCGATCCAAAGGGCTCAGCCGTATTCATTCATCCATCCATCCATCCATCCATTTTCTTATTAACTGATGGCAAGGGGGTTTTATAGCCTCACTTTCTTTGCAGTGCGGAGTGAATGTAGTTTTCACATTTAGATATTCTAAGCTTAAATGGTAAAACAAAATGGCTAGATGGCGTAAGCTACCGCCCGATTCAAAGAGCTCAGCCGGATTCATCCATCCATCCTGTAAAAGGAACATGGCGGCGCGCGCTCGGCCGCTTGTGCTCCTCTCGACGCCGACGAACATGGCGGCGCCTCCAGCATCTACATCGTCGGCGGCCGCAACCTCGGCAGTGGCGAAACGTACTCGTCCACGCAAGTACACCGCAGACGGACTAAAGAAGCGGAATAACGCAGCATAACGAGCGAGGAGGTTGGCAGCGAAATCCACAATCGTTGTCAAGTCTCCGAATACACGGCAGTCGGAACGAGCAGAGGCGAACGCGCTAGGAGACAGAACAAAGCCTTTCGAGAGCGTGAGGCGCAAGCAGTTCAAAGCGTCTCAGGCGGCAAGAGGACGATGCCCTTTGTCCGCGTGATATATCACGTGACCCCTTGTATATCACATGGGTTTACATGCTTAGTGATGCCGAAGATTCAAGGTTGTCCGGCTATGTCACTGTTTCGGTTTCGGTTTACGATTATGGGTAGAGTAAAATTGCTCGAAAAATATTTTATTTTTTGCGAAACAAAGGATTGGGGATTGATTCTGAGTGCTCCTCAAAGCAAAATGGGCGACTATCTCAAAATTTTTAAAATTGAGTGAAGCTGCCCCTTTAAAGGCTAGCTTCCCCAGTTTCGTGTCCGTCACTAAATAAATGTTGACACAAAACTCTGGACAGCTCCCGCCATCTATGAGCGACGGCGGCAGCCAGACAAACGGCTTGACGGTTGTTTGGTTGCCGCAGTCGCTCATAGATGGCGGCAACCTTTCCAGCCTTTCCACTATGGTTTCCACCAGAGTGGAAAGGCTGAATTTCTCTACGCTTCGTCCTAGAAGTCGTCCTCGAGGTCGTCTTAGAAGTCCTCCTCGAGGTCCTCCAAGGAGTCCTCCTTGAGGTCCTCCAAGGAGTCCTCCTCGAGGTCCTCCAAAGAGTCCTCCTTGAGGTCCTCCAAGGAGTCCTCCTTGAGGTCCTCCAAGGAGTCGTCCTTAACGTCGTCCTAAACTCCGTCCTCTAGGCGTCGTCCTCGAGGTCGTCCTTGAGACCGTCCCAAAATAGTACAGCTTCGCTGCTCTTCCTTCTTCACCAAAGAAGGAAGAGGCTATATTTTTATCTTGTGTGTGCGCGTGTGCGTGTGTGTGTTTGTGTCTGAACAGCGCCATTTTTAGTACTACAGCGCTTCCTGGAGTGCGTCGGAATCTGCAGCCGCGCTGGGTTGGGGCGGAAGCTGCCCTTTTCCACCTGCCATTGACGTGCAAAAGTGACTGTGTCCGATAAAATACAGTTTTATAATCACCATTCGTTTGCCCCAACCCAGCAAGGAGGAAAGCGCGAGTGCCAGCCCTTTTCCACTTCTCTCTCGCCCTCTTTTAGCAATGCGATCTGGCTGACCGAGTTAAAATACCAGGGACCAAAATTTCCTTGTGTAATAACATTTTCTGAAAGAATAATCCCACAAAATAATAATTGGGTTGTGTGTGTGTTTATACAGCCTAGAACTTGGTCTGCCTCACAGGGGCGACGAGTCTCCCAGCTGTAGATGAAAAATTTAGCCAGTGCGGTGCAACCGCTAGCCTGGAGTCTTTAACGTGCATCACGTTAAGTTCTGAGGTTTTTTTTTTAACTTTAAAGAAGTGTTTAAACGTTTAAAAAAAATAGTGTCCTTCGTTTCCTTTTTTTTTTTTTTGCCTTTTTTTTTTTTTAAGGCGTTACAAATGACGACGACGCTCTGGTTTAGCCCTGTTCCATTGGCCTCACCCTGGACGGTGTCGGGGTCAGGCTGGAGGCGGCGCTGAAGGAGGACTTCTCCTTCGGCGCGCTGAGTATGCTCTCGGTCCTGTACACCCAGCGCGACTCGAAGAACAGGAGCACGAGGAAGAGGACGCAACCTTCAACGGCCAGCGTGACCGCTTCGTAGAAGGCCGAGTAGTGGTGCGCCGACAGCGGCTGGATGAGGATGTGCTCGAAACGCTGGTGTTCAGGCGCTGAGAGAAACGGCACGAACGACACACTGTCACGAAAACGACGAGCACATAACCGAGGAAGAACAAAAGGGACGGTGCAACGATAGCCTGTGGGAATGTTCTCTCTTTACACGAGCTGCCTTGCTCTACAGTGGGGCACGAGCATACTCACAAGCAACGCCCTTGACCAAGAAATCTTTTTGTTGCGGTGTAATTTCGAGCATAAAAGCGAACGTTTTCTTTCAGTCTCCCTTTCGTGAAACATGACGACAAAGTTTTAGGTCGCAGTTTTGGCATAGTCCCCCCAGTGACCGATAGTTTACTACGTCTCATAGATTGGACCTTAGTATTGCGTGAGCACTCGACCTGGTCTCACGATGATCAATGGCTCTACAAGCATTCGAGTACTGGCTCGTGTCCTATCGCGGCCATTACGACCACAGTCGAATTATATTACCAATGTCTCGAACTCGGCGCGTGTCCTGTGCTTTTCCAACCCCAGCGCGGGACTATTATTAATACTGGCGGCATATAATCGGCTCAAGATCGCGTGGCCGCCTAGTCTAACTACAAGTTAAGAAAAAAAAAAAAAAAAAAAAAACGTTGCACACATTTTTTTTTTTTTTTTAACTACATTTGCGAATACTATTGCACGAGGAGAGAAACTGGCAGTTTGATACTTTAGACCGATATCACGGAGAGACAAAACCAGGGAGCGGGATGGCCATAAAACACGTTTTTTAGTGTAAAGGGCCACCCACACTAGCGAGAAAACGCGCGTGGCACGCCGATCGCGGCAAGTAACAAAATGTCGCCGAAGCACAGTCAGCGCCACGTGCGCGTGCAGAGACACGCCCTTTATCTTCCCGCTTAACCGATTTATCGGCGCGCCGGGCGCGTTTTCTCGCTAGTGTGGGTGGCCCTTAAAGGGCCACCCACACTAGCGAGAAAACGCGCGTGGCACGCCGATCGCGGCAAGTAACAAAATGTCGCCGAAGCACAGTCAGCGCCACGAGCGCGTGCAGAGACACGCCCTTTATCTTCCCGCTTAACCGATTTATCGGCGTGCCGGGCGCGTTTTCTCGCTAGTGTGGGTGGCCCTTAAGACTTGTCAAATTATGAGGTGCTGGAGAAAAGCAGCCTTCTGCGTCAAACCCTTTTTTCGAACTCGTTTTGTTCGCCCTCCGCTCATTGAAAAGCATTCGCGAAGGGCCTCAGCACGCACCTCGTATCGCTGCGGCGCAGCGTTAACCAAATGTTGAAGATTTTTTCGAAGCGGTATATAACCAAAGTGCAAAAGTTATTAGAATGAATTTCGAAGTGCGAAAGCATTTATGAGCGAACCCTACACACTTTCGTGCTCATGGCTGCAACCGAGGAAGCAGCTGGCACGCATGTGTTACAAACTATACTTTAATATTTTATACAGCTGGTTACCCTGCCGAGGAATATAATATGATATATTAGCCTCTGAAAGTAAAATACCGTTATTAAGGGTATTTTATGTTTATATCTATAATAATATATCGACATAGTAACCCCACTGAAAAATATAAAAAAGATCACCCATACAATTCACACCCACTATTACCGTACGAGAGACGCTTATGAAGAAAAGTCTGAAAATTGGGCAGTTTCACCTGCGAAGGTTACAATTTGAAGTGGTTCAAAACATTATCCCGTGTCTTGTGCACATATTATACACATAAAACACAAAAAAGTGGCGGTACAGTGCGCCACATCAATTTAATTAAACAATCGCCAATTTACAATTATTATAAACGGGTGACAGACAACAGTATCATTTATGTTCCATCTGACAAAAAAAGAATTTATGGTAGACAACCATGACCAATGATAAAATGTATATATTATTTTTTTTTTTTTTTTTTAAATTGCACATAAAATGAAGTTACATAGTCGTTTCATATGATATTAGGGGGTCTAGGTTGTATGTGTACACCATAGAGTTATTATAATGTACGCTAGAGGTTCAACTGGCGCTAGTGTCCATGCGACTTCCGGAGGCAAAGTGAAGCAGACAGAAACCAGTCTACTTTTGCGGTGCTCCTGTGCATTCCTATAGCAAAACGCGGGCGCATTTTGTCTCTTTACGGGGAAATAAAATAGAACACTTCTGTAATTTTGGTCGTACCGAATATTACGTGCTTTTATCAGCATTGTAAAAGTTTAATTGCTTTAGTTAGCGCATTTTTCTTCATCACTGAACGATGATTAACTTCGCTATATTTCAGGCTCATACCTCTGTTCCACAGCAGGTGTGTAAACACAAGCGACGATTATAGGCAAAATAACAATCAAAAGGAATATAGAGTGTGTTCAAGGCTTCCCAGCATTCCGGTGACGCTTATTGCTAATATGTCAGTCCTGTATATATAAAAATGACCCCGTCGTGCATCTTTACGAGCGGTTAAAATCATTCAAAACGTAGACTAAAGTATGTTGGCTATGAAAGGTGTCTCCTTTTATTATTTTCTCTGCTGGGCAGCCTTTATCGGGCACTTGTTATCAAAAATTTCGAGCGTGCGGGTGATGTTTTGAACGTAGAACAAGCATATTCGCACAGAGACGAAAGAATAAAGCAGTACTCATTGAAAATAGGACTATATTACGTGGCCTTCAATTATTTTGATTGTACATGCACAGGAAGTTACTGATCCATGTTACTACGTAGTTCTTGCCGTCTTTCTTAGTTTTCCAGATGTCTTTCGGTCGTTTGGCCCGTATATCTCCGATATTGAAAAGCGCCGACGTCGTGTTAGCGCTAACCGTGTTCAGCATTGCACATAAATACCTGTAAGAAGACGTTTTAGCACTGTTTTTAATGCAAGTAATATTTCGTCTGCCTGACTGAGAAATGTGCGAAGCCACTTGCACAAATATTTGGGATATTTGCTCTTATAATCGAGCGCAAGGAGAAAATGTACTCACTTTTTGCCATAGAAATGCATTACCGGAAGTCAGTCTTCGACTAGTTGCTACCTGCTTTCATTTCCCGTAGCACACTAGCGCCAGTTGAACCTCTACCGTAAATTACAATAACTTTATGGTGTACGGTGCCAGGAACGCATCTCCGACTGGTGTGTTTATAGCATCCAAAAATGATGACGTCACCAAAGTGTCATGCTGTCATCGGACGCGATCCTGGCGGCGGCACAGCGGTGGTGGTAGAAGCGGCAGACGACTGTCCTGCTACAGGACGCTTTCTATATTTCGACAGTTCACGGAAGCTTCAGCACGACGACGGCGACACTCACGCTACCTCGTGCTTTCTTCCGGAACTTCTACGCTCGACCGCCAGGATCGCGACATCCGACGGCATGACACTCCAGCTTTTTTTATGAGGTGTTTGTTGCCACTTCGGGTTCACTTTTGATGCATAGGCGGGCTAGGACATTAAACTCACCTGTCAAAGACGCGTTCAAGTCACTGCAATATGTGTGCATATAAGTTTTTCTTTTCTTTTTAATAAGCAAGAAACACTTGAACTGTACTAATACGCCAAAAAATGTCGTTGGTCACAGGAGGCCCGTCTGGAGGAAATATACAGTTAGATAAACAAAAGTTACAGGAAGATTTATTAGTAGATTCTCCATGAACCCGTTTGCATGACGCTTGTAAACGCCACACACATCCTTTTAGAGCGCAGCTCTTAGGGGCCCGTTCCCGGCTTGAGCGGCGTCGGCGTCGCCGTCGCCGACGGCGTAAGCAAGGTCATCCCAAGGTCACGTGACCCCTCCCCAAGGGTCACGTGGCCCCAAGGTCACGTGACACCCAAGGTCACGTGACTCCCCAAGGTCACCCAAGGTCACGTCACCCCTCCCCGAGGGTCAGGTGACACCCAAAGTCACGTGGCTCCCCAAGTCATGTGACTCCCGGGGTCACGTGACCCCTTATGACGTCATCAGTGACGTCAGTGATGACGTCACCGGTATCCGCATCGTCATCATCACTGATAACGTCATCAGTGACGTCACTGATGACGTCACCGGCATCCGCATCGTCATCATCACTGATGACGTCACCGGCATCCGCATCGTCATAATCACTGATGACGTCATCAGTGACGTCACTGATGACGTCATTGGTATCCGCATCGTCATCGTTACTGATGACGTCATCGGCATCGTCATCGTCACGTGACCCCCTAGGTCACGTGACCCCCACCCAAGGTCACTTGACCCCCCAGTACCCTTCCCTCCTCCTCCTCAAGAGCTGCGCTCTAATTCAGCGTTACAAGGAGTTGTAAACGGCTTTCACTTTTTTAGAGCGCAGCTCTTAGGGGCCCGTTTCCAGCCTGAGCGGCGTCGGCGTCGGCGTAACCGCGCCCCTCCCTCCCCTCCTCCTCCCCCTCCTCCTCCCCTCCTGCTCCTCTTCCTCCCCCTCCTTCTCCTCCTCCCCTTATTGTGTAGTATGGTCCGGGCGGGTCACGTGACCTCGGGGGGAGGGGGTCACATGACCCGTTTCCAGCCTGTGCGGCGTCGGCGTTGGCGTCGGCGTCGGCTTCACCCCTCCCCCTCCTCCTCCCCCCGCTCCTCCTCCTCCCCCCTCCTCCCCCGCCCAGGTCACGTGACCCCGGGGGGTGACTCCCCTCCCCCCGCCGGTCACGTGACGGCCCGCCCAAGGTCATGTGATCCCGTCCCCTCGAGGTCACGTGACCCCCCGGACCCCTGCCCTCCTCCTCCTCCCCCTCCTCCTCCTCCCCTCTGTCTGGTTCGGGGGGTCACGTGACCTCGGGGGGAGGGGGTCACATGACTTCAGCGGCGAGGAGGAAAGCAGTACGAAGGTGGAGGAGGGGGGAGGAGAGACGAGGAGGCGGAGGCGAGGGGAGGGGAGGAGCTTGAAGGACGAGGAGGTGGTAAAGGAGAGGGAGGGGGAGCAGGAGGGGAGGAGGACTAGCAGGCATGATCACGAGGGAGGAGGAATATACCCTCCACTCCTCCTCCTCAAGAGCTGCGCTCGAATTCGGCGTTACAGGAAGTTGTAAACGGCTTTCACTTTTTTTTTGGGAAACGCTCACTCTGACCCCTTCACTTTTTTTTGCGGCTTTCTCTTTTGCTTCCTCCCTTTTTTGCTGCCTCTTTTTGGCACCGTTACAGGGTCGTTGTTAGCGTTTCCCAAAGGGGGACATGTTTGAATTTTCCCCAAGGTTCATGCTAACGGATTTATCAAATATCCACCAATACATCTTCCTGTAATTTGTTTTGCACCTTTTTTTTGTACTCGGCCTGTCAGAGTACGTCGACGCCTTTGAATACGGTCATCCAAATCACTCGAGGAAAGAACCACATCCATACAACTTGTGGAATGAACCGCATCGATCGTTTTAATAAAACACACATCATAGCTAGGCACCGCCACTACGGACACCCAAAGTGAAGAACAACCGGCGACGGCAGAGCGTCAACTGAGCAAGCCCGCAGTCCACCGCGCCGCCGCGCGACACGTCTTAGATAACAAGGTTGTAGTGCTAAATGACATGACGTCAAAAGCAAAGGCCAATGCTGGGCACAGGTTGGACACGACGATTGCGTCAACGTTCGGCTCAAACTTGACTCAAAGCCGAGCGCAGACGCAGAACACGTTTCCAATCTGTGTCGAGCATTGGCCTTCTCTGATCAAGCCATCCCGTCCAACACTGTTGCTTTGTTATCGAGGAGGTGTTGCACGGCGCCTCCTTCTCTTTGGCTCCGCGCCAGCTGTGCACGTGACTTTGCCGAAAACGGAAGGGCTAGTTCTGAAGAAAACCCGGCGGTGTCTGTCAGTTTGTCAGCGCCGGGGAGATAGAGAGGGGTTGAAGCATGTCACATCAGCAGTTCGGAGCAATAGGAGCGTCGCACACGACGGACGAACAAAAAACACCGCCAGGATTTTTTTTAAACGAGCATTTTATTGTTAATGTATTAAAAACGAGTCAATCGGTTCTAAAGGCTATAGATCTCATGGACGCCGACGAGAAATATTTACAGAATTTTCATAGCAGTTTCTGACCAGTTCAATAAAGAAAAGCTTACGCAGTAAAAGACGACACAAAACTTCTATCGTGTTAAAACGACAATGAACGCAGCGATTTCTGCGCAGCGTTACGGTTCACGTGCAGCGAGCACGTGAACACCACTTTGCCAGGCTTGCAATTGCACGTGCTTGCCCGCACGAGCAGAGACACAGCGGCGCCTGTTTGCGATCGTCTACTTTTCGCGTGTTAACGCCTTTGTGGGAATATATTCTCCTCGAAAATAACTAGAAACAATCTAAAAAAAAGAAGTTAATTAAATCATCCGAAAATAAAAACAAACCACGTTTCGAGGAAAAAAAATTATGCATTATTTAGTGGATCTTCCGAGTGTAAGTGTGAATCTCACTCTCGCAGCAGAGCTTGAGCGCCGGTTTGAAGTCGATGGCATGCGTGTTGCAGATGCGTTCGAGGTCCACGCCACCCATGCGGCAAATGGCGTTCTCCCTGCTCAGCTGCAGGATCTTGGTCATGCCGCGGGAGTAGGAGAAGGAGGGCACCAACCGCATCACTTGCAGCATCGTCTCCAGAGCCACGATGAGAAAGGGAGCCTTCAGGTTGTGCGAGAAGTGCTCCATAAACACGGTCACCAGGCTGCCAAGGAGCGCTGCGAACGCAGGACCACATTCAACGCCGGCTAACGCATAGACCTGTAGCTCTCAAGCTTTAAGCGGCCACCCCTGGTGAGAAAAGTCTGATGTATTTCTACGTCACGTATCGGTTGAGCGTCGTGTAGCGTTTGTTCAAACCTTTTGCTATAGTGCCCGTGGATGGGCGCTGAGGGTCAATGATACGCTAGTTTGCACCGTTAGGTCGCACAGGATGGAGCGCTATAGGACACCGCTCCACGTCAGCACCGAACGGCCACGTCTCGCGGAGACTAGCAGAGGCGCTTATGTGGTCACGTCTTGTGGGCGCTACGGCGCCCCCTGGACAAGAGAAACAGGCCTATAGGTATTAGGGCATGAGTGTGGCGAACTTTGAAGGCCTAGATGGAAGCCGCTAGAGTCACTAAATAAGCTACGCTTGAGAGTGACGATACTTCAGCCACCTTGCGCTTAAAATCATGGTTGCCAGTTATATGAAGCTTTATCCTTAATCGCAGGAAATGCTTTTCCGTCCTCCAGAAACGTTAGAAGAGTTCGCGACACAGCAAAAGGGTATCACCTGAGCTTCCTACCACCGTGTCTAAAGCTGAGGAAGTCGTATTATTTAATTGTGACGATCGACAGTTGCGTCTGCTCTGCACTAAGGATTAAGATGGCGGCGCCCACTAGCAGATTGGGGAACGGAGGACCAATACTGTAAGCGTAACTCATTTCGTAGCTGTATACACCCCCCTACGAAAAACTTGCATCCGCCTTGTTTACCACGTCCTTCCTTGTTCCTCTTGATGTCCAAGATCGTGGCTAGCCACGATATTGGGGGTGGTCCAGCAGCGGAAGGGGATATGACAAACGCTAAGACCAAAGAAACGCGAGCGACAAAAGTCACAGACTTAATATGATAATATATAAGCAAATTGGTCCCGCGCATCTCGGTCGCTTCGAAACGGCGGGGCGTAGACGAGGGCATCGGAGGCCCCATGGACACCCGTCGCCATTTCGGGACCACTTTTGGTACACGGGCGGTCTTGGACGATAGACCCGACGAAGACGCGTTCTATAGGCACCGCAATTTAGGCAACACTAGCGATAACGTTAACTTCCCAGGGATCTGGAATCATTCGGGCTGGAATCAGTCAGTGGTGCACTGTTTTCCGAGTGTTCGGTATATATTTTGGCGTTAGAGTGCGCCAAATGAAATACCACAATAGTGCACAATAAATACCGATAGCTGTCATCCTATCAGTCGAAAAAAAAAAAAAAAACTGGTCATGAAAACACTTTTAGGGGGTTCTGCTTGTTGATATTTCTCTCCCCCTGAAGTTATTCTAAGTACCCCCTAAAAATGTTAAGTACGCCCTAAAAGGCGAAACCGTTTTTTACGAGCTGAAAGAGTCCATGGGGTGTAAAAGAACCTTTCAACAATCGATGTTTTTTGTTTGTTTTTAGAGCGTAGAGCAACACCTAATTTTACGCCTAATCGTCTATACATGATAAACGTGGAAAACCCAACAAGCGGTCACAATCAACGTCAGCGCATGATTAGGCATGCTTTTCCGGATCCGGGAAGGGCGGTTTTAGATGTCACAAATTAGTGGATCAATTCTTCAATGCAAGTGAGAAAGTGAATGCAAAAGTGACGGGCACTCTATGATGCTCACATAGGATGAAGGAATAGATAGCAAGCATCGAATAGCCGAAGGTCGGATTGTCGAAGGCGAACGACATGGCGTAGATGCCCGGCAGTGCTGCGAATCCGTGCAATAGGTTCAGCAGTATGATGCTCCCTGCAAGGACAAACCAAAAAGTATTGGTCAGGCTAACAAACCTAAGTCCGTCAAAGCTTTTTTTTTTTTTTTTTTTTTTTTTTTTTTTTTTGTATTTAGGCTTGCGGAGGTAGTTGCAATAGATTCATTCCAAATCGCCTAAAAAGCCGATCACAGTGAACCTTTAAATTCCGCCCAGTATAGACTATTAGCACGGTGCCCGGTACTCGCTTCCGACTGATGTGTTTACCGCGTCCGAAAAAGTAGTCCAGCGATTTCGGTTTCATGACGTCATAGAAGCGTCATGTCCTAGGCCGCGACCCTGACGGTGTTACAGCAGAGGTGGCGCATGTGACAGACGCCCGTTCTTGAGGGTCCACGGAAGTTTTCGCAGTCACTATAGTCAGATGCAACCTGAGAACAATCTTTTAGCTCCACCCACAAGCGCAATGCGCCCATCTGAAGTGCCTCCGCCGTCGAGAAAGTAGTTCGCTAGCAACGTTGCTTTTTCTTCCTTCAGGAAACATGTTTTAAACTACTACAATATTTATTTAATTCATTCAGGACATTTAAATAAGTTAGAATACGTTTTTATCAACGAAATAGCTGTTTAGTAAAGAAAGAAAGTAATGTCCAATGTACCGTTTTCCCAATTCATTTTCTGTCCAAGATACTGTCTAACATACCGTCTTCTCACCTCTCAGCAGTGCTAAGCCTCGCGCCCGCTTCGAAATTTTCGTTGGCGATAGCGTCGCTGGATTCTCACGTTGTCGCGCAAAAACTGCTGCAAACGCAAGCCGATACCATTAAGATTTTGTGGCGTAACCTCGGGCACGTAAAACACGGTGCTAAAAAGCAGAATAATTGTCACGAGAAACTAGCGTCGCGTTGCTAAGGCCAGCAGCCATGTTGAGCTTTTTTTTTTTTTCAAAAGGATCGCGATTGGTGCACGGAATCGTGACGTCATGAAAACGATTGGCTGGCGTTTCTCGGCGTAGGATTACATTTTCCTCTTTGAGGCATTTCCGGTTTTTTCTTAGCTTGCAACCGACTATAGTTGAGGCGCTTCGATGATGGCGACACTCGCATCCGATCGTGGTTTTTAGCGGGACGTCTCACATCAACCGCCTGGATCGTGACATCCGACATCATGGCACTCTTGCTTCTGTGACGTCATATGTTGCCACTTCGGGATACCCTTTCGGTGGATTGGCGGGACAAGACGCTAAGCATGCACTCAGTTGGAGACGCGCCTCGGCAGACACCGTAGTCGGAGGAACTTACGAAGGTCTGTGTCCGTGAAACTTTCGGCCTGCAAAAGAATGGGCGGGAGCACGAAGAGCGCCGTGCCCATGTAGAATAAGAAGTCCCAGAAGAAGTGGACGGACCAGTAGAGGAGCGTGCTGACGCCACCCATGAGGTGCAGGTGCTTCACCTGAGTAAGTGCAAAATCTCTTAAAGCTCTATTAAGATGTACACCGCGTTAAAAATTCGTAATGTAAATCAGAACTTGTAAACAGAGAATCCAAAGAACATCGTCGCTTCGCTAGTGGACTGTTCAGAGCGCGACCGGTAATGGCATGCTTTCTCTTGTTAAGTGATAGCACGTTATGAGGAGGGACATCCAAACCGTCGGACCCCTGGCGGCGAAGTTGAAAACATGATTATCGTAGCCGCTAGGGCTCAATCAGTAAGCACCGATTTAAAGAGAGTTGCAGCCGAATCTGAGCCGAGGAAGATAAAAAAAAAGATGCCGTACCCACGCATTGTTTTGGGTCCCCAGCTCTGTGGAAAAGAAGGCTGGACGAAACGTCTCCTTCACCAATGCTTTTTTACACATTTTAGTCCACTTATTTGCATTAGGCATTATGCCTGCAGCATCCAAAACGTTTCCCAGTTGTGGAGACAGCCCAAAAGAAGGAGCACTGCGCTGCTCCGATAGAGAGGGCTGCCGCCAGCCAACGCGCCGATATACCGGATTCGCCCAGATATTGTCTGCTGTCTAAAAGGCACGATAATTGAAAACAGAAAATTCCAAGCCTGCGCGCGTCCGAACGTTCCTTCCGCACAAAGGCTGTCGTTGCCAGGGAACTGCATGTTGGTTAAGTAATATCCTAGTCATACAGGGACCCCTAACCACAGTTAAGTGTGATTAAGGTCATGGATGAATGGATGGATAGATGCTGATAGCCGTACACTTTATAATGGTCGGTAACTTGCACCACCTAGCTTAGAATTTAACTGATTAAATTAAATTTCACTGCGGTTGAGGTTACCAATCGGGCATCTTAAGCCGCAGTTACGCTTAAGTATTTCTAGCAGTCAAGTTCGGTCACAGGGCGCAGCCATCTTGCTCAGTGGGATGCCCTTGGGCGCGGCCATAATCCGATTACGACGCCTTAAAGGCCGCCGTACAACCTCGGTTTTCTGCAGGGAAGATACTCCTGTTAGCGCTCCCCCCTCCTAAGCTGCGAGGGAAGCCAAGTTGGGACAAGCTTAAAAGTGGAGAGGATATAGGAAAGTAGGGGAGGGCAAAAGTGGAAAGCGCGAAGTGTACGGCGGCCTTTAACAAGGCTTCGTAATCATATTATGACGCGTCCAACCGCACCCCAACTAGCAAGATGGCGGCGCCCTGGAGTCGGACTTGCAATCGTGTGTACCCTAGTTACAGGAGCAGCATAATGGAAATTAAGTCTGACCTCAGTCACACTTAGCTGCGGTTAGTGGCTGCCCATATGGTATACGATGTATTCCGCAGTACAGTATTTGCCCCTTAGTTAGATCTGCTTGCCAATACAACACGGGTTTTTGTCCTCGTCCTGCGGTGACCGGTGGCGCAGCGTAATGTCGTTACATGCCAGGTGTAGAGCCTCCGAACTTGCCTGCACCACACGCTCGGTGATGGGGAAGATGACGAAGTTGCTGCACATGAGGCTGGACACCATGGGGAAGAGGATGGAGCGCAGAATCTTGGGCATCACCTCGCGGTACGTGTTCTGGTTCTGCTCGGCCTCGTCCTCCTCGATCATGGCCACGGGATTCGCCCTGACGCTGAACGTCATGCGCGACCTCGGGTTCCCAGTCAAGTTGCGCAGCCGCGCCGTGTTGTACGCCACGAGCACCAAGAGGCCGGCGTGGGGGTTCTGTCCATTGTACCACAGGAGCGTTCTGCGCATGTGTCATCACTGATGGTAACCGCACTCTCGGATTTCTGCGCCGTAACCTCAGGCAAGCAACATCCCCGTAAAACAACTAGCTTATACTACCTTGGTCAGAACTAAACTAGCATTCGCTTCTTCCATATGGTCACCCTGGCAGGCATACCTAACAAACAACCTGGAATCCGTTCAAAGCAGAGCCCTCCGTTTTATTTATTCCGACTTTTCCCCTTACGCAAGCATATCAGGATTGCTCCAATCAGTTAACCTTCACATTCTTTCTCACCACCGCAGGGTGTTTCGTCTTTGTCTTCTTCATGGGATCTTTTATTACAACAGTCGTCTCAAACAAAGTTTGTTATCCCCTCCTTACCGCATTTTCCCTCGTCTCGACCATCCTTGTAAACTCCGTCCGATTTCATTGTCAACCGTCACTCACCAAATGTCTACTTTTTTACCATTGGCCATTGACGACTGGAACTCACTGCCTGACGTAATTGCTTCCTTATATGGCACTAAGAAATTTTCTGCAGCCATTAGCTTATTTTTTCTAACCCATAACTGGATTACAACAAGTTTCTGTAGGCAAATAGTTGTTATTTTTTTAAGTGTTCTTTCCCTTATATAATGCCCCCCTGGGCCTTCAAGAAATAATAAATGATGATGATGATGATGATGCGCGGTTACTATACTATGAGCCAGGCCTGTCTTGCTTCGTCTTCGCGTCCTCCTTGTTTACGGCACTCGTCGGGAGCCTAATACCACGTTCTTTCTAACCGGCATATGAATGTAACTTGCGGCTTACAGCTTTGACTGTAATCCAAGCAACAAAACAAAAAAAATACAAAAAAAGATATGGTTCTGCGCGTTTCAGGAGGTAGGCGAGACGAACGCACCCGGTTTGCTTGGTGAACTGGAAGCCAGCGTGCTCGTCGAAAACGTACTCGCGCAGCGTGTTCCGACCCATGTCCAGCAGGTACTGCATGACGTCCACGCCCGAAGGCAAATTCACCGCTTCAAAGTGTTGCTGACTCAGAACTTCCTCTAGGTACTTCTTGATGAACTCGGACTGCGTGTCGTACTGGATGAAACCCTGTCGGCAAGAAGATAAAAGTTGTTGTCAGAGGAACATCCCACCAATTGTCTTACCGCGTTTCCCGGCGCCATCAAGCTTGCGAGTTTCTAGGTATCATCGGCCACTTCGCTCAAAAGAGCTCAACCAGATGGCGGACAGAAGTAGCATAATTACCCTCAAACAACAACAGTTTGCAAGCCCATCAACCGAGCACAACTCAAGGCGTGTAGCCAATGACGTAAAGCAAATAATAGGCAGAGTAAAAGAAATCGCGAGCCATTCCGCTCTGTGAAAATGCATGACCAGCGAAGCCGATTAGCACAGGACACAGACGTGACACAGAATTTTGAAGAAAGTTACGAACTATCGCCGCTCCGAGGAGCCGGACGAAACTAGAGACGCGTGACGGGAGCGCCACCCCGGAAGTACGGAAGGAAACTATAGGCACGCAAGCGCTTGGAACAACTACAAAAAGAGGGCGCGCGAGTTTTTGTTGATGCACGTGAAAAATTCATGGAACCCTAGCCGTAAACAGTTTCGCTGTAAAAGTAACCGCATATATTAGTAATACGAAATCAAAACCCCGTGATAGACTGCTGCGCTTCAAATATTGTTTGGCTCTGTAATAGAGTGAACTGTAATGAAGTGGATCGAGGGACCGCTTTTGAGGACGCGATCGACCCACCAGTCAAAGACGCGTTCCAGGAACCATATTGCCGACTGCATGTACGCGGATCCCCCATCGCCCAGCAGGGCAGTGCAGTCCTTACATGGCCAGAGCCGAGGACTTTGTGGAATCGGTAGTCCAGCTCGTTGTCCCTGCCGCCCCTGGCGTAGCCGCTCCCTCGGAGGGTGGCGTTCTCGAGGAAGAAGAGCAGAAAGAGCAGGAGCGGCGGTAGGATCCAGCTGAACAGCGGCATCCTCCACTGGCGTCGGGTGCAGATGGCCCGCTTGGAGAGCAGCGCGAAAATCTTCTTCACCAGGCTCGGCTTGGAGCGCTTGGTGCTCACAATCACCTTGATCACCGACTCTGTTTCGGAAAAGCGTGGATGCATTAAACCGCTGCATGAGCGCGACGCCACACCACGATCACAGCTAGGGAAACATTGGGAACACGAATGAATTGATCGAGATCTAACAATAGAGACTTTCAGCAAACCGTTACCGTGTTCCGCGTACCGCACTACTGGAGCATTTGAAGCATGCTTTTAAGCGCGCGCCCCGAGGTCACGCTATCACTTCCGGTTGCGAGCTTAAAAGCATGCTTCAAAGGCTCCAGTAGTACGGTACGCGGAACAGAACACGCTAACGGTTCGCTAGAAGTCCCTTATTTAGTTATCTATTTATTTATTTATTTATTTATTAAACCTCAAAATCCCCAAATAAGGGGTATTACATAAGCGTAGTATGAAACATAAAAAAATTTCTTCGATGAATGCCTTAAAATGGGTGGGGTTGGAGTGGAGCACGGCGTCGGTGGGCAGATCGTTCCAATCCTTTGCTGTCTGGCAGAAAAAAGAAAAAAAGATGCGCAGTGCAGCGGGCATGGGGAAATAGACAGCTTCCTGACGACTGATGCGGCATGAAACGCGGTGAGCTGGTGCGATAACAGAGCTGCCAAGTGAAGAGTGATAAAACTTGTGAAAAAGGCAGAGCCTGGAAATTTTGAGCAGTGATTCGAGGTTAAGAAGATGAGGTTGAGATTTAAGTGCGGTGACACTCTATGATAAGAGACTAAGAGTAGTCTGAGCAGATGAATCTTGCTGCGCGAATTTGCACGGTTTCAAGCGTTTTAGTGAGTTTAGATTGATGTGGGTTCCAAACAGCAGATGCATTATCTATCTTGGGTCGGACTAGTGAGGGGAAAGATGGTAGCTTTACCGATGGAGGCGCTAAGCGTAGGTTGCGACGTAGAAAGCCAAGGATGCGATTTGCGTCATTAGCTATGTTCGTTATGTGAGATAACAGAGTAAAGTGTTTTGAAAAGGTAATGCCTAGGTATTTATATAAATGTACAGGAAGTATGAGTGAACCATGAATGACGTAGTAAAGAGATGCGTAAAATTGCCTACGATGAAAAGAACCAAGGGATGTTTTAGAGCGCAGCTCTTAGGGGCCCGTTTCCGACTTGAGCGGCGTCGCCGTCGGCGTCGGCGTCGCCGTCGGCGTAACCAAGGTCCCCCCAAGGTCACGTGACCCCCAGGGCACGTGACCTCCCAAGGTCACGTGACCCCCGAAGTCATGTGACCCCTCCCAAGGTCACCGCAGGGTCACGTGACCTCCCAGGTCACGTGACCCCAAGACGTGACTCCCCCGGTCACGTGACCTCCCAGGTCACGTGACCCCCAAGTCACTCCCCGGTCACGTGACCTCCCAGGTCACGTGACCCCCAGGTCACGTGACCCCCAAGTCACGTGACTCCCCGGTCACGTGACCTCCCAAGGTCACGTGATCCTTCCAAGGTCACGTGACCCCCAGGGTGTCGTGACTCCCCGAGGTCACGTGACCCCCCGAGATCACGTGGCCCCCAGGTCACGTGGCCCCCTCCCCGAGGTCACGTGACCCCCTCCCCCCCCCCCGAGGTCACGTTACCCCCCTCCCCCCGAGGTCAGGTGACCCCCCTGAGCATACTAAAATATGAGGGGAGGAGGAGGAGGAGGAGGAGTCTACCCTCCCCTCAGTACCCTTCCCCCCTCCTCCTCAAGAGCTGCGCTCCAATTCGGCGTTACAGGGAGTTGTAAACGGCTTTCACTTTTTTTTTTAGCGTTCAAAGACATAAGTCATCTAGCACACCTAATCTCGATATGCGTGAACGTCAGTGCTGTTATTTATAGGACGATAATCAACGCAATCGTCTGGGAATACGCGTATGTTAGATGAGATATTAGCTGGTAGGTCAGCCTGAATGACCTTCTGTTTGGAGTGATGCCACCCTTTGTAGTACCCGATGCCGACAGCACGCGCTCACGGGGAAAATACAAAGAAATTGACAAAAACAAAATGTCGTTATAGCCCAGTCAGCGCCACAGACGCGTGCAGGGACACGCTCTTTCACGCGCTTCTGAACAAAAAATAAATAAATGTAAAACTGGGAACAAAATGGCCAGATGTCTCCACCCTAAGCAAAGCCCACATGAAGGCACCCTAGGTCATTTACGTAAATTAAGAAAAGTAGGGGACCGAGAACGGTGCCCTGGGGCACTCCAGAAGGAACCAGGGATCGGGTGAATAGTGGTTATTAGCATGAGCGAATTTATGTCTGTTGACAAGAATTTACGAATCCAGTTACAGACTTGAGGGTCGAGGTTTAAACGCGAAAGTTTTAACAAGAGACGTTGGTGTGGAACGTTATCGAAAGCTTTTTCGAAATCTAGAAAGAAGGCATACACAGGTATCTTATGATCAGCACTCGAACTTAGAGTTAGTAAAAAGAGCAAGCTGGGTTTCGCAAGAAAATCCTTCAAGGAAACTATGTTGTCTCGGATGGAAAAAAAAAAAAAATTAACGCGTCCTAAGAAATTTATAACATGCGAGTAAACTATATGCTCCATTAATTTTGATGAAACACTGGTGATTGGAATGGGACGATAACTGCTGCTTGAGGTTAATTGACCTTTTTTTTTTTTTTTGGTATGGAAACGATCTTGCCTACCTTCCAGTCCAGTGGTACCACTCCAGAGGAGAGAGATTGCTGAAAATGTGTGACAAAAGGACGCTTGTGGCACCTTTTGTGTCTTTTAGTATCTTTGAATTGATGCCGTCAACACCTGCGGATGGTGTTAGTTTCAAAGCTTCGAATGCTTTTAAGACTCCAATAGAATTGAAGATTATGTTGGGCATAGCCGGGTGATCAGAATAAGGAAATTCAGGGAGATCATCTGCTGGTTCTTGCGTAAAAACATAACAGAAGGAGGTGTTCAATGTTTGGGGAATGTCATGTTTGGGAATGAGCGAGTTGTTCTGATCACATAATGATATGGGCTTTGATTGACCGGGGTTGATCATTTTCCAAATTGCTTGGGATTGCAATGCAACATCGCGGGCAAAGTAGAAGAAAAGAACGTGCGTTTGGCTTGAGCTACAAGAGAGACGAAAATTTTTTCGGTATATAGCATTGTATTTATCGCATGCCCACTTGCTGTTCGACAGTTTAGCTGGTCTAAACTGTCGCCTATTTTTGTTGCTGTTACGTTTCAGCGCGTTATTAAACCACGGAGTTGATGTTTGTTCAATAACAGTGATAGTGGGAATATACGTTGTGGTTAGATGTTCTATTTTTTTTTTAAATAACCAGTTTTTTTCAGCAAAACGTTTTACAAAGTCAATAAAAAAGTGGAAGCCGCTTACAACTCCCTGTAACGCCGAATTGGAGCGCAGCTCTTGAGGAGGAGGGAAGGGCGCTGGGGGGGGGGGGGGTTAGACTAACCAGGGGGGGTCACGTGACCTTGGGGGGTCACGTGACCCCCAATGCCGATGACGTCATCACTGACGTCACTGATGACGTCATTAGTGACGTCACTGATGACTTCACCAGTGATGATGACGATGACGATGCGAATGTCGGTGACGTCATCAGTGACGTCGCTGACGACGTCATCAGTGATGATGACGATGCCGATGCGGATGCCGGTGACGACATCAGTGACGTCACTGATGACGTCATCAGTGATGATGACGATGACGATGCGGATGTCGGTAACGTCACCGGCATCCACATCGTCATCGTCATCATCACTGATGACGTCACCGGCATCCACATCGTCATCGTCATCATCACTGATGACGTCACCGGCATCCGCATCGTCATCGTCATCATCACTGATGACGTCACCGGCATCCACATCGTCATCGTCATCATCACTGATGACGTCACCGGCATCCACATCGTCATCGTCATCATCTGATGACGATGACGATGTGGATGCCGGTGACGTCATCAGTGTCGATGACGTCATCGGGGGGTCACGCGACATCGGCGGGGGTCACGTGACCTCGGGGGGTCACGTGACCTCGAGGAGGGGGTCACGTGACCTCAGGGGAGTCACGTGACCTCGAGGAGGGGGTCACGTGACCTCAGGGGAGTCACGTGACTTCGGGGGGTCACGTGACCTCGGGGGGTCACGTGCCTCCCCACGAAGTCACGTGACCCCGGTGGGGGGCTCGCGCGGTGCATTATGGGATATTTCCCATGATGCACCGCGCGGTTACGCCGACGCCGACGGCGACGGCGACGGCGACGGCGACGCCGACGCCGCTCAAGCCGGAAACGGGCCCCTAAGAGCTGCGCTCTAAAAACCAGCTTCAGAAAGTGTCTAGTTCTTCGTTCATGCTTTTGTAGTCACCTTTATAATACAGTGTTAAAGTTTTCTTCACTTTTTTGGGGTGCGAAAGTTGACACTAAAATGTGGCGTGTATCGCTAAGTGATCACTGAAACTGGGTAAATATGCAATTGACGACACGTTTTCTGAGTTCGAAGCAAGTACAAGGTCAAGGATGTTAGAAGAATGATCAGTTTGCCTGGTTGGGGAAGAAACAAGTTGCGATGAATCAAATGTGAGGCACGTGTTAATGAAGTCGCTTTCGGTGCTGTGTTAGGATGTAGTAAGGGCGAGGCCGGCCTCGGTTATTGCAGGAAAGTTAAAGTCACCGAGCATAAGAATAGGAGCGTGCTGATATGACGTAGTTATTCATCGAAGGGCTTCATGAAATTCAGCAATCATAAAAGAATCCGCATCTGGTGCGCGGTAACAAGCACCACTTTATAACCTAAAGCGTAGTACAAAAAAATGCAAAAAAAAAAAAAAGGTTTGCTGTGAGCGAAGCAACAATCGTGATAATAAGGCCACGCCCTGCGCTATTTGAACTCTTAGTGACTTTAGAGTACTGGCATTGTTATATCCTCTAAAAAAAAAACATTCCGAGGACATTTAAGCATTTCTTATGAGTTGTGAATGCAAAAGCATGAATGTCGAATTGAACGTGCTCCTTCGAGCTTCGCGGTGCGGCTATTGAGGCACGGCCATCTTCGCCGGCGCCGAGAGAAATACACTAAACTTAATGGAAAAACTTCTCCCCTAAATTTAGCGGAAAAAATTTCCTCCTAAATTTAGCGGGAATATTTTCCCGTTAAATTTAGCGGGAAAATTCCCCCTCTGAATTTAACGACCCGTTAAATTTGGCGAAAACTTTCACCACTAAATTTAGCAGGAAAATTAACGTCAGGTGACCTCAACCACAATTCAGTTTTCCCGCTAAATTTTGAGGGTAAATTTTCGCTAAATTTCCCCTCTAAATATAGCGGGAAAATGTTGGTAAATTTTTCTCTACATTTAGAGGGAATATTTTCCCACTAAAATTAGCGGGAGCATTTTTGGCTTAATTTGGCGGGAAATTTCGCGAAAATTTCCCACTAAATGGGAGAACAGCAGGAGAGGGGAGGGTAAGGAAGGGGAGCAGGGGCATAGCGATCCCGCCGTACCTTCCCCTCCTTCTCCTCCTCAAGAGCTGCGCTCTAATCCGGCATAACATCGAATTGTAAACGTCTTTCATTTTTTTTTTGTTTCATAGTTCAAGACGTGGGCCAAGGTCATATTTTCTGCAAATAGAGATTATCATCAACTTCAGATAGCCCGATCGTCCCTGTTTTCTCGCCGTTAGACGCGATAAAGGCGGGCGCGAGGGAACCCGATTGCCGCCCGCGCTCCTCGCTTCACACCGTTGACGTCAGGTTTGGATGGCTGAGAAAACAGGGAAACAACTGGGAGAAGGAAGTTTCGGTTTCGGTAGAAAACAAAATATCATTTCCTTTTAATTAACTAGAGCAGTGGTTCTCAAATGGTGGTCAGCGGACCTTTCGGTATCCGCGAAGACGTCCCAAGGGTCCGCGAAGCCCTGCCTCATCCGTCCAGCCCGGTATTAAATGTTGTATTTATTTTAGATTGAGATGAAACTTTCCAATTTTTGGGTGAGTTGTCTCGTGTGTATGTCAACGAGAGAAGTCTACTTCACAGTAGCCCTTAGTTATATTCATTTCTTAAATCATTATCATAATTACCCTATCCCTTTCCCTTCCCCTCAAAAGATTAGGGACCTCCAACATCGCCGATCTACAAAAGGTCCGCGAAACATCAATGGTTGGGAACTACTCTACTAGAGTGAATCTTGGGGAACGATATAGCATTTTAGAATCAGAAAGTCATCCGCATTCAGATGACATATTTGGATTAGATAGCTAAAAAAATCGGCGGAGTTCCTGTTCTATCGGTCTGTGCATTTCCCAAGACAACAACGGCGAGTCATACGTCTGGCTTCGATCATTTCCTGGTTGTCATCGGCGTCCGGCTGCGCGTGGTGTCGGTGGATGTGGTGCTCTTCACCGACACGCATGAGCACGTCCTCAAGCGTCGTGACGGCTAGGCCCAGCGACTCAAAGCCCAGGTCCTCCTTGCGCTGCTCCAGTTCCTTGAACATGGTGATGGTGTGCTTGGTGGCCACGATCTGCCCCACCACGAATATGGCCTCGTTGTCTGAGTCGCTCTGCAGATGTGCCCGGGGAGCGTACTTGCGGAGCAGGAACTCGATGGCGAGCAGGTTGCATTTGGGTGTCTTGTTCACTTGGAGGTGGTAGCCCGTAGTGAAGCGGTGCTTGAGGAAGGTCGGCGAGCCTAAGCATCGGATGCGGCCGTTGGCCATGATGGCGATGCGGTCGCCCAGGACGTCGGCCTCGTCAAGGTGCTGGGTAGTGAGCAAGATGGCTGAGTTGCGCCGGACCTTGAGCAGGAGCTCCCACATTTCGCGACGGCCGTCCGGGTCCATGTTGGCAGTCGGCTCATCTAGCACCACGATCTGCGTGAGACCAGACGGAGACTCGTAACTTAACAAGTTGCGTTTGGGGAATCAGTACTATATGTTATATTTTCTTTTGGGCGCCACCATTATGAAGCAAGGTACAAAGCAGGCACAATAAACTCCTTACAAAAGTTCGCGCAACTATAGTGTGTAGCTGCTGAGCCAATTATTTCAGTCCGTCCATGGCCCCCGAAATTCATGGAGTGGAACGTTATCCTCCGGCCGTTCCATTCGTCGGGAGAGACTGACATAGAAAAAAATAATGACTCGATGTTCTTTTTTGCGGCACGGCGGCACTGGTACAAAGCACAAATCACAAACATCGAGCTTGCTCGGCTAGCTGCCCGGATAAAAAGGCGCTTGTTTGACCGAACTATAGTCGTTGCTTCTCACCACAATACACATTACTGCCAGAGTCAGCGCACCAGCTGAGTGGCATTTGAATCGCGTGTATGTATATATATATACGTTCGCGCGACTCAACCTTTCCAGTGTAAACGAAAATATGAGTTCTATACCGCGTCCACACATCTAACACTTGGGATATTATTAATATTAATAATAAGGATAAGGTTTATTGGCTAAGGAGAGCAGCTGCCCGTACCCCTGATGCCTGTGGTGCCGCGTCTAGATGGTGATTAGGGGACGGCATTTCATATACAACATGAGGACGACGTGTTCTTTTGATCGTTCTGAAAACCGCGGACCAAGTTTTCAATGTTCGGGGACGGTTAAGGCGAGTCAACCCGCGACCCCAGGTGGCCTTGAGGGCTGTTCAATCAAGGTTTCAAATGTTAACACCCCGGCGGTCTGGTCGACCTGGTGGTGCGGTCGCTCAATTCAGTGAAGACAGCGGGCTGCAGGGGGTGGCCTAGTCAAAGTAGACGGCCACAACACCCAAGGCATTCATGAGGGCATAAAAGGTAGCGCCGGGGTCACCAGGTATATCTTCCTGTCATCCTCGTCATCGTCGTCCCGGATGCTGGTATCAGCATCTTGAATTGCTCCGTATCTTGTCCTTACGAAGCTTTGAAGAAGTTGTGCTATACGCTCCTTCTGTTGGGCAAACGAGCGTTTGGAAAGGTCGAAGGCGAGCTGTGAGTGCCAAGAATCTAGAAGGCCATATCCGCCATGGCCACGAGGGCTCCGTATACGTTTGTCAGGGACTCTGATCCAATCGCACGCTTCGTGCCTATGGATAGATGGATGCTAATGGCTGTACCCTGTGTAACGGGTGGTAGGTTGCGCCACCTAGCCTAGAAATTAAGAACCAAAATAATATTTTTTTCGCCAATTTGCTTACCATCTGCGACACCAGAATGACCTTTTGGGGATCGGGCAAACAACTAAAAACATCGCCCCCGCATCTTCCCCCTGACAATGAAGGACGCCAATTTTCCTTTGTCAAACCTAGTGGGCGATGCCCTGGCATCGGGCCTCCTGGCAGACGGTGTGGAGACTTTGAGCCGGAGCAAAAAGGGATCGAGGGAGTCCCAATTTTCCTATGTCCCTGTTCCCAGCTGTGTCAGTTAGTTGTACGTCATTCAATACTCCCTAGAAAATTTCCCAACAAATGGTGACCACCAATGTTGCCTGATGAGGTATTGAAAAGTGTCTATCGGGAATCCTTACGATTCGCTAATGCGACTTGCTGAGCTTTAGACACGCTAAAAAGCTCAGTCTATATCGTTTTGGTACAAGAGCAGGTTCTGCTTTCGTAGTCCGGCACAATTTGTAGCTACCATTTCACGCGAATAACCTACTAAAATTACGTTTTATATTATTCGATTCTTTACGGGATACTTAACAACGATAGTGACAGCACCCATTGAAACAAACTATGGAGCATGAAATACGCTAGCGTTTGGGCCAGGCTTTGAAGGGAAAATACACGGCCTCGTCATCACCTTGGGGTTCCCGATGACCGCCAGCGCAGTGCAGAGGCGTCGCTGCAGCCCCGAAGTCAGGGACACGGCGAGCTGGTCGCTCACGGACGTCAAGCCCACGTCCCCGAGAAGGGTCACCACCTCCAGGCGTACGCGGTCGCGTGGAATGCCTCTCACCTGTACGATTAAATAGGACAGTTCCCAGGAAGCAACACATATATGTATAGGTCGCTGAAATAGAGGAACGGAATAGCGTTACACGGAACGCACTCAAAAAGTAATTAAGCACGTTACTAGTTACTGCGAGTCAAGGGGAACGCGTGCTACCTCTGCTCAAAAGTAAGGAGTTATTTTATCGTTACCCCGAATGTCTACCTTTTTATGAAGCAGTAGTTGCTTCCAATATCTATCGACGTTAATAATTCCTCGCTTTTTTAACGCGTTCATTCTGGGATGTCCGTGTCAATACTGACGTACCTTGTGAACACTTCTTCATGGTCGATCTATAGAGTCTTCTCGTCGTAGAAAGTACCGACACGAACTGGGGTGAGAACTATAGATGGGTACTCGCGTCGTAGACGTTCCCCTCCAGAAGTAACTAAATTCCATTACTCGTCACTTAATCAAAAGCTAACGTTTACTCGCTCCTTTTATTAACAAGTATCTAGGTCGTTACTTCCTTACCGAAAAAATCAACTAGAGGCGGTGACAGACTAAGAGTTCGGGGGAAGCTCCTCCTAACCTCTTCCGTCTTTAGTAGGGCGAACTCTGGAGAAAAGGTGACCTCCTCTCCAGCCTTCGCTCTGCTCAAGTGGAAAGAGGTGGGAGGAGTTTCCCTGAACTATTATCCTTTTAATGACTAAAGATGCAAGTAACGCGTTCTTGGTAACGTTCACACTACACAGCGCACAAGCACAGACGTACTTCAGAAGCTCACCCACACGAAGAGAGATTGCCCACAGCGCTGACTCTCAACTCTGGTTTGTATTGCCCTACCTCTTCATCTTCTCTTACTCTTATATATAAATACCTAATTCAAACTGCAGCTCATATCCCTTGGTAACTTTTGTATTTTGGAGGTGGCCGGTGTCGGTAGTAAGGTGATGGTCCGAGAGGTACTGTCGTGTACCGGCGCAGGGCTTCTTGGACGGCTTTGAACGTCGGTGTTGGCGACGCTTTGACTCGCCGGCGTCGGGATAAAGCAGCTGCTATACTGCTGCAGCAGCCGTGGTCACGGTCGGGTTTGAGGCGAATTTTAGAGAAGACCCTGTAACGGCGAGGGTGAGGAGGTACACCGGTGGCTTTCGACTGATTTAATCAAAATCCCGGGGTCAACGTTCCAAAGCGATCCTAGCACTGCGAGTGGGGCACGCGCCTCTCTCTCACAATTCGTGCCTGTACGACCTCAAAACTCAGAATACTGCAGTAGCTTCTTCGTAAATAAATGGTTTAGGAAAAATTCCCTAGCAATGAGCTGAAGTTTGAATTAGTTCTTTATATATAAGAGTAAAAGAAGATGAAGATCGAGGAAGCGTAATACAAACCAGAGTTGAAAATTATCGCTGTGTTGGTGTTCTTTCTTTGTGTGAGTGAACTTTTGAAGGGTATATGTTCTTTTGCGCTGTGAAGTGCAATCATGAACCACCAACTTGCCCAAGGTGAAGTATAGACCGATTGGTAACGCATTACGTGCAAGTGTGGAATCACAGATGGGTTTGGTGAACGTCCAGAGGGCATTCATAGAATTCTAGGATTCCTAAAATGCTAGAACGTTCATGGAAGTGCTGCGGTCGTTTTACGAACGTTCACAGGACACTTATGATCCGTTATAGTCACCCTAAGGACCACTTCTGAACAATACGTGCTGCCAGAACTGCTTCAAGCATTGGCTTTCTCTGATCAAGCCATCCCGTCCAGCACTACTGCTTTGTTATCTAGGAGGTGTTACACGGCGCCGCCTCCTCTTTGGCTCAGCACCAGCTGTGCACGTGACTTTGCCGAAAATGGAAGGGCGAGAGTTTAAGAAAACCCGGCGGTGTCTGTCAGTTTGTCAACGCCGGGGACAGCGGTAGAAGTTGACGCGTGCTGACGTCTGCGTTTTGGATCAATGGAAGCGTCGCACGGTGACAACTGACAAACGAAAGACACCGCCGGGACTTCGCCAAAACGAGTGTTCTAACGGTAACGCATTCAAAACGAAAGTACTTTCATGCGCGGCCGATTTCCATATTAAAAGAAGTGATCAAAGTTCCCGACACTTATCGTCGGCGCGGAACGACAGATGGCGCTGCCGAACATTGCTGAAAATAATCGAACGACGGACGGCGCCTGCCAGCCATTCCAGACACACGGGAACCCACCGTCCCTTGTCCGACCATATCCAACAAGGTTCAGTAGCGCCATCTGTCGTTTCGGGCCGACGATAAATGTCAAAAATTTCAATCTTTTTTTTTTTTTTTTTTTTTTAATTCGCGCACGTATGTAATTTCAGTTTTTTAGGATGCTTAGAGATCGTAGATTGAGCTGTGTCTATAGAACGTGGATCTGAGAAAGGACTTTAGTGCCCCTGTTAAGGTTCGAAAATGCGGCTTCCTGTGCTTTTAGGTACGGTGTCAAAAAGTTTAGACGATATCGCTTTTCTCTTAGCGGACTGTTTTTATATGTAAGGAGGAAGGAATACCGTTTCCTGCGATTCCACACAAAGCTTCAGATTACAAGCAATAATGATTTCAAGCAACAAAATGACCAAGGGTCCTTACTCCGAAGCGTAGCAGATTTAGTGACTCTAGAGGAGACTTTAGGCAAGAAGCTGGCAACTATTTGCGGAAAAACGCCTACAGATAGAATAAATCAGAGTCGAGCGCCACCGTCTCCTCGATGCTTCTTTGCTACCAGAGGTTCGTACAATTGCGAAGAAAAGCAGGTGCTCTTCGACCGTCAAGTCTTCGAAGAGGATGTTGTGTTGCGCGCAGTAGCCGATGCTCTCGCGGGCGTCCCTGGTGCTCTTTCGGATGTCGTAGCCTCCCAGTAACACCGTACCAGAGCTGGAATCGATAAAACCTGCGTACACAAAAACGCCCCGTTAGTAATACATAGGGACTACTAGGAACACGGCAGAATAACACTCGTTCGGTTCGGAATAAGTAGGTTCTAGTACGGCGCTTACCGGTGTCTCTTCGGTTTACGGAGGCGAGTTTTACAAAAATACCACGCAGTAGAAAAATACATGACAGGTAAGGATTCGTCACGTGGCAAGAGCGACCAGGTCGGCGACTAGTCAGAGAGAACGTAGACGGCTAAGTGGTACAACGGTCATTTTTATATAAATAATATTTCAATATAGTATTGCTTTCTTCTAAAGTAACCATATACGTTAATTTATTAAAATTTAAACTAATAAAATTACCAGTAGTTTTGCGTTTTGGCACAGAATACCCTCATTTTTGTTATTTTTAGAAACTTTTCTTATCGTACATAAAGAAGAAGTAGAAATGAAAAATCAAGTGAGCAATCACTCACATACAGTTTGCTGCACGTTTCAAACAGTGTGATCAAGTAAGTTGGTTTCGGACTATAACTCCGGTAAAAGGTCCAGCGAAATCTGGTCACTGGAAGTGGCGGCCGGTAATATTTCCACCCAAAAACTGGTAAACTACGCTGGTTTCTGGTGAAAATGAGTGGAAATTAGCCCATTTCCACCGAATGTCACTGAAAGTTTTTGCCGGATTTTTCAATAGGGAATGGTTACTTGGTAATGGCTCTTTGGGGCCACTAGACATGCATGGAAAGTTCTCGCTCACCGGTGACGATGTTGAGGAGTGTGCTTTTCCCGGCGCCATTGTGGCCCAAGAGCACTGTGATCTGACTCTCCAGGATGCGTAGGTCGGCGCTACAGACCGCCCTCACCGTATCGTAGTTCTGCAGGTGAAAACGCGAGAATATACCGAGCGATTTTTTTTACTAAATCCCCTGATCGCCTATTCATCTGTCCCTCCGTGCATTTTCCCGCAATGTTTCCTCCAATTGATATCACGTGACCTGACGGCACGTGACGTCAGGCCACATGTCACTCTGACGTCACAGTACCAAATCCAACGTTATTAGATTAGCTCAGTTAAAGAACTGCCCCTAGACACTTCTTCCACGAGCAGTACGCCCGTTTCCCTCCACGGCCCGCCTCCCGTCGTTTGACGCGAAACCGTTTTCGGTATGGCTGCTATGGTAACTGCAGTGTATAACTATGGAATCAATATGGTTTCGTAGTACAGAATTTAAACGGTGTTTCACCATACCGTATGGAAGGGTGGTTCCCGTTTCGACCCGTTCCCATTTCGACCTTCCCGTTTGCCCCTTCTCGTTTCATCTTTTTTTCTATTTCGCCCTTCAAACGGGAATGGGTTGCTTCGGGCTGCACCCTTATGAAACACACACCTCTGAAACGAAAATCTAGATGGCGCTTCAATTGTCAACGGGAGGAAGAAAGAAGAAGAGGGTAAGGGGGTGGGAGAGCACGTTTCGCGGGATTTCCACAGCTGAACTAATCTAGCAACACTGGCCATGTCGCGGTGCCAGGTGAAACTATAATGTCACGTCACTTCAGTTTCTCCGCTAAATTGAGCGGCGGAAATAATGAAGAATATGTATTTAAATACTTTATTCTGTGCATTATAGAACTTTGAAGATAAAGCCAGGGTCATACTGCTTCAGCATCGTACCGAAGACAGCCTGCAAAACAGATTCGGATGCAAGTCGCCACGAGATCCGTGCTTCAAATTCCAACCAAGGACATCGCAGTGGGTGATGTTTGCCAGACTGTCTTGTGTATGCTGTGTAAGCAGTGTAACCCCGGCTTTGAGGTCGCTGGTAATTTGTTTCCTTGCAAGAATCAGGGACCCACCTTGCAGGCCTGCACAATTTCAATGGCGACCACCTGGTCATTGGGTTCAGCCTCGAAGTTATCTTTCTCTTGGGCCGTTTTTTCCGGAGCCGTCACGAACTCAATCCGCGGGACCCAGTAGCTCGCCTAAAGTGCAAACATAACTTAATATTAGTGCCAAACCCGTGACGACCGGGAGATTTAATCCCTCCTAAAGTGAATCGTCTAAATCAAGTCATTGCCCGAAACATTAAACTTCGTAAAAAGAGTAGGCTGACGCCATACACTGCCAGAATATACGGGTATTTTCATCTTATATCATGTATTTGACCCTTAAATAGCCATTGGCCCTTAAATGGCCTTAAATGGTAAAAGATTGAACTATAAATGGGACAATAAAAATTAACACTAGCACTTTTCTCACCTAAACAAACATGATGTTACATGGCGTAAAGATCGGCAATGACTGATCGGAAACTATCAACTTCTGGGACGCGAACAATGTGCTCAGTTAGATTATTCCAATCAGAGATAGCAAATTGTAATGGTAAGAACTTGAATTGGTTAGTTCTAGGTGTAACTAGTTGAATATTTAGTGGATAATTTGTGCGATAGAAAGCCGACAGACAGTGTGGATCTTTTTTTGAAGGAAAGTGGTAATACATTTTGCGTGGGTATGATATGTTTCTTGGTGTTTTAAAAGCGGGAGGCTTAGTTCAGATTTCAATGCAGTTATACTGGTAGTAAACGTGTAATTACGAGGGACGAAACGAGTGGCCCGGTTTTGAATGGCTTCCAGCTCTTCTTCTAGGTATAACTGATGGGGGTTCCAGACAAGTGAGGCGTAGTCGAGCTGGGGACGGACGAAAGTATTATATGCGATAAGTTTAGTTCGGGACGCAGCCTGATCAATATGACATTTTCAAAATCCTAAACTTCGGTTAGCTTTTGCGGAGGTGTGACTGATACGAGGTTCCCACGATAAGTTAATAGGAAAATAAATGCAGAGATATTTTTATGAGTCTACAGCTTCACTTGGTACGCTAGGAAGAGAATAATAAAACTGGGTAGTACTCTCCTTGGTGGTGAAGTTAAGAAAATTAGTTTTTGTTAACGTTCATTTACGTTTGTCAATCTCGACACCATGATTCAACATGAAGCAGATCAGCTTGAAAAAGGGTACAGGCGGACAAATTTGTTATGTTCTATAAATCACTGAATCCCACAGTCATCTCCGTATAACCTAAGGTTTTGGAGGTTGTTTATGTATATTAAATATAGCAGAGAGCCCAGCACAGTTCCCTCCGGCACTGCTAATTTAACACACTTTTTTGTAAAGAGCAAATAGTATCTATTGTAATATTATAAATTCGATCTGAGAGGAAATTAGTTATCCAGTTTATAATCGATGCTTCTCTTTGGATGGAGTTAAATCCTTGATTCAAACGACTATGCGGGTCTTTGTCGAAAGTTGTTTTAATATTGTTAAAGGTAACGCGAGTCGCGTTTTCAAGAAGTTGCTTTTGGTGGATATCTGTAGACAAATTTAAACAACTGAGATTCACAGGAGAGGGACCGCCGGAAACCGTGCTGGTTAGTGAAAAGTAAATTGTTGAGACAAAAATAATGCACTAGAATCGATAACATGTTCCATCATTTTGCATGACACGAACGCAGAGGACACTAGATTGTAATTAGAAGGATCATCCTTTAAACAATCTTTAGAAACCGGAACAACCATAGCCGTTTTCTAATTAGCCGGTATTAGAACATAATTGGGAGATTTTTAGAAGATGTGAGACAGTACACTGTATATTTCACTAGTAATTCTTAGCTGTTCAGATTATATTAAATAAGGATCAGAGCCGAATTTGATGGTAAGTCTGATATTAATTTCGAAATAATGTTGGTCATGTTTGCAAGAGTGATTTCTTGCAAACTTGCGTAACGCTCCAAAATATCATTTAGTCAGCGTAAACTATCTGTCCAGCATTTGGAAATTGCCCAAATTTATAGTAAAACCGATAAATGAATTACTGTATTTGGGCTCCCGATAATAATTCCCAAGTTCGAAACTCTCGCGAGTGTTCCGGAGTTACGGGACTCGAGAATTCCCCGAAAAAGAACACCCTGAGCACGGGAGCGCGCGCCCTCGTGACCTTGGTGAGGATGCGTTTACTGAAAGACAAGCAGAGCCTACCGTAAATGGAAAATAGAAAAGCTTGGCGATTCCAGGTCCGATCGGAAGGACGTTGTCCAGGTACCAGACAAGCAGGGCAATGAAGCAGTCGAACACGAGGCCCACGACCACAATTTCGGCCACCGTGACGTTGTCCGGCGTCGCCGAGTGGTCGAAGAAGTTGCTCCAGGTGGCACCTGTGTCCACTGCACAATATGGGAAAAGAGAAAATCAGAATGGGCCCCCGGCCGAGCGTCAAAGGTCACCGAAAGCCGAAGATCAGAATTGAAAATCAGAATGCCCCCTCCCTCCCCCCCCACTCAACTCGGTCATCTGCGTCGCCGTCTGCCGTTGACCCTGACAAGTTTTGGGGGCCTATTTTTAGCGGAAAGGGAGCTACGCCTCGTTATTTTACAAAGTAAAGTCCACTTGTGAAATACGGTTTCGACGAAAAGTTGAGATTTCTATATGCAGGCGTCGATTTTTACGGCCTATTTTAGATGGAGCCTCGGCATTTCAAACACCCTATATAGCAAACTAAGATTTTCTTGTTGGCGCGGCAGCAGCCATGCGCGCCTCGATATGAGCCAAACTGAATAGTCGCTTCGCTGGCGCATACGACGGAAGTGTTAAACATAATTAATAGGTTCTTGGAAGTTACTAATCAGCGGTTTCGCTGTAAATGCAACGGTGAAGGTCCTTAGTTAAAGGGTGATCTAATTCCGCCTTCCTTATTTTGAACAAGTCGTAGTACCTGTCAGTAACTTGTTGGTCCATGACAGCTCCTTTTCACAATAAGTCGTCCATGTGAAAAACTTTCCGTTCTGGCTCGCAAGGAGTCAGAAGACAAAACTAATCCTTTTCTTCCAGGAGCACCAGTCAAGGATATTCCACGAACAAGAGTAGTATTGTTCCAAATCGTCAATACACCAGAAAAGCCCAAAATATCCCGCACAGTCCCAGGAGGACGTCAGATGTTCGCTGCGCAGAGATACGATCAGGGAAGGAAAGGGGTGGAACAAGCTTCCGAAATTGTCTACCTTCCAAACGAACAGATGGCGTTAACTGCGCGTTTTCTTGTTGCAACATAGGCTGGACCGACTTGCCTAAAGTTCTGTGAGCCATATCCTTCCAGCGATGCACCTCCCCCCAAAGATTTTCTCCATCTGCTTCGCCTTTCGAGCCCGTCTTCGAGTTCCTTTAATAATAATAATAATAATAATAATATTTTATTTCCATCACACGGGTGTGTGTTGGAAAGTTCTGCGTGGAAAGCCTTTTACGGCTTTCCAGAAAGAGTTCTGTGTGGAAAGCCTCTTACGGGGCTTTCCACACAAATGAGCTTCTTTTAACCTCATCAGATAGTCTGGTCTCTCTCTTTCTTTCTCTCTCTTTCTCTCTCATTAACAATTTTTTTTTATGTAAAACAAGTTTTTTCTTTCCCCTTAAACTTCGCAAATGCGGTATGCTTTATTTTGGACGAGAGTTATTTCAAAAATAATGAGTTTTTTTTAAATGCTTGTAATTAGCGAAACTACTAAATTACCAGCCTATAAAAGTAATTAATAACATTGCGCATGACTGCAAAAAGTATTTTAATAACTATAATTTTATTACATTAGTGTCATTACGGCTACCTCTGAACCACGCCCTACGTTTGTTGCTGACAGCGGCAGTAGTGGAGAACGTCATAAAGAGGACCCGAATGAACTCAGCATTTTTCAAGCGGCCGCGCGTGTTCCTCTTAAAGAGAAGCTGAAGAGGTTCTTGCGAAAAACGAGTTAGAGATGAATTCTAGAGTATTTTTTTCCCGTTAGTCTGAATATCCCGTTCGTGTTCCCCGAAGATGTAACTAAACGCGATAAAACACCAAAACTCTCTGCACAGGTCGTGCCGTCCAACTTTATACCTTTCCGACGCCAAGCGCTTGTCGCTCGTATGGGCAGCGCGCGCAATACACTATTGCTAAATTACCCAAGCATCAAGGAGAATGCAAAGATTGGTGTTCCACGCGCCACACACGCACGCCTTCACCGTATAAAAAATTCGAAGGAAATAACCAAAGTAAAGCGTTGACGAACGCGCGTGCAAGATGTCATTTGTTTTAGGCATTTGCTTCAGAAAAGTTACGACTGCAGAGGCCAACACGTGAAGTGTGTGGAACACCATCCCTGCATTCTCCTCGATGTTTGGGTAATTTACCAATAAATCTATTGTAAAGTTTGTCAGGTATATTCCCCCGCGCTGACACCAATCGTAGTGTTTTTGTGACCTTTTTTTTTTTTTTTTTTTTTTTTTTTTTTTAAGAGCAAGAGTGTTTGTTTACAGCTTTGATAGGTGCTGAGGGTGCGCGAGAACGGAGACTTCGAAAGCTGGATTTGACGTCACTCCCCGAGAAGTAGGGTCTTCAGCGGTTTTTTGAAAAATGTTTTTCTGCAGCCTCCGTGGACAAAATTCAAAATAATCTTAGGATTCGTGATCCTGGGGGTCAAATAAAGACGAGTTAAGTGTTTTTCTTGAAATACAGAACCCCTTTCAAATGTAGCGTAATTAATATGACACTACTGCTGCAAAACGGTGCTTCGTATTCCTTTTGAAAGTCTATAGAATGCAAATGTTAGATAAGTGAGAAGCTAAAGAAAAATTATTTGGCTATCAATTCATAACAAAGCGCTACCAAAAATACGGGTGCCGGCAATAGAATGGTGCTAGATCCTAGTAGTATCTTAATCAGTGCAAAATGTGCGGAAGATGCAAAGAGATAATTAGAAATTTATGCCTCGCGTAAACTGCGGAGCAGAAATTCCCCTTGCTTTTTAATGGTTATTTTATTTTATTTGTTTTGTCTGAAATATAATTTCCTGATCTTGCATTTTATTTAACATTGCAGTCATTGTGAACCGCTGGTCAACGTACTCTTTAAGAGACTACTAACACATCCCAAAATGTATTTTTTTTTTGTTAGACGGTTCAATATGGTGTCAGAAGATTACCCAATCAATATTTTGCTAAAGCTCTACGTATATTATTAAGAAAAAAAACGCAACAGCTTAAAACCGAAACTGTACTGTGGACGAAGAGGAAATATAGAGGAGGAGAGTGTTGCCGGAAGTCACGTGGCTGTGCAACTTCCTTTCTTCAATTAACGCATTTGCGGCTTTTAGAGCGCAGGTCTTAGGCGTACTAGACATGATTAAAATAGCGCAAACTTGACAAGGACAACAAAGAAGGCACACATACAACAGGGCTGGCAGACAACCAACTAGCCCAAACAAAAGTTTTACAACTTAGGCGTACATTTCCGGCTTGAGCGGCGTCGCCGTAACCGTCGGCGTAACTGCGCGTTGCATTATGAGACGTTTCCCATAATGACGTCACACGTGACGTCACAAGGGTAAAATTTCCCCGCGAAATTAAGCGGAAAACATTTCCCGCTAAATTTAGCGGAAAAATTTCCCGCCAAACTTTGGGGAAACATTTTACACTCGGGACGTCACACGTGACCTTTCCCTCCGTACCCTTCCCTCCTCCTCCTTGAAAACGGCGCTCTAATTTGGCATTACGAATTGTAAACGTCTTTCATTTTTTTAGAAGACACAAAAAATAGGTACTATATCTTGTTTCTACGTTTAATATTGAGAGTGTGCCTTCGATGACCCACGGCTGATTATCTTTGGGGGTTGTGCCTAAACCTTAGAAAACGGCACGTGACCACAGAGAAGAGAGCGAGCGCGACTCAAACTGGCCGGTTCTCGGTCGACGGCTTTTGGGCGGAAAGAAGACAAATTTCGATACGCAAATTATGTTCTGGGTAGTTAAACTCTCGCATTTCATGAAAAAAAAAAAAAAAAAAAAAAAAAAAAAACCTTGGCGCGTTTATATACCCTACCTTGTCTATGTCCCTTTAAGTTGCACACACGACCCATGCTATTGGGGAAGAGCACGCACCGAACTTCTCGAAACGGTTGAGGACGCGGAAGCTCCAGTGCAGGTTCATGCCTGGAAAGATGGAGGTGACGAGCTTGTGCTTTCGGGAGATGAAGTGGTAGCCGTGACCGGTGCCCTGGTCTAGTATCAGGAAGGGCATCGCACTGCTAAAGGTCCAGTACAGCATGGCGCCAGCCACAGCGGACGCAGCTGAAAAATGTCAGTCGTATTCCTCCGTGTAACTATGCTGACACACTTTCAATTCAAGGTGAGGCGGCATAATTTATATATGGTCATAATATTTTATAATAACCCCCAAAACCAACGTTGTTTTTTCTTAGTTCGACGTGAATTTAGCTGCAGGTATTGGAAAAATTATCCGCTTAGATTTGCGGAGAAGTTAGATACAGAATTCGTTAAAGTGTGCGTCTTACCTTTAAAAAAAATCTAAAAGTCACGTAACGACTGAGAGAAATACACATGAAAGAGCTCTAAAATCGCTAAAAATCTATAAGAACAATACATCTCTAGATGGCTAAAACATCAAAGAGAAAAAAAGGCAAATTTTGATAGACAGAAATAAAGGCGAATGCACCCAACATGAGATGACAAATATGGACAACAAAATGCTACATTGTCAATGCTAGTCTAGCCTCCAAATGCTGCAGCCTCGCACTGCTGCTAGAGAACGTGCTAGCGACGTCCTCTTGCATTCGCAGGCGCTTGAGCAAGTAGCTTTGAAAGCTTCAGACCACTGCGCAAGCTATGCTAGCGTTGACAAGGGTTCAAAAGTCAGTTGACATTCGATGTAGCTCTCCTTGTGATGAGGAAAACCAACTGGCGTCGAAGACTCACGGTTGGCGAAGAAGAGCGACAGAAGAGCAGCATGCAGGAGGCACGAGCTGCAGAAGCACATGAGTATTGCGAAGACCAGGAACGGGTCGCTGCTCTGGATAAACGAGCGTCCTTTGTCGTTGTGCTTGATGCACAGAAAGAGCAGCATCAGCGTGACCGTGATGAGGTGCATGAAGAAGGCGCTCAGGTAGTGGCTGGCCCAGTACACCCAGTCGCTCAGCCCCACGATGCGCAGCATCTCCCTCATCCCAGACGTCTTCTCGTCTGTCAGGCGGGCCGCAAACACGGCGAAAGGCACCAGCATGCCGATGCAGAAGCGGCTCAGCACGAGCGCGTAGTTGCTGATGTCCCTCTCCTCGATGTACGAAGGGTAGGGGAACCGTTGCAGCTTCACGGGCGGCACAGCCTCCATGGACAGGTTGTGTCCAAGCGCCAAGTACTCGAGGTGCCGCTGCTGAAGAGTCCCGATGATGGGCATGATGGTGTTCATCTCGACAAAATGAGCTTCGTTCACCGGACCAGGCGGTTGGGACAGGAGCTTCTCCCCAAAGTCCACGTGGGTGTCCAGGGGAAGACGGCCGGCCACCACCACGCAGTCCAGACTGCTAGGAATTCCGGTTGTGTTCGAGCGGACGTTTTTGAAGTGCAGGCCAATGACTACGGTGGGAGTGTCATTCAGCTTATTGATGGCGTCGTTCAGGTTTTTGAGACTGTCGACGGCGGAGACGTCGAGCACGCCGAGGTCGCTGAACGACTCTCGCACCAGCTTGGACAGGTACTGGGACTTCGGGTGGTACAAGACCTGCGGTGTTTTATTTTTATTATTCCTCATGGCAGCCACTGAGATTTCTGAGTTATCTGATAAGACCGGCGAATAGTTAATTGCAAAGCAAGAAGAGTGAAAATATCAAACAGTATGTGTGTGTCCTTCGCCTTTTTATACGGTTCTGATTCAACATACTGTCGCAAGAGAAACGAAAACAAACAGCTTTCATGCGACTGTCTGCGCAACTGTCGACGCCACGCCACCGATCAAGATACCAGACGCGCAGAGTTGCAAAATATATCCAATTTTGATTTCAACCTATTTTTCGACTTAACAAATTACAAAATACAATATACTTATGTAAAAATAGATCAAGTCATTGGCACAGTTTTATCGCTGCCACTTAGGGGACGAGGGACCTCTTTAACCCGTCCTTGAAAGACGAGCTTAGTAAGATCCTGATCAAGGAACCCCTTCTCCAGTCTTGCGCGAAAAGTGAAAAAAAGAATCATATGATTTCAGTGAAAAAAGTAAAATAAGTCAATTTCATTTGATTTAAACCAAAATGATTTGATCTTAATCAGAGTTTGTTTTTATTTATATCGAACTTACATGATTTAAATCGCTTCAGCTGGAAAAGATGGACGTTTTTGGCACTGGAAATACTCTTTTTTAATGGCTGCCTTATATAAATCTTTCCTGATTGATCATATTTGCATAAAATAAAACAATACGCCCATGGGAAACAAACACTGATAAAAAAAATTGCCTGCAGAAACCGCTATTTCTGGTTGTCTGTGTATTCCTCATGAGACTCACGACGCAGCTCACTGTGAATACGACGACGCAAATTTTGAGTAAGCAATTTCTTTTATGAACGGTTTCGACGCAATCAGTGACGCCAGCGTGACTGCAGCTCGCCACTTCAAAATATAGTTGTTGCTTCGTACCTGCGGATTCGTTTAATCTTTGGTCTGTGTAATCGTTTAATACTCAAGCTGTTTCACCACCATCATTGACCATGTACCAACTACCTCAATTCAAGCCGATAATTGCTTCGTAGCTTGGGCGCAATAGTGAATGTGTGCGTACTGCCACTCCGTGTATGCGCGGCGCGAGTTCATCTGCTACCTAGAATGACATCCAAAAAGACGTCTAGAACGACTTCTAGGACGACCTCCAGGGTGATTTCAAGGACGACCTTTAAGACGACATCAAGGGCGACGTCAAGACAACGTCTCGAACAACCTCTAGGACGACCCCTAGGGCGATCTCAAGGAGGACCTCTCGAACGACCTCGAGGATGACCTTTAGAACGACGTCGTGCGTATGCAGGCGCCCTGCGTTTCCGGAGGCGCATTCGCGGCCAGAGAGCGTATCGCGAAAACGGGCTGAAGTATAGGTGAAGAATGCTATCGCATTAAAACGGCAAGTAAAAAATATTTATACCAATGTTTTTGTTGTTGTTGCTGTTGTTGTTGTTTTGGAGAGTTGGGGGAGTGCCTAATTTTAATTATCATAGCCATATCGGTGCTACTTAAATCATGATATAATGTTTTAAATCCCGATTTAGATAATCCTGACCTTTATTCTTCACCCTTCTTGCGCGAGACAAGATCTCAGTGTGCTTGTGCAAGGCTAAGGCGCACCTTGTCGATGGCCACGACGTCCGGCATGGCGTTCCAGTACTTGGTGGGCGCGCTGGCCGGGAAGTGCGTGTCCAATCGGACCTTCATCGTCTCCCTGGTCACGGCGTACTCCTGGATGCCCAGCAAGAGGGCCACGACCAGGGCCACCTCCAGGATGGTCGTCACGTAGTGCCGCCTGAGTCGCTTCACGTACACGTTCTTCCAGAGGATGATGTGTAGCTGCCACAGGCTGGCAGCGCACGGACGCACGTCGTTCTTCTCCGCGGCCTGGGGGACGTTCACTGCGCGCAAACCACGTGGGTGACGAGCAACAAAATTAGGATTGCGCTCCTAGGCGTGCTAAAGGATGAGAGAAAGACAATGGGGTGACAACAATGTGTGGGGACATCGATTGCTTCAAGTACAAGCAAGAGGGACTTAATAAGCTACATGTCAGAGTAACGAGAGCCACTCCAGCCATCTTGGGGCCTAATATTGTTGTTGCTAATTATTTTATGCGTTATCTAACCATGCCGGAAAGGCGTTTACGTCCTCCAGAAGTACTAAAACAGTCCGCTACCAAACAAAAATAATATCACCCAAGTTACCAGACACACGGAAGAGAAATCCATCCCTTTGCTCTCCGTTGTGCGTGTCACGTGGCCACAACGTCACGCATTTGCGTGGAGACGCGCTGACGTAGACGTCCAAGAGGAATCAGAAACCCTGTGCTCGGACTGCACAAACAGTCCCCCGTCTTGGTGGGGGATCTCTTCCCGATTGGCGGTACCTTGTTGGCGTGTCTGGCAACTTTGCAGATCCTGCTCGGCTCACGACCACATTATGTTTGCGCTCTCACAACACCGCCTAGAAGACAAGGCCGTAGTGCCGACATTTTTGCGTCACCACCGAAGGCCAGCGCTGGACACAGATTGGAAACGAGTGTTGCTTCAGCGCTCGGCTTTCGAGTCAATTTTGAGCCGAACTTTGACGCAATCGTCGTTCCCAATCTGTGGCACGCGTTGGCCTTCGCTGATGACGACATTTCGATCAACACTAGGGCCTTGTTATTTAGAAGGTGTTGGCTTTCATCAGCGCCTCTTAAACATCAGATGGTCGCATTTTGCAAAAATAACAACCGCCAATCTATTGGATTGCTAAAAGCGAGCGTGTTGGAAATGAATAATTAAGATCGAAAGAATAAAATCTGGAGGACAAGCATAGAACAACGACGTTCTTTTACGTGAAAGAACGTGGTTGTCTTGTGTTTTTCTTGTCCGCCGCGCTTTATTGTTTCTATATTAAGTAACCCCCAACCAATATTTTCAATTTTTTCGCATTAGAAAACGCTCGTGTAGACGAAAACCGGTGATGTCTTTCATCTCTCAGTGTTGGGGAGAGGTAAAAAGAGGGGGAGAGGGTGACGCGTGCGACGCTCTCATTGGTACGAAGCGCTGACGTCAGCACAAGTCAACCTCTGCCTCTCTCCCTGGCGCTGACAGACTGACAGACACCGCCGGGTTTTCGTCGGAACGAGCTCGTTTGTTTTCGGGAAGTCACCCGCACTGCTGGCGCGGAGCCAGAGAAGAAGAGACGCCGCATAATACCTCCTATAGAAAAGCCGGGCGTAATGCTAAATGAGATGGCGTCATCAGAGAAGGCCAGCCCTGGAGACAGATTGAAATGAGTGCTGCTTCAGCGCTCAGCTTTGAGTCAAATTTGAGCCGAACGTTGCCGCAATTGTCGTGTCTAATCTATGCCCAGCGTTGGCCTTTTCTAATGACGCCATACCATTCACCACTACGCCTTTGTTATGTAGGAGGTGTTGCGCCGCGGCGGGGTGGAATGCGGGCGTGCTCAGTTGTCGCTCTGCCGTCGGCGGTTGTTCTTCGCTCTGGGTTTCCGTAGTAGCGGGGCGTGGGCTGTGGTCTGTGTGTGTGTGTAGCTAAAACGATAGACGCGGTTCACTCCATGAGTGATATGAATGCGGTTCCTTTTACGAGTTGTATGGATGTGGCTCCTTCCATGAGTGATATGAATGACCGTATCTAAGGGCGCCAACGTACTCCGATAGATAAAGTACAGAAAATGAGTAAAGAAATTACAGGAAGATCCATTGGTAAATTTTTAAGGAATGAGTTAGCATGACCTTTGGGGAACGTCACACACATCTTTTTTGAGAGACGTCAACACTGAGCCAAAACGAGGTTAAAAAGGGGCAGCAAAAAATAGAGGAAGCAAAAGAGAAAGCCAAAAGGAAAACGGGAAGGGGTTCGCGTTAGAGTTTCCTAAACGGGGACGTGTGTGGCGTGTCCAATGGTCACGCTAAAATATTCTCTGAGAATCCACCGATGTATCTTCCTGTAATCTTTTTTTTTTTTTAATTACATATCCAAAAGCTCTGACCAAGAAAAATATTTTTCGCGTTTTGTGGATTTAAGAGGGACCATGATCGGCTTTCAAGCGAGAGGCTCCTGCTCATGCTCGTGCACCCGCGTTCTCCGCTCAGACACTTCGAATCGGCGATTTTCGGAAAAGACTTGGATTGCACCCGCACTGTACTAACCATAAGATATGGCGGTGCCCGAGATAAAATTGGAAAATGAAGTGCCGCTACTCTAAGCGTGGCTTATCTAGGGGCACTAGTACGAGCCAGAGCAAACCTCAGTAAGCTGTTGGCGAACTAAATCGAATCTGCGGGTAACGTTGTTACAGGGTGGTAGGATTCGCCGCAAGGTCAACCGTTCTATCAAGCAGGCCGGCGATTTCTCGACGCTCTTCTCCGAGTCCGCCATCATAGCGCGATATACGCGTTAACGAAGGCAAAACGAGCCCGACAAATTGGCTTCAGGGAATCGGCTCACCCGGCTCCATCCCGCAGATGCTGTTCCTTCGCTCGTGTGTTCCGAGAATGAATCCGGGTGCCCACGAGATCCAGCACGAGAGGGGCACGAGAAGTGGCAGCAGGGTTGCCAGAGGACTCAAGGCATGCAGTGCCTGGTCAAAGTTAGAGCCACTAAATGAGCTGCGTAGCTTATTTAGTGGCACTAGTCAAAGCCAGCCAACTGGGCTCGTAACACTCAGCTCCTCTTCGATTTTGAGTCACGAAAATGAAGGATGTAAAAAAAAAAAACTGAATTTCCTTGATGCAACAAACGGGTCGGGACTCTTATCACTACCGACCATCACCGTTGTGCCATAAATCATTCCTTTGTGCGCTCTAGAAAAAATAAAAAAAAATAAACGTCACGAGAAAAATGGTACACCATCCACGCTTACATATAGCATACGGTCTAACCATTCAGATCCTAGGCCAATCCTTACTATGAGTAAGCGTCGAGAAAACAAATAAAATAAGCTTTTTGAAACAATATTTTTTCATCCAAACAAGTACGCTATTAAGGCCGCCCAATATCAAGGCACAATGATTACACACAAAAAAAAAATGTACACACTTCCCATTTTGTTTTTGCATCACATTGAGTTTAGGTCAATCTGCTCCCTGTGTGTGTTTTCCAACGACTCGAAAGCGAGACCAAAACCAGAGGTCACCACCCACGCAAAGCGCGTATGAAGGAACCATACCCTACTAGATAGCGTATCCCTCCATAGCTGAGCTCTGAGCCACTATGCGAAGTTCTTCCAGTATCGTTCATCCAAAGAATGTTTGACGCATGATGGCCTCGAACGGTTTTTTTCTTTTACCGTCTGTATTTTCCTCGTACCCGGGTATCGCCAAGGTCTTACGTGGTTTATTTCCATATGCCGCTATCCTTAGCTATGACAATAATATTGCTGACGCCATACTCATTTTAAATCACGCATTATTAACTTAATTGTGATCAGATCAAACAAATATCACTGTAACTGTTGAAAGCTGGCCGAGTTTGTGCTACATGTTAACGGTAAAATAAACAGTGCTAAAAAACGAGGTTCAAGATTATGAAGTACAAACACGTAGCGCTGACTCTCAACTTTCACAAAAGATACAAGAGTGAGCGCTTCTTTTAGGTTCATCATCTTGACCTGTCTTTTTTTTTTTGTTATTTATTTTTCTGTTAGTGTCACTATCACAAACTTTTCCCACACCCATCATTATGCCAGCCCATCACGCACGCCATTCCGCTACCCATCAATGCTACATCGTGAAAATGTATGATTTGTCATCGTTGTTGCAAAAACGTCAATAAAAATAATAAAATAAGATCAATGGCCGAGCAGCCTAACCAACACTAAAGTCACTGGAGCGGACACCTGCTAGGAGCACATGGAGCGAAAGTTCGGACTGCAGAATTGACGTGAACTTCTGCAAAAAAAATTAGGTCACACGCAACCCCAAAGTCTGGTTCAAGTTAACCAATCAAACACGAATGATGAACGATACACCTCAGCCTACTTGCTTCCTAGTGCAACTAAATAAGCTATGCTTTTAGTGGCTCTAAAGGCCTGTTCACACATGCAGCGGAGCGCTACAAGCATAGCGCTGACCTTGTGCTAAGCACGTGCTGACGGGAGCGTTCACCAGCTTTGTATCGCACCGTCAAAACTGTTGCTCATGGCATACAATAAGTACCTGACGGCACGTGAGCAGCGCTACATCAGCGCTTCGCTGCATGTGAGAACCGGCCTTAGGGCTCATTCACACTGGAAGCGGATCCGCGTTCGCAAAGCGGTTGCGAACGCGGTTGTATAAGGATTCAGTACAATTGCACGCGCATTTGATGACATCAAATGCGCGTGCAATTGCACTGGATCTTTATACAACCGCTTTCGCAACCGCTTCGGGAACGCGGATCCGCTTCCAGTGTGAATGGGGGGGTAATGCTGCCAACGAAGCGCAGAAGCGGTCACGTGACACTAGGTACGGCGTCATGACAAAGAGCCGCCAGGTGGCGCCACTCCATCTTCCCGGTGAATACCGCGCCGTTTCGCCTCGCGGCGACAGTCTGATGTAGCTCATTACAACAACAAAAAAAATAAAGCTAATTTTAGCTGTCGATTAAACGATTTGTCGATGAAACATCGCTCGTCGATGAAAGAATATGTCAATAAAACGTCGTTCGATGACCTGATTGCCATCGGTTTTAAGCACTGTCAGTTCAGCTCAACACCACGCTACGAAAGTCACTTAGGTGTACTGCCGGTGCTAATTCGCATGCTCAGAACGAGCTCTCATTTAATCGTCTTCCAGGAGCAACGATTCTGATTGTGTGGGATGGACATTGAACGTGCATCCGCGCGCATTTCTCGCAGGTAGCAAAGCCAAAGCTATGGCTACCCGTGTGCTCGCGGATCTTGAGCAGTGATCAAAGCTGCGTGCACGCGGTATTTGATTATTCTGAGATGCCAAAAAAGTTCTCCTCGAGAATCGTTAAGACTTGCGCCGCGACGACGACGCCGACCACGACGACGACGAGGACGGGTCGCAGGCGCAGGTGTACTGTCGGTACTGTATGTCAGAACTTTAGGCCTCTTCCTTGGCACTTGCTCGCGCTCCTCATCAGTCGGTACTTCGCTGCCGCTGCTGCCGCTGGTGCTGTTGCTGTTGCCGCACGTCGCCATAGCACAACCGAGATCCGAGCTCGAGGCACGAGCAGGCGTGACGAGCATGGAACGGGCCGAGGCTACCAAATACCGAACGGATGGGTGACTAGCGGCTATGCCTTCTGTAACGGGCGACACCTTACGTCACCTAGCCTAGACCGGGCAAGCGCCTGCCCAGGCTGGCCTGCCTGGCAGGGCAAGTAACGTGACGTCGCGAAGCATGCTTCCAAAAACGAGCACCAGGGGGGTTGGTTGCCTATTATATTTATATTTCGATTTAATACATTTTGAACACTGTCTCGCTCGGGACAATGTAACTTATAACTAAGTGGAGTACCATGAACGCCATTACGACTGGCAATTTTCTTCCAGAATATCGGTTCAGTATTAAGTCCGACCGCAGCACACGCTATTCGGTGAGCATGTCGTCTGCCTCTGGCGCAGGAGTCGCGTGACGCCAGAAAGACGCCGAGCTCTGGCTATCTCTGCAAAGGTCTATACAAACCGATGGAGCCAATCAAGCAGCCCCAAAAAGCATCGTCATGGCACTAATCGACTTGATACGTTTTTTCTCCTTGACTAAACCAATCACGCACTGCCCATGATCCTACGCTTTTCTTTGCCTGCTTTGACCGGTGACAGCAGACGCACACGAGTGCCGTGACGATGCACTTTTGACACTGATTGATTCGATCGTGTACGTCGGCCGCAGTCGAACTTTAGAGAAGCGGAGTATAACAAGTGTGGTCTCATGACGCGCATAAGGTCACGTGAAAAGCTCGGCGCCCTGGAAAGGTACCAAAACCGAGCCCAGTGGACACCATGATCGTCTTCAGGGACCACAGCGAGACCGATGACCCGGACATTGAGCGCCGATCAAAACAATTTAATAGTTGTCAGGGAAGAAGCTGATCCAGCGTCTCAGCCGCGATCTGTCCACGAGGGACGCCGTGAACGTTTCTTTGACGGCGACGGAAACCTGTTCACGAGGGACGCCCAGGACATCTCAGTAGCGACCGAGACCCGTCCACGAGGGACGCCATGAACCCCTGAGTTGCCGATGCTGCGGGTGCCGTCCGAATGAGCGGTCCCAGGTGCCCGTGGTCGCTAGTCGGTCACCAGGTTTCCGTTGCTCACGTTTTCCTCGAGGACCTTCGGCTCCTGCTTCTCCGGGAGACGAGGGTTGTCCGGAAGCTGGACACCCTCACCGCGCTCACGGAGAACCGGTTCTTTGTCCGAGAGGTCGGCAGCAAGCGCGGCAGCGCATCCCAGCGTCAGCCGCATCATCAGCAATTCGGGATTCAGCTGTCCAGGATCCTGGAGATTTCACGTTGGAAACTCGAGACATCGGTAAACCCAAAAGACGCCTGTGTACGTATCTGAATCCTCTATCTTTATCTGATACAAGCGGCGCTTTGGACCTGTGCCACCAACAAAATTGCGCTGTCGACATCCATTCCTTATCTATAAGAGGTCTAAAAATATCCTTGAAGAAAAACATCCAGAACCGGCAACAAAGCCAGAATAGAACATGGTCCCGAATCTAGGTGAAGCCTTTAAAGTGACCCCGTTAATCGACGTCGTAATGTACAGCACTACGATTCACTACAGCGGTGCCTGAAGGTAATGGAAGCATTGCGTCAAATTTGTAAAGAAGAAACTTACCTAAGCAAAGACGTAGAAAATAGAAACAATAACTGTCTTTTTTACTTAAGGCAAGTCAGAGGGTATACGCGGTCAGCAGACGGGCGTCTGCTGACCGCGCACCCTCTGACTTGCGCAAAAACCGCCAGACTGCGTCAGCGCCCCCGAGGCTTACGGCAGCTCAGCGGCCGCCCGGTCGCTCCAAAAGTAGACTACATGTAGCTGAAATTACTCTACGAACCGAACCATCGGGTTTATTTGTTCTGTTCCCATGATTGAGTTTTATTGAGAACGAATGAGAAATCCTGTACTGATCAGTATAACACTGAATAGGGGCACCAACGCTTTGGGCACCACGAGCACCTTGGGGCATCGCCCTGAGTATTTGGAAGAAATTTGCGTTTGCGCATTGCGACATGCCAAGCTGATCGGATAACCAAAGCATTGGCAACGTTCGATGAAAGCCAGTTGGTAAGCTTCCTAGAACGCCTGGCGACTTTTCAATGAGCGTCCTCTGGGTGGTACTCGCTATTCAATCAGCCCAGAACTACCCCGCCCTATCGACAGATGCGGCGTAACCGGTGGAATGTTGGACGCACATTGCCCTCGATGAAAAGTGATTCTATTTTGTTTCTTTGTGGCAAACATAAGGTTTGCACAAAAGTGAGGCAAAAGGAGTTTCATCAGAAAAGATCCTTCTCCGTTGCCCGTATAGAGGCGGTGCCACTGGTGGCTTTAGTGCAGGGAACGCTAACCGCCTGGTTCTGCTCGCGTGCCGGTAACGGAAAAGCGCCGTTCTGGACTGGCGTTCATCTGTTGAGCTCGTCAGTTGATAGGTCGAAGAATGTTGAGCGTTGTCCATATTATAGCTCTCTAAAGTATTTCAGTTTTACCTTTGGCGCCGACTCTGAGGCGGCGGACGAGACGCTTCCCCGGGAGGTGGAGCTCTCCGGCCTGGACGGGGACGAGTCGCACGAGTCGTCGGCCTCCCTGGCGTTGCACTCGGTCTTGGAGGGGCGTGGCGTGGGCACGCGGCCTGTGGTAGGCTTAAGCATGCGCGGGTCCACCTCCGGGTCCAGGTCCGTGGCGATGACCCGGCGACTGCCGTCGTCAAAGGACACGGACCTGCACTGGCGGCCGGGATGCGCCTGGTGCAACGCTTCCTCCATCAAGCACCGCCCTGCGTTGCCATGGACAGGCCTCTTTACATCCATCATGGTCGTTGCCGTAGCAATCATCAACATCAGCTTCAGCGGCAGCTACGTTAATGACATGACAGTGCCATTCACACGGCAGCCCTCTCTTTCAAGATACAAAGATCTATTACCTCTTTTTTTTCTCTCTCTCTCAGTGGTAGCTGTAACTCATCGTCGTCGTGGGACTCGGCAACATCATCAGGTGTAGCAACAGCGACGGCAATGACATGACAGTGTCATTGACACAACGGCCTTTCTCTCCAAAAGAAAAACATCTATTACAAAGAAAGGGTAAAAGCACAGGCGAGCTGGTGAAGAACTTCCATCGTAAACCGGAGACACGGAAAAATAAAAAAACGGACAAAACAACAACAAGTCTCAAACACAGTATTACAAATACTTAGTAAGTTACTAAGTTAAGTTGTAATACTTAAGTATTACAAATACTTAAGACTTTGTAATAGATGTTATATAACTAAATGAAAACGGTTACTCGGAATAAAACCAAAAACAGTGCAACACGCAAAAAAATGGGCAAGCGGAACTTGCGTTTCTAAAAGCACGCTGCATCGACAGCGATAGCCGGTCACGCCGGTCAAGCTTGGCAGTCATTGTGATCCAACACAAAGCGAAAGAGACATCGGCGAAATCTGAGTCCTCGTGGTCAATCCGTGTGCAACTAAGCAAGACATACAGATGATCCCCAAAAACATTGATAGTGCACACCGCATTGGTGTTGTTCAAGCAGGTAAAAACAGGCCAGTCGTAGCAAAACTTTGCCTTTTAAGCACAAAAAGCAAAAGATTAGCTACGGGTGGTAAACTTAAAGACAATAGTTTAGCGGTTAGCGAGCATCTTCCTCGACCTGTACAATTAGCCCGACGGAGGCTACTGGAATTCGCCAAAACCCAAAAAACCCGTTAAAAAACGCGCGTAGACAAATTTAAAGTTCTGCGCCTTTTATGAGGAGTCAGATCGTCTCACTGAAATTGAAAAATAGGGAACCAGCAGTTCTGCTTTCCAGTCACCTCGCGCGCGTCAAGCTCATGTCCAGACCAGTCTGGATCCCAATCTAAATTGTTCAACTGTTCCGTCGCTTACTCACAAAACGCACTCCGTTCTTTTTACCAAAATCCGAAGCGTGCTTTCCAACAAATGCGATTTTATTCAATCATTGAATCGCCAGATGCTACCATAGTATTGCTTACAGAAACTTATACTTCGTTTCAGGTTTAAGACCGACGACCAGTTCGCACTTTCCACTTTTCCCTCACTTCCTCCTCTCCCTCTTCTACCCTGCCCTCCGTTGTCTGTTTCCTCCTTCCCCAAGGATGAGAAGTAGATTCTGCCTTGCATAACCTCGAGTCTGGTCGTCGGCCTTTAAGGCAAGACGCAGCCGACGCTACGAGGTAATGGCGCCAATCGAGCAACGTAAAACAAAGAACAGCCACACTAAGAAAAAAAGTTTGTGAAAACTAATTGCTTACTTCGGTATTTAAGATGTAAGCTCAAATTCGCTTCACCAGAAATACACAAATTAGCGTACACAACCTAGGAAAGATCACAAGTATGCATAATCGATATCGTCACTCTTTCAAAATTATCTCCATAACGCAGTAGAGAGCATTTGAAATAGAACACTAAGGTATATGCATGTATTTTAAAACAGTGCTTTATGTACCAGCGTCACACATCACCTAGCAATCGTGCAGGTCTCCAAAGCTCAAACACTTTCCTTACGACGTAAGCTTTCCCGACTACCTCTCAGCCACGAGAAATGCTCAATGTCTTTATTAAATATTGTAATTTAGACTTCAAATTTTAATATTAACTGCAATTTCGTTATAGTCTCAATTGTATGCCTGTACCTTCTTTGTTCTTACTGTATCTGTTGTTTTGACTAAATTTGACATTATATTTAGACTCTCCCTTGCGTCATAGTCGGGGACGGCTTCTCAAGGTAAATAAATAAAACAGAAAGGGAACATTGACAATGTTTAAAGGAACCGATTTCATCGCTAGATTAGTTTTCATTTACTTTTTTCTCATTATGAACAGGGTACTACATTTGCAGTCATTCAGGCAAGGTGCTCATGAGCGACGTGTAAGACTACCTAGAAAACATAAGCTATATCTTTCAAAAGTACCGTGTAATTTGACAGAATATTTCAACATAGCAAACAATGGCGGAGCGGCCAACACCGTAAAACGGAACAGGCATAAAGTGTGTACTCTGGCAAATGGGATGGCATTTATTTATTTATTTTTTTTTTTTTGTGCGCACGTCTTTCACATATTCTTGAATTTCTATAAACCATTCATGAGAGGGCAAATTTTCAAGATCGGGTGAGTCTTTGACCTAGTCACTCAATCTTTCTTTCTGTTCAATAAATTCTTGTTAATTAAGTTTTTGTCTACTTGCGTGGTGTGCAAAAGCGATGCAATCAACAGCGGAAAGAAGAGGGCCAGGCCAGGTTGTACCGGGATCTTCAACTCAATCTCCGGACGTGGAACAGTCGAGTTCGGTGCCGATGGCCATCGGCTTCGTGCTGAAAACTGCAGCTCCTCCTGACGTGCTTAAGATCGATCAGAAGCCACGGGTGATTAACTCTCGCCAAAAGCAGAGATAACAAAGAAACTATGCAGCTTAGATATTTTTATATATAGAATAATGAATGCACAACCTAATATACTCTTTAGTGTGAATTCTTTGTTTTTATATTAAGTAAGGCAAGAATTACCACTGCCTCCCACGCGCTAGCTGCAAACGAAACAGTCGACGAAATTTGGGCAAAGGTGACCATCAGTGAAGGTGACCTTTGATAAAAGTCACATTTGGCGTTTTACAAATACACCAAGGGGTGTTGGTGGTTTGCACTGAATCATATTAGCTTCAATTCTGAAGGACTTAGCTGCTGCGCGCGTCCCTTCCGCAGCATGAACGCCTTGCAGCAGCTGCGCATGAGCATTACCATGACCGGTATTCAGTCTTTGTTTCCTCTCACTTTGATCACTTCGCTCCATCACTACCACAGCAGGACAGGTTATGGCAATTTTAGATCCCACTGTGTTCTTCTCCCCACTATTGGCCTTCGTGGAAGCTCGTCAAAGCCCGCTTCAGTGGCTTGGTATCCCGGGTAAGACTACAGAAGGTCAGCAATGGCGGCTATATAATCTGATGCGTGTGCAAAACGTCTAAATATTCGCACTTTTTTTCGGCAACAACAAGCAGGAATGACAATGGAAAGGGTGCGATGAGGTCACGTGCAAGCTAAGCAAGGCATACACTCTTTGGAACGTTTCGAACCTTATTGTAGCGACTGCTTCAATCCGTAGCTCGCGCTTACGGACAAAGCAGCGAGCGTTGGCGGCGCTGCCGTCGATTTTTAAATAAAGTCCCTCGATGATTGTGCCTGTCTTGTAAATAGCATCCAATACGCCAATGCACAAGGCCCGTGCCTATAGTGAGGCCTCTGGAAGCAAATGGCGGCGCAGCCGCGTAGCTCTAAAATAAGCGGGCTAGTTGGCCCTGTGCGCCGAGAAATAAGGGAGAGGATGAGACGATAGAGCGAAGGGACGGCAGAACGCCGAGCTGTGGTTGGAATCATTAGCAAGTAGACCTAAACCTAACTGCCTTTGTCTCTGCTGCACTCATCGAACGGGTTCGAATATGAGGGCTAAACGTCGGACGCCGGCGTGTGGCATTCTAACGCATTCGGCGAGGGTGGACACAAAGGCAGCTAGCTTTATGTCTACCCACTAAACATTTCAACCAGAGCTCGGTGTTCTGCCGTCCCCGCGAGCTAAAGTCTCCTCCCCTTTTTCATTTCTTGGTGCATAAGAAGTGAAAGCTTCGAAGCGAACGCTTCCTCGCGCGGGCCGCTTGGTACACGGCCTGACCGAATGGCATTCGCTGCAAATGTCATTTGCCACCGAAGGGGTTCGGCGGAACTCATTCGCATTCGGTCACGTGCCAAATGTGTAGCCTCTACCCTGACCCCAAGTAAAAAAACACCAATGTGATTACGTTAATCCAAGTATACCCGAACTAAAAGTTGTTTATTTGGGTTTGCCTTTAGGTATGCATTCTTCGCGGCTCGTCACAAAATTGCAAGCGGCTACTCTTCAACCCTGTAGACACAGTTATTTTGCCTGCGTCGCCATCTTTTTCGCGTTTCTTCTAGGTTTTGTTACGTTTTGTTCGAACTTCGAAATTTCTTCCGATGGATCCGCAAGCGCTGCAAGCAGCCGCGGTCGGCGCACTGGGCGGTGCGCAGCGAAAGCAGCAGCCAGAGCCACGGAGTTCGAAAGCAGCTGCTCTTCGATTTCACGAACGCGAGAGTGAGCGACCTCAGCTTCGGCTTCGAGCCTTTGCTGCTCGGCACGGTGCTTGGCGCGTAAATAAGTGAGGACGCTCGGAGTGTCGCGCGCTAATTGGGCGATCGTTCAAATGTCAATCGTTGTAAATGGCATTCGAGTTGCCCGTGTGGCATGGGTATCGGCCCGTAGCTCTGAAGTTTTGAGCAGCGCTCCAGGCGAGCAAAATAGAATATTTGGCTCGCGTTTCGAACATTCGTCAATACGCTTCCCCACTACAGTCTTTCATACTCCGTTCCTTCAGAAGTGCCAGCGTAGCAGAGGCTGCAAGAGCAAGCTCCGAGCTTTCAGTGTTCCTGCCAAGCACGCGCGCTCGTGCAGTGCGAGCATCGTTCAGGGGAACATGCTTTAGCAAGTATAGCTTCGGCTTCGCTATCAAGTAAAGTGAAACGTACGGACTCACGGAAGGTATGAAAGAGAGCAATAAAATAATAAAGCTGAAAGGAATGTTTAATGAGACGCGGAGGCCGCGAACTGTGTCATTCTTTTTTTTTTTAGACGTTTTGTTATTGCGCGTATACAGATGCTGACAGATGCTTGCATTCGAACGTGGCACGTGAAAAATCGAACGTTACAGCGCCGCCTGGATGGTGCTGCCAGCATAACATGGTCGCGTCTTGTGGACGCGCTCGCGCCCCCTGCCCGAGAGCAACGGGTCCAAAGTAGCGCAAGGTGCGTCGATGCACGAAGCACGTGCAACGTGCAGCCCCTGGGAAGATAATGGCGGCAGAGCGCAGCATCGAGGTAGATTTTAGACGCCATGTTCTTCTCAAAAGTGGCGCGAGGCACGTGCTTTGAACATTTTTGCAACAATGAATGGCGCCACTTTTCCCAGGATAAAGGGGCTTTACGCAAGACTTCGTCCGCCCCTCTATCCAGGGAAAAGTGGCGCCATTCATTGTTCTGGACATGCTCGAGACACGTGCCGCGCGCCGCTTCTGGGAAGAACATTGCGCCTGAAATCTAGCTCAGTGCTGCTCTCTGCCGAAATGATCCTCCCAAGGGCTGCACGTTGCACGTGCCTCTTGCACTGACACACCTTGCGCTACTTTTACAACATGAAGGGGCTTTACGCAAGACGCAACCATATAGTGAAACTTGCTGCACCATCCACGCGATATGCTCATAAAAGAGGCGCCGTTGTAACGACCGATTATGCACGAGCCACGCTCGAATACAAGCGACTGTTAGTTTCTGATTGTTCGCGATAACAAAGCGTCTAAAAAATCAAAATCGAAATAAAGAAAGGTTCTTGATGGTCGCGGCCTCAGTATCTGTTCCAACATATACGTATATTTCAGCTTTATTATTTCTACGCGGAAAGCAAGTCTTCTGCTTCTTGCGCAGGGGTGGCGATAATGCCAGAACGGCGAGTTCTTATTGGCTGATTAAAAACAAATAGTGGGTATCTAATATCCTTCCAATCAAAGCCAATCAGAACTGGGCGTCGTTCTGACAGCACCGCAACCCCTGCGTATGTTTCACTACACGTGACAGCAAAGGCGAGGCTACATGCACGGCCACTCGATCGAGTCCTAATCGAGTGGCCGTGCTACATGCAAAGTCATGTTCCGTTGAACGATGCACGCACTGCACGTGCGCGAGTGCTTGGCAGTGTTTCTGAAGGCTCGGAGCTCGCTCTTGTAGCCTCTGTGCACGGCCGGCACTTGTGCCGGGCCGCTTGCGGCAGCGATTTCGGCCGCGGAATGGGTGCGATTTCTCGTCAATCACGCCTGATCTTTCGAGACTTGCCTTTTCCAACTTTGTTTTACAGTCGAAAATCCAGTTTAATCCACGATCCAAGCCAAAAATTTAGCTATATTTGCACCGAAGGCTTTTCTTCAGGATGTGCGCACGCATCACGAGTTCAGGTAGCAAAAATAGAGCCATGGACCCGCAGAACCGATCTGCGATTCCCTCAACCTCTCCCACAAGCAAAGTCCAGCTCGGTGCGCTTTGCTGACTGAGAAGAGGATGCCCCCGACCTTTTTTTTTCGAAATTTACCCTTCCCGCATAAATAGCTGACCTTGTTTTCGGAATAGAGGGCCCGTTTTATCCCCACGTTGTTCCCTCCTAATATTTTCGGAGTAGTAGACCGTGGTATGGGGAATGTGTTCGATGCTAGCCGGTGGTGGCTTCGTTGGTGACGGGCCCTCCTCTAGTCCCCCGCACGTCGATCGAGTAGGAGGTACGGTTGATATTAAGCTGAAATAAATGCCGTTTTGATTACCTGTGCATCGTCTGCTATGCTCGTTGTATTCCTTTTACTAGTAGAAATGTTACAAGTGTAGCTGTCGCAGGTACCCTGCCAACTCCGTCGTAAAGTGTTGACTACGCCATAAACCCTTCAGGTCAAAGTGCGTATCCTCTGTACATACTGATGGTGGCCTTTTAATGGCTGGTGAAGAAAGAATTCGAAGACAGGCATCGATGTGGTTCCTGAACATTCCAGACGTAAGTTCACTGCGTTGTTCAATGTCACCGGGACGAGACTTAGAAGCTTCTAGGGGCTACGCATTGGGGGGGGGGGGGGGGGGGGGGGGGGGGTCATTTAAATCGTTGGAATGTTTGGCTCCGGCACACCCCAGACAGCTCATGACAAAAGAATGTGAGGAATTTTATAGGTAGTTTTACTCAACTAAGCGCCTCGTAGAAATCTGTAATACACACCTTTAAAAAAAAAATCAATTACTGTACTGCGAAGAAAGCCGTAACTTTCGTGTGTCTGCCGTTGACGAATGGGTGCTCAATTTTTGACCGCCATTAGCATACACAAAATGTAGACTGATATTTTAGCTAGTATATGGCACTGAATTTGTGAAAAAGTCTATTAGGCTCATGACGTCTCTATAGACTTTCCTGTCGGTCATGCAGGAAGTCAATAAGAGATCCTTCAGATTTTTTTTTCATAAATTTTATTCATGAACAGAACGTCCATGCTACCTATCACTATCCTAAATAAACTGCTTATGCAGTGTAGTGCTTGAAACGCGAGCAGTGCTCTAAAAAGTACATTGGATCCTGCTTGCAAACAAAGCCTAGCTCTCATAGATTCACGTTTGTTGAAAAAAAAACGTACCTGTCGTATTCAATTTCTCGGCTGAAGTAATGCCCAATGCTTATAGTTTCAATCCTAACGCCCATTTGTCATTCTAACTAGGCACATGTGGCACTCAGAATTCGGTGCAAAGAAACTGAAGTTTAATGCAACATGTGAGGCGACATAATACGGTGTACAACCCGTTGAGGAAAAGTGAATCATACCTGTCTTCAACGTCACGCTCGTAACTATTTGAAAGCGTCAGGAGGTTTTCTGGTCACCACGAACGCTAATGGCTACCGCAAATATTCTTACAATAGAAGACCTACGGTATGGCGGATGATGAGGTTGGATCACTGACTGGAATATTTCTGGTTACGACTGGCTTAAATGATTTGGCAAGTGGGGTACCTCTAAACAGAAATCGCAATAGCTTCATATCACTGCTGCCTGACTGACAAAAAGACTCACCGCTTGTAAACATATCTCTCTCACGCTGGGCAGCAACACTCATAATTTTCTTGCTTGTACATTTTTTTTTGTGTACGTGAGTCGGGGCATGCGACTATTTATTGGGAATTTATCATTTGATAATCGCCTTAGAGCAGAGGTGTGCGAACAGTTCTTCGAATCGAATACCACAGTGTCATTCATAGCTTCCATAATGTACACGAAGCCGGCATATCGGACATTCCTACTGCACTGCAAAAGCTACGAACAACAACGCCTGTCAATTCAAACCGATTTGTAGTTGTTAAAAATGTATTTATTAAAGAAACAATTGGCGATTAGGGCCCACGGGAGTCTTTATGGATGTCCTCTCCCCAAGCAGGGTAGGTTATTGGGCTCGATGGATGGGGTGAGATTAAATTAATATTCTAACTACCCTTCGCACACCCATACTTTGGAGCCATATTTGCTTCTTTCCTCCTTGCCTTAATGGGAGGTTTTGCGTCATTATTTAAACATTTTTTTACAAAAGCGTCTTTAGGTATAATATCTCACTCGGGCCTTTAGACGTACGTACATGAATAAATACCTTAAAATAAATAAATCAAACAAGAATATCCGATGCCCGCGATTGAATACGCGCTATAGGCACGGGGCGAGAAACACGTTAATGTTTGGAGAGCTGGGATGTTCCACGGCGCGTGGGCCTGGACTCCTCGGCGTCGGCGTCTCCCTCGTCCTCTTCGATCTCGTCGGCGGCCGGACGCCGGGCGCCCTCCTTCTTGGCCAGCGCCACGTAGATCTGGTCTAGGGTGGTGTTGCTGAGCAGGAGCTCGAGCAAGTTGAGCTTCTGCTTGACCGTCTCGGCCATGGCGAACAGCTCGCTCCAGGGAAGTCCGATGTCCGCCATGTGGTACTCCAGGTAGCACTGGGTGGGACGCAGGCAGCGGGTACAACCACCTTTTTAAGTATCTACTCCGGCAAGCAGCATAGACACGCGAGCCCTGGACATGCCACCATAACGAGTCAGTTTGCATTGCGACCAATAAAGGAAAATTCATATATATATATATATATATATATATATATATATATATATATATATATACTTGAAAACGAGTATCCGGTATGCGATCAATTAGGGCTCGACGTTGATTAAACTTCTAGCATGATTAATCGTCATTCTTTACTCGATTAATTCATCGATTAATTTTTCTCCCTCATTCCCTAAAGTTTACCCTTCATACAGGTGTCCACGTCTGAGCGGTGAAAGCGTACTTTCTTCTTTTGTCTCGTCAAAATCTTACCGACAACCCCGTTAAAAAAATTTGTCGCAGTTGAAGTATTTATCGATTCATCGGTAGGATAATCGATGAACTGCCGAGCATTAAAGTCAATCCACGTTCCTTTGCTGTTGGCGGCTTTGTTTCTATCTGTGATATGACGACCAGGAGTATCCTTTGCCAGTGTGTGCGAGAAAGCACGTTGGAAGCTGGGAGTTACCCCGTCCCTCGAACAACACCGCCAAAGTTGACAGTTCGATGTTCCTTTTATGTCCATCAATACAAGGAGAATTCGTCACACTCAAGTCAGCGTTCGGTCAGCCCTCGAAGGTTGGCCACAACGAAGCTTTGGTTCGTGCACGTCGCCAATGGTCTGTAACAGTGCGAGGACAGCGGGGCAAGCAGGGAGGTCTTCCAGTTGTCCCGCCTCCACCAAAAGCTTCGTACGCTCGCTCGGGGGCTTAAAGCGTGGACGCACAGCCAGAGCACAACGGAAGGCAACAAACGCAACCAAAAAACGCCGCACATGAAAAAAAAAACAAAAAAACTTTGCTTTTACTGTGTCGGTGACTATAGAACTTTCCAATGTTTACAAAATCGCAGTCCTGTGTGATTTTGCCCTGTACGTGCGTGTTTGTCGCTTCGGAAAGCGAGCAAAGCACGCGCCATACGCACGAACATTCAAGATGGCAGCGGCCACACGCGCCCTCCCGTCGCTCCCTCTCGTAACGTCATTAGCTTACGAACAAGTTCGATGGTGTTTGTAATGAGTATGGTGGAAGCTTGAAATCACTGCGCTCTGGAAGCAGCACTGCCAACGCCGTCAGAGTTGCAGTTCTTCCATTCCTCTCATTTCCGTCCATGAGAAATTCTTGGCTGACGTCATAGTCAGCATTCGGCCAATCGTGGAAGGCCGACCACGGCGACGCTTTCGATCGCCATTTTACTTGCTTGTCTAAGCCAGTAGTCCCTGCGGTTGCTTACTGTAACGTGATGGTCGGTTTCGGTTTCCGAAGGTTATGAACTATGTGCTTATTACATCTACTCGGAAATGAGTAATTTTGCAAAAACCACCTGCTACAGTCTAAAAATACAGCTTCAATTCGTGGAAAAAAAAAAATATTCTCTGCATGGGCTTCGTTTGGGTTGCTGCGGAAAGGCAGTGATCTTTCTTTTTTTTTTTTTTTTCCTTGCGAACGAAGCCGGAATTGCGTGGAGTTAGGGAGGTTGGTCTTGCATAGCTTGAATGAACAAACAGTGCGAAAGAAAACAAAGGTCTAGCAGGAGGAGTACACAAACAATGCGCTGGTGGCACCTGAAAGTTTACTCCTGCATGAAACAGCAAGTAAAAAGTACAAAAAGTTGTGGTGGTGTTTTTCTTCCTCTAATCCTCCCATTTTTCGTGCCTTTTTTTTTTTCCCTAAACACGTTAACAGGTTTTCTTTAAAGCTGGCGCATCACTCGTACCCAAAAACAGCGGCGTGTTTCGGACAACACGCTTGACTACTGCATGACAAAATCAAACACCCATAACCCCGATGTCATGTATTCTAGTCGTTACGTAATACAGACAGCGTTAAAGTTATAGTGAACCGAAATTTAGATTTCAGAAAAAACAATGCAGGAGATGCAGGCGGGATGTTACAATCCCTACAACAGTACTAGTAAGGCGATATCTCAAATGGACGGCCGTATTTTGGAAAAAGAAGTCAAGATTGAACCAGGCCAACGAGGCGCGTGACGTCAAGATACCCAGTTTCCTCCTCTCTTCGCTTCGCTCCCTCAAGGCCTCGAGACGGAGAAGGTGCGAAGCCGTTCCCTCTCCTTCTCGGAGAAACATGACGTACGGTCATCCGTTCGAGATATCGCTGTAGGAGTGATGTTTTGGTGTTTGTAACATACCGTTGCACGCTTTTGCCGCATGTTTTGGGGAATCCAGATTTCGGTTCAGCATGCCTTTAAACAAAAAAGGAGTATATAGCCCACCTCGTACGACTCCCTGAGCTTGGTCTCCGGAAAGGTGTTGACGATGGTCCTGAGCAGCTTGTTGGTGTAGTCCAGGTCGTCCTTGTACTCCACGTGCGTCTTGACGCACATGGTGTAGCCCTGGGCGTACTTGGCCTTGAGGTGCGCGATGGTGCCCAGGCACTGGAACTCGCCGTCGATCATGATGGTCACCCGGTCGCACAGGAAGTCAACTTCGTCCATGCTGGATGTCAGACAACGTTGGAAGGTCATCACTGGCCAGAGGTACAGGCTTCCGTTGACACGTCAAAGACCAAGGCCATCGTTAAGACATCCAAGACGCCGAATAGGCACTAGATCAATATACAATATGTCACCCCAAAACATCTGCACGTTTTATTATTATTTTATTTTTTAACATGAAATGTGCTTTAGCGTGTTTTTCGTAAAGCCGTGGCCTCTGACCTCCCATAATGCAAGGCGAGCTGTGTTGCATTATGATATGTTACAGACCACCACAGTAATGCAGTTTCTCCGCTAAATTTAGCGGACAAGTTGAGTTGGTGTATAGGCGTGTGACATCCCATAATACAACGCGCGCAGCGTTGCACTATAGGACGTCACAGACGAACGTACCAAATCAGTTTCTCCTCTAAATTTAGCGGGGAAGTTGAATTGGTGCATAGGACACGAGAAATCAAGTCACGGGACGTCAATTACCCCGCTAAATTTAGGGGAAAAATCAACGTCCCTAGGCCTACACACTCATTCAGTTTCCCCGCTAAATTTAGCGGGAAAATTGACATCACGTGAACTGATGTCACGTTCTCCTGGAATGTTTTACGTATGGAACACAATTGTTCAGCAATTATCCCTCCAATTTTTTCCCCTAAAAAATAAATGACGCATTGCGCCGAACGCTGTTTCTCTGTCCAAATACAAAGCCAGGGATCTGAACCAGATACTAAAGATTCCAGTGATGTGATTGCTGCGCCATTTGCGCCAAACTGCGCCAAAATGCTTACCCTGCTGCATCCTGCTGCCTTTAACCAAAACGTGAGGAGTTTGCGCAAACATGGTTCCAAAACCTAATTTCACTCTAATAATACTGAGAATATAACAGCTCAAGCCTTGCTACCCCGTCCAGAAATTTTGATTATACCCTCGAATAACGTACTATTCGATTGCACATCGATAAGAGATTGGCAGTACCGGGAAGTCTCAAAATAATTCTCGTGTTCGTGGTCTGTTCTAGAGGGTTAGTCTCGTTGATTTCGCTTTTCCACGCGAATTGCTGTACTGCAGAGAAGCAACAACCGCAATGCAGCAATGCGATTTTGCGTGTCTTCCTTGGCCACAGCGCACCCACGTGCTAAAAGGAAAGCGCCCCGCCAAAGCGAGTTGCAACACAATTTCTGAACACAACTTCGGCTTGTATGATAGACTGCGATATCCTTGCGGTACCTCTTTCCAATTCGAGATTTAGCGAGGATACTTCGGTATGGAAAGAATATTTAAAGGCGTTCCTTTGCAGGTTGAATTCGGTATGCCAACTCCTTTGTTTAGTTATCCCCTTTATATGGATGCCGTTTATTAAAACTAAATTTGCAGGAGCAGTGGACGAAGGCTAGGGAAAAACCTTAACGAGTTCGACGAGATTGTTGTTGAGAAGGCACACTGATCGTTCGCATGCCCGCTTTTTTGTTTCGACGTTCTACACGCGAAATTTAATTGATGTTCATAATCAAATGATCATTGCTTTGTTTTTTATATGAATTATACACTACAGTTTTTGATTACAACATCTAGGACTAAAAGAAAACAATAACTTAGGTGCCCCAAATCATGGTATTCTATCATTATTTTGGTGGGATCCAGTAGCTAAAATAACCATTCACAGCAGTACGTTAAAATTTCAGAACGTTAAAAATTTGAAAACACCAGTTACGATATTTTAATACGATAACGGTTAGTTCTTAAACTTTCGCATCTGCTTCGAACCACTGCAGCTCCATTTGTGCGGAGTATGAGCATTTGGCGATGCGTAGTTTATTTTTGCGGTAAAAAAAAAAAAAGAAAACCTGAAAATTTTTAAAGACTTCGTGTACACCTTTCCAGGGCTTATCACACCGTCCAGTCACTGGTCTGTAAGCGCATGCGCGGTGCCTGATATTTTTGAAATGAGATCAACTTCGCATGCTCAGAACGCGTTCACAGTCGACTAAACAATGGCGGCGTGCAGAAGCCGACTAATCGTCTATAGCAAGACCTCATGCAGGAGGTTTTTGGACCTTACGTCTGCATATTCCGTGTCTTTTGTTTCTGGTTCCTCTTTTACATTTCATGTGCGTCCCCAAACAACATTTTTTTTACAGTTATTACAACAAGATAGAAACGGACAGGCATAACTCAAAAGTTACAGTGGCGTACGTCCCTATCTTGAGGAGTTTACACGGCTGTCTGCATTCGTCAAAGTATTATGTGATTTCACTTCTTCGAGCGCCTGGTATCTTTAAGTTAGGTTTATGCAAACAAAATCAACAGGGCAAATCAGTACGTACGCAAATCACTGCGTGCCTATACTCTTTCTCAAGAGCCACTTTCGTTGTTTTGCGTTTTGGGTGATATGTCCCTAACAGCATGATAACGAGTCAAGTGCCTCGGGAAACATTTTAATTATTTGGAGACATCATGTAACAGTCCATCATCTATCTCCTTCAAGAATATTCTCTTCAATGAGCAATCACTGTAAAGTGAACGTGAATCTTTGAAATCGCAGTTTCAGCGCCTTCAAAGCATTACAAAGACAAGATCCAGGCGAGGAGCAAAATAACTCGGTCAAGAACTCGGAAGTAGCTCCGCCTCCAATACGCTATCGTTGACTCTCGCCGGCCTTTGGCTCCGTGCGGGACCAAGTGTTATCAAAGGCAGAAAGCTCGCGCTGAAATTGTACCATCATAGCCTCCTCTGTGCTCACAAAGCCTGGATGTTCAACGACAGAGCCGTAGAGTGCCCGGTCGCAGATTTGGAGCGCGAGGATCTGGTAGCATAAAGCATCAAAGAGCCATTTCTCGGGGAACCGAGACGTCAGCGCACAGCTTTTGCAACGGCGAGTACCCGAAACACGCTTGTTCACTCGGGAGAAGTGTGTTTCGGCGTCTCGCCGCAGCGAGGCGCTAGTCACGTGGCTCTCCTCTCATCCGTTGTCATCCGCTCTATTTTTCTTTTTCCCATTTCGGCGACCGATTTTCGTGGCAAGCTGCCAGGCTTTGTCAGTATATAAAAGGCTAAGGTACCATTTACTGGGAATTTTAACTTGTCCCTAGGCCAATCTGCATACCTATGAGATGACATGACGATAGCCATGCTGGCCGTGGCCTGTAGACTCTTGAGCGAGCTCCACAGCTTCTTGCGAGACACCACGTCCACCCCCGTGGTCGGTTCGTCCAAGAACACGACCGGGGGCATCCCGATGATGGCCAGGCCGATGGACAGCTTGCGGCGACATCCGCTGCTGTACGTGTCGATTGGGTCGTTCACAATCGACTCGAGGTCCACCAGATGAGAGAACTTGCGGACGACCTCTGGCACGATGCGCTCTGGCACCCCGCGCAGCCTGGCAAACAGCGCCAGCATGTCCCAGCCGCTGAGCTGCTCCAGGAAGCCGTCGTGCTGTGGACAGTAGCCGGCGCTGGACTGCCACTGCTTGATGTCGGCGCGGATGGAGGAGAGGCCGTGCGAGGTCTTGAGCAGGGCCCGGCCCCTGTCCGTGGTCAGGTCGCCGGTGAGCATGCGAAACAGGGTCGTCTTGCCGGCGCCGTTCACGCCCAAGATGCCAAAGATCTCGCCCTGACGCACGCAGAACGTGGCCGCGTTCACCGCCAAGCCTTTCCGGAACTGCAGTCAGACGGCGCGCAGCCAGTTGCTGTTTTAGAGAGATGCTCGAGACACGGGAAATAAACAAGACAAGGGACGGAAAACACATCTGGACCTCAGGGAAGCGTAGAAAAAAGGCGGAAGACTCCTCGCTTTATTATTCAAATACGAATGGCCAGATTTTAAACCATTTTGTCGAATTTCTGGAATTTTGGTACAGCCGAGTGCCCAAGTGGATGATAGAAAGGGCACCCAAGTTTTCGGCGGTTAAATGGTCACGAAAGTGGATAAAAATAATGTAATCTTATAAGAGTCTCATAGGTTGTAATAAATTTTGCTCAAAGTATAAATAAAAATAATAAAAATACCAGAGAACATGTAGGCGCGTTTGTGAACTTTTGACACCTCGAAAACCAGAGACCTCGGCCTCGGGTTTTTAAGATGTCTAAGGTTTCCCATATTAAACTGTAAAGCAATAAAAAATGGCAATAGGGCACTTATTAGGAGCTACACTACATTTAAGTATATAATAGCATTTTACTTTCACGTCGACTTCCACAAAGGATGCAAGTGCGAGCGGGTAGCTTTGACTGGTGCTTCCGTTGCACAGGAATTTCTGAAATCGACGACTTCCCAAAAGCAAAGACCGGTAATCGACTTTTCCACTGTTAGCCCGGTTTATAATTATTTGTATTTTGTGATATTCCAAAACAAAAATGCGTGACGTAGATCATAAGTTTAGCCTAATCGTCCCAGGACATATTGAAAACCGCCGTCAGGTAAATATTCAGCCAACAATGCGAGCGAACGTGTCCATAAAAGCGCTTATAGGCGTTTACAAGCAGGTACGCCTCAAAAGCTAGTCTGTCCACTGTGGATATCAAATGCTTTCTATGGGTTCCAGACTGGAAACAGTGGGCCCACCATAGCCAGGCTTGACTACCAGGCGATCTGCACACGCCAGCAGAAGGACGGCTGCACCCAGAGGCCGTACTTGCAAACGTCTCTGGCAGCCTCATCATGTTCCCGGCGTGCTGAAGGTTGAGAAGCACGCCGATTTATCGCCCCTTCGCGACTTTAGAGCCTCGTAGAAGCGGTCTAGAAAAGGGGCAATATTGATAGAAGATTTATAAAATTGGTGGCATAAACCGCTGTCCTATTCAGCGGGTTCATCCTAGAGCCGTATATGTAGAGAGTTTGGCCATTCGTTGGGAAGTATAGGATACAGATGAGGGGGCGCCATTGGCCCAAAGCGGGCTGGGCGTGTTCCAGAGTGTCTTCAGAAATTCGAATGTGGCCACCCAGAAGCCAGAAATAGTACCCTGGCGGTAGTCGCGAGAAACAGACCTGATAAGTGCATCGGAGTAACTCTCTGTGACTGAAAATATGGTGCAGGTGATGCTTCAAGCACGGTCATCCAAAATCATGGCAGTAGAGTGCGACCAGCAAAACGATCGACATAAACCGTACGCCAAGCGCCGAGGGCCGGGAATCTGCCGTCCGAGCGGTCACACTCTGTGCTAGCAAAACAAAGTTGAGCGGCGCATTCGTTTCTTACATCTTTCTGCATGATCATGATCGAAACATCACGTGCACTCTACTTTCAACCTTAAAGGGTTACTTTAACTCTTACGCGCTTATTAAAACGACCAAAACTGTTTCTTGCTATCAACGCTAGGGGATTCTTTTCGGCTTCTAGTTGGCCAAGAGAGCATAACAAACCCGCTTTTTGCGTCTGGTGCACGCCCTGGCTCTACCCGCGCCTCCCATTGACCAAACTCTCTCTATACACGGCTCTGGTTCAGCCGAATCCATCCAACCATTCAACCGGTTATCGCGCATTAGGGCTGTGCCACTCGGCATGCCCCTGTACCTTGGACAGCTCCAAGACTGCGAGCACCTCGTCTCGCAGCTCGTGGCTGGCGATTAGGCTCCGCACGTGCGTCTCCTCGCGCACCAGGTCTTCGTCTTGCTGCGGCTGAGGCCAGATCCGACGCCGGTGCACCTTGGCCCTGAGGAAGGTGCGGAAGCGCCCGTAGCTTCCGGAGTCCCGGTACATGAGAAGCACAACGAACAGCAGCGCCTCGCCGATCATCACGAATGCCTCGATGAGCGCCGTGTAAGGGAGCCGCACTTTGGGGATGGCAGTCTTGTCAGACCGCAGGAAAGCGGCGCAGCAGGTCTCCGTGAACTCATCCGCGGGATCCTGCTGGGCGCTGGTCCCCCCCTGCTGGCGATGGTCGCTTTTCGTGCCGCACAGCTGGTGGTAATGTTCCAGCGTCACTGCGGACCCATAACGAAGGTCGCGGTTGGATTAATACCGCCGACTCTTTGATCGAGCCACAGCTAGGATCCGTAAATATAAAGAGTTACTTAAGAGCGCCGTACATACGCCCCTCCCTCTTTTTTTTCTCTTTCTCTCGTCAAATTTTGTTGCTGGATCGACAGAATTTTTACTGTTTCCAGAATTGAGAAGTCTCTCGAAATGTTCGATAGGTACTGCTCCAGTCTTCGTTAGCAATGATAGATTTTCAATGTCAGTGCTGTGACTCACGAAGTTAGGGCTACGATGCCGCTACGTACTATGCTTACCCAACGTAAACGGAACACGCGAAATTGTCTTTCCTCGTGCGAGCGCTACTTTGGCGTCAGCCGAGCAAAGGTTTCATGACGTAGCTAGTGCCGCGTGCCATGGCCAGAAACCTTCTCCGTACTTCTAGAAAATTTGCGTTTACTCTTACCCCGAGCAATCGACGTACCCAGCTGTCACGCCGACACGGCGACGCTCGGTGCTGCTATCTCGACGCTCGTTCTTTCTTTTGTTTCTTGAAGAAGTTTGCCTATTTAACCTTCATTTTTAGTCTTAAGTTGGTCGATTCTTTTCCATCTATGAAACAATAGTCTGTTTCATCTTCCAATGAACCGCAGCGGACGCTACGTGCCATCGGAGTGAATCGACTGTCGTGTGTGTGTCATGTGACCTTCAGGAGGGGCTCATAGATTATACTTTCACAATGCTGGATTGGATGGGATAACTCGTAGCATCCGCTGCGGTCCAGCGTAAGATACAACGGAGTATAGCGGTTAACGAACTATCTGTTGCGGTCAAGGAGCCATTGTTCAGCTTAACCAATGGCCGGTCTCAGTTTGTAATAGCTAATAATGCTAGTTATAATCCTACTCCAGTTGGCTGAGGTGCACCCCAAGGTTCCGTCCTGGGACCCCACCTATTTCTTATTTATATTACTGACCTGCCAACTAATACATGTTCATCTGTGAGTCCTTTGGCCGATGACTGTATGATTTATTGTGAAATTAACAGTGATTCTGACGTCAATCTTCTCTAGTTTGATATTAACCGCGTCTCTGAGTGGTGTCATTTGTGGAACATGAAACTTAATACTAACAAGTTCAAATATATGGGTGTTTCTCGTTGTGATACAGAATGTCCATCTTATCATCTAAATACTCACTCTCTTGAGGCCGTATCATCGTATAAATATCTGGGCGTGCATGTGTCTTCTAATCTGTCCTGGAAACTTTACTTCGACCATGTTGTAAATAACGCGAATCGCATGCTAGGCTATCTCCAGAGAAACATTTATCTTACGCCTACTTCATTAAAATTACTATAGTTTATAAAACATTAGTTCGCAGTAAATTGGAATATGCAGCTTCAGTTTGGGATCCAGGTAAGGAATCTTTTATTTCAGAATTAGAATCAGTTCAAAACCGGGCACCTCGTTTTTTGCTTTCCAGCTACCATCGTACATCTAGTGTGACTGCAATGAAATCATGCTTATCATTACCTCTCCTTTCGCAGCGTAGAAAATCGTTTCGTCGATGTCAGTTTGATAGAATTCATCATAACAACCGGATTCTGAAAGAAAGGATACTAATAGCACCTCTATTTGTTTCAGCACGCATTGATCACCATCACAAAGTTTTCATAACTCTTTTATTCCTAGCACCTCCATGAGAAAACAGACACTTCGCGTGTTCCGTATAACTTTGGTGTGCCCTGCACGAAGGTAAAGCTTTCTAAAATAACTCGTTTTATTCCCAATTGATTTTATTAGACTTTTGGCTTTTTATTTATTATAGCGTCGTTATCCGTGATCTGAAAACCACCAGACCGCAATTGAAGTATTGGCTGAAGCAGTTCGTCGTTTGTAGTCTCCTGCATCTATAATTCTATTACGTACTGGGCCTTAGCCTCCCCGGTGTGAGACACTCAGTTCAGTGTTTCATCGCGGCTCTTATTATGTGGATTATTATATAAACACTATAATATATTAGACTGTTATAATATTATTTGGTGTTAATTTAGAGGCCGAAGGGAAGGATTCAAATCCAGGACTTTGGGCGAGTTTCTGCTTAAACTTGGCCTTATTTCTTTGGAGGATGAGTACATACCAGGAAGACGTACATTTTCACGCAAGAATTGGTAAACAACTCAACCTATTCTTGTGTCTTTGTACTTTGAGGTGATAATAGCAACACATACACAGTAGAATAAGGAACATCTAAGAAACGGTGTGAACACAACAACATGTCGCATATTGTAGCCCTCATCTTGTAGATATAAAGGAAGGTCGGAGGAAAGGTTTTTTTTTTTTTTTTAGAACATACTGCAGGCCAAAGACTGGCCCAAGCAGGAGTGAAAAGAACAACAAGTAAACTTCAAATAAGCACTTTTGAAACCAAAAATAAAACACATCGATATACATATTCGAGGCATATATCAATAAATACAATACAAGAAAGTGACGTGCAAAGTACTAACATGCAAAGTTTCTATACAGAAAAAGTAATCACGTTTAAGAAAAAGAACTAACCATGGCATCACAAAAATCGGCAGCCTCATGTTAGCACATTTCGGTATATTGTTCGATTAAGGTGAAGCGCTCTTTGAAATAAATTATGCTTGCATATTTTGCCCGATAGCTGCCAAGTGGTGGCCATTTCTGTACACCGACTTCGGAGTCCAGCGGTCAAGCGACTCACTCCTGCTGCAGATGCGGGACTGTCGGCCGGCTTCCATGGTCCTGATGAAGGCCAGGACGAGGCTGAAGGACGGGTGCACCGTCAACAAGGGCCGTAGGGAGGGGACATAGCTCCAGCCGCTGGCGTCGGGCGACAGGTCGGTGGGCGGAAGGGCGATGAAAGCCACGGCTGCGATGCCTGCGGGGACGCCGTCGGGGCTCCAGAGGGTTCCGGCACTCGCGAGTATCGCTAATCTTAAAGACCGACGACCAGTTCGCGCTTTCCACCTTTCCCTCGCTTCCTCCTCTCCCCCTTTCACCCTGTCCACCGTCGCCTGTTTCCTCCTACCGCATGATGAGGAGGATCTTCTGCCTTGCAGAATCTCGAGTCTGGTCGTCGGCCTTTAAGCATGGTTCACATAGTGCGGTGTTGCTACGTGCGATTTCGCAGTTGCAAACGTCGCTCGTACTAAAAAAAGAACGATTGGCGGATTTTGAGGCGTTCTTGAAGATCGCAGCGGCGAAGTCGCAAGTAAAATCACACCGTGCAAATCGGGCTTTAGAGAAAGCCATGTCTTTTTATGCTTTTATTCTCTGGGAGGTGTATTAATTACACTCAGAAGTGCCGCATCTTTCCGTACCTGGCAGAGAATCTTTTCACTGTAAAAAAACGAGGCTTGCGGCTGTGTCGGATGTGCAATATAAAAGAATCCCAATACTTAAGAACTGTACCCGACAAGTACTTTTTTTGTAGAAATACAACGAAAGCTGACCGCCCATGCACTCATGCATCTTGAGCGCCGATCAAATTCCGATGTACACGCACGCTTCACCACTTTTAGATTATCACAGATTATAGCGCGTAAGTATAATTATAGTAAAGTCATGAACAAAATGAGGACTCCAAAAGATTTCGTTTAACTATACTGAGCTTTATTGGTAGCAGAATTATTAGCCACGCCCTCACTGTCTCGTCTAGATTCCCTTGTCGAACCTGAAAAATTAACAAGCTTTCTTGTGAAATCGCATACCAATCGTCTCGTAGACGGTTTAAAGTATAGAACCAAAACTAATCCGTGGTTTTCCAGAGCTGTATGCGCGACCATAAAAAGAAACGAAGAATAGACGCTTTGAAGCATAGACGCTTCAAAAATAAACAATTTTATAGATGCGATGTGCAACGGATATATCTATGGCGCGTTAGATAGCATTCGATCATTCAAACCTAAAGGTGCTAAGCCTGCAAGACCAGTTAATGGTTTTGGCTGGCACACCGCTCAAGCTAACTCCTGCTTGGTTCCACTTTGTTTGAATAGCTTTGTCCCGGACTCGTAAAAGTGTGAGTCTCACTTCCAAAGAAGCAGACGATGAGCACCAGGGAGAAGCAGTTGGCGGGCGAGTGGGTGACGAATGACAGCAGGTACGTCATGGGAATGATGCACAGGCCGTACGCCGCCAAGATGAACACCATCGGGCCTGCAGCACGCCACGCAAAGTTAGTGGACTTCCATCGGACAGGAAATTGAGTGTCACAAGATTATATGTGAAAACAGTATCTGCATTTAATCGTCGGCTTGCCTATCATCGTCCCAAAGCCCGTCTTTTCGGGCGTTATCTACACAACTTTAATCTTTTTGTTTTTTCTTCAACCACGCGTTAAAATATTTGCTGAAAACTGTTCCGGTTGCACGAGATCCTAACAACGGCCTCCAAGAGTTTCGTCATCAGCTTCCCATTTTCAAAAGTGGGGTGTTGGCTGGGGCACTACAACGTACGATTTCCAGATTGCCGAAATTACGATCGCGTGCGTGCTGTTCTTCTAATACACTAGTTGCACCAGCCGGGATGACATCTTTAAAAAATGTGTACCGGCTCATGCAGTGGTGTCAGTCTACTTGGAGGTGGTCGAACACAATATGCTTTGGGGCACGCTATATTCATGCACCCGTTAATTGATTTAACGTTACACTGTACCAAAAAGAAAAACACTCACGGACACGGGCACACTAAAAAATAACGCAGTCACTCGGCGCCTCGACCCACACCTCTTGGGTTTGTATTGGTCATCTTTTCCTTCTACTCGCAATGACTAACTCTTATTTTATGCACTAAGAACGAGAGGCCAATCCATAAATTTTAAAAAAAAATTTTTAAATGCCAAAATTGTTTTAAGAATAAATTTAAGAAATGAAAGTTTAAAAATGAAAAGTACTAATGAAATCTCACTGTTGCTGCCTAAAAGACCCACCCTATGGCCCAATATTAAACTTTAATTTTTAAAAGAGTTATAGATGAGGCTGCTGACACACCTGTCATTCCGTCTTCCAATGCTTGCTGCTTCTAAATTTCCCTGGTGACTTGGTTGGGACTCTTGGCTAGCACAGTACACTTGTTTAAAACCGTCGAACACCCGCAGTCCCTATAGTGTATTCCTAAATCTAGCGAATTGGCGTTTGCGATGTTGTTCTCATGCTCTCGAAGGCGGTCATTTAGACGCCGTCCAGTCTGTCCTATGCGCTTTTCCCCAGAGGAGAGTGGGCAGGAATAAATGGCATATCCTAGACGGGAATCAAAGTTCGCTCTGTGCTTTTTGGAGCAGCTCCCTGCATTACGGGAAAACGAATTTACCTTTTTGCACTGGCTACTGAGCTTTTTTCGGGCTCAAAAGGCTGCATCTACATTAACTTTATTCGCTGCACTCTTAAAGCTATGAGAGAACTCGTGCACGTATGGCACTGTCGCCGGTCTTCTTGTCTCGTCCCTGAAGTTTTGTTTCACGCCTCCACCTTGCTCGATCCCTTTCAGGAGCCTTTCGACCACCGACGTCTATAACAAATTATGGTATTCTGCGCACTTTAACCTTGCGACTTGCCCGTTGAAGCTCTTTTGAATTGTGTGCTTGTTTGACTTTGTGATTGAATTCTTTAGACAGATCCACACAACGCCCCTCTTTATAAGTTTGGAGTGTGCTGAGTGAAATGGAAACAGCGGTTTTGTTTTTATTTCCCCGTAGGCTCATAAGACCAGAACGCATTGTTAATACTCCTAGTGTAAGGTCCAAGAATATTCACTTGCATTTGTAAGATAATTGTAGTAATTGTATTTATAAGGGTATGGTAGTTTTATAATTTTTTTATTAATTTTTCAATTTTTGGATCGGCATCTCGTTCTTGGTGCATAGAAGAAGAGTCGTTCATTGTAAGTAGAAGAACAGAAGCAATAAAAAGCAAGAGTTGTGAGTCAGTGCTGAGCGACTGTGTTATTCTTTAGTGTGCCTGTGTCCCTGAGTGTTTTTTTTTTTTTCTTTTGTTGCGCTCTAACATTAAATAACATGAACCACCAACTCGCCATGTCAGCAGTCCTGACAGCACCCAGTCAAGCACGCAGCACCAAAAAGTGTTCAAACTTCAAAACCTCCGCGCTAATTATTTCTTTTTTTTTTTTTAGAATTATTGACCACACATCAGATGAAGCAAAAATATGTCTAACAAAGTCCTGAAATTTCATGCCTTAAGAAACGCATAAACATTCTGAAAGCTGAGTTCGGCTGCTAGCCTAGAACTTAGCTTTAATACTTCAAGTGCCCCACGAAGTTATGAGTACACGAGACCACTTCAAGACGCCTGTATAATAAAACAGAAAAAAGTAAAACCTTAACTCTTTGTTGTTGTTGTTGTTGTTGTCATGGTTTTTTTTTTCGTATGTTTTTCTATAGTTTTTCCATTCACCATGTTTCAGTACTGTAACTAACTCAGTGACATGGCAGCATCTTTGTCATTGACGATGTCATGCTATACGCAGGAATGAGCAAAGCACCAGCAAGGCAAGGATCCCGAAATGACCCGAATCCTCTCCGAAACTCCAAGACTTTTCTGCCGCTATAGACCCTTTCCGAAATTCAGTCTGGCCACTCTGGTCACCATCATCATCATCTGAAAATGGAATATACGTGCCATACTAATGGCGGCCTTCTGTTTACCGATGAAGGAAGAAGTCTAAGATGCTTCTAGACAGAGGATTCGAATCCTATACATTCGAGACGTTAGCGCGATGCGAAGCAGGAATTGGATGCATGAGCTGCGCTCATTTCGAACTCGGGCCCGGTAAATCTTTTAGTAGCACACAATCGGCTTTAAAGCCCCTCGATGTATAGTATACTTTATTGCCCAATAAAAATACTCCAGACTAGAGGTTTCTTTCCGCTATTAGTACGGTAAAGATTAAACTGCCATTTGAGCCGCCAGATGGCGCTGAATTCCTGACAGGGTCTATGTTCACTGTCACTGGCAGCTTGCGAAATACAGGGCGTGCTTTATAATGTTCACGCTCCTTGCTTCGCGGTCTATTCAGTGGCGTCCTTGTCGACTGATGCCACAGACGCAGTGGCTCCAGAGTGGTAATAAGATGTTCGGAACTGAAGGTTCCAGGAAGCGTACCGGGCAACACCACCGATAGAATACAAGGCCGGTACATTTCTCGTCATACGACATCACCAGTGGATCAAACGGAGCGCCGCGACTAGTTTCGGAGTTTGCCACTTGGGACGGGTCGGGGGTTCACTAACTATGACGTTATTTCCAGGCTTTGTCTTCTGGGTGGTACTGACACGGGACATCAAGAAGCCTCACCGATCATCGTGACGGTGTACTCGCTGTAGAAGAAGACATTTACAACGACGAAGCAGAAGACGGCCAGCGAGTAGATGATGTAGTCGAACAGGAAGTTTGCCATCCAGTACACCTTGCCCGTGAGCCCCGTCATCAGCTGCAGGTGTTTGGACTTGCTCACGCGGTCCGCCACGGGAAACGGCCCGAAGGCCGAGATCATCAGAGCCATGGCCATCGAGAAGGCAATGGTACGTTCCACCACTGCCCGCAAGGCGAAGCTGCCCGTCAAGGCTTGCCGCGCAGACTCCTCTAGTCGCCGCTGGGGACGAACGCGAAGCGTGATAGACGCCGTTTTATCGTCCGAAAGCGACCGGAGCAACGCCGTGTGGACCAAGTTAAGAGCGATGGCTGCCGTGTGGTAGGCCTCGCCATTGTGCCATGCCGTCACGACGAACTTGGAGTCCCCCGCGGGGCCTGGGGTGTCCTTGCGGAAGCTTGCCCCGGTCAAGCAGTGCAGGTACGCGTTCAGGTTCGAATTGCCCAGTTCGAGCACGTGGTCCGTGACGTCACGAACCGCGCTCACTTGGCTCAGGTGGTGCTGGAGCAAGGGCTGGTAGACATCGTGTGCCATCGAGAAGGTGCTCTCGTCGGCTGACATGACGGTTAGTGTACCGCCGCCGAACATGGACTTGAGGTCGTACTTGTAGACAGGCTTCATTTTGAACTCAATGTCGATCCTGTGGGACGCAGAAGCGATGCACAGGGCTGAGAAAGTCTAGAGACACGAGTCATGCATCAAACTAGAAGGAGGGCACCATATACAAAAGTAATCGGAGTACGACTCTTTACATAAGGCTCACTGTTGGAGCCCGTATCATCGTCCACTCGACATTGAAGTATAAACATACATTGTATTGAAGTATTGACAGTATAAAAGCAAATTGGGACAAGATTCCTGGTTTTAATACGTTAGTTTGAATTCCTGGAACATCTGTAGTTCAGCCCTTGAATTCAGCTGTTGGTATACTTTTAGGCCCCCCATTAGCATGTGTGTCTATTCAGCAGACGCTTCTTTGCCATGGTGACTGACCATAGCAGACGGACTTCATCATATGGAAGGAAACGGCGGTGGCGATATTATGCGCGTGCTTCGGCTCTTTTGTCGTGCTTTGTAATAGCGTAACACGAACGAAAACTGTTCGACGTAAGGACCTAACGCAGGTGGTTTATTTTCTCTTCCGCCTAGTATGTTGACTTGCCTTACACGAAAATCTTTTCTTTCTTTTTTGCTGTCAGTCGACTATTTTGTTGTGTTTTATTTCTTAAAATTCGAGTCTTGATTCTCAAAACGTCTGATTTATGATGTCTTTAACGCCTGATGCCCCTTAATCCATCGTTCTAATAGCCAGGAAGGAACACAATACCAACTGCTATCATTCCGGTCCATGAGTCTCGCTGCGAATAAGGGTGTCCTATGCGCCCGCGCTTCTCAGAAACAAGAGAAGATTAGAACGCACGTTGCCTCTCGGACGCCTTGGACGAAGATGATGAGCGCGGGCACGACGATCCCGACCAAAAGGATTTTCCACTGCTTGCGCGTGTACTGCAACCGCTTGCGCATCAGGGCCTTGGTGCGACTGGCCGTCGAGACGTGGCTGACGCGCCGCTTGCACAGGCTTCGCAGCGTCACCAGGTCCACGGCGCCGGCGCCATTGCCGTAACTTTCGCCGTCGGCAGGCTGCGTCTCTTCGCTTTTAAGGTCGTTGGCGATCCTGCATACACACGCAGAAGCCAAACAGCTTATTTAAAAAAAAAAAAAAGATGTGTTCGTATAGCGTTTTGTTATTCGCTGTGACTATAGCGTTTCGTACGGCCGGAGCACTGAAACGCGTATACCTAACCCTCCCCCCGCCCTCCTCTCTTTCCCCCGTGAACCTAGGAAAGGCGGAGATTTGGACGTAACTTGGGTTACGTCGGACGTAACACTAGACACTTCGTTTGTTATTAGCGACCTTTGCAAAATCGGCGGAACCTTGCGGCTGGAACACAAAGCTATCGCCGTAGGTTCGTTCGCCAGCTTTCTTGAGCGGATCAGATATTCGTTGCATCTAGAGGTTTAAAGAAGGAATCAGTGAAATTGAGGGAAGCAGGTTTGAAAACACAGGTGACAGAACATAGCCAATATGGACCTCGGAACATAGGGAAGCCGCGCTTTTATTTCGAAACGGTCATGTGTGGTTGAAAGGATATGGTGTCGTTCAACACTAGAGATAGTTCAGTTTGCCTCTCAGTATGGAGAAGGCGGCGTTGTAACGAATTTGTTACCACCACCATTTATCGAAGAATGTCTAAAACTGATCCCGGGGAAACCTGGCGATGTAACTGGGGTTAAGTCACATTGCAGCCGAACTTTTTTTATGAATATTCATATTTCGTAGATGAATCACACAACACTTCTCACTTTAGTACGCTATTACGCGCATTGACCTTCGCATGTGCCTGTAAAACTATTAATGCAAGCCAAATCTCCGGTAAACTTCGGAGCCAATAGTATTGACTCCCCATAATCTCGGTGCAAACTGATTCGAATATGGGACGCTTTATTATTCGCAACAACAGCTTTGTAAAAACCTCACTGCGAAATAAAGTCCCGCATAAACAAATACCCCAAAGTACACGCTAAAATATCGCATATGTGATATTAGGTATGTTGTTACAGTTACTGACTGCTAAAGAAACGCAGGGCTTATTGTGTCCAAGTTTATTTTATTCGTGATTCATTCTTTGGTGTTCTTATTGGTCAGTGCCTCAGCCTCCCCAGCTGCGGAGCGGTAATACACTCTCAGAAACAGGGGGTGTCGTACTTACACCCCGTGTTTCATATGTAACACCCCAAAACTTTTACGACCGGCTTGATAGCTGTGTGATATAACTTACTTAATAGCCAACGCACGTATCAGAGTACCAAGGGGGAAAAAAACACTAGAATTTTTCAGTAGGACCAGCAAAACCTTGAGTGTTTTTCTTTAGTCTTTAATGTGTACATTAGTTATTTTATTGTTGTATCACTCGACTAAGAAGCCGCTCGTGAAACTTGTTATCGTAGGTTCAACGTCATTGGACTGAACGACAAATTGCAGTTTTTTGTGTTGTTATATGTGGGACAAGGGGTGTGGGTACTACAGCCCATATATTTAAGAGTATAGATGCTACGAACTCGGCCACGTCCTTCATTTCTTAAGTTGTCAGTAACTATACAGATTGATGGTGTCGTTAATTTTGTTGTTGTTTCCGCTTGTGGCGTTCCGGGAGAAAGAAAAAAAGAAAATCACGGGAGTCTTCGTAGTTTAAAACTTGACAGAAACCACCCGGGCGCGACGCGCGACCCTCACCTCCAGTACACGTCTTCCATCGTGGTCACCGACACGGAGACGCTCAGGATCCCCATCTTGGAGCGGAGCCGTTCGAGAACCTTCGGGGGAAGGCAGAACACGAAAGGCTGCATAACAACAACCGACCAAGTCCAACCGAAGAAGTAGGTTTATCAAAACATTGCGCATTTCATCAGCAACGGGGGTCGAACCACCAACCGTTCGAGCTTATCGAAACATAAAGAACGCAATGGGCTCTCGTCTTTGTCAGTCGCGCTGTTTCTGATTCGCCGTACCCGACTTGAGATCATTTTGGTACAATCATTGGAGGCCGGATATTTCACCATCGGATTGCACAAAACGAGTGTCGATTCTCACGCACGGTTCAACCGATCACCCCTGTACTGGCGCCTCTCAATTAATATTCACTTTAGCCCGTGTAGGAGTCGGTTATCAGCAGTATTATGTGCCTGGGGATTAACACATTGTCACCAACGTTTATTTCAATACTCGTACGATGCATGGACTGCATTATCTAATTGGCCATCGGTTAACTTTGTTTAGAAGACATGAAACGCCACATGACGTCACCCTGACGTGTCTTCATGTCACATACTACCACGGCGTCACGTTACACAACAACTTTACATCCATCGACAACCAAACTGGCTGTGCTGACATGCAATACCATGGGATATGCATAAACGCGCACAAATGGAGGAACGAACAAATTTCAAAGAGAAGGGGTTTCTTTTATAAACCATTCATTGCTTTAAAATTATCGAGTAAGCTTAATGCACTGAGCGCACAGACCATATGGCGTACGTATACCCCATTTGTTAAGACACTTGACACTGAATGTTGATGGGTGAAGCAACCAAAGTGGAAGGAACAGGAAGAGAGCGCCAGAAGACAACGTATCACAAAATAAATTCTCTGTGACGTTGTCATCTGTCGTTCCTTCCTTCTTTCTTCTACTCGGGTTGTTTCACCTATCTCCACCCGGTGGCAGGTGTGGTAACAAAATGGTAAAATTAGTAAGACTATCACGGGTGAAATTAAAAACACGAATTTACCAGGTTCTAACGCGCTCCTGTTTAAAGAAAAAAAAATCCGGAGACATTTTAGTACTTTTTTTTATGAATTGTGAATACGAAAGCATGAATGTTCTTCTTCCGCGTACTGGCGTGGACGGCCACATTTCGCTACTGCCGAGGTTGCGGCGGACGGCCGAGAGCGCGTTTTCGTGAAGGGGCCGCGCCGCGCTGAGCTCGGCCGTGCAACCTCTTCGAAATCTGCCCGGGCAAGCTCTGCTGGCTCTTCGGCCAGCCGCTCCCTCTTACCGGTGGCCGTTCCGTTGCGCCGCCACGGAGAAGGCTTCTCTGGGGGGTGGCGTTCCTTGGAACTACGCCACGCGGCAGCCAATGGGAGCCTCGTTCCTTGAAACTAGGACACGCGCCAGCCAATGGGCGCCTATCCATCAAATCGCTACTACAGACGACAGGGTTCGCTCCATTGGGACAGGGGAGATTAGGTGCCATTTGGCGCGGCTTCTAAAGCTGATAACGCCGTTCCGCTCCATGGGACAGTGACCGCTTTCGCACTAATAGTTACCTTAAACATTTCAACGAAGCCCTCGGATGAGGTGACTCCCATGGCGAGCCGCAGATCCTTCGGCGTGTCCGTGACCAGATGCGCCGTGGGCACGTACGACTGGACCACCGAGATGATGCCCGGCACGTCGCAGCGCTTCGGTCGCTTCCTGATCTTCAAGTGGTAGCCCGTTCCTGCGAACATCCCGGGCGGCACGGATATATCCTACAAACGTTCACAGGTCACCGACGGAACGCATTGACATCCTCACGACGTCTGCAGAATGGCGTCCAGGGTGAACGCACGTCTGGGCTTATTCGCGACTCCAACTAACTATAGGTGGCGCCACTCATTTTCCAAAATGGCGGTTATAGTGAGGGTCGGGGATGTGTGCCGCTGTTGAGCCTGTCTAGTGTGCTGGCTTTACTGAGCGACACAAATTATTTCCGGTAATACGACGAAGCTAGGATGTTAGGGGCACGGGTCACCTCTTTACCCAGGAAACAAGAACGGTGTTTAGCATATTAATTACGCAAGGATGCGTGTTTTAATTCTGGAGCGAAACCGAAACTAACCTCTATTTTGTATTTAATTTCTCGGTATTCGGCTTAATTTCGGATTCCTTCATACCTCAATATGTCTGTCACATTGTAAATATTTAGTTAAAGAAGTTGTTCGCCGAAATTTTATTTTGTGACATACTATATGTGTTTCAATCCAGGCTGATGTTTGTAGTTGTTGAAAAAATCATTGCGGATATTTGTGCGTTCACGCTACCCTTTCTTGCTCAGATAATTGCCATGGGAAATAATGAACTGCGGGCCTTTTATCGAGTTTTTGAGTATTTAGATGATTAATTGCTTTAATATTATTCCCAGCACAAGAATAAGAGAATAAATCAAATTTTTACAATATGTCCACAAACTGAATAAATTAATAAACGCTGTTCTCACTGCAACAACCCAAAGACGGCATCCGAGTCAGACAGCTGGAGTGTGTGTGCGTGTGTGCGTGTTTTTTTATAGAAACGCGTGACGCGTAGGACTTTATATTACATCCAGTATTTGACTGTTTGTCTATCTTGATAACGATGTCAGAGTTTTTCATATGTTAAAAAGGAAACAACATTATACCTTTCTGGGAAGGCTATTATGGTTAAATGCCGTATTTTCGTGATCTTGGCGTTAATTGGGGGCACACATTGCCGCAATTGGTATTAATAATAATATTGAAATTCAGATATTGTAATACGTTATTTTTTCTAGCGTTAGTTATGATCTAATTTCAAAGGCGCGAACAAATATGACAACCAAAAGCGTGCTAATTATCGTCACTGGTGCCAATAGCAGCATTTTTAATTACCAAGTAATAAAATAAAAATTGTCCAAAGTCAATGAAAACATTTTAGCTAATGTGACAAATCCATGTAAAGTTAGATTAATTGTGGTTAAAGTATATTTTTCTATCAAAGTCGCGACTTTTGACAATCGGCACAACGTAAGTCGCCGCCAATATCCTTCCAAACCAAACACTAAAAAAAAAAAAAAAAAAAAAAATTTTTTTTGTTATTAATTTTTTTGTAACATTTAGTTACTTTCAATTTTACGCTCCATCGTTTTGCCAATCTCAGCCTTTCCAGTTCGAAGGAACGCCTACTTGCTTGCAAGTCTGCTCACTGCAGCACATTCGTTGGCATTGGAAGCCGGTGAAACAGCACTGAGTTTTAGTATTGCGTACACGAGCGAATGCAAGTGCTGTGTGTTTGCGTTAGCTTCGCGTATTCCACACTGCGCGTGCGCGGAGCCCAAACTTGCGGTCTTGGATGGCGCATGGCAATGAGGCGCACGCACAACGTGGGGCTTACAACTCTAGCGCAAACGCACACCGCTTGCGTTTGCTTCTATGCGCAATACTAAAACTCCTTGGTAAGGTACAATCCCAAACCGGCTGCAGCACTACGTTGGGACAGTGAAGAGCGGTGTTTGCATTCGGAAATGACATTTCGCGAGCCATGAACGCGAGCGGTTCCGCCGTGCCAGCTGAGCAGGAGAATCGGGGGACCCTCACTAGAGCGTTTCCCGTTTCCGCCGCGGGAGGGCGAGCGTCGAGCTGGAGACGCGCGCCGACAGCATCAGAAGCGTATAACGTGGAGAGCCCCGAGCATGTTTTTATCGCTCATCAGACGTCGAGGTTATGGCATCAGTGTATAACAAGGCCACAGAAGAAATCGCGAAGCAAAAGAGCGTTATTTTAATAAGACATCAACCACTCTAGGGGGTATTCCTTTGGACGCCGAATTTGAGGGCGCTGTTTAAAGCGCATGCTTAGAATGAATTCACATTCATATTCTGCTAAGACCGCCAATTTTTATGTTATATATGGAATGCACATTGCAAAAGAACTGAGGAAGCTCGCCGTCCGCACGCGCTCGGCAGTCGCGCACACTGCCATGTCCGCCAGTGAATAATACCTACGCACAGTGTGATGCTCGAAACCACCTCTACATCTCTCTAGAGCTCATCACCCGGGCAAACAAAAACCAAGTCACTGGGCTGCGGAGACTTGCGCGGCGTCTGACAATCCGCAGGAGACACCTATAATTAGCATTCGCAGAACGCCTTCCTCCCCAACTGAACAAAGATGTCGGCGGGAAGAAAGCCATTATTGGAATGCTCCATCTATAGGCTTCCCTGTATCATTCGTTGTTCTCTTAGAACGCAGGGTCACTGAAGGACGTGGTGTTATGAGATACGCTTAAACGCGGGATCGGAATTAACCGGACGTCACGACGTGAAGTTCTTTCATGTGAAGGCTGATTTGTTACAGCATTGCGTGAATTCCGTGCTGTGATGTCGCGCCAGTCATACGTCATCTTCCGTGAGGCACCGTAGTCCCTGAGAAGACGACAAGCGCGGGGCGCCTCTTGCAGATACCTGTCCTCTAGCACGCACTCCTTGCCCTCCGTCGTGATTTGGTAACACGTACAGGCTGAAATGTCGCAAGTCGCCAAAACGTTATCGAAGGTACGAAGCTCGGGCGAGGGCGGGAAGACCTCCGTGTCGTTCTCGTCCTGCCAGTGACCATAGCCCAAGAAGCGACATGTAGCGGGATGGTTCGTGGAACCTCGCAGGATATTACGTTTGAAAGGTTTCGCCAAGTATCGACACCAGGAGATTACTAAAGTCATCTAATTCTGTGAATAAGTTGGAACCCACCTAACTTTCGCTTGAGAAACGTGGGCGAGCCACAGCAGCGAATAGAGCCCTCTGCGATGATGGCGATCCGGTCGCCCAACACGTCGGCCTCTTCCATGTTGTGTGTCGTGAGCAGAATGGTGCAGGAACGACGGGCCTTCTGGAGCAGTTCCCAGACGTCGTGTCGGCTCTGGGGATCCAGGCCAGCCGTCGGCTCGTCCAAAACTAGGATCTACGCTCGCAAAAAGCAAGGCGAAGCAAAGCTAGAGCTTGGAGAGACGAAACAAGATAGGGCGGAACAGGAGGAAACGGCTGCCTTTGCTTTAGCACAGTTCTTCATATCCGTAATCGTCTTCTTCGGAAGCTGTTCGCATATGCATAAAATAACTATTTGTCATTTTGTAAAACTACCAATGACCTTTATCTCCAATGTCCTATAACGGAACGAATGCAGCATTTTACGACGGATTGTCTAAATTAGTTTAAAGTGCACTAAGCAGTCGTTTTGGTGAGTGAGAACCAGAGTAGGGTGTTTTCGTAGACCGCGTTTCCCCCTGCCCTAAGCCTTCCGCAAAGAAGAAGCCACTACTGCACCTTCGCGCCGATGGCGCGAAGGTGCAGAGAGAAATTGACGTCACGTACGCACGGTTTCCGACCGTGACGTCAAGTCACCTTACACGATGTGGGCACGTGATGATACGTCAAGGTGTCCTCGGCGGGTCACGCGACTTGGCGTCATGGTGTCCTCGCAGTGACTGTTACGTTATGTTTTTACGCGACGTCAGGTCACGTGAGACATGGTCACGTGTATATGATGCCACGTGACGTGAATTTTTCCTGTTTACCGAATGCTCCGTAATATCGCGCTGGACATGCCGCAATTACCTTGGGATCGGCAATGATGGCGAGGGCAATGCACAGTTTCCGCTTCAAGGCTGCGGGAAGTGCCCTTGGAAACGAGGTCAGGAACGAACCAAGCCGCAGCACATTAACGAGAGCGTCGATTTGGTCCGCGATCACGTCCCGAGAAACCTTTTGAATCTAGAAACAAGGTTAGGAAAGACCGATATCGATCGTTAACCAACATTACCTACCGCAAAGAGGTTTTAATACATTATAGCGTTCACCAGTCTCGTAAAAGTTCCACTAAAACAGCAATCATAGCTCGTTTCTCGTTCTTTCTAAATCTTGGAACGAGTTCCTCTTACTTTTCGGAACGCGTTCGAAATGAACGCACGCACTCCCGTCACTTTTCTAAGAATGTAACATTTCGTTACTTTTACGCTACATTGCGTATTTCAATTAACTATTGTGCTGGATAATCCGGAAATAAAATAAAGCAAGCAGGTAAAAATATCCAAATCGAACACGTTTCTTTCAGTTCTTTGTTCCCGAACACCGATCTCTAAGTCTATTTCCTGGATCGCGTGTGACCAGCTCCGCCTATGGACGGTAATGCGGCCACGGTCGGCCATCTTTTCGGCAGAGTTATATTGCCTCTAACCATCATAGTATTATGGCGGACAGCGCAATGGCGGCAGGCTGCCATAAAATAGCCGTGGATCTAGTACACTGTACCATGGGTGATATTTCGTGCTTGATTGAAGTTGTTCGACGAAACAGATCCTTGAAACCCGGCGTAAACGGTAACCTCATCTTTGAGGACCCGGCGAAAGTTCTACGAAAGCGCAGCACCGGGGGGAAAGCAGCGCAGCTCGCATCGAAAGCAGACTCCGTACCGGCGTCTGCTTTCGATGCGACTTTTGGTGCGTGCTGTGCTGCTTTTCCCCAGTGCTGCGATTTCGTGAAACTTTCACCGAGCCCTCAAAGATCGGGCTACCGTTCACGCCGGGTTTCAAAAACATGTTTCGTCAAACAATTTCAATCAAGCACGAAATATCACCTACTCTATTTTGTCGGCGGCCTGCCACCACACCTGCCAAAACGCTGTCTGCCATGGGTGGATGATAGTGGCTGCAGGAGCTGTACCTTGGCTAGAGGTAATATAACTCTACCAAAAATATGGCCGCCAGTGCCGCATTCGCGGAGCGGGCAAACGCGATCCAGCAAATTGTCATAGAGATCAGTGTTCCCGACTATCTCTCGGACACTTCCCCATCTCTGGAAGTCTGAGGTCGAAAGAGTGGATAATAAATAAACCTAACTGCCTCCTAAATACAAAAAAGATTGCAGAGGTAAAGAAATGAAAATTACAGGAAAATATATCGGTGGATTCTTCAGGATTGCGTTAGCGTGAACCTTATAAACGCCATACGCGTCCCGCTTTGGAAACATTATGCTGACCCCTTCACTTTTTTCTTTTGACTTTCTCTTTTGCTTCCTCTATTTTTCACTGCCTCTTTTCGGCCTCGTTACGAGGTACATGTTACCGTTTCCCAAAGGGGAACCTGCGTGGCTATTCTTTACAGCGAGCTTCAGTGTCACCTCAGCCGCAACCTGCTATTTTCCGCACATATACCTCTTTCCGTAAGCTTCAAACGACCGAATTAGAATGTCTCTGAAGTTTCGATTTCCTCGATTGGGATGTGGTTTCTTTCACGCTCTGGCAGTAAGGTTATGGGGTTGTTTGATCGGGGTCCAGTTCCAAGGCAACGTACCGCCGCGAAAAAGAAGAGGTGTTCATAGACGGTCATCTGTTCGTACAACTGGTTCTTCTGGGGGCAGAGCCTCACGTTCACTAGAGCGTCTTCGAGGTCCTTCGTCAGGTCGAAGCCCTCGATGATGGCGGTGCCAGAAGTCGGCCGCAACATGCCTTCGCAGGAAGAGAAACCAGTACTGAACGCGAGTCTTTATACGCGGCTCGCTTTGACGTCACATAAGCGGTTATGATGAAGGATCTTGCTGCTGCGTGCACGCCTACCACGAAGTATATTTCGCACCAAACGACGTCAGATGCGAGCCATGTGTACGTATAGCAGGTGTTCCAAAAAGCGTCTTTGGAGCATTGTAAAGCAAACCGTAGCGCGCCAATCAAAAGGCAACACAGAGAACGCGATGACGAGGCAGGCCAAGCCCACGCCGTCATTGGTTGAGGTCAGGGGAAAAACTCGTGGCAAATTATAGAAGGTAAAGAAACCCGCCAGGTGTGCCAAGAGCAGACGAACTTGCAGTCGTCCATAGACGTTTCCAAGTACGGCCCCTGGGCTCCGCCATCTTCCTGCTGGTGTGGGTAGATGGTCTGATAGTCAAGGACTGCTGAGGAGTACACGGACTCAGCAACGCTTGACTATCAGGCGATCTGCCCACAGCAGCAGCAAGATGGCTGCGCCCAAGGGCCGTAGTTGCAAACGTCTATAGCTTGTTGCAACATAAGGTATGCAGAAGCACCTCCGTTTCTAGCACGCGCATGTTTCCTTCCGTCGCATTCGGGTACGCGTGATCCGAAGTGTTATCGTATGTACCAAGCTAAAACTGGAGGTTGAACTTCTCTACTGCATATCTTAGGATTAAACAGGCTGCAGACCTGTTACCCCTATACCGCAGCCGACGCTGCCGTCCAATGGATGGTAGCAGAGTCAAAAGTGCAACGTCACGGCGCTTACCATATTTGCGCCTTTGCTGACCCCTACTGAGCCAATCACGCAGACAGAAAACAAAAAGGCTAGGTGGCGCAAGCTACCACCCGTTATAAAGGATACAGCCGGTAGCATCCATTCATTCATCGGTGTAAGATCACGGCCCATTCAGTGTGCCAGATTGGTTTAGCAGCTGATAGAAAACGCACGAAGTCGACGAGCGGCGTGACTGCTACACTTTTGGCACTGCTTGATCGGTTGCATTGGGCGGTAGTGCCAACTGCGGTCGGATTTACGCGGAGCGCAAGTTCGTCTGCTTCTTTTGACGTCATGAAGAATGACGCCATGCTCTGACTGGCTCTAATGGAGGGATAGTGGATAGACCTAAAAACATCTTGCTTTGAAGTCTACCCACTATCCTTCAGTCAGAGCCAATCAGAGCTCGGCGTTGTTCTGACGTCACCACAACCCCTGCAAAAGAAGCAGACGAACTGGAACTTGAATATAAAATGGGTTATTTACCATTTTAAACAAAAACCCATCTCATTTTTTTTGTAGAAGTAGCTCATATACCAAGGAAATGTACCAACCCGAAACTTTCGAAATTCGGGATTACAATAATAGCTAGTACAATTTTCAACACCCGTGAAAAATTTACCAAACGTGATTTACAATTGTGAATTTTAACCTCTAACATGTTTGCCAAGTTCGCCTCGACCCCCAAATGCATTCAACCAAAATCACGCGGCGGACTCCTTACTTAGCAGTACCTCCTGACGTTGATGACTTATAGATTGAAGCTCTCAGCGTTAAAACTTTCGGTATAATTCCCCGAGGTAAGCATTCATTTCAGCCTTCCATTTCTGCCCCGATTTGTGGGGCTTTATACGATGCCGTCCACAACACGCCCTCGTACATGTATAGCCAAGACGGTGACAGAGCCATAACTAACGCTACTGCTAAAGCCTGTAAATAAAAGCGCTGGGATGATTTCCGAATGGAGAACGAGCTTTCGAGAGGCAACTATAGACCCTTTCCGGAATTCAGTGCCATCTGGTGACTCAAATGGCAGTTTATCTTTTACTATACTAATGGCGGCAATGAACCTGTGCTCTGCAGTATTTTATGGGGCACCGTCACTTTTGAAGGTCCACGGTAAACGAGAATGTGCACTTCACTACAATTATTTTTCAATCTCTCTTAGCGTCGATGGCAAAACAAATGCAGCCAGTCGGAACGAAGCGCCAACCCACATAGACGCCTTGATAGAGTTCTATACATCAAAAGGCTTTGAAGCCGAGTGAGTGCTACTAACAGATTGACTGGGACCGAGTTAGAAATGAACGCTTACGCAGCTCTTGCGTCTAATTCCCGCTTCACGCCGCGCTAACATCTAGAATGTAAAGGCGTCGAATCATCTGCTTAGGAGCATCTTCAACTTCTTCCTTCATCAGTAAACAGAGGGCCGCCATTAGTATACACGTTTGCAAGTCCGGTCTCAGGGCGCCGCCATCTTCCTCAGTGGGGTGCGCTCTCGGGAGCGGCCATAATCCGATTACGACGCCTTAGCAAGGCTTCGTAATCGGATTATGACTGGTCCAAGCGCACCCCAGACAGGCAAGATGGCAGCGCCCTGAAGCCGGACTTGCAAACGTGTATAGCACATATGCCGTTTTCAGATGATGATGATAGTGATCAAAGTGGCCAGACTGAATTCCTGAAAGGGTCTATTGTCGCCAGAACCCAAGAAGCGCGTTCTTCGAGAGAGGTGTCGTTTAGGAGCCAAAATGCCCACAAAACAATTATGTCCGAGTTTATAATCTTTGTTCAGGCTTTACCTCAACCAAAATAAACACATTGGTTAAAAAACAAATGCGCGCCATCTATTTGCGGTTCAGCCAATTATTCGAGTCCGCCATTGTTTGGGCACGTACGAGGGCTACGTCAACATTCGGCGGGAACTCGGCTCATCTCGTATTGGATACGAGTGTGACGTCAGTCTTCGGCGAGGTCTCGGATCCAATCACAGGTTTCGGGCCCAAAAAATGGCGACCGCCAATGTTGCCCGATGGGGTATGGAAAAGGCTGCATTAAAACGGCGAGCGAGCGTTGGCAGCTTCAGAAATCAATACAGCCTTGCACGGATTCGCGCGTTGAAGGCACCTTACAAAAACGAAACATGAGCGCGCATTTGCGGTTGGAGATTCACACGTGGTCTTTTTTTTTATTTTTTGTTCCTAAGCTTAAAGGGTATAATCAGTCAGGGAGTGCGTTCACGGCGCTGCTAGGCAGCCTCACCCGTGAGCATGTTCACCAGCGTTGTCTTGCCAGCTCCGTTGTGACCGAGCAACACCAAGATCTGGCCGTGGTAAAGCCGGAGAGTGAGGTGGTCCACGGCGTGTTTCTTGCTGTACACCTGCACCGAGGAATCACTACAAATGGCCAACATCCATCGACAAACCACGGCCAACATCCATCGCTGGTACCATCCCGAATACAGCGCATACCCTTGAATGGTCAAGACGAAGAGCAACTGACCCGGGCTATGGCTTCCATTACGTCAAGTACGGACGTAATTATATTTATTGCCACACTTCGGTCGCATGCAGCACGAAATGCGGTTGAAAATATAACATACGTACAGAGTCACGCTAGCTGCGCCCTCTTGACACCCTAAACAACGTACCTGGGTGCCAGGTGACCTCGCTCTATCGGGTTTCTAAGAAAACAGTAAAGTATGACAAAATATCTAACTGGGCATTCACCAGGAGAACTGATTCCATAAATTGAAGTAGAAACCTGTAACACGAGCACTACAAAAACAATTATTCAAAAGCGTTCAGATTATCGGTCAACAACAGCACGCCATGTTAGTCGCAAAATATCGCCAACATGCGACTCTGACGTCACGTGACTCTCACGTCACGCCATTGCGGTGGCGCTGCTCTCGGCGCGGCGCATGCGCACAAGCTTCACATCACGCGAATTTGCCTTCTGCGCAGGCGCAGTAGAGCAAACGTTTAAAGTTATATATAAAAAAGGCTCATACACATATGGCTAACCTATCAAGATTTACATCATTAAATCGTTGAATATAACACAGGCTGAGTTTCGTGATATCAACTTTCATAGTATCGAACGATGCATAAGCTATGCAGCCCGTGCGTGGTGGAAATCATATCGAAACTCTCACATGCTAAGACTATTAAAATCAATACTAAGAATCCCACTAACTGAAGATAGTTATGGCATTCTGTACAGTCTCAAATACCTGCCTTCCTGTCCTTTGTAACATTCTACCATTACACATAACCCTCGATATGCCGGTATTTATCTTCCACATATTTCAGCTTAAAGTACCCCACAGCTTCGATCAACTGTCAATTCACCCTAGACAGATATCATACCCAATTGACATTTGGTCCGTGAATTCATCCAAAAGATGTCACATTTAGTTTCAAATATTTGACGCAAACACTACATTGACAACTGTCTCCTTATCTATATATACACTGATTGTCCGGTATTTTTTTAATAGGGCAGGGGCAGCTTTTGTGAATTTAAGATACAAAGGTGGAATACTTAACGCTGGAAAATACTGTCTGGCCAAGCACAACTCCATCTTTTATGCAGAGGCCATTGCAAAGGCCTAAAAGCTTTACAGTTTATTAAAATGGTTTAAGAAAAACAAAATTGTTTAGTTTTTACTGACAGTTTGTCCGTACTGCAAGCGCTATAAAATCCTAATAACGTAATACCTTCATTATTTGAAATAAAACAAACTATTATCTTAAGTATATCATTTCTTACCCTTGCCTTTTATCATGTTAAAATGCCCTCCGAAATTTACGGGAACGATCTCGCGGATGAGTCTGCTGTGCCCGTGAAGCGGTTCGGTGAATGCGTTCTGTTACCTCGGTCTAAAAGAAATATTAAAACAGAACTACTAAGCCTTGCTTTTCAGTGATGGGATCGTGAATGGAAGGACGAAAGACAAACAAAGGAACTATTTAAATGTGCCCCATCACTACAAAATACTCCTTATTGCTTCCCTCTACATTTGTTTTACATAACGCAACTGATCAATAGTCATGGCAGATTTCCATTTTACTTTCAGAAAGTTAACACCGGGAATGAAACTACCTCTTTGTGCGGGCAGGAATGCACTGATATTGAACACTATTTTACCGCATGTAGCCTAACTCTATCACTTATCAACAACAAATTAATAACTTTGGCTTAAACAGCCGTCAACAAATGCTACTATCAGTAAACCATTTTTTTTTAAAGAAATAATAAAACTTATTTATGAAATCACTTAACATCTAATCACTGAAGAAAAGAAACAGATGTAACAAAAAGATTTACCAACAATAAGAATCGAGCCTAATTGGAACAATACCTGCCCTAAGTCACCGGCAAGATGGACTCTTAATTTAACAACAAGTTACAACGTGAATTATGTGGCCAAAGGAAGACCCCACAATGTGAGATAGGGAGGCTCCGACCAGTTTGGAACTTCGGGGCTCCTATCAGGTTAGTCGCGCAAGGAAGAAGCGCAAAGCCGCATTCAAGCAAGACACCACTTCTATGGTCAAGGAAGGGGGGAGGGGGGGGGGGAGGCTAGGGACCGGTTCCAAAGCTCCGGGCTTCCACATTAGTTTCAACTCTAAAACCCTTGCAACGCACAACCAGACGTACACCAACAATCTCTGGGAAGAGGTGCTTGGTATGTACAACATATTTCACCATCTTCCTCCAGAAAAAAAGAAAAGATGGGTAAAACCAGAGCCATATATGTAGAGAGTTTGGCCATTCGTTGGGAAGTATAGGAGACAAATGAGGAGGCGCCATTGGCCGAAAGCGGGCTGGGCCTGTTCCAGGGCGTTTTCAGAAATTCGAATGTGACCAACCAGAAGCCGGAAATAATACCCTGGCGGTGGTCGCGAGAAACAAACGTGATAACTGCATTGGAGTAACTCTCGATGGCTGAAAATATGGTACACGTGATGTTTCAATCACGCTCATCCGAAATGATGGTGGAAGAGTGCGACTAGCGGAACGATTGATATAATCCGTACGCCAAGCGCCGAAAGCCGGGAATCTGCCGTCCTAGCGGTCACACTCTGTCCGCGCAAAACAGAGTTGAGCGGCGCATTCGTTTCTTACGTCTTTCTGCGTGATCATGATCAAAACAACACGTGCACCCTATTTTCAACCACGAAGAGTTACTACACCTCACTCTTACGCGCTTATTAGAGCCATATACGAACATAGACCTTTGATCAAAACTGTTTCTCGCTACCACCGCTAGGGGATTCTTTTCGGCTTCTGGTTGGCCAAGAGAGCATACCAAGCCCCCTTTCCGAGTCTGGCGCACGCCCTGGCTCTGCCCGCGCCTCCCATTGACCAAACTCTTCACATATACGGCTGTGGGTAAAACCACAAGTATGATAACAACTTCTTCCAAAAACAACAATCAAGGGAGGTAACCAAAAATGAAATATTGTCAAATAAGGAGTTCATTAAAATCATGCAATGGTGAAAAAGTACATTTATGTTGGTTTTTATGGGAAAAAAAATAAACGTAATTTAGGACATCATATGTTCCTTTCCTTCAAAAATAACGATAACAACAAAAAGAAAATAATTGTACGGTACATTCGATATTCAAAGAACGACCTCTTCTTCACCTTCATCACGGGATCACATCTCAGTCAAGTGAAAGGTTTAGAAAAACGCACTTACCAACTAAGACAATTAGCAAAAATAAAGGTGTGGGAAACGAGGCTAAACACCAGAAAGCTTTTTGCTTGGTCTTTATTGTTTTGCTTCTCAAAAATAAAACTAAGCAAAAAAATAATTTAGGTCAATAGCTTAGGAAACTAAGACGTTAGTGTATATTAATCCTGTAAATATGTATATAGAAATACATTTATTGCTAATTCATTAAATATGGCGACCAATATATAACAGAATAACCTTCTTCATCTTCATTCACTATTGATAAACTGTTTACTTTTCCCAAGAACCTTAACAAAATTGTCATAGCATTATTGTTAAAAACATACTATCAGCAGTTCTTGATGCATCGTTAAGATTGTTCTTCTAAGTCAAACGAAGCCAACCTTTGCAACACAGTCAACAACGCGCTTCTTAAACTTAACCCCACACCGCAATCTATGCTCCTCATAACAAAGTCTAATGGTGAATTCCGCTCGCAGATCTCGAGCGCTCCAAAAGCGCTCCATTTGGAGCGCGCATATTCCGCTCGCAGATCTGGCTCAAGTTGGTCATCTTCCGCTCGTAGATCTCTGTCAGCGCCCGCTCCACGGAGCGCCCCAAACTCCGCCGAACTTGCTCTAAGGGATTTCACGGATCTCTCCGGAAGCTGACAGAGCGGCCCACGTGACTTCCGTCTAAATCGGCGGTGCGCATGCGCGGTGAGGTTGGAGAGATCGGCGGGCCGGTCGGGTCGTGGAGTTGGATCTGTTCGGGTGCGTCGGTTGTTTACTCTGGATTGTGACGGCTCGAACGCTTCTACCTCGCGTAGATCAGGGATAAAAAGCCGGGAATGTGGAGCGTGGCAAATCGTAAGCGCTGACGTCTGTGATCGTGAGAGGAAGAACGAGAAAAAGAACGACAGAAAAGCCGGAGGCAGACGCAAGGTAAGGCCTATTCATTCTGCAGCCAGTGATTGTTTACCTTTTTACACTGCATTCCGTCGGCGTTTTCCCGTGAAATAAAGAAAGAAGTGGTTAGGCAACGACCGCGCAAGTGATGGTTTGTTACCTCTGTGTTTATTAAAGTCGTACTACAAATCTGAACTCCACGCTGGCAATCGCTGTCCGTGCCCCGCCGCTTCGAGGCGGCCGAAAGGTATGTGACGGTGCCGAACGCGGACATCTTCGTTATTTGTGACATGGGCTCCGCGGTACGTATAATTTCGCCCGGCCTGTGTCGCGTGTTACTTCTGCAGCTAAGCAGTGACAGTCGTCACTGGTCGTTGGAAAGATGAGCCGGCTGAGGCGTTGGTGGGCTGGTCAAGTTCAAGCAGCAGCCATTTTGTACGGCGGAGGGAGAAGGGGTGGGGAGGGGTGTGGGGGAGGTCGCTCCAAAAATGCGAGTTTATCTTCCCCTCGTCGATTCGGAGCGGGTCCCACGGAGCGGAATTTTGCCTCCCTCGCGGATTTTGGAAAGCGCTCCAGATCTACGAGCGGAATTCACCATAAATTTCACTAAATCAATCACCCCTAAAACTCTAGGTGTTAACATAGCCGAATATTGTACCAACAACGCTTCCATGCTCCTACCCTTCGATAGTTGTTGTTTCGCTCACTTACTCAGGCTGTTCGCTCCCACTTACAACTTGTACATAGATTCTGACTGAGGGACAAGTGCTGCGCCGCCGGATCAGTACAAACGGTGTCCCAGTTGACTCCTCTTGGCGTCGTCCCCATCACGACGAGACAGTAAACCCCGGGAACTTTTAAAAAAAATATCAACATAAAAAGACTTCAAATATAAAATAAATGCCCCTGGATCTCCCTTAGAGCCCGTTCCCTACCTGGGGTTTCGCTGTTTCTCTGTTCTTGTTTTTAATTTTTTTTTTCTAAATTTATAACTTTCTGACCGCACTTCGGCCCTATTCATTTATTTTAATTTGTTTGAACTTGTTATACCGCTGGTGGTACAAGTAGAGGCACAAATATTTATTTCTTTTATTTTTCGCTCTCGCGTAAATTGTTTGTACACACCGGGTTCAAACTGCGAGCCAGCTCGTCATTCCTTTTCTTTTTTTTTTCTTTTAATAGCCCTTGAAGTTAAAAGCCCCTTAGCTTCCCCAGCGAATGAATGCTCGATTACGCGTTTGGTACGACGGGCGCACCTTGCTGACATTCAAGGCTTCGACGACCAGTAGGAGGTGCCTCGGTTCCTCCTCGAAGTTGTCCTGGCTCTCGTCCGGAATACTCTCATGGGAGGCGGGCAGCTTGATCTCCTCTTCGGCCACGTTCCAGTAGCTCGCCTGAGAGCCAACGTTGAGCACTACACAACGCGACGCACTTCGCCAAGATACTAGCGACTAGGACCAAAGCATTCCGATCAGATATATACACGTCACTGAAATTAAGTAATAACGTTACTCGCTTAAAAAACTAACCCTCGTAACCCTCGTGAGGGTTACGAGGGTTTGTAACCCTAGTAGCCCTCGTGATCCTCGTGAGGGTAACCCTCGTGACATTAACCCTCGTAACCCTCGTAACCCTCACGAGGGTTACGAGGGTTACTCGCGGTTACGCCGACGGCGACGGCGACGCCGCTCAAGCCGGGAACGGGTGCCTAAGAGCTGCGCATTAAAAGTAGCTAAACACGTTACTCATTACTGGGATAGGAACGCGTTACTAACTCGAAAGTAATGAGCTACTTTCTCATTACTCTGAAGTGTCCTTTTTCTGAAGCCACCTTCCAGCATTTGGCATCCATTAATAATTCCTCGCCTATTAATCTATTCATTTTGGGTAACTGTCGTTATACTGAATTACCTCGTGCATATTTTTTGTATGGTTTATCAAGCGTTTTCTTGACACGCAAATTACAGGCGTAAGATGGGGGGAGATCTATCTTGGACATTAAAGTTCTTGTGCACGTTTCCCTCCAGAACTAAATAAATACTGTTAATTGTTACTTAATCAAACAGTAACTAAAATACGTTACACGTTTCTTTCTCTTAAAAAGTAACTAGGTGGTTACTTCGTTACAAAAAAAGTAACAGGGTACAACTAGCGCGTAACTTGTATCGCGTCACGTACAAGTCTGATTCACAGCGACTGGCTGTCCAAAGAAGGAGCTGTTGTAAAAATACGTTTGACAATAGGCGAAGAATATCGCCAGTGATAATAAAACTAGAGCCTCAAACCAGTACCAGGCTATGAGGCAGCTCTTGACGCATACCTTGAAAGGGAAGTGCAGCGGTTCTGGTATGGTGGCAGTCCAGGGCAGCACCATCTCCAGGTACCAGATGAGGAAGCCAAAGAGGCCCGACATGGAACCCATGATCAATATGATCTCGAACGGCAGCACGTTGTCCTTCAGCAGGGCGTACTTGTAGATCATGGGCCAGTCGAACTTACGCTCTGAAACAGGCATTTTCGGACGCAAGTTTAATCTTAGCCTTGAGCACGAGGCCTATGTGAGGGATAACTTTGGCGGCCTAAGCTGGCGCCAAACTAACGCCTAGGGGGAATTCAGCCCAAGGAGTGCCATAGCGCGTCGCATGGACACATAGATTCAGGTCACGTGATCGGACCGCGTGGCGTCAGGTCACGTGACCGTAAGACGTGACATCACTGCAATGTCAGGTGGCCATGAGGCCCACTTCTACTACTTCTTATTTGTTCGGAATCACCCTCCGAGCAAAAAACAAAAGGAACATTCGTTGAACGTGACAACAGGGTTGCCTGTGCGTGCTAACTGTGCTGCAGTAAACGATGGGATCGACCTTATTCCCACAGTCTTTTGTTTTTAGCTATTAGTAGTTGTAAAAGGGTTACAAGCCGAGGAGTACTTATTGCGACTGTGACAAAAAGATAAGATGGAGGGGAAACGTTCCTGGTGTTAGATAACCTTTTTACAAATACAGCCGCGGATATGACGCGACTCTGCCAAAGTGCCCTGTGCTTACCGTAGTAGTCGTACAGCTCGATGATCCGGAAGATGTAGTAGAGTCCGTGCACGGGGATCAGAGAGGTGGCGAGTTTGACCCAGCGCGACAGTCCCAGGTAGGCAGTGAGCGTCCTGTTGTTCCAGTGCCAGGCCAGGAAAGGAACCACCAGGGTCGCCGACCACAGGAGCAGACCGAACGCCACCGCGAGACTCGCTGCGGAAACGGTCAAGAATCTAGCGTTCCTCGGCCGCCGCTAAGGTAGTCGGTACAATCAAACTCTAATTCACGACGCGTCGATTTTACGTTTACTGTCTTTTAAACGCGTAGGTAGGGCCAGCTCTTGGAGCTTTCGCGTACGTGCTGGGATTGACCTCATGACGTCACGTGAGTCACGTGACGTGCCCAATGACATCCAAATGTCACGTCATGCTGTCTCCAAAGGGACACCATGTGTCAAATTGACGGGCGGTTTTTGTATCGTCCTAGGGATTAACCTTTTTGGTAATGCCTGTCGTACGCGTTTAGAGTTTTTAGCATTGCATGTTTCGCCAGACGTGAACGACAACCTGAGAACGCAGACGCTGAAGACGACCGCCGTCAGTATGACGCAGGGTGTATTCTCGTGATACGATGGCACGCACACTTGTCGAAGAAGAGGGAGATGAGCATGCCGAACAGGACGTAGGCGGAGGCGAAGAGCATCATGGCGACGAACACGAGCATGGGGTTGGCCAGGTAGACAAAGGGCACGCCCTGGGATCCCTCGACCAGCGTCATCAAAGCCAGCACCAGCACGCAGCTCAGCGTCCAGGTGAGCATGAAGCAGACGTAATGCACCAGCCAGGTCCAGAAACGCCGCAGGCCCATCAGCCGCGTGAGCGCCTGCGCGCCCAGGCCGGACGCGTTACACTTGTATGTAACGCGTTACAAGAAACGCCGTTACTTGTACCTAGTTAAGTGTTTAGTAACAAAGTTACTAGATAGTTACTTTGTAATTAAAAGAAACGAATAGCGTTTTTTGTTTACTTTTTAGATGAAGTGACGAGTAGCGGTATTCAGTTCCTTCTGGAGGGGAACGTGCACAACAAAACAAGTGCCAAAATTACTTCTCACCCCACCTCGCTGTAATTTGCACGACGGCAAAACGACATACCATAGAAAGACGTGCACCATAAAAGTCAGTATAGCCACAGTTATCTCTGATCGAACGCTTTAAAAAGTAAATAAATTACTAACGATAACCAATAATGAAGGCGAAAGTGGTGGATCAAATGGCACTTTAACATTTACCGTACTAATGGTGCCAATGAACCTCTAGTCTGGAGTATTTGATCGGGCACCGTCCCTTTTGCAAGTCAATGGCAAACGAGTGTGAGCTCTTTACTGCACAGTTCTTTCTCAATCTCTCCCTATGTCGATGGCCAAAAATATGCAACGAGTCAGAACAAATCAAGCTCCAATCCACACAGATGCCTTGATAAACTTCAATACATCGAGGGACTTTGAAGCCGATTGTGTGGTACAATGACCGGGTCCGAGTTAGAAATAAACGCTTACGCAGCTCTTGCAGTCAATTCCTGCTTCGCATCGTGGTAACGTCTCGATTGTATAGGCCTCAAATCATCGGCTTTGGAACATTTTCAACTTCTCCCTTTATCAGTAAACAGAAGGCCGCCATTAATACGACACATGTGCCATTTTTTTATTTTTTATTTTTCTCATTTTTTTTCAGATGGTGATATGATCAAAGGGGCCAGGATGAATTTCGAAAATGGTCTGTTTCGTCCTGCACGTAGCTGTTACTGCCAATTAGAAAAAAAAACGAGGGTCACAATTGCTCGCAATACTACAAATCGTCCATCGACGCCGATAACGTTCTCGTGAGGAGCGCTGAATTGGTTGAGCGCTCTCGTGTCGCTGCGCTCTTGTGTGTGAGGCATGTACACGCAGTGTGCCTTTTGCCCCAATCGGCTAAACCAAGCTAAACTAATAACGTTGAGCTAAACGCGCTAAAGAGACCTATCGCTAAATTACCCAATCATCAAGGAGAATGCTTGCAATGTAAGTCTAGCGCCGCATGCGTTGGCCTTCCCTGTATAAAAGATAGTCAATAGCCCATATAAGGCTTGGACGAACGCGCGTGCAATTTCCTTTAGGCGCTTGCTTTAGAAAAGTCAGCGCAGACAGACACCAGCACGTGCAACGCGTGTAACTATACTTGGTTCACTCGTTTCACTTACCGGGCAATGTAAAGGTTCAATCCTCTTACAGCCGCTATATTTTTGAAGCGAAATTGTTTTGTGTGTTCTAGTAGAATCATACTCGCACTGCACTTGAAACTGTCTCTGGCCAATGACAACCTAAAAAATGCTGGGCGCGGCTTGTTATATTGACGCTTAATGCTTCGTGAATGCCCCTTCAGCGTTCTTACCTGCTAGCGCTGCGATATCATTGGCTACGGAGGAATATAATTAGATGATCGGCACGCCCTAACTTTCTAAGGCTGTCGGTGAGGGGAGGCACTCACTTGATCGAATGACGTTTTAGCGAACGCCCACGTTTCACCGAATGACACTTTAGCGAATAGTCGGACGCCGCGAAGCGGTGTTTTCGGGTGGGCCAAGTGGGTTCATATTTTTGTAATGAGCTGCCGCAGACTGTCGCCGCGAAGCGGCGTAAGCGCAGAGCGACGGATGGGTTAACGCGCGCCCCCGTTATTCGCTAAAACGTCCATTTGCTCAAATGTCGCTGTTCGCTAAAATGTCATTCGCTATTGTGATATGGACCCGTCGGTGAGTATGCGGCGAGCAAGCGTTCCAAAATCCGCCTTTACAATGTCGGAACGCAAGGAAGAGCACGCCAAATCAAAAGACAACGTGGAAAAATCGCAGAAAACAGCGATAACGGGGCAGCTAAGCACACGCCGCCATTGCTCGAGGTTGGCGGGAAACGAAAGCACGTGGTCGTATTTGGCGGGTGAACAAACGCACGACGCGCGCGAGGAGAGCACGAAGTTGCACGCCTCGCACATTATACGGCGAAGACGTGCCCCGAAAGATGGCCATCGTTGATGTCGCGTTTGGAAAAGAACGAACCAGCATGCCGCTGTGGCGTTCGTGCATCACGCGGGTGATGATGTAGCAGAAGGGGACGATGAAGGCGGCGCCCCAGCGGATGCCGATGAGGAACATGGTGTTGTCCTCGTCCTCGTGGTACATCGGGTACGGGAACTGGCGCAGCTTCACGCTTATCTCGGGCCACGAACGGTTCGCGCCTCCGACAGCGGCCAGCGACCGCAGGTAGGTGCGGACGTGGTGTGCTTCCACCACGGCCTGAACAGCCGTCAGCCTCTCGCTCATCTCTGAAAAAGAAAGATAGCCGCCGGTGCAAGCTTATTGTCTGCAGTTCATTGGCTCATTTTCTGGCCAGAGTGTAACCAGCAGTACGGTGTACGGGACAAGTCTTAGACTCGCATGTTTAGCATCCCATATCGCCCATAGGTCAAAGATGGTCCCCAAGTGGCAACAGACGACGTTCCAAAAAAAGCCAGAGTGCCACGATGTAGGGTGTGGCGATCATGGCAGTTGGTGCTAAAGCTAAGAACCATCGCGCTTTATACCAACAGCGTAAAAGTTGTCAGTCTGACGAAGTGGTCGTCGGTTTGTCGTTTGACCAATCGCCGAAACCCGATCACGGCGACGCTTTGGTTGCCCACATCGCGGATCCGTTACTTCCTTTGAAATCACGTTGGGAGCCTTTGTTGGTCCCTGCTGTCGAGTGTGTCCCTTCTCTAGCGTACATTTCTCACCATCGAATTAATTTTTTTCCAAGAACAAGCAGGAATCACCACCAGCAAGATGTGATGACGTCACACTCAAGCTATGCATACGATGCGAAGACGTCACCAGCAAGATGCGATGACGCCACACTTAAGCCATGCATACGATGCGACGACGTCTCCAGCAAGATGCGATGACGTCACACTCAAGCTATGCATACGATGCGAAGACGTCACACTCAAGCCTTGCATTTTGTCGGCACAGAGAGGACCGTGCCGTAAAATGTTATCTTGAGCCTGAGCCTCCGCGGTGTGACTAAAGTTTGCTGTGAAGGAGTCCGACACTTGTTCAGCAATTGATACTTCATACAGATGTATGAAACCTCAGGGGACAGACATGTTGACTACGCTGTCTGAAAGAATATACATCGACGCAATATGTTCAAAATGTCACTCGATTGAACGCATCGGCAAAAAGGAATAAACCTAGGCGACACTATCTAATGATCCTTCTATGAGATATACTACTTTCCAGTTTCTGTTCATGGCCTGCACTGACGTGACATCAGCTGCGACTGTGGCGACCTTGCTGTTGAACACGAATCGTTTGCAGAAGGCATTTCACACAATCGATTTTCTTTTCTTGGCAAGAACAAGCAGAAAGGACCACCGGTGGGGTGCATGACATCACGTGAAAGTCATGTCTACACCAGCTCAATTCTGTGACGTTTCGCCGCCGCGGGGGCGCTGCTGTCGGTGCTGCCCATGGCTCTTGCACTGCCCATACGAAGACGCCTCCTCTCACGTGAATCTGTTTTCTTTTTTTTTTTTTTCTTTTTGTCTTTTTTTGCGCACGCCCAGTGCCCACATTTGTGGAAAGCAAATGCAGGTTAGCTTGTAAACAGCGTGTTGATGAGTACGTTATAAAAACGCTCCCTTTATCACTTGCTGGCAGAGGTCCTCGTTCAATTTCTGCCTGGTAATTCTTGGATGCTCGCTGTTGTGTGCTTGCGCCATAGAAAATTGGGAATAACAAAGCCTCTCTCTTTACGTGTAAGATGGCTGAAGGTGCTGTTGTTTCTGACATTCGCTACCACTTCTGCTGTGCGCTTTCAGTATACGCTACCGACAACATGATAAAATCAGACAGGTCAACCGGAACACCGCACTCACCGTCCTGATATTCCGACGGCCCGGATCTGACGCGCGTCTTGAACGAGTCCAGGATGTGGTAGGTCCCGAACGAGAACATGACCACGTAGTCGAGGTTGACGAAGGCGCGCTCGTCCACGGGCACATTGCGGAAGAACAGGCCTAGGGTGCGGTCGGACACGTTGGCCGAAGCCACGACCCTGGCCATCTCCTCTTCGTCGTCCACGGCGCGAGGGGCTGCGGTCGAGACAAGAAAGTGCCATTTTGAAATGAAAGCGCTCGAAGAACGCCTCCACCGCTCAGCCGAAATACCGACGCGAAAGATGTTTTATAAAGTTACCCGAGCACCAAGAAGAATATTGAAACCGTAGGTAGGTACGGGCGTTGCACGCGTTCCCCTTGTGAGTATAGAAGGGTTGAATTAAATCGTCAAAATAAGGATTGAGAAAAAAAGTGAAAAGTACCTTCTTTCTTTTCATATATAAGCAGTCTTGTACACTTTACTTTAAAAGTACAATCGATTACAATTACAATGACTATTGGTTAAACTTTATTTAATATTACTCGATTACTTGAGACGAAAAACTAGTTGGCCGTTACTTGAAAAAGTGACCGTTACTTTTACGTCTCCTTCAGCTTTTCAAAGCGACATATTTTTCTTCCTTGACGGTTTGAAACCGGCGGGTTTTTCGTGCTGTCCATTATTGGATCAAAATCGCCGATTAGAATCTACGTACATTCTTAATACACCAATTTCAGTAAACCATCTTCCTGTCCGAGAGTTGTTTCGGGGATACTTTGGTATTAAACTTGTACAAACGATGGGCGCCGTTCGAAAAGAAAGGGGGAAAAAACAGTAACATCTGCAAGTAATTTTAGCACTTCCAATTGCCTCTATGATTACTTAAATGATAAATGTAATCAAATTATTACACAATTACTCTAGAAAGAAATTGCATTTGTGTGGTTCTATCTCAGTTCCAATGAGTGCCGTAGACGTTCTATCGACGTACAAAGTGCCGCTCGCGTTTCGGTTTTTCAGTTTTGGACAGTCGCATGCCTAGACGCCATTACGGGCAATGCGTGTAAGTACACTGGCGAAATGTTTCTTGGTGCTTGGGTTATTTACAGAGACTCAAGAGTTAAACAAAACGAAAAAAAAAGGAGCGACTCGTACCATCGAGAGCATTTGCAATTAAGTTGTGGGCACCTCCCGCGCAAATTGCTCGCCTGCCAGCAGATGCTCGACGCTCTTCGACTCCACCTGGAACCTACCTCGTGTTGTGTACGCGGCCCAGGAACCACGTGACATCAGCCGAGCAGCCGAAAACGCTTCGATATCAATCTAGGCCCACTAGTAATTTAGCAAACGGTCTTCCAGGGGAACGCTGGCTGGGCTACGAACCTGCTGTAATCGTTCACGTGCCACAGCCCCGGTAGTTCAGCATACAGTCCCGAGTCTTCGGCAAGAAGAGATTCCGTAACTTTAGGGCACGTGTCCCAAGGGATAGGGCCACATTCCCTAACCCGCCCCTAACTTTCTTTACGTATATCGTGTCTTCATAATAAGACGAGAACCAGCGGCGTCGGAAAAGGGAGGGGGGGGGGGGGGGGGTGGAGGGCGCACGATTACTTTTAGAGCGCAGCTCTTAGGCGCTCGTTCTCGTGTTTCGTGGCGCCACCTTTGCCGTCAGCGTTACCGCGCGCGTTGCATTATGGGACGTCACAGACCTATACACCAATTAAATTCCCCGCTAAATTTTTCTGGAAAATTGACGCCACGGGATCTCAACATCAATTTAGTTTCCCCTCTAAATTTAGCGGGGAAAATGACCTCACATGACTGCATGTCACGTCACCTATAAACAAATTCAGTTTCCCCGCGAAATTTAGCGGTTAAACTGACGTTACATGACCTCAACACCAATTCAGTTTGCCAGCTAAATTTAGCGGGGAATTGAATTGGTGTTGAGGTCACGTGACGTCAATTCTCCCGCTAAATGTAGCGGAAAACTGAATTTGTTCATAAGTGACGTGACATAAAGTCATGTGACGTTATTTTCCCCCGCTAAATTTAGAGGGGAAACAGAATTGATGTTTGTGGCGTCGATTTTCCTGCTAAATTTAGCGGAGAAACTGTGGGGGGAATGGAGGGGAGGAGCAAAAGGAGGACGGGGAGTGCCCTCCATACCTCCTCCTTCTCCATACCCTCCCCTCCTTCTCCGCGTCCTACGAACCCTCCCGTCAAAGTATACTGCAAAATCAAATTACCTCAACAACTGCGCTCTAATTTCAGATTACAGTGATTTGTAAACGTCGGTAAATTTTTTCTCCTTCCCTCTTCTCTGGCATTTTGGATATTTTAATGTAAACATTCGAGAGAAGAAGCTGATATCTCCCACTGCCTCTCATCAGTCAATCCCCCCCTTCCCCCCCACCTCCCCTTCAAAAGAGCTTAGCCCCCTCATCTCCCGAAACCTTATGACACGCCTGACGCGATTCAATTAAGGTGGCTCGAATGGAATGCGGACAGCAAGTCGTCTGTTTCTTGCGCAAGAGTTGCGGTGGCGCCAGAAAGACGCCGGGCTCTGACTGGCTCCGATTGGCTCCGATTGAAGGAAAGTGGGTAGACCTCAAAGCAAGCTGCCTTGAGATCTACCCACTATCCTTCATTCAGAACCAATCGGAGCTCGGCGTTCTGACGTCACCACACAACCCCTGCAGAAAAAGCAGACGAACTTGCGTTGCGCATAGTACTGCGTCACTCATAACCTTCAGTTGCACTGCTCATATATCATACGAAAGACATGGAGTTTGTTGCAGAAACGATAGTAGAAGTGTCGGCGGACACGCCTGAAGCATGTTGGAAGCATGTGTGCTTCGTGTGTACTTGAAACATGTCTGCTGACCGTTTTGGCATGGCCAACGTAACCTGACATTCATACAAAGAAGACACACACCTCAGACAGCGTCTGCAGACGGTTTTTCTTTTTCTGCATTGCACGAGCGTTGTGACCGATGCTTTGCAGTCTGGAAGCTATGGATGTCACCGCGCCATTCGAATCGATCCACGATTCGCCGGGCAACCCCTAGTTCACGATGCCCTAGATTCCAGCCGAGTGATTGGACAGGAAAGACAACTAGCTCACCGATGTTCCGCAGCGTGCTCTTGATGACGTCGGCCGTGGCCCTCGTGTACGAGTTGTCGGGACCGAAGTAGAGCGCGTGCAGGTGCAGCTCCTCGAGGTCCGGCGTCACCTCCGGGTAGATGATGCTGTCCACGAAGGCGTCCTTGCCCGAGCGTCCCTTGGAGTTGTGGATATTCGCGAATGGCACCAGGGCTACGAGTACCTCCAGCACGAAGGACACCGGGCGCGCGCGCAGCCGCTGCACGTACAGCTGCTTCCACAGCAGCACCGACAGCTGCAGCAAGCCCTCCATCCGTCATCCGCCAAGGCGGCTGAATACTGCTTAGAAGACAAGGCCTGCGCGTGACGTCATCGTTAGTGGGTCCCCGCCAGGACCCCTGAGCGACGAATACGCTGAAGCTGGACTAGATCACCCCGCAAAGAGGTAGACACGTAAGTCTTGACGTCCCTGCGTGCTCAGTCTTGTACAAGTTACAAGAAAAAAGGTAATCCAATACAGTCCAATACAGTACTTTACAATGTTTTCCGAACACGCCGTCTGGGGCGCTATTGTACCTTTGAAAACAGATCTTCGAGAAGTCCCCAATACGCCAAGACCACTGTAAGCGAGCGACGCAGAAGTATTACTATATTTCTAGCTAGGCGGTATAATATACCACCTAGAAGACAAGGCCTGCACATGACGTCATCGTTAGTGGATTTTCGACCCGCCCCAAGCGGTAAACACGCTGAAGCTTGAGACAACCCGTAAAGCGGCACACGTGTCCGTGTCTTGGCGTCGCCGCGTGGTATACAGCGTCGCGCAAGCCGCAAGACGCTGCAAGACGCGCTATCGACGATGCTGACGCCAGGTAGGTGGCGTTATTAACTGGACAAAGCAAGGAACGGAAGCGAAAGTGATCGCACCTCGCACAGTGAAAGATGATGACCCTTCTGCCCACCGATCGGAGGTGAGCGGTACCTTGGGGTCACGAAGCAAGCCCAGTGGAGGAGCCCTTGATGAGAGCGGAAGTCGCAAAGAGCTCGAAGACACAGTGAGGTCCGCAGCAAGACTCGGCCAAGACAGTAGAGCAGTAGCGTTCGAGTAAGAACAGCAGTCCGAGCGCAGTCACGTGGTCCTCGAGATCCCTGCGCTCGCACTAATCTCGAAGCGACCGGTTTAATGCACGTGTTCAGACTCTGTTGCACCGTATGATGTGCCGCAGGAAAGGCTACAAGCGCGAGCTCTTTGCTCTAGGGCCCATCTCGGCGGCACAAGCTCTCGTGCGTCAAGAGCAGCTCCCAACGCTATAAGCTCGTGCTTCTAGCCTTCTCTGCGGTGCAACATAAGGTGAACAACCATTGACCCCGTAAGTGATGACGTCACAACGGCGTCTGTGTCCAAACAAACCGTTGCTAGGGACGTTGCTATGGACTAATGCATGGAGACTCCACATGAGGCTAGAGTTTTGCTTACAAGAAAATAATTTTTTGTAAGCAACCTAAGTTCTTGATATCTAATTATGAAGATGTTCTCGTCATCTCAGTGTCGTATGGCAACTGAAAGCCATTTCTGAAGTATTGCACTCCGTTTTGCTTTGGCAGCGGACGACACGAGAGATTTGCTGGCCTCTGTTGCAGCGGGCGTCTTCATTGAATTGCGTCGGTAAACAAGCGACAAAAACAAGTGCATTTCCGTGGCTGTACAGGCCTCCGCAATGTGCTTTTTTTCTGTGAAGAACCCAGCTTAGTTCAGAAGGGTGAAAATGCCATAAAATCAAACCACGTCATGGAGATCATTTGATTAGGACGACGACCAGAAGTGCGTTGTCGGCGTAGTGCAGGCCAGTATGAGAAACAAATCGTACGCCGACAAGGTACTTCGTTTATTATTTTTATTATTACTGAGGTTGTCAGGTTAATAAAAAATTCCATGTCTATCGCGATGTTTCAGTTACCATTGCAGCGATTGTTACAACCTGGTATACGCACCCTCTCATGGCGCCAGTCCACAAACAAAATTTGGGATCTCGACCGATCGCCTGAAGTGCCTTTCTCACGGGTCCAATGCGATCTTTTAGCAGACGATGATCTCGATCGACGCCCGGACTTTCGATAAACCATATTTTGCATCGCACCCCACTTTCTTTTAAGCTACTGAAAATCAATATATTTAGAGCAAATGCAATATCAGAATATCGTTCTTATTCACACGATTCAAACGACGGCGGCGGCTTAGCCTGCCGGCGTGTGGCAGACGGCATACTTCTTGGATTTGTCGTCTGCTGCAGGCAACTTGAGGACCGGAAGTTGAAGTCGTAAATATTTCAGAAACAAGCGATTACCGGCACACTTTTGTCGAAACATATATCACATTCAAGCTTTCTACATCTGTGATTTTTAGAAGTATAAATTCTACTCTTGATTTTTGAACGGTTGGGTTTTAGTAGCGAAACCTAGCCGCTTGTATTTTTCCATAACAACGACCCTAGGAACGGTTTGTTTGGACCCATGACGTCACACTTACGGAGTCAATAGCCTCCTCTATGCTGACAAATCCTGGCAGATCGCCACGAGACGCGGCCGCCGAAAGTGAAAAGGTAGAGAGGCAGACAAGAGGCTCGAGTTCGAGGAACATCGAGGAACACCGAGGAGCGCACAGTTGCGCATTTGTTTTTCCCGCGCCGCCACGCTGCTATTCGCCGAGATCGATCACGTGAGGAGCAAAGCATCCAGCGCCGTGCAGGAAAGCCGCCGCAACGGTCGCTCAGCCGACGTCACATACGCCTGCTTTCGCCTCCTTCTCCCCCTTTTCTGTTTTCCATCCGCGCGGCACTGCTAATCGCCGAATTCAGTCACGTGACGAGCGCAGCATCCAGGACTGTGCAGAAAAGCCGGCGCTAGGCCACCTGCCGAGGCTGAATGCGCAGCTCTGCTACCGTAGGTAGCTATTGTAATGTGGGAGGTGTAGAAAAAGAGGATTCCCTTGGATTGAAACAGCAACGTACTGGCGTTTATTCATTAGTTGGCAGCCATCTTGGAGAGTGTTACAGTTGCCAGACCAAGCCAGATTTATGACTAGATTCCACTACAATAGACACTACAGCTATATACAGGAACTTTACCGGAGGCTAACCATAAGCAAGTAACGGGCGCCCCGCAGCGGCGAGACGCCGAAACACACTGGTCCAATGCGATGCAATGTCCGCTCGTGCTTCTCGCGTTCCTCGGGCTGCCGCTTCTCTTCTCGTCAAGTTTAAAAACCCCGTTTCGGGTCCTCGCCGCTGCAAAAGCTTTGCGCTGAATACAGGCTCCCCAAGAAATCCTTTGTGCTACTAGTTCATCGCGTTCCAAATCTACGTCCGTTCTACGGCTCCCTCATCGAATTACCAAGCTTTGTGAGTATAGCGGAGGCTACGGCAGAACCCTTCACACAGTAAACCAAACGCATACAATACCTAGACCTTTTGCTGTTACCTTCTGACGGTTTAAACCAATTATGTCACCACCAGAGGGACGGACAGAAACAATCGACGCCATGCACGCAACAGTTTCTTTTGCAGGCTTGCAATCACTCGTGGCTCAAGCACCAAGAGACTGCCAGCCTGCCCCTCTCCCTCTCCTTCCCGAATCCAGGCATTTTGAGTTCAATCCCCACCCCCGCCCGTTTCTATCTGGGTGAGCATAGTACCGGCGTGCGGTCGTGTATCACTACTGTTACTGTCTTACAGTGTACTAGAACACTTACTACTGTGTGGTACGTACATGTTAAAGACCACAGGTTCACCTTATGTTGTACGGCAGCGAAGGCTAGAGGCGCGAGCTCATGGCGTTGGCAGCTACCCTTAATGCACGAGAGCTTGTGCCGCCAAGCTGTGCCCTAGTCACGGTGGAAGAAATACATTTGGGTGATGACTCTGGCCGCTTTTCCCGCGGGGAGCCCGAAGGTGAGCCTTAGCCCAAGAAGAAGTTATGGCAGAAGGATTGGCAAGACGTGCTTCGTTCCCAGCTGCAATGCGGGGTACCGGAACTGTGCAGGGCGAGTGTCCTTGTCTAAAGCTCCATCGAATGACGCTCGTCTGGAGCAGTGGCGTCGTGCAATCCACAATTTGCAAAAAAGCTGCTACGCATGCGCTAGGAAAGCGTGTTGCTAGCGCCCCCTGTTTGGTTGGAAAACAAATAGGCGTGCCGGCTATTCCTAGGCTGCGACAGAGGCGCGGAAGCGAAGACACCGTGAGCGAGGACGAAGAAAGCTCGCGAGTCGCTTTTGTTTGTCGCCATGCCGGCGCACTGTATTTCGTATGGTTGCACGAATTACTTTTATGGTAAAAAGCCGTTTCCATTTTTTTTTTTTTTTTAGATTTCCGTCTGCAGCAGGTTGTATCCTGCTAAGATAGGCTTAGATAGCTGTCGTGAGGCGAAGGAACATGGACGGCTCACCATGGCAGCCGAACGAGCACTGACGGATGTACAGCACACATTTTGTCACGGATACGTCGTTTTTGTACGCTGTGGGGGGAATTTTTCACACTATTCAATCTGGGTCTTGGGGCAACGCTTGGAACAGACCGCGCACGAACTTTCCGCCCCACATGTACCAAGCCAAACCATGTATCGCGAAGTCTAGTTTTATTCCAACCACTTTCCAGCCTCGCACCCAAAATGTTGAAGTTTCCGCCATTGCACTATAGGCGGCGAGAACTATTTTGCAAATCGTGGATTCCGAGGGCCGATCGCAAGTTACTACCTACTGATCATGTTTGTGACAAGCATTTCCCCAACAAACTAATATCGAAATAGTATCATAAGGGATTCAGTGGGAGAGTTCTCCTTCATGCTTAAAAGTCCGTGCTATCTGTAAACGCTGTTCCGAGCTTTTTTCCTGGCTGCCCGAGCTACCTTACACGTTACAAAAAACCCAGAAATCCGCCTCGAGAGATAGAGCGTGTTGAGACAATCGTACGTAAACGACGTCAGCCCAAGACATCTGCCGCTGAAGCGCCCCTGCCATCTGTCCAATCTCCCGAGCTCGCTATGTCGCCATCATTTCTTCCAAAATCCGTGGGTAGTTCATTTCAGTCACTATGTCATCATAAATGAAAATGTCTTCTGCTCACATGGTTTGTATGTACCACAGTACCAGTTGACATCGTATGTATAACCCATTTGTATGTAATGATAATACCTTTCTGTGCATGTAAAGAATTATTCAGGCCCCACTATGTAACATTATTTAAATTTATAATTTTTTTTTCACTAAGACGGCAGGAGTAGGGTGGAAAATATCCCTCGACCGCCTATAAACCACGCAATGTGTGTAAACAATTTACGTAACTGTTAACATACATGCTGTCAGACAAAACACGCGAGCATGACCCAGCTGTTTAACGGAATTATTTTAAATTACTCGAAATTATTGAAAGCCCATTAGATGGTGTCGCGAAGTTTTATATTTATACGAGTATTTTTTTTCACGCTGAGTCATCATCGTAATGTTCTCGTTCGAAAAACAGCAACCACACGGGGGAAAAGGCAATCAATGCCAATACGCCAACATAAATCCATCATTTCACAACACGGTACACAGGGACCGAGTAAAGAATGCACAATTTCCTCCCAAGGCCCTTTTTACTTGGGCGCAATCTATCGCCGTGCGAGTGAAGCGCGCTCGGTACGCCGAACATAATGTGGTCGCTGCGGCCCTAGAGCAAAGAGCTCGCGCTTGCAGCCTTCCGTGCGGTACATCATAAGGTGAAATTAGCGGTTGTACTGCACTGGCTAAATGTCTCACCTACAGCTGAGACAGCAGACGCTATTGGGGCTGACTAATTCCTCCTGTAAAAACATACAACACAATTGCCTTGCGTGTGTGCAGCGCGTGCTTGAGGTCTCTTGGTGTCGGTTCGTCGCTCTAGTGGGACTGTTGCGTCTTACCTGTTTTACCCATATACAACTTTCTGTTGCATTCCTGACGAGGAGTAAACAAGCACGCGCTCCTACACCTGTGAGTACATAGCCACAAAAATCTGTCCACAGGTATTGGCGACAAGAGGTTTCGGTAGCTCCCTCTGGTGGTTCCCGTCTATGACGTCACGACCACGATTCTCAATTGCCAGCCACCTTATTGACTGTGTGAATAAAAAGCACAGTGGAAGCTACAAGTCATCTCGTCCTCAGTCAGGCACAGAGTCAAAGTTTCACAGTCCTTTTATCTCCATTAATACACGCAGAATTCATCAAACCCAAGACGTCATTATGAGTTTTCGCCAACCGTGAAAGATGGACCACAAGGACGCTTTTGGTCGCTGACGTCACCAATAGAGGTAGAGTCGTAACACTTACGTGAACCAGAAAAGAAAAAAAAAAAGAATTATAAAGCAGCTGCGAGTCGCATTGTGAATAAAGTTATCGAACGTCGTACCCTTAAACAATACTCGAGAGCGACGTTGTCAAAGTTAGGGTGCCTTCATGTGCGCTTAGTATATTAGTCAAAGCTAGAGTAGTATCCACAGTGCTAGAGCCCCGCACTGCTGAGCGCGCACCTGACTTTGTCCCTATTTACGACTTATTCACTCGTGCTTTCATGCAAAGGAGGCTTCAAGCTCACGCGCAAGAAGTTTTGATTGCGTTCTGCGAAATATAATTCAAACACTGACAGCGTCACAAAGGCCAGATAAACTGGTATTTCAGGTTTTATCTAAATAATAAGGAATGCAAACTCATTTTAAGTTAAAACCATGAAAACCTTTAATACCGTCAACGGTCGAACTAAACTTAAAAAACAACAACGCGAAAACACTTTAATGAACCCGTCCCCGGAAATGACTCAAAATATTTCTTTCCGGAACGCGAAGTGGTTCCAGTTGCAGTGGTCGTGCAGGATCCGGCTGAGGGTCGGCGGCCCGCAGTAAAAAACGGTCACCTTGCCTTTTCTCTGACTCTTGATGTCGGCGAATACCTGCGAATTAAGCAAAAACTCATTAATAGAACGAAAAAGTTAGACAGGTTCATGTTCGCGCATTGAACTACAGAACAATATACGTAATTAGTCAAAGTCCGCCAACAAGTGAAAAAAAATGTAGTTCCTTGCATCCACATTTAGAAAACAATTCGTTATACTGAGATCTAGGCAGCAGTTCGTTATGTTGATGTTAAACAGTTCGTTGTATTGAAGTTTAGACAACGTTGCTTTGAAGTTTAGAATTAAATTCGTTGTATTGATGTTTGCACAGCAATTCGTTGTATCGGGTTTAGACAATTTGTTGTATTGTTGTTTGGAGACCAAATCAGCCAGGGCAGAACTACTACTAGTCTGGGGTCTTAACTACCCTAGTTACACAAGCGCTCTTAAGTCGTTTAGGGGACACACCCCCTAGGAGGGTCAACTTTTGAACCCTTGGCTTAAAATTAATGAAATTTACAGGATAGGCTGGTGGTCATACTAGAAGGTACATAACAAAATTTCAGGTCTGTCAGTTAAGTGGGAAGGAAATTAGCGCACCTGTTATCTACAACACACCTGCATTGTTTAGTTAATCTATGGTCGAAAAACGATCACAATATTCAAGATTTTTATTTTCTGTATATGTAGCAGAATGCCTAGGAGGTGCGGCTATTGAAAGCTTTTTGCAAAAGTCATTTATTTTTATCAATTTTCTCTTCTGCAAAATTGATCAGCCCTTTGGTCTTCTGTGTCTGACAAAACGTCAACATTTTTTTTTTTTTTATAAAAGGCATCTTTAAAGTGACGGAAAAAATTCATAGCCGCATTCCTTATTAAATATCAGTCAGGAAAAGGGAAGAATGAGCCTTCCCTGTTTTGCCATTATCAAACGATAGATTGGCTAAAATGGAATTCATACTAAAAAGTGGAACGGAGAAAAATGCGTTGAAACTGCTCCAAATCCTACGTTTTTTTGTTTTTTTTTTTTTTAGCGTCGGTGGACAGCAAATAATTTATAAAAAAAACAACTATGCAGTGTAAACAAGTGAAACTTTCTGGAAATACTCTCGAGACGTTGGAGAAAGTAAATATGTAATTATTCAAAATCAGCGTTGTTTGCAGGATTTTTTTTTTTCTGGGTGCCTTTTATAATCTCGCCCCCCCCCCCCCCCCCCTTTCAAACCAACGACAGTTGGCCCAATCGCGATCGGCCGGAGTTAGACGGCGGCGCTAACAATCATTAGCTGCTAACGATCATTCAGTTTAACTGAGCTGGCCTACCTCAGTTAACAGATGGGAGTTCGCCAAAATAGAGTTCAAGATGGCGGCGTCTGCTGCATCGCCGCCAATGGCCAGTGCCAGCGAAGCACTTACTATTGCAGAAGATTGTGGGAGGTACTTAGAAAGAATCGTACCAAAAAATATTGTCGGAAGAGGTATGGTTCGGGGCCAGAAATGCCGCTAGGACTACCACGGCACATCGCGGAAGCCAAAGCTCGGCCAGGGTGGCCATGGGGATGTCGATGCCGATTAAGACTTTCGTCATGTCTTTCTTGCTTAAATTCATGTATTTGTTTTAATGCATTTGTTTCAAACGTTTATACTGAATGAGAAATCTGCATATATTTCATTTGCATCGTTACGAAAAAAAAGGTAACGTGACATCAGTTTTGATTCCGCTTCGGTTTCAAGTGTTCCTTGACGCGCATCTTAACTAGGCTTGTTAGGCCTATGTACCGTGTAACACCAGACAACTTAGTTGAGCTCAATAACAGTTGGGAGGTAACAGTGATTGTTACCTTAATGACAGTTAAGAGCTTTAGTGGTGCTAGGGTATAACACGCCTCTCGCTGTAGTGATTAAACGACCACACGCCAGTACAATGCTCATGCATCGCGATCGAAAACGAAACAAACGGGGGTACTTGGCTATAGATTGGCAAACAATATAAAAACCCACCAGCTTTTTGGGGGGTCTTGACAATGCCCGAAACCTCAGCCTGGCGTAGATAGGTGCACCGGCTACGTCGCCTTGCTAGTATTCATCTTTTCATGGCCAGTTGCTCCACGTGGTATTTCCGCATGAGGCTTATTCTGAGTGGCATGAGTCACTGACCTCCGAGTTTATCTCACCAGGGTCGCTAAACTCGTCAAGCACAACTTTGTGCCCGAAGTTTGCGGAACGCGCTAATTGGACTCTCGCGACGCTGACGTCGCGCCGAGCGAGGTGTCAATCATTCGAACGCTCATTTCCTTGAGAGAGGCAGAATGTAGCAAAGTTCATTGAGGCGCGCGTGCGGCGCGTGAGGGGCGCGAGCAGCTCGCTGATTGAACGGCTTTGCCGATGACGTAGCGCCCATTTGTCCCTACATCCCTACGCCAAGCTAAAATTAATGCTTTGCAGATTGTCCCTAGGCGACCTGCTGACGCTCGAAATCCCTCCGAAGTTTGTGTAAAAAAGAAACCTCGTTTGTCGAAGTTGTCGCTGACGTCAAAGTGACGTTTCCGAACTTTGCGAGAGCCGTGGTTTGAGCTCGAGATCTTCGCTTCGGATCGAGGCGAAGTTAAACTTTGTCAACATGGCGGTGCCGTACGCTGCGGCCGAGCTTATCTTCCGCCACCGTCGGCGTCGCTACTGAAACCACCGGGGACGCCTTTCAACTCCCCGACGACGACTTTCGGCGACAGTATCGGCTATCGGAAGCCGTTGTGCGTTGACTGCGACGAGCTTCGTTCGGCGCCCGGACTTCGAGGCGGCGGAAAATCGCGTCTACCATGACCGTGGAACAACAAGTTCTCTGCGCGCTACGGTTCTTCGGAACCGGTAGCTTTCAAGGCATGGTGGCGACTGACGAGCACCTTTCAGTCTCCCACATGACTGTGAGCCGGGCTGTCAGAGTTTTTGCGGCTGCAATCGGGTTCTTTTTTTTTTTCTTTTTTTTTTTTGTATTATCCGAAGAGGTACTGATAAGCTGGTATACAATTCAGAATGTTGGGAAACAAAGAAGGACCGGGGTAGTTCTTGGGTAGGGTCGAGTCTCCCGGCAGCCGGCAGAATTATTTCCCCTAAATTCTACTGGCAGTCGTCACTCATTGCTGGTCAAATCAGTTCATCGAACGACGTGTCATTGACAGATCATTTCATCGGCACGCGATGTAATCACATGAAAGAGATTTTCTTTCGTTAGAGGTATATACACATTAAACATTTTCACACCTTTATACATGTAAGTGGGGTGTCCCATAACTAACTCCCTAATAAGTGTAGCGATGGACCTTACAAAAGAAATGTAAACCTCACACCTCTAAAAATGTGTGATTTTTAAACACGTTTCTTAAAACGTGTGATAATGCACTTCAGCTTTTTATAAAGATGTAAAACCACAAAATACCCCTTCTCGTCAGGCTATACATTTAAGTGGGGTGTCTCATAACTAACACCCTAATAAGTGTAGCAATAGACGCTATAAAAAAATGTAAACCTCACACCTTCGAAAATGTGTGATTTTTTAAACACGTTTCTTAAAACGTGTGATAATGCACTACACCTTTTTATAAAGATGGAAAAGTACAATACCCCTTGTCGTCGGGCACGTAGCCAGGGGGGGGGGGGGGGGGGGGGGGGGGCATAAGGCCGCCCCCGCCCCCCCCCCCCCCCCCGAAATCTTCCATTTTGCTGGGGCCTCCTCTCCCCCCTCCCCCTCATAGAGCACTTTGTTATGGGCGCCCCCCCCCCCCCCCTTAAACAAAATTCTGGCTACGTGCCTGCTTCTCGTCAAGGTGTAATTACCACAGTACATTTCTTTTTTGGGGTGTACACAGTGGCCCGGGACCCAATAATATGACTGAACAAATAAATTACACAAACGGGTCGCCGAAACAGCCCGTTGCTTCTTGGCGAGTGTCGAGGCAATTTCGGCCGAAAACCGGCTCCAATATTGGCCGGATGTGCGGTTTTGCGCCTCGTCCTGACATCCGGCAGGTATGGGTGTACCGACGCAAATAAACGATTTATGTCTAATAGCACTGGCACCACTGATTTCTTAGGAGGCTAGATCGCGGATAGAGGCCTGTATTGCTGGGGTCGAGCGGCACCACCGGCAGTCATCGCTTGACACGATCTAATGCATGCTATAGGAGAAACGAGAAAACTCAATTTTGTTACGTTAGTAGGTTGTTCTCTACCATGAAACTTATATCGTGTTTCCGCAAATAACAGCTAATATTGTGGGCAAGAATATTAAACGCGTTAGAATACCAATCTTGTTTAACTAAATGTTGTGTGGTTGAGGGTCGAGGGCGACTTTGTTGGGCGTTAACTGTGATGTGTTTAATAAGACAAGGGCTACCGAGAGTTATTGTGGAGTCATCCGTGATTCCGGAGTCATCAAAGCTCAACAAACGATAAGTTAGAAGGCCTTTACTGTGGACATTCGCATCGTTTTAACCCCTTGTACATTCATGGTGAAAGCTTTTTCTTTGAACTGCTGTGGAGGGCTTCCGTGACAAATTGAAACTCGGAGCGTGCCATTCAGTCGCTGTACGTGTCATTTATTTTGCAACCGAAGCAAGCGACGTCGGTAAAGTCGGTGGTCCTCTGTCCCATTTTGTTTTTAATCGATGTTCGAAAGTTTGACGAATGTCTATTTGATCTCCAAGCTCCAGATATAATCATCGCCGCACGTCATAAAATACTCGCCCTCAAGCACCGCGTATAGTGTAATACGCCAAAACAACAAGGACGAAAACGAAGTGAGATCTAGACAGGACGCGGCGTATTGCCTGTTGTCAAGCGATGGCCATTGGTGAGGCCAGTGGCGGGCTCCCGATCCGCGATCCAGACTTGCACTGTGATAGTTCTAATGCACTGCACCCGCGGAATGCTGCACGGAGAACAGGCCCCGAACGAACTTGCCAAATGCACCGAGTGCAGACTGATGCTGTCGCCATAGATGTTGTAGAAAAGTTCCGACCTCAAACCGAAACTAGCGCCTATTGTTCGACGTGATGCGTGGGAATGCGAGAGCGCCAGTCGCTGCCATCGTTTATCTATAAACGTTGGTTGCTACAACGTGTAACTTATATTTGCAATGACTTCCAATTAAGGTACTCGGCTGTCAGAGATATCTACAGGCGGCGTAAGTTTCCGAAACCAGCTGACTACAAAATAGCCTACACTTGAGGAAATTGATGGCACTGTACGCGCAAGAGCTTGCTTCGTTTTAAGCTTAGTAATATGAGTGAACCACTGAAAGGATACGGCTTAAATCTAGTTTTTTGAAACATCTAGGAATACGTTTCGTAGGACTTTTTATTTCCCTGGTGAAGGCATTAAGAACGAGAGCTTTCTCAAACAAAATACGACGGGGGAAGATAGCTGCCGTTCAAATATGACTTTGCTTGAGTCTCGGGCAACGTCTCCATGTTTAGCCTTCCCGGACGCTGAGAGAATGCGTCACAGGTTTCTGCTGTGGGAACTTTGTCGAAAAATGTTCCACTTTTTACCCGCACACAGATGATGCGAGATCTCGCGGCCTCTGTGTTGGTCCTGAGCCTTTATTACACACCGGTAGGTTTCAGCGTCTGTACGGCAACAAAGCGACTCAAATTTTGCAAATAAAACACGAGTCGTCGATTCCTCACTCCGTGAAATATCAGACGCTTACAATTCAAGCTCGCGTTTGAGTTTGCGGCCCGCGGGACGCGATTTTGAGCAGAAAACCAACTTTTTCTTTCAGTTCCGCTGTGCGAATGCCGCATCGTAGCAGACGAACTCTCGTCGTCTGCTCTCGCTCCTCGTACGGGCGAGGCATGACGGGATTGTCGGCGCTAGAAAGCTCGAAGACAACGTACAGCGAGCGGCGTGAATACTCGCCTCCCCGCGCTGTTTCGTGCTCTCGTGCACCGCACCGCCTAGGGATCGCGGGGGATTTTTCGTCAAAAGTTGCGAAGTTGAGCGCGCGCAGGGAGGAGGAAACTTTGCGGAGTTCTTTTGGTCACTCCCCTCGCTACGTCAGAAAGCGAAGAATGTTTTGCTTCACGAGTTTAGCTACCCAGTCAGTTTGACTACGTCCCCGCTGCCGCGATACATGGAGGGAACTTTAGTCATTCTGCGCGCGCGACAGCCTTGCTAAAGCTCTGAGCGCGTAAAGCACGAGACGGCCCGAGCCCTCTCGTGCACTGCCGTCCGCCTCCTGTGAACTGAAGTTATAACTGCGTTGCGCATGCCCCGAACATTTAGTTCAATCAATTTACTGAACTTCGCGTGGAACTGGTTTGATACATCCGGAGATCCGAAAATCAAACTTGATGGGAGCTTCAGCATGACAGCTCTTTAACCTTCAAAGGGAAGGCAGGTAAAAAACAATAACAAATTATAAGCTATACAAAAAGCAAAGTATGCTAAACAACTATGGTCAAACATCACATTGACCTGTGCATTTTTATAACAAAAATGCAGTAAGAGATGTTATGGTTCTTGTATGTTATTTTAAAACAAAAAATGTAAAGTTTTTTTTTTTTTAATGGGTTAACGACGGCACTGCGAGTTTCTAAAAGACTCGCCTCGTTCCAGTTAGGCCTTCCGGGCTGCGTCCTCCTCTTCAGGCCCGTGATGAGGCAGCGCTTGTCCTTCTGGTGCAGGAGGTCGAGCGCCATGTGCAAGCCCACCGCCTTCATGTCGGTGCGGTCCAGCGCCGACGTGATGTAGATGTGGATGTCAAGGAAGCGCTCCAGCACGTCCCCAAACATGGCCTGCTCCATCTCCAGGTCACTCAGCATGCGCACGAACCACTCGAGTGACTGTTGGGTCCGGTTGATCCAGATGAAGTCCACCTGGACCATGGAGGAAGCCACAAGGTTGAAGTCATGCGAGTACGTCGTTCCATTTTTGCAGAGCGAACGTTGTAGAGGAGGCCTCTCCACCGTTGCCCCTGCTCTAAAGTGCAAAGAGGTAAGAGGAGCTTTAACCTGAACCAACTATAAGTTGGTTCAGGTTATAGACTATAACCTGAACAGCTTCAGACTATAGGCCCAGAGCCCTATAGTCACCGACTATAGGGCTCTGGGCCTCGGACATATCCGCCTAGGCAGCAGAGAGCCACGTAATATCTTCATTTGTGTTTGAGCGTCATCTTCGGAGGGCTCCAGACCTTGAGGATGGTTCTGTGCCGGCATCACGTGACAAGATGTCGTGGAAGCAACCTGTGCAGCCATCTTCGCGCCTAGGAGGCACGCAAACATGGCGAACGACGTGCTGGGTCGTGCCACAAGTGGATGAAGCCACTTGAGCACGTCATTCGTGTTTGAGCCTCCTCTTCGGGGAAACTTCTCTCGACAAAGTTCGAATTCACTTCCCGTATAATAAAGCCATTCACTGCAAAAAAAAATAAAATAAAGAAAACAGCGAACGATAAAGCTCACGATACGATTAGACAAGAAAGTGCGTTGTACGCAGGTGCGATGCGCGTGACGTTTCACTTGCTCAGTGTCTCTGCACACATTGCACTTATTATGTCTACTCATTGTTCGTTGGAATTCTCACACTTTTTCTTTCTTTTGCATCACAGGTGAGATATAGGCTAGTTGGTACGTCGTTCTTTTGACAAAAGCGTTTTGAGGTCCCGACCTCACAGATGACTTCGCGTGCCAGCGTCAAGCGAGATGTTGAGGAAGCAGTCTGTGCAGCCGTCTTTATGTTGAGGAAGCACGCAAACATGGCAAATGACGGTGAACCGTGCCGGAAGCTTGTCGACGCCAGTCTGGGGCCCGACAAAATGAAGCTCGCGGAAAAACGGACAGTTCCGCCGCACATTTTTCGGCAAGTTATGACCAAGCCAACCACTCACGTCTAGCCATCTTGCTAAACAAGAATTGTACGGATAATGCTGTGACGGTGCGTACAAGACCAAGCTCCGTTCTATTGCCGATTTTCATCAAACGCTTTCGAAGCTATATACTTTCACGACTCAGCCTTTAACGGGGTGCTGAACCGAAAACTGGATTCCACAAAACAGGGCGGCAAAAGCATGTAAAGGGATACTACAAACACCAAAACATCACTCATACAGCGATATCTCAAACAAATGACCGTTTTTTTTTTGTTTTTTGTTTTTTTTAAGGGGACGCATTTGACAGACATGTTTACGTCTTGTTTCTCCTAAAAGGAGAGGGAACGGCCTCGCGTCTTCTCCGCCCCGCCGCCTTAAGGGGGCGAAGGAAAGAGAGGAGGAAACGAGATATGTTGACGTCACGCGCCTCGTCGGCCCGGTTCAATCTCAACCTCTTTTTCCGAACATACGGCCATCCATTTGAGATATCGCCTTACGAATAGTGCTGTAGAGATTGTAGTGTCCCGCCTACACCTTCTGCATTTTTTTAATCCAAATTTTGGTTTACCATCTTTTTAAGTACGCATGCGCCAGGGGAAACCTATTTTTATATATATATTTGCGATAAATGAATTAAGTATTTACCGTTTATATAGTGATTGATTTCATTTTAGTAAACCCAGTGTTAGTTATGACATAACTTGTTTCTTTATGTTCTGGATGCAATGCTCTTGCAAGGAGGAAAAAAACGGGTTTTTGCGTTCATGTGGGGCATGGCAGCACACTTAAAAAAGCCTAGTCATATAAGCTAATTCACTTTTTTTAAAACGCTGAGTGCAATAAACAAAAATAATGTGTGCGATGACTCGTATTTTACTTTAAATCAAAATAAAAAAAAAATTTCAAAGGGTTAACAAAAGCTTATTTTTAATAAATGTGGAAAATATATATTCTACTTAAACACTGATAGTCTTATTTTTACGTATACTCAAGCTTGTGCATGCAAACTTTGGTTGTCATGCGACAATATTAAGAAGAAAACTTCTTTTGTGGAAACAGTGAAGATGCCTCAAAATTTCAAGAAGACAAAGCCACATTCGAATATTACCCTATATGTGTAAGCGCGGTGGGGGAGAATTTGTTTCGTTTTGTAAGCAGTTAAAGCTAAAAAAAGATTGCTATGCGGAGATGATAGCTATGCCTACATCTCAAAATAATCATGATGGCAGGCCACGTCATAATGAAAAACCGCGCACAGTGACATGGCTCATATGTATGCCTTTTCGGGTAGCCGAGAGACTTCAAATGCGAATTTACTCATTTTGAGTCCATCATCGGTCCTTATTTTTATACGTACAATATAGAGATTTAAGATAATCAAGCCCTTAAAACCATCATTTTTCTTTTTTACATGGGAGTTTTTTTTTGTTTTGCGTTTGCTCATAAACTGCCAGACGCTATGAATATCCGATTCGCTCGATAAGGCTAGTGACCGAACCTGAAGTTACAGCTTTTTGTTCTGGCCGCTAGGTGCCCCATTTCGCCGCAGTCATCAAACTCGGAAGGATTAGCTTACTGAAACAAAACGGCGCTTCCTTGTATAACTCCTGCTCGAACTCGATGCATCCTTCGCGGACACCTTGTATGTACGGGTGATGACAGTTTTAACGTACTTATAATGTCCCACGAAACCGGTCAGAGATTTTATCAGCTCACCTCAAAACGACTTGTTTCAAGAAAGAATCGAGAGTACACACCTTTCTAAGCTTCATTATGGAGTGTGGCAGCTTCTCGACCCAGCAGTGGTGACAGCGCGGACATGTAGAACGGGCCTGGTAGTACCTGCAACAACCCACAGTCGTTTTCTTTTGAACACCGAGTTACACTATTTTTCAGGGTATGGTTAAAGTGCGAGGATAATTATTTTTAAATATATTTAACATCTAGGGCAGAACAAGACACCGGCGAGGTCTTTATACAGCAAGTGCGTGGACAAGGATACTTCTCTAACAACCCATGCGAAGGTTGATATACTTTATAAACACCAAGATGCTTCGGGGAATAAACAAATGTCAAGCACAAATCAAACGACCGTTAAAGGGGCACTGACACCCCAAAGGTCGTATTTATTTTTATTGTCTAAAACGATGCAAGTTGCAACCATAGACACGCAAGAAAAAAAAAAAACGCATCGCGAAAAAAAATTTTCCCGCGCGCGCGCGCGCCTTTTTGTTTTTGGCGTTTGATTTTTCCGCCTCTCGCCTCCTCGCTTCTTTTGATCGGTGACGTCAAAAATCAGGAAATTTAGAAGCTTTGTAGGCGACATCTCTATAACATTTAATTACGGCAATCCTAAAACATGTTTTTTAACGCAATTGCGAACGCACTACGGCCCTTCTTTTTAAAATACCAAAAATCGGGAGTTCGTTGTGGTGCCGTCTCCTGGATTTGTATCCTCCAACGGAAAACAGGCGACACCGCTCAAAACCGGTCCGCCGCAACGCCGCCGCGCACTCCTTTCCTCCTCGCTTTGGGTCGCCATGGCAACAGCAGGGAGTGGTGAAAGGAAGTCGACTCTCAGGTCTCCGCAATTTTTGACGTCAAGGCACCGGCGCCGACCGCGCGGGAACTTCGAATTCGGCATTTGGAAATTGTTTTTTTACTTCACAAATACTGAATTACCAAATTTCAAATTTTGAGGGTAATGTCCCGGCATCGTTTTCAATCGTTTCGGATAATAAAAAAAAATATGATTTTGATGTGTCAGTGCCCCTTTAGCGTGGGTAAAACAAGCACGTCTGAGGATTTCAGCATTTCGTCAATATGAAACGCGTAATCCAACAATGCGTGAAATGACAGTATGATAGTATTGAAGTACGTTGCTCAAAAAGTTATCTTTGGAAAGAGGCGATATTGCACCGCATACTTGTTTTACACAAGGGCGCAGCCATCTTGAATGACGTCACTTCTGGTATGCGGTAAAACGTCGTTTTGTTCTCTCCTCGCCGCTGGAAGATGTTTACAAAAAATGTGCGACTGTCACATTCTTGTTTTGCCTCCCCTATATTTTCTCGCATATTCCAGGTTCCAGTTTTTTTTTTTTTTTTTTTTTTTTTGTTCCGCATACCAGATACGAAATCCACGTGACTCAGAACAACAGTAAGCGGAAATCGCTTATATCGAACGCCTCGAGCCACGTGGGCAACCTTGCTCAGTTGTGCCGCGCTCGTTTCCGCGTGGAATTCCCGCCTGAGCATCGAAGCGCACCTGTACATGATGCTCTGGAGAATGCTGGCGAACGGCGTCACCCCGATGCCCGCCGCGATTAAAACCGCGTGCTGGGCGCGGAAGATGTGCCTTGATGAAGAGCCGTACGGGCCGTCAATCCGAACCTGCGGACCAAGATAAGTAGAGAGCAGAAAACAAAATATACAGTGGAATTCTCGTTAGTTCACTCTCTTAATTCAAACTTGCGGATAATTCGAACAAACATGCACGTACCGTCCTATGTGTGTTTCTAGGAAGAAAACTCCCGTTATTTCAGACTGCATTATACAACAAAAATGTTTGGTCCCCCTCGGGTTCAAATTAACGAGATTCCACTTTATTCATGGTTCCTTGCGACGTCTTCTAAAGCCACGGTCACACTGCAGTGCTAACACAATACAAAAGACAGACTCCAGACACTGTCCGATCCTGATAAAATTATGTTTACCATGTAAAGTACGTGTAGTGAGTTTCATCACACTGTCTGGTGTGTGTCTTCCTTGCATGCCGATCCTGTCACGTTGGTCATACAAAACCTGTGCGCATATATGTTCGAAGCACACTCGAAGACAACACGCTTCGAAGGTGCTTCAGACCTGTGTTGGAAGATAAATCTTTCATCATGTCTGCAGTGAACAGCGTGTGTCGTTTGTATGATACATTATCAGTGGAACTGTGGCTTTAAGACTGCCGTGTTTAGATTTAGCGAACGGTGTTCATGCAAACGGTTGCGTCACGTGGCACCTTAACGTCCCGAGACAATATATTGCAAAAGACAAGGAGTCACTTGATCTGTGTCCCGATGTCACGCGCACACCGTTTAGTCTCAAGAAGTGCTTGTGCGACCGCTTTTCCGGAAACCACTTGGAGGGCCAATGAAAGCGACCATGAAAGCAAACGACGAAGCAAAAAATGCGTGGTTTTTTTTGTTTTTTTTTACCTAAAGGATAAAGCATTTGGCGGCACCCTGTGCATGCATGGTGCCTCACGCCTTACGCCAAACTTATTGTCAATGTTTTTTTTTTTTTTTGTTTTTTTTTGATATTTGAAGTATTTTGTTCGTAGATTGCACTGATTGGCTCTCCGATTGCCCACAGTGTTCCCAGAGAGACATCAAAGTTACCCAGAGGTTACTTCAAGGTTACCGGCGAGTTGCCCCATCTGCTTCAAAGTTACCCACGAGTTATCCCGCATTGACTTCAAAGTTACCCGCGAGTTACTTTAGATTGACTTCAAAATTACCAACGAGTTACCCCACAGCTACTTCAGGGAGACCCCAATGACCCGGAGTGACCTCGGAGTGCCCCCGTGGGCCCAATGGCTAGGGTTCTTAGCAAAGCGTCGGCTGCTACTGGAGGCTCCTTTCAAACGCTGTAAAGTAGAATATAAAGAACACTCTGTCGCTTGTTGTTCGATGGCGAGACATGCTTGCCGTGAGCGGGTTCTTGGCGATGATGAGGCTGGTGTAGTCCTGGCAGTGGTGGCTGCCCAACTCCCCCTCTTCCATGAGGGTCTCCAGCTCTCGTCCGGTGTCCAGAAAGGCGCACGTGTCGCGCACCTGAGTCCCCCTGGGCATCAGGACCACGCTCTCGCGCTCCCGGAGACGGGCCGATTCCACGATGCTCTCCACGCTCTTGGGGTCTAGGCTCCGAAGATGCAGGTCCGACGAGCTCACCTGCAGGGTGGGTTGGCGCCGCCGCCTCTTTTAAGAGCGCAGCTTTTAGGCTGCCCGTTTCCGGGTTGAGCGGCGTCGGCGTCGCCGTCGGCGTAACCGCGCCAAGTTTAGCGGGAAAACTAACGTCACATGACCTCAACACCAGTTCAGTTTCCCCGCTAAATTTAGCGGGGAATTGAATTGCTGTTAAGATAACATGGCGTCAATTTTTCAGCTAAATTTAGCGGGGGAAACTGGGAGGAGGGGATGGTATGGAGGAAAAGGGGGAGGGTACGCAGCAGGAGGAGGAGAGCCTATGTAGGATAAAGGGGAACGTACGGAGGAGGATGGGAGAGGAAGAAAAAAAGATGAAGAGGAGTAGGGGAAAGGAGGAAGGGAGGAGAGGGAAGGGACTAGGAGGGGCATACCCTCCCCTCCCTACCCTATCCTAATCCTCCTCCTCAAGAGCTGCGCTCTAATTTCAGGTTAAAGATTTATCAACGTCTTTCATTTTTTCTTTTAAAGGGCGGCCGCGAGACGCTGCTCCAAGTGACTGCTCAGAGGAAGCCCTCGGCGGCCATATTTAGGATGCGAAAGAAGCCCCGCCCACTAAGTTCTCCTACGCCAAAGACGGCTGGTGTGCCAGTCTCCCGGTAAACTACTGCTCAAGGGCAGGTGCTGAACACCATCCATCTGTTGATTCCATAGAATATAGAATGCATTTTTATTTTTTCAAGCAAGGGCGTGGGATTGCAGAAGCCCATGTTCCACAGTGCCACACGTATTGCTTTGTTGTTTTTTCCAGAATTCGGAGGAGTCACGGGGTTTTTCTTGCGGATCTTGACAGACTATAAACGTTAAAAAACGAGAACTTCCACAGTCTATTTGCCAGAAAGTTACGCCATCTGCTAGGTAAACGGTGCAACGAAAATAATCGCCTCGTAGCTCCAAATTGTCGCTACATAGCTTCAAAAACTTCGACGGTTTGGCTGGATCGAAGCGTCGCCGCTTCCACCTTGGCTCACCTGGCCCGAGGGGGGCAGCTCAGAGGCCTGCTGCCGGAAGTTGTCGAAGTACTGGTACAGGTGGCTCGTCCACTCGCCGAAAGAGCGGATGTGGAGCCAGATCACGTCTGCGAAACGCTCAAGTTAGGAGGGACTCAAAATGTTCGATGGGCAAGCCAAAGTACGGGCAACATGGCGAAAACACGGGGGCTAAATAAAATAAATACGAGAAACATACGATCTATGAACAAATATATTACCATAGCGAGAACAGAAATACGTTGCACGACGAAAGAGTTTCAAAGTCACTTGCCGCGTGGAGTAATGACAAGATGAAGCCTAAACAAAAAACGAAAAGTGTAAAAAAAAATTAAGAAAACTATGATAGCACATTGTAAATGTGGTTGGAGGTAACAGTGAAGCGATGGGAAGAGGTTAGGAAGGTAAGTGCTCATGGGCGATGAAATTTATAAAAAAAATGGTTACAAGCAATAAAATAGTACTAGGAAACAATGAGTGGCAAAATAAGAACCCTTATGAAAATAAGGCAATGATAGTTTGCTACCACATGAGATCTGCAGGGATAGTAGTTCTGCCTTCAGTGCGTACTTCTCCGCTTTGACAACATTTTGGTGCTCGGGCAACCCAAGCACGGCGGAAGGCAAACAAAGCGGTGATGACACGAGGGAGGAATTTGCAGAAAGACGTGTGTGACGTCAACAGGGAGCGCGATAGCCCTTTGGCCCAACAAGGGCAGTGGAGACAAAGGCTATTAGCTTTACGTCTACCCACTAACCGTTCCCATCAGAGCTCGGGGTTCTAACTTCGTCGCGCGCTCTTGTCTCCTTTCCCTCACATTCTCGGCGCATTTTCTGCTCATCTTCACCGTTCACAAGGAAAAGGTGCCGGTAGGAGCTACTACAAACAAAGCGTTTATTCATATTCGTTTTTTTTTTTTTTTTTTTTTTTTTTTTGCCAATTTGAAGTTTTTTTGTGATAAAATATAGTCGAAAGCAAACTGATCCATCGCCAAACCGGGACCGTTTGTACGGCGCGGGCGTCCCTCCGCGCTCCGCCGCCAAGCTGACACGACGCCACCTAGAAGACAAGGCCCGCTCATGACGTCATCGTCGGTGCACCCCCGCCGATCCGCTCCCCAAGCGGAAAACACGCCGAACCTCGGCCGGAGTCGCCGCAAAAGGAGGTGGGGAAAGTGGAGGCATCGATAATTTAGCGCACTGCGGAGGCTACGGCACACTCGAGCCATGATGCTTGAGTCCCACCAGAGCGACAAACAAACGACAGCGACAAGCCTCTAACACATGCAGCATGCTCGCGATGGTACCTTTGGCAGGCATTTAGTCGTTCGGTGCTTGTGAAGCAAGCACGAGAAATTTTAAGTGTACGCCAATGAATATACCCTTGCGTGCATGATGCTCGTGTTTGAGCATAGCCAACTTTATTTTGAGGTTTGTCGCTGTCGTTTGTTTCTGTTTGTCGCTCCAGTCGGACTCTGGCATAAGAGCGTCAGGACGAGGCACGTAGCACCACGTCACAAGAGCGTTTCCATCACTGTGCCAAATCCGAAGCCGAAGGTTTTACAAGGAGAAGAAAATCGGGATCGCATACGGATGTCACGCAAGGCAAAGTTAACTGTAACTCAAATTCTTAAATGTGTATTCCTCTCTTATAGATTTTGAGAGAAAGACAATCGGTCATGTTCAAATGCCGTTAAATGAGAAAGAAGCCTACAACTACATTTTGTCGCGAAGGGCGCTGTTGCTGTGGCGGTAACGAGGCCTTCGCAACCTCGACTGTTAAATGTAGTCACGTGCCTTTGCTCCTCCTCTGATTGGGCCGTTGGGGCCGCAGCCTCCACAGTTCACCAGGTTAATTAACGTGAAACGAACGATAGGTGGTATGGCTGACGTCGGTATTCGGGGACATTCACGCAACTCGAATAGCTTTAGGGTACATGCCGAACCGAATCAACAACAAATACAGAGCAGAAGCATACAGAAAATACGGTCAGCGCGCAGGCGAGCTGGTGGAAGTTTACCACGATGATTTTAACCCGAGATAGGAGCCGAATGAGGAACAGTAGAAGAGAAAGTAACAGGGACAGACCGCACTGTCTATCGCGATTACTTTCTCTTCTACTCTAAAGAAAATTATCTTTTGACCCAGTCTCGGGTTAAAATTATCATGGTAAGCACACAGAACGTTGTTTCACACCCCTTTCCTGTGCTTGTCACTCCCAGGCAAGTAATGCGGAGCCACTGGGCTATAGAAGCGCCAACGGCGTCTAGTGGTCCTTAGAAGGGAGCAATTGCGCATGCTTAAAACGCCTTCCCCATCCGGGTAGACGCAAATAAAATGGCGAATAAAATAAATAAAATGCCAGTGGGATGAAGGCGATACTTGAAATGGCGCAAAACAACCCAAAAATGACGGGAGTCCCTGAAAGCGGGGGGGTGAATCTCCGCTCACCGCAGACTTGTATGGCACTCGTCCTAAATATTCGAGTTACTTGTCATTTTGGGGTAATTGTGCAGACACTTGAAACACATTTATTAGGAAATAATCGCGAGAGTAATCCGATTGCTAAAATTATCTCTAACCGTTCCTACCTTTCCCTTCCCTTTTTAACGGCGCTCTGTGATCCTACAAGTTGCCTACCTAGGAATCCTCGAACCAAGTATTGGACACAAGGATGGCTTTGCCAAAATTCGGTAATTCAGAATGTAAGTACCTCGTAGTTCGGTGATCCTAATCGAAGTGTAAAGAGTACGAACGACCCGTTTCCAAACCGAAAGAAAAATATCGTTCTGAACATCCGACGTATAATCGAAAAAGTAAGAGTTACTTTATCGATTAACGGCGCATTACTTTTCTCCTCGAGTAATGTAATTTAATATGTCTTAATCAAGAGTAATGGTGAGTGTAATCGCTCATTTTTCTTTTCTAACCTGTACAAGTTAGATTGACCCACCGTCTTTCTCCGGTGCGCTGCTGATGGTGAAGGGGTGCCACTCGAAGCGTGCCAGGCAGGGGATGTTGAGGAAGACGTAATCTCCCGGGTGGTAGTCGAAGTCCGGCGGACGCTTCAGCACCAGGTGGATCACCTGCGCAAAAACGAGATCCTCGTGTGATCCGGCAAACAACACGGTTCGTGACGGCCGCGACGCAACTTGGATCGACTCTAGGTGTAATCTCTGGGGTTTTAGCGTATTCAAAAACAGGGGGCTGTGTACACCCGAGTTTTGTTCGGGAGAACCAGAAAAATATAATAAACGGCAAAAAACTAGACTTATCGGTAGGCATCTACTACGATCACATCGCCCCGACGTGTTGACAAGTTTTACACTAAAATGGGGTACTTGGAGCGTCGTCAAACTAATCCTACAGCTTTTTTTTTTTTTCAATGTACCTTAATTGTATGTTATATTCTCGAAAAAGAAGCTTGGCATTGTATTGTGATGTATACACTGCGTTTTGTTGAATGTAGACACCGATCATGAAGACTGTTTCTTTTTTATATTGACGGAACCGAAAAACTAGTCTATTATTTATGCAGATGCAGTTTCGTTCGTATTTATGCCACTCTCCTCGACCGTTTCGCCTTTTTCATTGTACCGAGTCCTGACTATGCCAAGTGAACATTAACAAAAAAAAACTGTATACAAGTTAAAGCTTATATCGACAACGATCTTTTTTTTTTTTTTTTTTTGTCTGAGTAATAATTTTTGAAAACTAAAATTCTTATCTACGTGAGCATCTTAACGTGGCGTTCATTTTCTGCTAGAAACGTTATGTCATTTTATACTGAAAACGACGAATTGTAAACGTCTCAAAACTGAGGCGAAAACTGGGTATCCTGGACAAGGAGTCTCAGAACGTCGCTAGTACTTTCTGCCGCAACCAGTATGTAACCAGACGAAATGCCTCCTTATTCAACATCTCCCCTAACCCGTAGTGTGAGGACAAAGAGGGGTGCAGAGACCTTGGAGGGCAGGATGACTCCCTTCATGACGGTCGTCTTGCCGTAAGAGCTGAAGAAGCGGCAGGCCCGGACGAGCATCTCGATGCACAGCAGCAGGCCGGGCACCAGGAACCACTTCCAGAAGTTGGGCGCGTGCAGGATCAGGAAGAACCAGAACACCGTGTACAGCAGGTGAGAATAGTAGAACACCTGAAGAAAAATGAATTGTTTATTTTTATTTCTACGGAGTGGTATAGGCTTCGATAAAACAATAATTCACCACGATATGTGTCTCGTGTTTCTGCGAAAATAGTTGATCTTGCGGAAGTTAGAAAAACATGTTGAACACGAGACGAAGGGCAAGCACTGAAGTTAGGACATACACTCAGAACCTAAAGAAGTCCAGCAGTTCATCAACGGGCAACAAATTTACGAGGCGATTCAAAGGAAACCTTAAAAGTGTAATATAATTCCGAAACCTTGCACGCTTGATTTGGTAATTGACAGGAGTTATTCTTGGGAAGAAACCGCGTCAGTGCTAAGATGGCTGCTCCATTGTCGACATGGACAGAGTTAGACCAGCGACCTGTGATGAGTTTTTTTAGTGAAGGTTTTCAACCAGCTAAAACTCATCGCAGAACGAAAGTGCAATACGGTGATTTGCGCGTGTTTCTGCAACAAGTGCACGAGTGGGCCAGAAAGCTTAAAAGCGGCGTAACTTCTGTGGAGGACTTCCCGCGTCCAGTGTTGTAGGCGTTACCCATAAAAAAGTAACAAAATACGTTACTCATTACTCGAAAATAAGAGTAACCCGTTACCGTCTTACGTTACTTCAACAAAAACAAAACACGTAACCGTCACCGATAAAAAGTAATTACTTTTGCGTTACTTTTTTTTTAAATAATGGATTAACACGTTTTACTGTTTTGACGTTACAAGTACTCGCAACTATCATGAATTAGAGGGGGCGCGCTAGTTGCCATCAAAATGGCTGTCATCTGGATGATCGTCGTAGAATAACAGTACGTGGCTGGATCTGCGACGCGTAAGTAATTATAGCTTTGCAATGTACTAGCTGTACTAGATCCTTACTTTATTTTTTTTTTCACTTCAGGAAGGTGTAGGCAGGCACATTTATTGTGAAGTCAATCGTCCAGGAGCTAGGAAGCGCGATTCTCACACCGCGGAACCACCATCGCTGAAAGTTGCAAATGCATTAGTGTCATATTAAAAAAAAAAAAAAAATTCTTATGCCGATATAGAAACTGAGCATAATTACTTTATCTTTTTTTATGATTTCACTTAAATACTCACAAGAAAAAACGCAAAGGAAAACGCAAATATCTCACAAATCCACACGGCTTGGCGCCTACGAAACACGAAAAAAAAAAATTAAATGCTACAATTTTTAAGTTTTGGGAAGAAAAAGTAACGACCAACTTAACTCCGTTACACGAAATAAATAACGTAAGTACGTTGCCCCCTATTTTTTTGAAAAAGCAACGACTACGTTACGCGTTCCCGGAAACGCCGTTACTTGTAACGAGTTATCGACAACACTGCCCGCGGCCGTTCCATGCACACCGCGTAGTGACGAACGAGAACATCACCGCAGCGGAAGCGCATGTGAAGGAAAGCAGACGTGTTGCTGTGGAGGAAATGGCCACCATTTTGAATATAAGTGTTCGTTCTGCACACAATAGTGTCCATGATGTGCTGAGATTCAAGAGAGCGTCAACCAGATGGGTGCATTTGGGGAGCGATGAAGAGGTGACAACAGCGTTACGCGAGCGGCTACAGTCGCAACCAAAACATTTCTTCACACAAGGTATCTTTGCACTTCCGGAGCGGTGGAACACGTGCATTGCACGTCCAGGGGGGCTACGTCGAAAAATAATACGTGCATAATTTTCCTATATTTTTTTTCTTTTTCCTTATAATAAATTATCGAGGTGGTTATTGAAATAACCCTCGTAAAATTTGAATGCGCCAGCTGACGCGATTATTTAAGATGTTTATAAATTTTAGGTCTTTTTTCGCCAATTAGCACATTACACTCTGAACGACGTCAGCCGCGGTGGGTTAAGTTATCCCGAAGGGATTAGCTCTCTACATCCAGCGCAATTTCATTAGGATTTGCCATCGTAGGAAAAAAAAAAAGAAACAGTGTATGGGAGAGTAGTGTGCAATGGAGAGGGGAAGGTGCACCTCGAAGCGTCCGCTTCTCCTGACGCAGGGCAGCGAGCAGAGGAACATGACGAGCAGCACCGCCAGCAGGACCCAGCCCGTGATGGAGGCCGCTCCTCCGACCCAGCCGATGTCGTGGTGCGTCGTGAACGTGTACAGGGAGAACACGTGCCAGTCGCCCTCGGACAGGCGCGCTGCTCAGACACACACCGTTTGGGTGGAAGGGAGACGAAACCGCCATTCAAAAAGTTGCCCGACTGCAGGGTCTGAGAAAAAACACTGTTTTGGCACAATAGTATAGGGTGCTAAAGCGCGTCTCCGACCGGTAGGTTCACCGCGCCCTCGAAAGTGGACTCTCAATTTTCTCCTGACGACATTTCATTGCCAAGAATATTTGTCCGCAAGTATAGCAGTGTTATCAAAAGTAGAAAGCTCACACTAGAGGCGGAGCATCCACTGAATTCTTAAGCCAGCTGTGACCGGCTATAGTTCGGCAACCGTGGACACGCCTTATCAGGGCTTTACCCTCTTTCAAATCGGACGATCTTCCCGCAGACCGGAAGCAAGATGGCGGCTCTGAGAGGCCGGACTTTCCTTGTGTACACTCAGTTTTCCCATAAAGTGGCAAAAAGCACACTTTACGGACCCTCTGAGCCAGGCAGAAGGACGAAGCCTAGCACATGGCAGTTCTCTACGGGAAGAGTTTTTATGCTAAAGCAAGGAGGTTATAAATACTAGAGGGGGGGGGGGGGGGGGCACGTTGCAATGTTAGTGAAGCCTAATCATAAAAAGTATAAGCGATATTGTGCCCAATCTGACCGCAGATCTCTGGCGATTGATGCGCGTGACATGTCACGTGCGAGAAGGATGGTTGATCCTTGAAAGATTCCTTGCAGTTTGCGCGCGCTCCATCCGGTAGGTTTTATCAGATCGAAGGCTAGACGAAGGCTAGCTGCGGTCACGTAATGTGGTCATGTTGGGCTGATAAGTGAGGAGTGGAAGGAGGAAAATGAGAAAGAGGGAGCATGGCTTGTGGGGGCTACGCGGCTGACATCATGCCCTCTCCTACCCTTCAATCCTCCTTGTGCTGAAGAGTCGTTGTCACGTGCATCGCTCCAATTGGCTCGATGGGGTTGCAGCTTTCACCCTTTGACACGTTTATGATGAAACGAAGCATAGTGAGAAAGACTCCCGCTAAAGGCTTAATGCAACAAAATAGAAACTAAATGAGAATGGTAAATAAGTTCCCGTATCATAGAGGGTTGCAACAGAAGGCGTTCACTCCAGCAAACAGACGAACGGGACATGGGACAACAGGACAGACATTGTGTCTGCGATGTCTCCTTATGCCCGAGACCCATTAGAGCGACAAACTGGAACAACCGACACCGACAGGCCTCAAGCACGTTCAGCATGTCTGCGAAGACCAGGGGAATAGACCTAGGGTGTCTCAATGTCCTTCTGCTTAGGGTGATGCCACCCTTCGTAGTACCCGCTGCCGACAACACGCGCTCGCAAGGAAAATACAAAGAAATCGGCGAAAACAAAATGTCGTCATAGCACAGTCAGCGCTACAAACGCGTGCAGGAACACGCTCTTTCACGCGCTTTTGAACAGAAAATAAAAATAAACGTGTGGGACAAAATGGCGAGATGCCATCACCCTAAGCAAAGCGCACATGAAGGCACCCGAAATAGACCTATTGCTAAATTACCCATGCATCAAGGAGAATGCAGGGATTTGTGTTCCACACACTGCACGTGCTGGCCTCAGCGGTAAAAACTTTTCCAAAGCAAATGCCTACAACAAGAATGGAAAGTTGGGCGAGTTGGTAAGAATCCATTTGAAACAACAAATTGCATCTTGTACGCGCGTACGTCAACGCTTTGTTTTGGTTATTTACTTCAAATCTTTAATGCGGGGAAGGCGTGCACGTGTGGCGCGTGGAATACCAATCCCTGCATTCTCCTTGATGCTTGGGTAATTTAGAAATGGGTCTATTAGGCAGGCTAGTAATAACTCCTGGCACCTGCATACTTCACGAACAAGCTGAGACTGCGAGCCTGTGGAAGGTACCTTCACGTGCCTGCTGCACGTTCTTAAAGGCTGGTTCACATATTTTCAACGGTTTCGTTTGCATGACCCAAAACGACCAAAATACAACAACAGCCATGACCCATGGGCTGCTTCATGAAGCTACCCCTTGCATCGCTTGCCATGCTGTGTACGGAGAACACCTGTCCCGGTCACTTCGTCGTTACGGTCGTTTCGGTTACATGCGAACGCGACCAACGCGGACGTGTGAACAGGCCTTGAGGCTTCTCGGCGTCGGCTGTTTCTGTTTGGCGCTCTGGTGAAACTCGATCGTTCAAAGGTAAGCTACACTTCGGAGCAGTGGCACATCAGCCGTCTTGGTGCTTGAAATCATTGTTGCCAGTTACACGAAGCTTTACCTGAAATCCCAGGAAACGCTTTTCCGCCCTCCAGAAATGTTAAACCAGTCAGGGGGAGAGCGAAATGTTACCACCTGGGTTTCCTGACATTGTTTCTAAAACTGAGGAAGCAGCATTTTCAAAACGCAAACAATAGCCGATTGTGCCCGCTCTGCACTAAACACAAATATGGCGGTACACACAAGATAGGAGAAACGGCCATCGGCTAACGCCTAGCGATTAAAGAGATTTTTACCGCAATCAACTAGGGCATCAGCTACCAAGCATGGACAGCTTATGACCTAGGAAGTGTCAGAGTGGCTTGCAGATTCACGTCATTGCTTGGCGCATGCAAAGATGCGGACACACCATCGGCCCTTGAACTCACCAAAGTTGAGCAAGTGTGCCCCGGTGTGGATGATGCTGTAGGCGAGGACCAGCCAGCCGGTCAGCTTGTGGTAGTAGATGCCGCTGTCCAGTGGGAGGAACCTGCTGGCCCCCTGGCTCCGGAGCCATGTGTTGCACATGCGCAACACGGGGAGCGCCGTGATGGAGCACATCAGGTTCAGCAGCTGACCTGGTAAAGCGCGGCCAAGGAAACTTCACTGATGAACTCTCTACAGCTGAACAGTTTAACGTCCTTCGTCGTACAAAGAGAAAAGAAATACAGAGGAATGAGTTCTGTCAACGACTCCTGGAAAACAACACCGTAGTGCTGTGTTTTTAGTGTCACCAATAGGAGGCCAGCTTGGACTACACATCTGACAGGACTGTTTAGTCTGACTCATGTTCAATCACTGTCAGTGAGGAACCGTGTTCCAGCTGAACACTACACTCCTGAATGATCTGTGCTGACCTCCGGTATAGGTGACGTCAGAAATCCAGCAACACGGCCTTGTCTAGGTAATGTTGGTTCTGGAAAATCCTGGTCAGCTAATTTACACTGCGATTTAGGGAAGAGAAAGTCATAGCTAAGAAAGAGCCAGTTGGAGAGAAAAAGAATAACGAGGATGAGTATAGCTATAAATAGGGTTCCGCGTTTTCGGTTTCTATTTTTTTCAAAATTCGGCGTACTTTTGTCGGTGTTTATTTTAAAATTCAATTTTCGGTTTTTTTCGGCGTATATTTATGCCCTCAAAATTTTATCGGCGTTTTTCAGTGAATATACAATAAACACGAACGGTCACCGGATCAGATGATTCTTGAAGCTCTGATATTTTTGATCATTCAAAGAATAACGGCACAGATACATTGAAAAAGAAATGGACACTTTATTTGGCGAATGTGTGCAACTGTAAAAGAAACAAGAAGAAAACAGAAGTACAGACAAGTAAGACAAGTAAGAACAAGAAGTAAGACAAATAAGACAAGCCTATTAAAAAAAAAATGGAACTTTACCGTCTGTACGTCAGGATTACGTGATCTTATTATAGTACACATACATGTACATTCCCAACTTCTCCTCGTTGATCCGCACTCTTTCTTCCCTGTTAATATAACCCTGAGCTTCGAGAATGCCCTCACAACGCTAACACTGGACACTGGCAGGCTGAGGATAGCTGCCTGAGCCAAAATTGGCCCATCAACCAATTGTGACCACCAAAAGAGACACGGTGGGACGTATTGAAGCACAACATAACATGCAGAGCTTGAATCAAGTCAGTCTTCTTTACAACGAGTTAAAAAAACACGCTTGTATATGGGGAGTCAGGGGGCATTTCAGACTTCACGTTCGGATCGATGATGCGGCACATTCAAACCAAAACGTCGTGATGGCATCCGTGTATCCCATAAATTCGGGCACATTTCGATAGACACTGTTGTTCCATTTTTTCGCCACAGCTCTGCGGTACGACTGGAAGGTCAAAGTGAGCTTTTCCGGTTAAAACTGAATTTTAGAAAATGAATGCGACGTATTTTTATCGGTTTCAATCGAAAATGCCGAGCCTAAAAACTGACCTTTTTCGGTTAAAACCGAATTTCCGAAAATGGATTCGGCGTACTTAATCGGTTTTTATCGGTTTAAACCGAAAACGCCGAACCCTAGCTATAAAACACCAAAAGAGGTATAAACATTATCTGGAAAAGTGTAGACTGCACTCCAGTCCTGTATTACGAACATCAGCAAGGCCTATATGGCCTTTAAAGAAGGCTGAGTTATGTACCAAGTACCGTGCAAAAACGCCACACATCAAATCAAAAGTTTCTGAATTTAGATCCCATGTAGGGCCAGCCCTTCCGGTTTCCGTGACCACGTCACATTGTCACGTTGTATAGATCCCCTGTGATGCCACACGTGGCACCACCACGCCACGTGGCATGGTGCCTTCAGAATATCCCATGACGCGATCCTGACGTCACATGCCATGTGGTCACGTGACCTCATATTGTCACGTGGTGACACCCTGACGGCTTTACATATTCACAAAACCGTCGCCAAGTGTGTGCCCTTCAGTGGCCTTTTTACTGTGCACGAAAAAGGAGAAACAAAGGAAGAACCAGCTTCTGAAAATGCCCAAGAGATCACAATTTTTCTTTTTCCCGCTCACCGAACTCTCTGGCGACGAGCTCGTAGTCGCTGTGCAGCCCCATGGACGGCGCGTCGGGCCTCCACTCGACCTCGGCACCGTCCCCAAAGGTCCTCAGAAGGGCGGACATGTTGCGCCCGGACAGGGCGCTCGTCTCCCTGGCGCCGAACACGAGCCAGTACCGCTCGATGCTCCGTTCCAGCTCCCGGTGCTTGTGCGACTCGGAAGCCCAGCGGCTCATGAACACGGCCACCTGGAGCACGAAGTGGCGCGGACTCAGCGCTCCTTGCGCTGCGATAGCTGTTGTTGAATCTTCCCATCGGTCAAGTTATCCGGCGTCTGTCCCGGGCTCCCTCAATCTCACGTGGCTGACGTCACGGTGCCCCGTGACGTCAGGACGTCACGTGATGTCATGACGTCACAATGACAACGTTATTTTTTTTTTTTATTTCTATAGAAATCATTCATAGCAATTTAACTTTCGATAAAAACAATAACTAAAAATGTGCAGAAATCATCTATAGAAATCTAAATTCTATGGAAATCATCTACGGAAATCTAAATTCTTATAGAAATCGATATTCATAGAATTAATAAAAAATCCAATTCCATTAAAATGTTTAAATGTTTATATAAATCAAAGTTTTATAGAAATGCTATAGAAATCATCACACGAAGTCGTGATGTCCGGATAGTTGTATAGTTATAGATGAGCGCGTCATTCTCCGAGCAGATATTGTCAACGGTTCCTCCACGGAAGTGCAAGGTACATAAGGGTACATTAAGGTTCGACAAAATGTGTCGGCTATCACTGACTGTACCGTAAATTCACACAGGACTGCTAACCTTTTTAGGGAATGTTTGTTGGCTTTTCAGTTGTCAACACTGACCTGGAGTGCCAAGTAGCAGGCACAGAAGCCCATGCTGACGTAGTTGTTGCGCGCGTAGTGGCGCGTCAGCTTCTTGGGCCAGCGCAGGTCTTGGGGCCAGGCAAGGAGGCGCTCCTTGCCGCCTCGCCGAGGGGGAAGCAGCCAGCGCTCGATGCTGGAACAGGAAACCAGTTTTTTAACACCAAAGTCGAAAATGCCGAGGCACTGGGCAAAGGACGCATGTGCGGTAACAGATACTCTGCAGAAGAGGGCCATTCCTTCTGCTCAGAACTCGTTCCACAGTCCAGGAAACAAAGATGGCAGCGCTCACAAATCGATTATCGGAATGGTCTACACTTCGTCTCAACATATTTTATTTATTGATACTACTATCTCCTTCGGGAGATGTGGTAGGAGGGGGTACCTAATGTTGTATAAAGGCATACATTTCTAGTCATTTTAGCGCACGCGAATAAGGCAATCAATGTCATCATTATACAGTATTGAATAAAAATTAGAGCAAAAAAAAAACACAACAACGAAATAACCTACAAGAAATACCGTCAATCGCAGGAGTTACAGGAACTGCGAAGGTTAGCAATGAGTTATGACTCAGATGAAGCATTTATTATATGACTGGGTAAGGCATTCCAATCATGAATGGTCCTTGGGAAAAATGAGAACTTAAATACATCGACCCCACAGCTGTATTCTTGTAATGATCTACAATGAAAATTTCGCGTGGGGTAATTATGAAGAGCAGGTGAAATATATGTAGAGGTGTCAATATTAAATCGGTTGTTTAGTAGGTCGAGCAAAACTTTTAATCTTTGAAACATGCGTCTATGGGTTAATGGGCTAATGCTAGAACACGCATATAGTTCGGAAACCGGGTATTGTCTGAAATTTTTTGTATATGAAGCGCAAGCCTTTTCTCTGTATGGATTCAAGTAAATGTATGTTGGTTTTAGTAAACGGGTCCCAGACAACGGACGCATACTCTAATATAGGCAGAACAAACGTTTTATAGGCTGTTAATTTTACATCCGATGAGGTTTGCTTTAAATTTCGCCGGAGAAACCAGAGCTTAGTTAATGCCTTGCGAACAATATATTTGATATGGGTGTTCCAACGCAGGTCGTTTGAAATGATTACACCGAGTTATTTATAGGAAGTCGCTTCGGCTAGGACAGTATTGTTAATGGAATAACTATAGAAAAGAAAACTAGTTTTGCGGGTTATATGCATGCGAACACATTTGTTAACATTTAGTGACATCTGCCACGTAAGAGTACTCGTAGGTTCAAACGCATACAATCACCGACACAAATACAAAAAAGCGCAGGTCAGCGGGCATTCACCGCTCTTCAATGATTTACCAGTTGATAGAACACGTATAAGGCGCTGACAAATGCCATGACGTTGCGCTTTTGATGCTGTGTGACTTGTTGGATCGGCCCCTATGATAAACTCCGTTCCGAGTTAAGGTTGAAAGGAAGTATCACAGTCGTCTAACCTAACTTCGCAGAAGTCAGGGGTCTTGGGCTCAATACCCTTTTCTGCCCGTTTCGACCTGGATGAGAATCGTATACCGACATGCGGTCGTGTAATCACGACAGCGTGATTAACGTTATACGACCCAGGATAGCAGAGCTACTGTACTGGCTTATGTTTCCCTCTACATCAGACACATACACATATTGGAGCTGACTAATAACTTGTTGTTTGAACGTACACGGAACAAAAGCTGCAAAGTTATGATCTCGAAATTCAACCCCTAGAACCTTAAAATATCCAAGTCGCGGTATCGTTCCGTCAACGACTGGATATCGCAATGACAGTGATTACAAAAGACGTCGCGCGGTTGTAGTGTTTTCTGTTTCTCCCGCTACCCGAAGGAAGGTTCATTGGCAACGCGTAAACGAAAGCGTGATGTTCAAGTTATGTTCCCGCAAACAGAACTAAATAGTGGTTCAGAGAGACTGCTCCCACCTGGTGGTGAGGTTCTCGTACAGTCCCGGCCTGCTCTGGAGCTGGGTGCGGAGCTCCTCGAAGCTGATGGAGTTGGTGTCGTCCCGATCGGCGTCCTCAAAGAGCACCTGGGTGAGCTCGTCCAGCTCGGGGTCGCTGAACTGCAACCCGTTTTCCTCCATGCACGCCTTCATCACGTCACGGAGCTCGTTTGGCTGTATCATGCCGTCCCCTGCAAGTAGCCGTGACCAGAAAAAAACAACACCAGAGAAGTCCATAGGCGAGGAACACTTTGCGAAGAGCACATGCATTGTGGGAGCTCTGAAGGTGCCCGAGCACACAAGCGCCTTATGACTTTGAAGGATGGTGTAGCTTTAGAAAGTTGACCCCGGTGTATAACAAGAGCTATCCCGCTGTTCTGCGAGCGGGGTTGACTCTGTGTCGTGAACCGACCAGATTATAGTTGAGTAAACTTTTGCAGTGATCAGATAGCATAACCGCAGCCCCCTGGATGTTATAATAGCCTACCATATATACCCCATAATTATGTCGCACAGCTTTCTGCCTAAAAGCGCAAACATACATTAAAAAAAAAATTCGGGATGCTATATCTTTAGACGTTTACTACGAGCTTTAAACTAGGGCGGCGAATATTGACATTCCTGTTTCTCTCGCGTAGATGCCAAGCCGCCGAAACTTGTAATGACGAATTCACCGCACAAAGTCACTGTTTTGCCTAGAAACCCAATATATCATTGCGTGACCGCAGTTATAAAGTAAAGCTAGCATTAAACAAAAAGAAAAATAAAGATCAATTCTTCTTGCATGCATGCGGAGGTATCTAAAATCGTCTCTAGGTTATATTTTTCTCAGTTTTTGGGCGCTTTGTGATGCACTAATTCCTCCTGTCTGGTGAATTGATAATTCGCCGTCTAGTGACAAGTTCTTACCAGAAAATGGTGAAAATAGTGATTCACAAGTAGAAAGCCAGTGTCAGAGGCCATGAAAACTACAGAACACCAACAGGACAACGGGAGAAAGGCACACGTACAATAAAGACAGGCATGCCTGTCTTTGTATACGTATACGTCATTTTGTCTTGTTTGCACTGTGCAAGTATATCTATTAAATAAATCAACCAACCCAACCCGAAGTTCTGAAGCAGTGTCAGAGATATGCCACCAAGTTCCTAAATATAAGCTCACTAGTACATGGTCCAACTGAAGTTTAAAACCCATACCAACCGGACCTACTTGACCAACAACAATATGTATAGCACAGCACAAGCCCTAATGCCCTGAAGCAGCTACGGGTCTCTTAGCAAAATGCTAGCTACTAACCACGCCATGCCACAGCCCCTCATGTATCTTGTACGGCAACTGTGTCAAAAGAGGGCGAACGTAGTCTTCACGTTCTTTTGAATCCTATAGGCTAGTTCACACACTGGCGTTTGCTTACGACCGAGTTCTTGTGATGAGAGAACACACTGGCACGCTGGCGCCATCTATGAGCTTACTCTGGAACTACATTTCACTAAAGCGAAGGTTTCGCAACATCTGTTCCGTGGCTAGACGAGATATGGCACTAGCATTTTCTTTGAACGTAAACGATAACAAGAAGTTTTAACGCCCTCGGTCGTAAGTTATCGCCGCAAGTATGTTTCTCCCTATCCCGCAGAGGCGTCAAAGAATATCCCGTAAAAGGACGCAACGCCTTCTCCTACTCACCGTCCACGTCGTAGAGCTCGAAGAGGAGGGCGAGCTTGTCGTCCTGCGACTTGTTGGCGAACCTCTTGACGGCCGCCATGAACTCGTCTAGGGACACGGTGCCGGACCGGTCCGTGTCGAACAGCTGGAACATGCGATCGGCAAAGAAGGCGTTGCGGGACTGCACGATCCGCTCGAACTGCTCCCGGCTTAGCTCCCGGTTCGGCCCCACGGCATCGCGGAACACCTGCTCCAGGTGCTCGAGGTTCTCGGCCGTGAACCCTTCTTTCCGGGATCTAGATGTCGAGACGATCAATATTAGTCACCAAACGAACCCTTGCCAAACATTGACGCACTGAAACCTAATAAACCTCGCCTTAAGTTGCAGTCACAGCACTCATTCACTGAAAAAAAAAAAAAAAAGCTTGCAGACATTTTTTCGGCCGTGTATTTTTTCTTGTGCGACGTCCCCGTCAGATTAATCGTACAAACATTGTCCGCAGATATGTTGGAGGCATACAAACGGATGAAGCAAACATATTCCCATCCTAAATCGAGGTGTGTACGCGAATAATTCTGTCCTGCATACAGCGAATACCCGCGCATTCTATACATTGTACTAACAGTGTGCACGTGGATTAAAACTCGTCGATCGAATTCACGCTTCACGTTTTCTTACAGGTTCTAACGAAACCCTGCGCAAAAGACATTTGCTTCCATGGACAGTCCATTTCAGTGTTGCGCCTCAACTTTATATGTTCCATTACGTGAAAAAAAAAAAAACGGCCACGGCGTTGTGCTCGAAAGATGGCCATAAAAATACGCCATCAAGCACGCGCCGCTCAAGGTCAGAGCAGACGCGCTTCAGAAATAAAACACAAAGAGAAGCGGAGCAACGCAGATGCTTCGTCGCGGAAGCCGTGAAGCCGACAGGGGAGATGCACCTGCGCAGTGGGGGAGCAAAACATTTCTCCCGCGGGATTATAATGCCTTGCACATTTATACACGTGAGCAGTCTTAAGTGTCTTCGGCGTGTCTTTTAGCGCTCACTCGTGACAGAAAAATAAAGCGCGTTAAAACACCTTCCTTACATTTAGTCAACCTGCCGGCGAAAAGAGGAAGGTTTATAATAGCCTACCCAAAAGCTTTGCAAAGGCATGCAAATTGAGTCATCTTCACTACGCATGCGCCAAGCTGAAACCCCGTTGCGGATAGGTGGGTGGCGATGACGATCTTTCTTTGCGGACGTAAAGTTTGTGTACGCTACTCTAAACTCCAACACTAAAAAAAAAAAAAAAAATGATCAGCGTTTTGAGGGAACGTATGGCACAACGCAATATTACTTCGATCTTCAACAATCTGCTTTTAACGTCCATTGAAGAGGCAAATTCTGGGCGCGGATTGGATACGACTGCTGCGTCGTCGTTCGGCTCGTCTATATAGTACCGAAGACGCGAGTTTCGGCTAAACGCTGATGAAACAGATCGTGTCCAATAATCCGTACGTTTGTCGTTTTAGGTGATGCTGCAAATTGAGCGGTCCGCCCTTATTATCTAACAGGGGCCCTAAACTCTACAAACATACAGTTGGAGCCGAAAGTGCGCGGAGCGAGTCGATTGGACGCTGGCGACAAAAGCGCAAAGTCATCGGTGTGCTCGTCAAATTAAGCCCCAAATTTGTGTTCGACGAGTTTAGAGGTCCAGGTGTGTTTCTAACAGACGCGGGCACTGTTTATTGGCGCATTTGACGCAACTAGAAAAAAAAAAGTGCTGTCGCATTCAGTTGGAGAACATTGGCCGTAAAGACGAGTAAAACGTGTTTTAAGTGTCCATACTGAGACATCAACTGTTGGGAAACATGTTTCGGTCACCCGGCAGCCGTGCATACGAGTCTGCGTGTCATTTTTACCATTCTATGAATACGCGTTTTGATCATTTTCTGCACTTGCAATCTTAAATGACTGAGTGCTCGAGACGGTAGCCGTGACAATTTAGATGATTGCTTTTCAGCTACGTGTAAAATTTTCACATCGTCTCAGCTGCACATCAGGCTCGAACATTCTTAAACAACATTTTACAACCCGATATTCGGGTAAATTAGTTTAAAGAAACTCGTTACTGATCGGGTGCGCTTCACGCTCGAAGCAGTCCGCGTTGTCGTGCCGGCCAACACGCATGGTTCAACATAAGTTGCTGCTGTTTTTGCTGCCAAAAGCTGTCGCACCCAGCCAACAAGGTCGCTGTCATTCCTGTTTTGCTGATTTTCACGTAATGTGACAGGTCTGTTGAACAACAGAGTCGATGACCAACATGTTGCCCGACTGTTGATCAACATGCGTTGATGACGCCAACATACGTTTCCTCGATGTGACAGGGCCTTATGACAAGCACATCAAGGGACTTTATTCTCACCCAGTAGGCAATTCAAACAATATGAACCGGCACGGCAGACGCTCCATGCACACAGGCACGTATATTGAAAGGGTCAGAAAGTGTTTAAAAATAGTAGATAGGATAAAAAAAAAAAAGTTGGCCCAAAGCCGTTCACTGAACTGGTCAACCGCCGGACTTGCATCACTGCGCGTCGAGTAGAGAGTGAGGTCCGGCGTTAAAAGACAGACATCCGATTGGTCCGGTAAGAACGACTTGTCAGTCTCCCTGTCAGCTTAGCGGTATCACTAACATGCACACGCCTCCTTCCCCGAGTGGGAGAGAGTGCGCAGGTAGAGGTAAAGCTGCGAGAGCTGCTCGAAGTTACGGGTGCAGCGCAGAGTGCACTTGTGGCGCTGCTAAGTCAAATTTGGGGGTTTTACGTGCCAAACCAACGACAGGCATCTGACACGCCCCAGCGGAGGAGTGAGGAATTTGGACCACCTGGGGAACTTTTGACGTGCAACCAAAAGCTCGGTTTCACGGCGCCTCCTCCGCAATAAGCCTCCATCAGATTGCGGGCACCTCGGCTGGGATTCGAACCCGCCACAGGGGGATCCGTAGGCCAGCGCTCTCGCTTCGGAACCACCGAGGCGGCTTGTGGCGGTGCTCTCAGCCTACATATAATACAGTAATGAGAGTGGTACTCAAGCATCAAGTGCGGGACCGCTCTGGGCCGTTGGGAGGAGTGAGCGGTCGCAAGACCCTTCTAAATCACCATACTGTCAGGCTTCCCCTTCTGGCCCACCATATCCACGTGAATTATTGTTGCGAGATTACATTACGAATTTCTTGATTTCACTGAAATCTCTGAATTTGAACATAGTGCGCGCCGAATTTCGTGTTTAAAAAGTGCAAACTTTAATACATTTCGCTACAAGCAACGTACTATCGCGATCATAACATATATTTCGCGACTCAATGTGCACGCAGGTACACTCGGCAGCAAAGGTTTCCGGTGCGCGGGAGCATCAGCCGAAATGATTGGTTGCGCCTCCTGTCGGCGCACGGCCGCTCTCAAGATTCACGCTTCGAGAATGCTTTCTTTCGTGCTCTAAGTCATGTCTTTCGTACTTGATTCCGCCCGATGTGATAACCGGGACCGGCGCAAGGTGCCGCTTTGACGGCCAACATGCCGCGCATCTGCCTCAGCCTCCGTGATAGTGATTGATGACGAAGCTCGCGCATTCTACAGATCACATTTCGCGGCACTTTGCGCCAGTTCCTGTTATCTTGTGCATGTTGAACGGCAGCGAGCGAAATAAACATGATTGCGAACAAGAAAGGAACCGCATGCGCAAAGCGCGAGTCTTGAGAGCGGCAGCGCGCCGTGACAAGGCGCAGCCAGTCTTTTCGGCTGGCGCTCCCAAGCCCCGCAAAGTTTTGCTACCGACTGTACACGAACCTAAATTGGCCTTTCGTATTATCGGCTCGCGTAACGTCTAATGGTTTACTTGAATGTCAAGGTTTTCCGTTCGATGCCTTCAGCACCCGGTAAGCGCAAACCACGGTAGGCCGATCCCCGTATCGTTACCGCAAGCACAACAACGCTCCTGGCGCAAGCTGACAAGCCAACTTTGAAGGTGCACTCCGAGCTTTCGTAAGCAAGACCGCTCCGCACTGCAACGTTAGGCTAAACTTGCCTATTGATCGCCTCATCAAGTGTCAGGTAAAGTGACGACATTGCTTTGACCAGGTGGGCGGAAGGTTGGGTCGAGATGTGACACTACCAGCAGCCGTACTCACTAAGGGACCTTCGTACTCACTCGGCCCGGGAGAGCCTTGCCATGATGTCCATGATGACGCTTCTCTTGGGCAGTGTCTTCCGATCCCGTCACAAAACGCCGGGCTGTAGAAGGGCACCGGCAATGGACGAGCGTGTCTTGTGGAAGACGTCTTAGTGGGAGGGAAGCACAGAACTGAGCTCCGGCTCCGCAAGCGTTGAGCCGAATGAATCCGACGCCTATAGCTCGGCTACACACAGCCTTGCGGGAGCGCTGTGTGCGCAGACATGGACGGGCGTGTCGCTCCACTGCCGGCACGTGCCGGTGTCCGCCGGGTCGGCCTGGTAGCCTCCGAACGAAAAGTGCCTCGTCATCGAGTCCTCGATAACCGATCGACGCGTGATTAATAATCCTGCTTCAAAGCCCGATAAATCAAAAGCCGATTTTAAGATGAAAAAAAAATAGAGAAGAGCAGTTTTTTTACGGGAGGAAAGCACATATTCTACGTCACGACTAATGACAGCAGAGACATAACAGAACGCACTTTGATTCTCCTGTTTCACCTTAAAGGGACACTGAAAGGGTATTTATGCTCGCCAAGGTTTTTATTTGTACATGCCATATGAGAGCTCAACTATCCAGAACAGAATTCGCGACTCGAAATTCGTTTTCTTTCCGCCTGAAAACCGTCAACTGGCCGGCTTGAGTCGCACTCACTCTCTTCTTCGTAATCACGAGCCGTTTTTTTTTTTTTTTTTTTTTTTTTTTTTTTTTTGTGGTTTAGACACAACCACCAAATGTAATCAAAGTGGTTGGTCATCGAAGGCACACACACTCACAATATTAGGAATATAAAAAAATATGATATTCATTTTTTGTGACTCTTAAAAAGCTGCAAATACGTTGATTCGAGAGAAAAAAGCTGCACAGCCACGTAACTTTCCCCAACTTTCTCCTCCACTATATTTCTTCTTCCTTCCGAGTCCGGTTTTGGTTTCGAGCAGTTGCGTGTTTCGACTTTATTAAAAATATACGTGACGCTGTAACAAAATATTGACTGCGTATAGTCTTCTGACACCAATAACAAATCGCCTGGCAAAAAAAAAATTAAAAAGGATTGGAGGGATGTTGTGTCCCTTTAAGTTCGAACGCAGCAGACGCTACATGCCGATGAAACCATTCAAACAAGAACAGCGTCAAAACGCAACGTCATGGTGTTCAGTGTTCGTGTTCCAGCGTGTGTTCTATCATCGCTAAACCAATCACGTACAAGAAAGGCCCAGTGATTTACGCTTTCAGTACGCGTGTCCGTGGTTGTAAGTGTTCGCGTCTTCCACTGCGCTCGCTCGGACATCTGATGAAACAAAGTGATACGACAGTTAAGGCCGAAGGCACTATTTGTAGTTCGTCGACAAACGCGGAAAAAGATGGGACATGTTTCGGCTACGCTAGGGAGCGTTCAGTTTCATTCAAGCCCTTGCTTTTATTCGTTTTTTTTTTTCTGCCTCAGCTTACAAACGTTTGTTAACATGCTGCCTGTCTGCCACTCGTTCAAACGGAATACGATGCTATGTTGGTTAGGGGCTACAGTGAAACGGAATCTTTCGAGCTGCAGCCGTTCAAAAATTGCAAAAGCAAGTGGTTGATGTTTTTTGTTTTGTTTTTTTATTTCAAAATTAGAAAACGTGCCAATTTCTGTCTCCGTCCCACAATGTCCATTCTTGTCGCTGAATTTAAGTTGTATCTGGAGTATGCACCTGCAAGGATAGACGCTCTGCTCGCCGTAAACTTCTTTGTGCTGCGTTGTCAAGGCGAACTTTGTTTTCGCAGTACCACCGCCGCGCACCTTTGTGTGAGCATCCGGTTTTGTCTTGTGTCCCGACTGCATGAGCTCGCAGAAGCAGATTTGACAGCGTTGTAGAGGCTATGCTAAACTTAACAACGCAGCACGAAAATGTTGACGTCGAGTAGAACACAGGGTCACATCCTGGTAGAATACATGAGAACTCTTACTTTCGTGGCTTAGCGATCAGATTTAGATTGTACTTGGTTAAGTATCCACAATAAAACAACCGAATGCACAAGGTGAATGAGGAGCACAATTCCCTAATGGCTATTTGCGGCGAGATGTTTTGGTGGCGCCTTCGTACGGTTCCCCCTTGTGACGTCATTACCTTGCAAACAACAAGTTCGATGGTGTTTGTAAATAGCATGGTGTAAGCTTGAAATCATTGCTCTCCCAAAGGAACACTGCCAACACCGTCAAAATTAAAGTTCTTTCATTCCTCTTATTTCCGTCGATGATAAATCCTCTTTTGACGTCATAGTCAGCGTTCGGCCAATCGTGGAAGGCCGGCCACAGCGACGCTTTCGGTCGTGCACGTCGCCAATAGTCAAAAACAAAAACAAATCGTGCAGCAGAACGCAGGATTCCTGGGTTCTGCAGCGCGAGCTTTCGCTTCACCTGTTCTCCGAGCCTCGTGACAGTCAGTTTTTGATCAGCTTATCGCCGTGGGTCCTTTTGGAGGAAAACGAAGACGGGAGCACAGAAACAACCGTCCTCGACTTCCTCTACTCTGAAGCTGTTCGTTCCAGAGGTAAGACAGACGTCCCCCTAGCATGTACGGAGGAAATGAAAAGTCGGAAAGTCAGGTCTCACTAAGCCTCAGTACGTGGACGACGTTCAGATAGAGTCCCACCGACGGACTTGAGAATAACGGCCCTCTAGTTGCTGCGCTCGGCTAGAGCATGACCGGGTGATGACAAGCATAAGGGTTGCGACGAAGCTTTTTTATTACGTTTACGAACACAGCTGCTGGCTCCATGTGCTCCTAGCATATATTCGGTGATAGGACCTCAATGTACCGTATGCGCCTCATTGGTACTTTTCGCTTGGAACTGCGATTAGTTGAGCTCTTTCCTGCTATAGTAGGGAATTTTAGTAGATCGCTCCAACACCTTCGATGCATTGTATTGTCGGATATTGTCATCGGAGGTATTGGAGCAAGCAACTAAAACTTTATATTAGCACACTCACAATCAAGGCCCGAAGAAAGCGATTATTGAAATTGTCATCGCCTTCTGCGTTCTGTTACCTTTGTCTTTTGGGCCGTAACAAGCGTTCTGGACACAGGCAGTAGTTCACTTTTGTGCGATATGAAACGTCACGCGTGCGTCTACAGCCCAGTGACAAGGCATATTTCGATTGGGTGATAAGCACTTAAAGGTACACTCAAGTGCTTTCTGGAGAAGCTTGTTTTTGGAAGCATATTGTTTGTTGGGCTTCAGTCAATAAAAATGACCAGTTCTAAATGGCAAGTAAACTCACAGCAATAGAAATACACAGGCACTATTTTCTCCACTGTTCCTGGTGGAATGACCACCAACGCGACGCAATGACGTATAGCTGTTGGGAGTACCTGTCTCCAAGACAAATTTACGTACAGGCGACCTTATGCAGTGACGAAAGTTGCGTGATTGGTCCTCGAGTCCCTGTTGGACATAGCTTGGACGACGTGACCCCAACGCACCATGCAGGTGGTCGTTTCCTACTTAATCTTGCCGAGAAACAAGAATAAGGTGTTCTACAGAAGCTGCGCTCTCTGTAACAAGGCCACCACGATGGCAATTGATGGGAAGCCATAAAGCAAGTCATGGATTCATTCGAGACGTGCGCCGCGCACAGTGTCCTCATGGCCGCGCTCTGTGTTCCGCCGCTGATGCTACTGGCGCTGCTCCATCTGTCGGTGCCGTCCTTTGGGCTCTCGTTCACCTACCACGAACTGGGCGAGGTGAACGCTTACCTCACCCGGCTGGCTTCGGAGAACCGCGAACTCGTCACCCTGCAGCTTCTCGGCAAGACCTGGAAAGGTATACACTTGCACTTGTCTTGCTGAATTCATAAACACCATCCTAAAACGCTTTCGTACGTGCATAAGGGGTATGCGGAACGAAACTTTGTCTGCTTCTTTTGCAGGGGTTGTGCAGACATCAGGACGCGGAGCTTTGATTGTCTCTTATTGAAGGATGGTAGGTAGACACCAAAACAAGCTGCCTTGAGGTCTACCCACTATCCTTCAATCAGAGCCAATCAGAGCTTGGCGTTCTGATGCCACCACAGCCCCTCCAAAAGAAGCAGACGAATTTGCGCTCTGCATGCATCGGACTCTGTATTTGAGCATGCTGTGCAGCACGGTGCATGTTCAGAACGAGCTCGCACTTACACGTCAACTCGCGACTCTGATGTCACGCCAGTGTGGAGGCGCTCCTGTCAGGACGGAGCATGCGTAGACGCTTCAATTCACGCGAATCTGGTTTCTACGGACGCGCAGTGCCAACATCTGATGCGGGCAAACACGGGCTTGTTTGTAAATATACCGTTGGTTTATATAGGCCTAGCAATCTTGATGCACGGTGCAGAAGTGCACCGTGGAAGCTCTCCGTGAGTTTGCGCTGAGCAGGCACGGAGTACTCAGCTATATGGCCGTCAGGAAATGCACCTCGTTGTTGTTCACAGAGTTACACGAAAGAGGAGAACGTCTGTCAGATAAAGATGGAAAAGTATCCCGTAAAAAACCTATTTCAGAGGCAGTTAATGGGCTTCCTGTCTAACCCGCGATCAACTTTCTGATCTCCGATTTACTTCCTTTAACGTACCTTTTTTCGCGCGAAGACGACACTAAGCGGAGTAAGCTCGAATTGCGATTGGCGTCCGGAAGGTAAGTTGCGCTACCTCTCCTGCCTCCTCTGCGACTCAGATGGGTCCCGGAGGAGGCTTGAAATGTAGCGCAATTCCCTTGTCGACAACTCTAGTTCAAGCTTTCGCCGCTACGTGGGGAAGTCCTGCGCATGTGCATATGCAGCTATTTTTGTTCAACAATATCTTTCGTGCCAATGTCCTCTCATTCTTTTTGCCACTTTTGTTTGTATTAACACAGATTGTGTTTAAAGGACCGTTCACACACTTGCGTTGCGACTCATTAGGACCGCGTGCCTTGAAACCTCTTAAAATATTTTTACGACGAGTGGCGCCACCTATCGGATATTCTGAAACACTTGGCAGTCCATTGTATTTCTTATTTGTTCCGGGCATCGTTCTCACTTTCTTGGCTTGAAAAACTTTTGGCAATGTTACATAAACAACCCTTCCTTATAGGACGACACATCTGGCAGGTGATGCTGAGCAGGCGCCCTAAAGAAGACGCTCTAGTTCCTCACGTGCACCTCGTCGCCAATATCTACGGGAACGACGTGAGTTTCCGTTTCAAACACCATAGCCACGATCTATCCGAAGATCAGGTCTAACGCTCCAAGTCTCTGCGCAGCCTGTGACCCGTGAGGTGGCGCTGCAACTGGTGGACTACGTGGTGGAAAACAAGCAGAAGGACCAAGACGTTGCCTGGCTCCTCGACAACGCCAGGCTGTCGGTGGTGCCTTCGGTGAACGTCGACGGATCGGACGCGTCCATCCCCGGAGAATGCATCGGCATGGTTGGCGAGTACGCACCTATACCGCTTTGTCCAGTATTCCCTGCGTATGCGTGCACACTTTCTCCTGTCCTTGCTTCCTACTGTCGTCATTTGTTAACGGTACACTCTTGCACGACCAACAATGTCGGCACCCATGTTTGAACACATTTCGTCGTTTTTTTTTTTTTTTTTTTTTTTTTTTTTTTTTTTTTTTTTTTTATATAATGGGTAGTATGGGGGATGAAAACTAAAACTGCAACGGGCTTTCCCAGCCTTCCTTTCCTTCGCACTACTTTCTTGAGTTGCAACGGGACATCAGGGGGTCGATGAGAGCCATTCGGTTGTTATGGTTACGCCGTTCGACGGTGCGACGCGGCGCGATTTTTGCTGCGTTTCGCGCTTTATGGCGCGTTTACACTTGCGGATTCGCGGGCGAATCCGCGCATGGCGGAGAGTAGAATTTCGAGCCGGGCGCCGAAATCGACTCCTCGCTGCCGGGAAATCGGGATATTGGGTCCCGGTGCTCTAAACTAGACACTTGACGAAAAAGTCGGTGCCGCCATGATTGGCCGGCGACAAGGTCGAGCGCGGCGTCGGCCAATCACGGCTGCTGAATTCCTCGCCGACTTTTCCGCCAAGCGTCCAGATTAGAGCCCCCGGACTCATCCAGATTTTCCGCCACCGACGAGTCAATTTCGCCACGAATTCACACGTTGAAACGCGCCATTAGTCTGGTTCACACACTTACGACTGCTTGCGACCCGTCTGCCTTACAACCTCTTTAAATTTCTAACGACGGTAGAACACACTGGCGCCATCTATTGGTAGCCGTGGAACACTTAGCATCTCCCGTATATTTTCCCTTTTTCTTTTTTCGTGCATCATTTTTTTTTATTTATTTATAAACTTTTGGCAATGTTATGACTGAGCATTTTTTTTGTAAATAGTGCTCACATTCGACTTCGCTCTCGTGAAATGCGGTCGCAGAGGGTCACCTCATAGACGGCGATGTATTTTTTCGCTGTAACCGCTCATTCACACTGGAAGCGGATCCGCGTTCGCAAAGCGGTTGCGAACGCGGTTGTATAAAGATCCAGTACAATTGCACGCGCACCTGATGTCATCGAGTGCGCGTGCAATTGCCCTGGATCTTTATGCAACCGCGCTCGCAACCGCTTAGCGAACGCGGATCCGCTTCCAGTGTGAATGAGCGGTAAGATATCAGAAGAACGCGGTCTTAGGCAAACGCAAGCGTGTAAACCGGCCTTAACCTTCCACGGTGCACGCAGCACCAACACCAACGGCGTGGCCATCAACAAGAACTTCCCCGGTGCTTTCGACCGGGGACGCGGCAACGGACGGACCTTGGAGCCTGAGAGTGCCGCCGTGCTCCGCCTGGAGCGCGCCTGCCCCGCCGTGCTTTCCGTGCTGCTCTTCGGAGGCCTGCTCGGGGTGCTCTACCCTTACGACGACGTCCCGGGTCCCGGTAGGCATCTGCCGGACGCGCCGTCGTAACCGTTTACGGGCTCTTCTCGAGCATTTGTTGGGCGTCAAATGAAAACCGTATAAAGAAGCCGATGAAACTGCGTGCAATTAAACTTTTCACTACGTAATTTAAGACAAACCCCAAGACTGGGGAAAAGACAAAGGACGACACAACACACAGAGTCTCAAATACAGATGAATTTTATTCCACAGAAGTTCGTGTTTACATAAGGTTTTACTCTTCCCCCCCCCCCCCCTTTTCACCCAAACCAAAAAAGAAAAAAAGAAAGTGAGAACACAAAAGAGTCTTCTCACTTTCCTTTTCTTTTGGTTTGTGGGGCAGTAAAACCCTATATAAACACTAACTTCTGTGGAAGAAAATTTAGCTGTGTTTGAGACTCTGTGTGGTGTGTAGTGTTCCTTCGTCTTTTCCCCAATTTCGGGGGTTTGTCTTAAATTATGTTAAACCTTCACCAGGTCGTTTGCGCCCGAACTTTATGTTCGTTAAACATTTTTTTTTTCTCTCTCATGCATTACTTAGATGATTCTTAAATTTCGTAACCGTAAGTTTGCTATTAAGAAAAATGCAAGAAAATGAAAACTTCGTATTTCCTCTGAAACGGGACAAAATGGAAACAAAATAACCGTCTGCGTTAATGCGTGCTCCATACATATCTGCTCTAAGTTTAAGTTGTTCATATAAAAAAAAAAAAGTTTCTGTTTTACATGGTACCGTATGTGAATAGGAGAAGCTAAGTCGATGGTTTGCTTCTGTTTTCTGTCCGCGCATAGGAAACAACAAGTTTTACTCTTTGTTTTTCCCGGAAACCTTGAAATTACAGTATGTTTAGTGCGCCATCTAATGAAACCCTTGTGAAAAGTTTCCTTGCACTCAATGTATTCTCTTATTTATACTATTTTTACGCCCGAACAGCGCTCCCAAACACCCTGTATTTATCTCACAGTATTTACACTAATATTTTTCTGGTGTCCAGGGAAATAGCCGGTATCTTCTTTTATACTTAGGATTCCGTGTTATACTTAGGATTGGTTAAGTTATACTTAACCAATCCTAATCCCCCCCCTCCCCCTTTTTCCGAGCCGGTGGGGGGAAGGGGGGGGGGGTTAATTTATATTTCTATTAATATATTCGGTGGTTAAAAAAAAATTAATTTCAATTTTTTTTTACGTTTGGGATTTAATTTTATGTGTTTCCAGTTTTAATTTTAAACAAAAATGAACAATATCCGCACAAAACATATCCTTAATTCACACGAACTCTCCTGTATCGAAGGATATTTTAGAAACCTATAAGATCGTAGCTTTTGCTGCTATAAAAACATAACCCTTCCTCCCTCTAAGAAGTAGAAATACAATGTTCCAAACTGGAAGCCAGAACAGCGACTTTTGCTGTGGCTCAGAAGTACATACAATGGCCCGTTGTTCTGAACGAACCTTGGCAAGGTAAACAGGAGACCCCATTGTAAATAGTCGAAGATTTATAAGGAAACGAATGTGGCCACATCTGAGGACCACCAACCCTGTGCTCTCAAATTTTATTCCTAAAACACCATCATTTTGTTTTTGATTTTTATTGCCTTTTATTTTGCCACGCCTCAAAATTCTGAATTTTTCGGATAAATTTCAGTGTGCAACGATCTTTCCGGCGAATGTCTTTGGAGTTTTTTCGGATATATCCGAAAACACGGAACCCTAGTTATACTATGCCGGGCAAATCGGAGCAGGCGGAATGCTCGCGCCAGGTAGAAAAATATGTCTGCCGTGTGGTTAAGGTCACCCTCCTATCTTGCAGGACGCATGAGCACATTCCCCTGCCAACGACGCGTATTTTCCCAGCCTTACTGCACCAAAATGACAGAACAAAAACTCTGCCCGCACACGTGACTTCCGGAAATTGTGGAAACGCCGAGATGCCGCTGAAGCCCTCAATAGAACGCTTTCGCTACACTTGTCTGGAACCGGTTTAGTGGCCAATAGATGGCATGCGCAAGAAGTCTCCCGTAGAGTTCCTGTATAGACATTTTCCACAGGGGCGCCGCCATCTTGAATTGTCGTCACTTCCAGTATGGGCGACGAAAAAATAATAAAACGTTTCAACCTGTAACTAGCAAAATAATAGAGGGGAGCCAAAACGAGAATGTGTGACGGTTAGGCTTATATCCTAAATGTCTTCTATTGGCGTGGCGACGGCAAAACAATGTTTTCGCCCATACTGGAAGTGACGACAATTCAAGATGGCGGCGCCCTTGTGGAAAAGGTCTATAGGCTCCCTACGGGAGCCAGAGTTGCGCGTTCATGCATGGCATGTGGATACAGCTCCTCACGTGAGTGAATTCGGCGAATAGCAGCGCCGCGCGTTCGAGGCGCGCTCAAAAGCCAGGGAACGTACGCCGGGGCGCGTGCAACGTCTACTTTGCTGCACGACACTTGATACGGCTCCTCACGTGATCGGATCTCGGCGAATAGCGGCGAGGGCGGCACGCGGCACGTGGAATCAAACGCGCAACTCTGGCTCCCGTAGAGGAACTCTAGTCTCCCGCAGGTCTCCCGTTGCCCAAACAATACTGCAGCCGGTCGTTTGCAGTAACAAGAAGCTGAAAACCTCTTCAGTCGGAAGCAGTCACAAATCTGTGAATGCACACTTGCGACTGCTTGCAACCGGAAAGGCATAAAACTGGCTTTAGGCCTTTCCAGTCGTACGCGCAGTCGCGAGTGTGTGAACCAATATTGAATGTATATAGCTCACACAGCTCCGACTACTTAAGACCGGATACGTTTTTAAGCATCTTGCGACTGCCTACGTCCGGCAGCAGTGCCACACAAAAGGCTCCGATAAACCGTAGCCTTTCCCTGTTAATACTGCAGATTGGGCGAGTTGGTAAGGCATCATCACGAACCAGCTGTGTGAGTGCATTTTTTTGTGTGTTTGGATTTTGAATAACTGTCTACTTGCGCTGGTTCGTGATGATGCCTTTCCCTGTTAGCTCAGTTTCGATGACAATTACTACCGGAAATGAAATCTGTGGCGGCGCGACTTCGGCATCGTCGGGGAATCATCCCTGATTGGGACGCAAACAGGTCTCGGAACCGCCCCACGCACAGATTCACTCGTCAGTGATAACACTATATCACTCTAGCGTCGAGTGACCCCATACGCGCGATGCGGCCCACATCGTCTTTGTCGGACTACCGAGTGTGAGTGGGGATCTGAAGTAGCCCCGATAAGATAACACCATCACATAAAACCTCCCAAACATTTACGGAAGAAAGAATAAAACAAATAGCGATAGGTTTATCGATGGATTTGTATTTATTCTTTCGGGGTTGCAGAAGCCTCTGTAATCAAATACGATGGGCGTTCGTGAAGTTTGTGTTGCGGTCACGAAGGTCACGCAGTTATCTGAAGCTTTATCTGAAATCCCAGGAAACACTTTTTCCGTCCTCCACAAATGTTTCAACAGTTCGCGAGAAAGCGAAGCAATATTACATGAGCTTCCTAACAGCGAATCTAATGGTTCGGAAGTCGCACTTTCGAATCACGACGATCGGCAGTTGCGTCTGCTCAGCACAAGCACCCAAATGGCGGCGCCCACAACAATGTCGGGGAACGGAGTGCCGATATTCTAAGCACAGCTCATTTAGTGGCTCTAGAATAGACTAGTCTTTCTCTCTACTTATTCACCACCTAAAGTCACGCACTTTTGCCAGCGATGGGCAACCTGCCAGAGGCCGTTGCTATGGAACTCCTCGTTTTGAGTGTTTAGGAATCGCACCACTTGAGCAACCACTCGGCAGTGGCGGATCCAAGGGGGGGGGGGGGGGGGGGCGGTGGGGGCGATCGCCCCCCCCCCCCCCCAAACGCCTCGCCATTTTTTTTTTTTTTTTTGTGGAGCCATTGTTTTTCTCATTTTTTGTCTTTTTGCTCGCTTTTGAAGCACATCCCTTGGTGCGCCAAAAAGTGTGGCGGCAACGCGAAGGGAGTGACGCTGTTGCTTCACTTTCAAGAGCATTCGTAGTGTTACTTATGCGCCATGAAGCCCCTGTTGTCTTTCTTTTGTACGTTTTGATCCTCCTAGACACCGAGAGGAAAATATGACTCAGGAACAACCAGGAAACTGGTACATTATTGACACACGCGTCATACAATGCCACATTGTCGAGTTTTGTCTCGCGCGTATCCCGTTACGTGAATAATTATTTCCGTAAAAAAAAGCACGCTGAACACTCAAATTTGGTCTGCATGCAGCGAATAAAACTTAGGAATGAAATTACCTTGGTAGAAAGTCTGTGCCAACCGGGGCGTACTTCTCGAAGCGAAATCTCGCGCGGAATTATGCACCTCTTTGACGGGCAGTAGACTCGGCAATCTCAAATCGGCATTTCTTTTTCTCCGGAAAGGACTTGCCAAAGGCAGTCATTTATGGCTCACGCAAAGTGAACAGGCTGAGGCACGTCTCAGTGAAGCTTGAGACTTGTGCCTAGGTGATAGCTGGCACTAAACAAAAACTTTCGTTGGGTGCCTTCACTCCAACTGTCGCATTTTGCCCCGCGTCTCATTTGGCCCATCTTACCCTACTTCACTTTGGACAAACGCAATCTATTAGTTTTGGAGCTTCCCCCACACGAGTGTTCGTGCGGTCGAGGTGTTTTTTGACATATAAGTAGTAGTAACCAGGCATTGTGCGCAGCTTTTATCGGCGCCCAGCATGCTCGGGCTCACAAGCGCTTAGCTTCGAAAGCATACACTGTAAAAAGTAACCGTCAAATTTACGGCGCTATACGCTAATAAAAACTACAAGTACGCCGTGAAGAGGAATTATCTGAAATGCACCGTAAACGAGCAAAACAACCGAGAGGGAAACGCAAAACTTCATGGAGCAAGAAAACAGAAAGAAAAGACGCGCTTCGCTAATTGGTCACCACGCTTGACCTTTCGGAAGCTGCGGGAACCCAGAGAGTCTCCTCTCGCCCCTTCACCTCCTTTCTTTGTCCACGCCAGCCGCGCCAACGCAGAGCGTAACTGCCTTAACTGAAAAAGGAAAAAAAAAGAGAACTAAGAGCAAACAGTAGAGCAACAATGCGACTAGCTAGAAGCATAAACAAAAGAAAGGAACGTTGGTTGGGACAACGCGGAAAGAAGTGGAAAAAGCTGACGTTCAGTTCATTTTCCCGCCTTCCCACCCGTCTCCGCGCCATTTTGTCCTCGTTCGTTTGTGGCATTCCCGGATTTGTGTGCACCTGAAAATTTGGAGCGGAAGGCAACTGGATACTCAAAGCAGGTATTTCACTATCAATCTGCTGCTTGATTGGCAAGGATAGTGTAATGGTGGCATAAATACAACACTCTAAAAGATGTTTACTTGCAGAATTTGTAGTTTCTGTTCAAGCACGCTTGATGGTTGTGCAATTCGATGAGCACGTTTTCAGCTCTCGAATTCTTCAGTGTGTGGACGAAGGATGCTGTCGCCAGTTTGTTACGTATGATGCTCTCAGGTGTCATATTTTGAGAAGACATAGGCATTGGGGTCCATATCACAAGAGCGAATGACATTTTAGCGAACGGCGACATTTGAGCGAATGGTCGTTTTAGCGAATGACGGGGGCGCGCGTTAACCCATCCGTCGCGCTGCGCTTTACGCCGCTTCGCGGCGACAGTCTGCGGCAACTCATTACAAAAATATGAACTCATTTGGCCCACCCGAAAACGCCGCTTCGCGGCGTCCGACTATTCGCTAAAGTGTCGTTCGATGAAACGTGGGCGTTCGCTAAAACGTCATTCGATCAAGTGAGTGCCTCCCGCCTAGAGGAGTGCCACACAAGGGAGGCTTTGCTAAAACATCTAAAAGGCCACATCACCGACAGTATTTTGTTTTCGTGTTCGTGCTCCAACTGTCAGAAGGTGTGAAATCATAGTTCGATCACGGCACATTTGAACTGGGCGCATTTACGAGTGACGGGTTTCTTGGGCGACGGCGCATCGCCTGCAGGCCCGCTTCAGGTTGAGGACTCTTCGACTCGGTCGACTAGTGCGGATTCTAATGAAGACGGTGCTGTTAACTTGATGCAACCCCCAATGATAACTACGACGTGTTAATGTCTCTGTCTGCAGGAGAAAAAAGGAAGGCCGTAAAATACGACCTTGTTGTTTTTTTTTTTTTTTTTTTTTTTTTTGTACCTGAAGTTCAACGGAACGCTTCTTATGCCGGTATCCACAGTTCAAAAAACCATTTATGAACTTCAACGTCGGCATTTCTTGTACAAACAATACATGTTCGGCCAACTTGCTGAAAGCCTTCAAAACGTGCTTGGTTCATTCGAGGTTCATAACATCACTATACAATGATGTTATGAACCTGAATACTACCACCTTTCTCGCCGTTTAAATTGCACCGTAAAAATAACGGCGCGCTGTAAATTTTTTTTTACCGTAAATTTGAAGGCCGACCGTAGATTTCTACGGTCCCCGTTTAAATTTATCGTAAACCGGATTTACAGTGCACCGTTATTTTTACTGTACAAGTTTGGCAGCATCAGCTGCCTGGTATTTGACCGTAAATCTTACGGTCAAATTTACAGTCAGGACGCTACAGTGTAGCGTCCTGACTGGTGCCCCATACGAGCAGGCACGTGTGGCGCGCACGTGAATATAGCTTTGGTAGGCTTGCAATTGCACGTGATTTTCCGCACGAGCAGAGACATTAGAGAGTTTTAGTAGATCGTTCCGATACCTCCGATAGCCCCGATAACGATACTATGTATGCGCAAGGGAGGCGGTGGCTGAGTATCGGGATATCATTATCGGAGTCATGGGAACGATCTACTAAAACTCTCTATTGCGTTGGCCAGATGCCCAGCTTTCTGAGGCTCTGCAGTCAAAAGTACGGGAGCGTGTGCCTTGGTGTGCATAGCCACAGAAAGTTCAAAGAGTTCATCCCCTACAGGTAAACCGATACAAAAGCTCTCAAGATCTATATTATGTTATCAGAGTTTAGTAAAAACGATGACTCCACAAAAAATATAAACCCCCCCCCCCCCCCCCCCCCCGTTTTACGCCGAGGATCCGCCCCCCCCCCCCCCCAAATTGGAGGTCTGGATCCGCCCCTGCCACTCGGTCGTCGTCTTTGAAATGCTTTCCACGCTGTGGAGTCTTCTTCGTGCGAGGGAAGAGGTCGAAGTCAGTATATGGTGCGAGACCGGGTGATTATGGGGGATGACGCACATTTTCGGTAACTTGGAGTGGTCGCGTCTGACAACGTCGCCTCCGCCGAGTGAGCCCATGCGTTGTCAAAAAGCAGACGGACGCCTTTCGTGTGAGTTTCCCTCTTCGCTTTGTCCCGATGGCTTCTCGCAACTTTGTGAGAAGGTTGCGCGACGTTTATACTGTGCCGAAACTAGGGGGACGCGCACTCGTGTTGATGCCTGTTTTGTTCCCCCTTTTGTTTGTATTTTTGTGCCGATAACACGAACTTTATGGACGCCTCTCATGTACACGGCTTGCATTGACGTCACATCGGCCGCCATTGTGGTGGCCACGCTGCTGAGCGCGTGTCTTCTGCAGCATACATTTGACACCAGAAAATATGCTTTTCTCGGCAAAATCAAGTTGAAAGACCATGTGCGATGAGGTCACGTGCGAGTCAAATGAAACCCAACGTGATAGCTCTCTGTGTCTATGAACAAGATACGAATAAACGTGGAAATGTGAATCGGGGTGGTTGATTGCTTAATCTTTGAGATGGACTTATTGACTACTTGATTCATTCGTAAAATTATTTTAATATATAGCCGGATTCATGGAACATGTCGATCGATTGATTGATAGGTGGAACTATTTTTTGTGTATGTTGATTGATTTCATAATCGCTCAATTAATCGATTCATTTAGCGACTGATTGATTAAATAATTTACCCTTAATGAACTCCTTGGTCGATTTACTCAAATATCGATTGATTGAGTGATCGGCTGATCGAATAATGTAATCATGGCTTTTCAATGATCAATCGATCGAATGATTTCTATCGATTAAAGTATATACTCGTATAATGTTCGATTGGTTGATCAGTATATCGATTGATTTGCTCGTTTATTGATTTATTGCTCGATTTTCTCGAGTATCGATTGATTGGATGGTCGGCTGATTTATCGGTTTACTTAGCAATCAAATCAATCATTGTACTCGTTGATTGATCGATTGATTTGCTCGTGTATCGATTGATCGGATGATCGGAAGAAGCCACGTGGGCACGCGGCATGGACGTGGCCCCGGACCGCGACGTGATGGAGGACATGGCGCGCGAGTACGTCTCCCAGCTGGGCCCGGCCCAGCAGTGCCCGGACAAGCCCCCCGTGGGTGAGCACGGCTACGCCAGCGGCGCCGACTACTCGCACGTGTCCGGCTCCCTGGCCGACTACACGTACGCCTACGAGGGCACACTGGCCCTCAACGTCTACGTGGGCTGCTGCAAGTACGACCACGCGCAGAGGCTGCGCCCGACCTTCGACCTGCACAAGACGCCCCTGCTCAGGATGCTCAAGCGCGCGGGCAACGGTGAGCGGACGTCCAGACTTTACGGGGCGCTAGTTCGTCTGCTTCTTTTGCAGGGGGTTGTGGTGACGTCAGAAAGGCGCCGAGTTCTGATTGGTTCTGATGGAAGGATAGTGGGTGGATCTCAAAGCAGCTTTCTTTGAGGTCTACCCACTACCCTCTAATAAGAGCCAATCAGGGCTCGGCGTCTTTCTGACGTCACCACAAACCCTGCAAAAGAAGCAGACGACTTGCTTTCCACACACGCTGCCCGGAGCGCGTCTCCCAACTTACGTCGTCCTCAAAAAAAAAAAAAAGAAAAAAAAATACATATATATATAGAGATAGAGATTTTTTTTGTTCATGACATTACAGGAGTGTCTCATTTTGTCGCCGGTAGCTGTTGTTATTATCGGTGTCCAGCTAGAAAAGTGGAGGAGTGTCGATTCGCCGTCCTGGCGGCGTCGCTGCAGCGGTGGTGCGTGGATGTGGCAGGTGCCCGCTCTGCATGCTCCAGGTCGCTCTCTAGTTTGTCAGTCCACGGAATCGACGACGGCTACACTCGCGCACTCTCCTGTTGTTGTTGTTTTTTTTTTTTTTTTTTTTTTTTTTTTTTTCAAAACCCTTTTTGCGTTCAACAGCCAGGATGGCGACATCCCACAGCACGACACTCCGGCTCTTGCGACGTCATTTGTAGCCACTTTCAGAATACTTTCAATGCATGGGCCGAATAAGACGTATAAACATACCAGTCAGAGACGCGTTCCAGCCACCCTGAAATAGCAACGAGGAAAAAAATAAAGCCGGTTGTCGTTTTGGAGCCGTCCAGCAGCCATCTTACCAGGACCAAAGAGCAGCACGTGCGGTCAAGATGGCTCTTCCGGGGGTGCTGGCCAAACATTCCCGTCTCTTTGGTATATACGCCAAAGGGGCTACAAATGCGTAACCATTAATAGGTCCTCTGGTATACGTCATGGTTTCACCTCACGTCACGATGTCATGTGTCGTCACGTTGGGTGACGTCAGATCATGTCATATGGTCACGTGACGTCGCGTGACCATCGGAAGAGCACGTGGTCACGTGACTTTTGGCCATAACGTCGCCGTGTAACGTGGCGACAACCACGCTGATGACGTAACGGGGTTCGCGTCACGTGACTTCGAGTCGCGTCGCGGTCTCACGGACCATCGGGAAACGTTTGAATTCCATTATGACGTATAAACATTTTTTGTGTGTCAGTATGTTGCGCCGTGCGTGCTCTACCAATCTGTGTTCGTGTGTCTTGATTTAAGTTTTGTTCAACTTGTTTATCAAGACGGCCACCCCACCCTCATTCACTGCCGAATACGCGTTCTATCTATTTTAAATAAATAAATACATAAAAACTAAGCCACAAGTATCAAAATGGCGCCAGAAACAAAAATGTACTTCTTGAGCCCATCCTTTTGCGTGCAGGCGTTCGCGGTACCGTACTGAACCGGAGATCCGAACCCATAGCACGGGCCCTGCTCACGATCCACAACAGGACGGTTGGGTTTCGAACCAACGAGCGTGGAGAGTTCTGGAGAATCCTGCTGCCCGGCTCCTACACGCTCTTGGTACGTGTGCCCCTCTACTGCTATTGTACGGGCAGTGGCTGTTTGAACTTCTTCGAACCCACGAACAAATTCGTAAATGTCCTTGCTGGCTCCGAGTCAAGGCACCGGCCTACGGAATCCCAGCTGGCAGGTTCGAATCCCTGCCGATGTGCCCGCAATCTGACGGAGGCGTATTTCGGAGAAGGCGCCGCTTAACCGTGCTTTCCGTTGCGCATCAAAAGTCACCCGGGTGATCAAAATCTTGACCTTGAATTTAAATGTTGACGAAATTTGACCTCGAATTTGAATTTGATCTTGATTTTGTAAATGTGGGTGACTCTCCCCGAGCCAGGCATTTACGCTCTCTGCACGTTCCTAATAACTATAAGGCAATGTACTTCGGTTTTGAAGCGGCTAACTGCAATAAATGCTAACTACATCGGCTAACAAACAGCGCCGGGACACGGACAGAGTAAGAGACGAAAGACAAACGCGGCGCTGTTTGTTTTCTGTCTTCTACTCTGTTCGTGTCGCTGCGTTGTTTGTTAACCGTTAAAATGGACTACCAACTAGCCCATTCGCCAACTCTAACTACAAAAGAAATGAACTAGCAATACTAGCAATAAATGCTAACTAACAATAAATGCAACAAATGCTAACTAACAATAAATGCAATAAATGCTAACTGCATGAAGGGACTAAAGAGAAACAGCCAAAAATTTCGGCGCATCGGGTAACTGGAGAAACGTCATAAGCGACCATACACTTTTTTTAATGCACGTACGCTAACGCGAAAACATCATTAATAAAGACAAAATGAATAACATGAAGAGAAAGAGAAACAGGCAGAAGAAAAAAATAGTGATCCCGTGGGCACCTTCGTTCCGCGACAGTTTGTTAGAATCCATGTTTCTATTTCGAGCGCCTCTTTTGTGACTCTCACGGTGAAATTTGCCTTATTTTCGTTACAACATTCAACTGGACCATATGTAATGAACAGGCAGGAAAAGAGGTATAGTGATCATAATCCCGCATACGTCTTTTCTTTTTCTCTCTTTAAAAAAATGGTTGCTTAACTACTTCGTATAATTCCGTCCGTAAGCTTTGTATTTTTTTTTTTTTAACCTATAAACCGTTACAACGTTTGCGTATGCCAAGCCACGGACGTTGACCCGATCTTTTTTTAAATGAGGATATTCGCACGAGTCTAAAATGCTTTATTTTTGAAGCTAAATGACTGTTTAAAAAAAAACGTCCGCGTATTTTGTTTTCTTTTACCACACCGGAAGCTATAGAGCTTTTACTTTTCATTGTATTTCTTACTTTGTTTCCTGTTCGCCGGAAGGTAGCAAAAACGAAAAGTGGCAAGCCTGATGAGGATCTCTGCCCCCTTCACGGTTTTAGCAAGAAAAAAAAAAAAAAACACTTCGTTATTAGCAACAAAAGAAATCGTACACAGAGAAAAACTAAACAACCATGCTGCTCAATAAAAAATTAAAAAAAAATATTTTCAACAATAAATTGATACAGTCAAAAGAAAAAGGACATGCATAAAAAAAGTCTTAAAAATCACGTCGAACTATAAATATTAAGTATAAGCATGACTCATGCCACGCGAAAGTTAAGACAGCAATGTCACTGCACACCAGAAGTGCATTTCAGTTATTTTTAAATTGGATTAAAGAGGAGTTATAATCGATTTGATTGACTTGAAATACTTTTGTCTGCTTACCATAATGTGTGTTTTTCGGGATGTCTTCTGATTCGGTGTCTAAAAGTGTACTTTTTCATACTATTCAGACGATTCTCAAAGAGCTCTTCGACGCGCAATATTTGCAATTAGTTAAAAATATAAATTTGATTAGCTTCATAGTAGCTTTTTGTATGTTATTTTTTCGCCCGTAGCTTCCGACAGCCCAGTGCTTAGCTTGTTTGTGTGAGTATTCCAATTTAACTCACGATCGAACTACACGCCAATTAATTTTTGTTTTTTAACTTCTTCTTTGACGGATTTTCAAAATATATTGTAATGACAGTGTTGTCGCATCTGATTTGCTTGTGTGAAAACAATATGCAGTCGAATCTCGTTAATTCAAACTTGAGGGGGACCAAATATTTGTTTTAATAAAGCAAAGTTTGAATTACCGGGAGTTTTTTCCCATAGAGCTGCATAGGATGGGACCTGCGTGTTAGTTCGAATTATCCGCAAGTTTGAATTAAAAGAGTTTGAATTAAAGAGATTAGTTTGATTTCTTAGCGTTTAGTGGTAATGACTTGACTCGAAACCAAACTTCCAGGTTGGCAAGATAGCCATTTGTCATAGATTCTAAACACGCTTTGGAAGTGGAATTAAAAATGCGTTGGTATCATCCACCTACATGACGAGCTCCGAAGATCTCACCAATAGTCGCTATATCATTTATATATAAAAAATAGTAGGTGTCGTAAAATGAATCTTTGTGGGACAACATATTTAACTTCGAGTGTTCTAGAACAAATGTTATATGAAATCTAACATAGAGCTAGCGATTTTAAAGGTAGTTTTTTTTTTTTTTCCTGTTAAGGTCTAGGCAACGCACGAATGTCGTACAATTGAAGTTTCATTAAATTTACACAATTTTGTATTGTGTCAAAAGCTTTCCCAAAACCTCGGAATAATCCTAAAGTAAATAACTTATTTTCAATGTTGCTTACTATTTAATTTTTTCACATCTACAAGTATCTGCTCAGCAGATCTGGACTTCTAAAAGCCATACTAACAATCGACTATTACGTCGTATTTTGACAAAAAAAAATCTAGTCTGGTACTTAAAAACTTAAATCAAGCTAAAATTAAGCAGGTCTCTCTCTCTCTCTCTCTTTCTGTCTCCCTCTCTCTCTCTTCCTCTCTATCATTCTTCGTTTTCGTAGATGGCTTGCGCCACCTAACCTAAATATCTTTCTTTCTGCCTTTCTTGCTCTCTTCCATTTCTTTTTTTCCCTTATTTTTCTTTTGTACTTTTTTCTTTCGTGAAGGCAAGCGCGGACGGTTACCTACCAGCTGCTGTGGACTTCCAAGTGGTGAGCAAGCAGGCCACGACCCTGGAAGTCAAGCTCTACTCGGGATACAGATACGAGACGTGAATTAAATCACACCACGTGCCACACAGAGGAACAAAATATATTTCTGTTTGGCCTGCAGCCCAACGGCGGCCATGTTGAATATGCGGGTTTAATAATCCAATGCTCGAACTGGCAATAAAACAATAACGAGTAAATATTTCTCTGTCTATAAATGTCGTCTTTGGTTAACGTGTCGAGACGAAGTTTCATATTTGTTTTGATGTTATTAAACGGGCTAAAAGGCGATGTAAAAATGTTAAAACAGGAAGGGTATCGCCCAAGCCTCGTGAGATGGTATCTGAAGCGCGCGAGGTTGCAATATCGTAGCGGAACGATCGCCAATCGCGTCTGCTCTGCAGGGTGAACCAAGATGGCGGCACCTACAAGATAATCGGGGCACGTGGTGCCGATATAAGTCTGTTCATTTAACGATTTAGGTCTTCGCGAGCGGAACGTGCAGAGTCGGGACTGCCTCGTGGGTTGCTGATTCGTCGCTCGTCTAAGAGGCAATTTTGGGGTTGTGGGAATATTAAAATTTTTGAATAGTAGTTTCAAATAAAACACGATTCGATGTGCGCTTCGAGATGAACGGCGATATTTGCGTTTTTGGAAGTGTTCATCGCGGTGTGTTTTACGCTGTTTCTTGAATTAGTTCGAGTACAGCTTTGCCCTGTCGTGTTTATTTATCCCTGTCCGCGTTTTTTTTTTTTTTAGCATTTTATCAACCATCATGTAAAACGATTTCTAACTGACCCAATTCCCCATATTACTGGGTCGACACCGTTGAGCAAGCTTCTTACCGAGCACCGGTGCACAGCGGGGAAGCAACACCCGAAAGCTCGCTTCCGCGGCTAGGCAGATATGTCCTCCCGTTCATCAATCATGGTTGACTTTTTTAGAGCGCAGCTCTTAGGCACCCGTTTCCCGCTTCAGCGGCGTCGGCGTAACCGCGCGGTGCATGATGGGTAAATTTCCTTGCTGAATTTACCCGAAAATTTCCCCGATTAATCTAGCGGAAAATTTTCTCCGTTAAATCTAACGAAAAATGTTCCCCGCTAAATTTAGCGGAAAATTTTCCCGATAAATCTAGCAGAAAATTTTCCCCGCTAAATTTAGCGGGACATTTTCTCCACTAAATCTAGCGGGTAATTTTCCCCGCTAAATTTAGCGGGAAATATTCCCCACTAAATCTAGCGAAAAACTTTCCCTGCTAAATTTCGAGGAAAATATTCCACGCTAAATCTAGCGGAAAACTTTCGCCGCTAAATTTAGCTGAAAATTTTCCCCGCTAGATCTAGCGGAAAATTTTCCCCGCTATATCTAGCGGAATATTTTCCCCGCTAAATTTAACGAAATTTTTTTCTCGCTAAATCTAGCGGAAATTTTTCCCGCTAAATTTAGCGGCAAAAATTCCCCGTTAAATTTAGCAAAAAAAAATTCCGCGCTAAATTTAGTGAAAAAAACTTCTTCGCTAGATTTAGCGGAAAATTTTTCCCGCTAAATTTAGCAGAAAAATTTCCACGCTAAATTTAGCGGGAAAAAAATCCCCGCTAGATCTAGCGGGAAAATATTTACGCCAAATTTAGCGCAAAGTTTTCCCCTAAATGGGAGGCGAGCAGGAGAGGAGGAAAGGCATAGTCCCCCCTCCGTACCTTCCCCTCCTCCTCCTCCTCCCCCCCCAAGAACTGCGCTCTAATTCGGCGTTACAGAAAGTTGTAAACGGCTTTCATTTTTTTTTTCAGATTTGAGATTATTTAGACAGCAAGAAGATTTTTTTATCCCCTCAGTCATGTATATTTGTGCTTCTCTATAAGTATAGTTTTTAGACAGCAAGAGGGTTTTTTGATCCCCTCAGTCATGTGTATTTGTGCTTCTCTACAAGTATATTTTTTAGGCAGCAAGAGGGTTTTTTGATCCCCTCAGTCATGTGTATTTGCGCTTCTCTACAAGTTTAATTTTAAGTCAAATGCGTCGTTTACTTGCCATTCCAATGCGTTACGCACAGCTCACACAAAAGACCACGCAAGGACTTCCCAGGTAAGCACGTACTCAGTGCGCTTCTCCGTTTTGTACGAACAGGATCCTCGACAGCGGTTTGCTTTTCCACGTTGTAAACGTGAAAAACTACACCGTTTTTTTTTTTAAGCGTTTTATTTTTTTATGATCTCCAGGCCACTTTGAGGTATGTTTCTGGCCGTGACACGATGTCGCGTGACCTGTAAAAAAATTCAGATTCTACACTAGATTTAGCAGAAAAATTTACGTCATGTGACCTCAACATCAATCCAGTTCGTCCACTACATTTAGCGGGGAGAATGACGTCACATGACTTCATGTCACGTGACCTACACACATATTCAGTTTACCCGCTAAATTTAGCGGTAAAGCGTGCACGTGACCTGCCGCGGCTATTTCAATTATGCCCGGAGCTGATCGCTTGGATACCAACATAAGAATTGGTCCTGCCTCAACTGTCATTTTTAGAGCACAGCTCTTAGGCGCCCGTTTCCGGCTTGAGCGGCGTCGCCGTCGCCGTCGGCGTAACCGCGCGGTGCATTATGGGACGCGTGACGTCAGTTATGACGTCATCAGTGAAGTCATTACAATGACGCCATTTTTATTGTCATCGTCATCATCACAATGACGTCACTGATGACGTCATGAGTGACGTCATCACAATGCCGTCATCCTCGTCGTCATCACGATGACGTTACTGATGACGTCATTTGTTACGTCACCAGTGATGACGTCATCATCACGATGACTTCACTGATGACGTCATCGTCACGTGTGGCGTCATCACTGACGATGGCGATGACGTCTTGTGATCCCCGTGAGGTCACGTGACCCCGGTGACGTCACGTCACGTGACGTGAGGAAGTACCCTTCCCTCCTCCTCCTCAAGAGCTGCGCTCTAATTCGGTGTTACAGGGGTTGTAAGCGGCTTTTATTTTTTTTTCTATTGTTCGACCAGGGATGCATCAGATAACTATATCATCATACCTCTCATACCGATGACAGCATCGTCTGCTGTGTCCCGCACAGCACGAAATAACGTAATCAACTTTCCCATAATTTCTCTCGCGTTCCCGGGAAACTGAACAAAGAATCAAACTAACAAAAACCGGAATTACGCGAGACACAAGAAGGAATCAAAACAGTTTTCGAGAGCTACTGGATCGGGGAGTCTTAACGAGACAATGGGTGTAGAGATAAAACCAATCTATCAAACAAAACGAGGCCAAAAACTGCTATCTCTCATGTACGGCCGTGCCGTTTCACCGCGAAACGATAAAAACCGCAAAGTGCACGCGTCTCGTCGAGCTCTCCACGAGTGGAGACTCGAAACCGATAACATTGAGGTGTTATCTGAGATTACGACAGTATTTGAAACACGGCGCCGCCGCCAACAGGAGCCCTCGTTTACGCGTCGTGCGACTCGCCATCACGCGTGAAAAGTCACTGGACGCTACCTCGAATGGAACGTTTTCCGTGTGAACACACTTATATTCCGCTTCGCTCGAGGTACCGCAGTCGACGCTACAATCGGACGTGGCCAATCAGGCAACACCAAAAGTGCAACGTCACGGCGCCCGTATACCTTTGTGCGCTTGCAATCCCCGGCTAAACCAACCACCCGCAGAAAGAAAAAAAAACGCAGGATCGCGCACACTAACAAAACATCGCTGAAATAATAAACCATATCTTGGGCCAAAATATTTTTTTGCGAAGCTATTGAGTTTACAATTCTGGTCCTCACCGTGTTTCTTTGTTGTTATTTTTTTTTCAAAGTGGAAGATTTTACTGGCAACAATGAAATCGTGACGTCATGGGAAGGCAGGGGTCCACTCTTTGGACTGTACAGACTTTTAATGCGAAACCGCTAACTGTCCTATGGAGCGAAGCCAGCGGCGTCTGTAGCCGTAGTCTGTAGCAGCGAAAAACGGCACCTAAATGCCCATTGGCTCAGCGAAACGGCATTTAAAGCCCCATTGGCTGCGACGCGTCATATCAAATGTTTCGTCACAGAAGCTGGCCGGGCCGCTCAAGGTCAAAGCGGACGCGCCTCAGAGAAAAGAAAACAAAGAGAAGCACGGCAACGCAGATGCCTCGTCATGGAAGCCGCGTAAAAAACCACCGGAGCGCCACGTGAAAAAGGAAGACGTGGCGCGCTGCTTGTAGGAATGCGCTCCGTGTAAGAATGCTTTCACATTCGTACACGTGAGCAATCTTAAGTGTCCCCTGCCGGATTTTTTTGTTCCCAACCAACTACAAGCAGTTTCATGGTGTCCAACGATTGCTTTGGAAGCTCGCTCCAGCAGCCGCGCGCAGTAGCGCGAAACAAATGGTCGACATAGTGTTTTTTGAAACTGCCCGCTCGACCTGCGAGCCTGCATGCCTTCCCTTGACGTCACAGCACTGAAAAGCGCGGCTATAAGGAGTATTCACTGGACGCCATATTTGTGGGTGCTGTTTAGAGCGCATGCTCAAAACGAACTCACATTACTAGGTTGCTAAGACCGGCACTCTTGATGGTGCGGAATACACGTTGCAAAAGAACTGTGGAAGCTTGCCATGAGCACGCGCTCAGCAGTCGCGCACACGGCTATGGCCGCCAGTGAATACTCCCTATAGGAAGTATTTACTTGACGACATATTTGTGGGTGCTGTTTAGAGCGCATGCTCAGAATGAGCTCACATCAATACGTTGCTAAGACCGGCACTCTCGATGGTGCGGAATGCACGTTGCAAAAGAACTGTGGAAGCTCGCCATCAGCACACGTTCAGAATTCGCGCACACAGATATGGCCGCCAGGGAATACTCCCTATATTGGAATGTCGGTTTTAGGCAGGGTGTAAGATAGGTTTTAAGGCGAAGCTCCTTAGGGTCTATACTCTGTTTCATACTTAGTGTGCAACGCTGTCAAAGCTAGTGGCACGAGCGCGTGGCTTCATCTATGGTTTTGTTTGCGCGAGAACGCGTGCAAACGATCAACGAGATGAAGCCCCATGCTCGCGCCAGTGGCTTTGACAGCGTTGCACACTAAGTAAGAAACAGAGCATAGCCTTGTACGGCGTCCGTACTTACATCGATCTTGCTGGTGCTCGTGCTCGTGAGCTCACGTGCTCACGTACTCGTGTAGGGCACAAAAAAAATGGAAAAAAAATGTTTGCGCAGTCGACAGGATTCGAACCTGTGCGGGGAGACCCCAATGGATTTCGAGTCCATCGCCTTAACCACTCGGCCACGACTGCGGGACGAGTAGGGGGCTCTGAGATGTGGTAGTAACTCAAGAGCTGGGGATGTCATGGATGAAACGTTGCATGTAGCTGCTCAACGTCTATACAGGAAAGGGCGCTGCGGTCAAATGCGTATATAATCGCGTTAAACTTTGCATGCATTGGCTCAACGTTTATAGACGAGAGGGCGCTGCGGTCAAATGCTCAAATGCGTATATAACCACGTTCCATACCACACGTTCTCTTTCTGACATGGATGTAAACGAACGAAAGGCTCGGCATGCTGCGGCTCAGCGTCAACGCCGACAAGCACCACCAGAGCTTCGCCCCAATCAACATCATTCACCACGTGGAGATGCGGTCATTTTTCTTTTTTTTGGCCTCACTTTCACTTGCCGATTTCACAAGAGCTTTTTTTTTTTTTTTTAATGTGCGATACTAAATAGCATACCGGAAAGGGTAAAGGGGTATTCACACGAGGGAGAAATCCCCGGGATTTCTCCCTCGTGTGAATACCCCTTAAGGACGGTGATTCAGAAAATGTTGTTATTTTCAGTTAGCTCAGAAAGTCACCGGAGTGCCCCTTCAAAGCGAAACGGAGAAGTTGTCAAAAACCAATCAACACTTGGCCAATTTATTCTAAAAAAAGACCCTGCGCTTGTATCTGACTCAACAAAAAGGGACGACATTTCTCGTTCTAAGCGCGACAAGGTGACAACGAGACTGATGAAGTTAACAGTGCAGTAAAACACAAGAAAACGCGCGTGACGCCACGTGAAGTAGCACACGTAGTCTGCGAACCCAAGAAACTGTCGAACACGGCAGTGCCGGCAGACACATTTAATGTGTGTAACTTGAATACATCGGCGGTCGTGCGGATCACGATACGTGGCTTGCACGAGACATCATTGCGAAATTGTAGTGGTCATTTCAACTTCTTTTTGACGAAAACAAAAAAACAAAATCGCTAGTGTGAAATGTGTCCTCCTCAGCTGCAGTGTGCTCAGCCCTAAGGCTGCCACAATGGCAGCTGCATGATGTTACATGAGTGCAAGCAATGAACACGCCGATTACATAGAACACCCATAACGGACATCGTACCTCGTTAGCGCTATTCTAATGTTTCAGTTGCTACTGTTGAGGGGAGTTGTATCGGGATTATTGTTTAAGATAAATTATGTGCTTGCTCGAATGATTCTTTCATTGTCTGTTACTGCGCAATGTCTTTGCAGCAACTGACTGTGTATCAAAGCCTGCACTAAGACAGCTTTAATGGCTCGACGACCTTCACTAAAACATGCAGAGAACACTTTACAAAATGCAAACACCTCACGACGAATTTAACGTCGGAAGGCAGTGATTTCAACTCCGCCAAACATTAAAAAAAAAGAAAAAATTCTAATTTCTACAACTTCAGGGTAAATTTGTATGCACGTGGATATTTAACTATTTGTCCAAATTAGGGTTGCTCTACAGACTTATTTAAAGTACTTCAGATCCCTGGTATTCAGCTCATCAGATCTCTGTAAAGAAAAAAAAGAAAAAAAAAAAAAGCTCCATTAACGAAACTTGGTCATACTAGAACTTACAAAACCCAGAGCGTGCTAGTTTCAAAGTCATCGTATCTATTTTCTCCCGTGCCTCGGCCTAGCAACGCAAGGTTCTTCCGACCGCGAACGAAGCTACGCACACAAAGCGACACCGGAACATCATCGTTCGTGTAAGGCAGAGCGCCGACGTCGGATCGCACGCATTCTTCGAGACAATGGAGTCTGAGCGATGCATCGCTGTTGCCTTTCAAAGGTGCGTTTTGTTCTGCCTTTATGCAGTTCTCCTTTTTTTTCGGTTCAGATCTGGAGGTATCTGGTGGTTCCTCGGTGCGGTGAACTTTAAAACAAAAAGTCTGTACCCGTGATACCCGTGATAGAAGAGAATACGAGGAAATGCCGTGAAGTACAAACGGCATTTCTTTTATACGTAAACGGAAAACGGGTAACATGGCTCTGTCAGAAGTCCACCTTTTGCTTTGAAATCCGAGTCCTTTTGCCTTTATATAGAAAAAAAAAAAAGAGTAGCAAACCAGGTAGTTTTATTTTCGTAAGAAATGACACGCTGATAAGTAGACGAGTGTTTTCCAGAATTGGTCGCGGACGTACTGGTCACAAGTTGGCTTGCAAAAAAAAAAAAATGCTTTCGAACTATATAAAGTTCCTTCGCTTTACAAATAACGCAGTCTTAGACACTTTTTAACGGTTCATTGGAACCAACCTCGACGCGGTAAAATTACATTCTTTTCAGCCGACCGCAATGTACTTACAACAATCAAACAGATTAAAAAAAAAAAAAAAAAAAAACGCCTATGTGTTTCTTAGTTTGTTTTTACAATTACGGGGGTTGCGTAATGCGTAATCGCATAATCGCACAAGACTTAGACTTTGGAAAGTAGTACGTGTGCCTTAAAATGGCATTTCGATGGGCATATCGGGAGCCTTCCGAGAACATCAAGGTCTGCTTTTAGAGACTTTAGAGACGGTGCATCCATCCCTCTCGGTTTCTTTACCCGTACTCCACCTCACCGGTGTCTGCAGTGCGGACAAAGGCGAGGATGACTGACTACGTAGCTCAGCAGGTTTTCAAAGACGCTTACTCGCGCCCGTGCCTTTGTTAGCGCTGCGGATGTTTCCGAGATAAAATATAGCTCCCGCGGACTATAAAAGCTACGGCACCGGCCGTCACGCATGCGCCGACCCGCTTTTGGTGAGATCGGTCTATTATTGCAAAAGAAAAAAATGTGATCTTTTACGTCACGGTTACGCCCATCCTCTGGGCAGTCGTCGGCGCGAGTGTTAACGTCGGTGTCGAATGGTTGTCTCACCGTTTCGAAACGGCGAACGATTGCGGGTCTCCCCCCTCCGGATATGTCGAAACTGTCAACCGCGACGTGGCTTATTGAACGGGACAACTTCGAGACGGCATCACGCAGGAGCGCCATCTTCGTTTTACGAAGCCGTCCACTCTTGGCGCTGAAGGTATTGTTACGATCGTAAGAGGGCGCATATGGCGCCCAAAGTCGTCATTGTAGCCGACGCACAATTTGATTCCACACGCAGGAAAGTAACGTAAAAAAAAAAAAAGATAGATACACACAACGACAAGATGTCAGTTTGTATATCTGTCCGTTCCTCTCCGTCACCTTCCTCCAGTGAGTGATTTCTCTCCCCCCTATTGTTTACGTTACATTTTCGAGACGTTTGTTTGTTCCCCCACCTTTTTGCGCCGCCAAAGGCTCAAAGTATCCGGGTACGTTTACTTATTTTACATATACTGCCACCTCGTTGCGCTGACGCGAATGACATAATACGTTCAGTATTAAGTCGTAGGATGCTATTTAATGGAAACCCCTCTTCCCCGCAACTTGCCGTCCGTCCGACTGCGTATAAACTTATCAGCTAAATTTAGCGAGGTAATTCAATTGTTATATAATGACCATAACCCGATTCGGCGATGCGCCACACGATAATTAATTAATTGGGTTGTGTGTGTGTTTATACAGCCTAGAACTTGGTCTGCCTCACAGGGGCGACGAGTCTCCCAGCTGTAGATGAGAAATATAGTCAGTGCGGTACAACCGCTAGCCTGGGGTCTTTAACGTGCACCACGCAGTAGTGATACACGACCGCACGCCGGTACGATGCTCATCCAGATCGAAACGGGCAGGGGTGGGGCTCGAACCCAGGATCCCTGGGTTCTGCAGCGCGAGCTTTCACTCCACGTGCTCCGAGCTGGTGTGCGCTAGACCACTCGGCCACCGATCCCCCCCGCCACACGATACTGGCCATGCGGGAAGCGTTTTCCCGCCAATTTTTTAAGGGCAAATTCACGTCGCGTGGCCCGACGTCGTAACGTACATCACGTCACACCACGACTTGACGCCGTTACATCGCTTCGCGTGACCACGTCACGTGACGAGTCACGTGACGTTAAAGTAATAAACAATACGTTATCTCATCTCTCACTCCAGGAGGCGACTGTTTAATGCGGTATTTAGTCGATCGCTCCTTAAATGCCCAATTGTAGACGATGTGGCGACTTTGGACATGGAGATCGCTGCACAATTTTGTTTTTCTCGTTCACGTCTGTACGCAGAAAACAACGTACGCGAGCCCCCCTCGTTGAACTGAAAGACAGAACGGAGAACAAACAGAACGAGTAAAAACGAAGAGTGTTGATTGCACCGAGGCTGACCGCGGGTCCTTCGACGGCTCATTATCTCTACCGTATTGTCCACACATGCAGGTGACAAAACATCGTGCAACGCAATCAGTCCGCGATTGACACTCCTTTGCCGGATGTGAGAGTATAGGAGTCCCCCAGCGCTTGCTCGGCTGCCAGCAAACATAACCTGGCTCCCAACGTCAAGTGTTTTCTTTTGGTTTCATCATCATCGAGCAATGCGTCCGATTAATCAACATCCGTGACATAGTACGACGCCTGGAACGCGTCTTCGCCCGGCGTGTCTAGTCTCCCTTCATGATCCTGCTCATATACAAAGACTTGTATACATAACGCGTTAAAGGTAGCGCTAATAATTGAAAACGAGCGTGTTGGTGAATAGATACAAATACTTGAAAGGATAGAGCATCGAGGACGGGGACGGAAACAGGACTCCTTTCATTTCGATAGAAGTAGCGGGTCACTTGTACCCACAGCCGTATATTGGGAGAGTCTGGCCAGTGGGTGTGGCGACTATGGCGCTAGAGAGGAGAATAGTGGAGGAAATGGAGGGAGAGCGCTAAAGGAGCGAGAGAGAAAGAAAGGAGCGAAGAGGAGACGACCGCCATTTTGACGCAACACGTATACGCTGTCGGTGCAGAGCACTGTTGAGTCTATGCGTCGTCTGCTACGGCCTTGTTCCTTTTTCGCCTGAATAGAAGTTTGCGTTCAAACGGGGAGAAACTTAATTCGTTAGCTTTTTAAGCCACCGAGGAATTACATTATATCATTTTCTTGCTAAAGCCTGCCAAATAAATGTAAAGAACCGAAATTTGGATGTCGATCTGATGCATTCCGCCGCTTGACGTCACGTGGCCTGACGTCACGGGACTGCAGACGAATTTGGGTTCCCCGCTAAATTTAGCGGAAAATAAATTACGTTACGTAACCTAAGCACCAATTCAGTTTCCCCACTAAATGTGACGGGAAAATTGATGCCACTTGAGCTGACGTCGTGTGACCTGCACACACATTCAGGTTTAAATAAAATAAAAAGAAATGACAAAACTATGCTTCCTCAAAGACTGCATGTCATGTATTTGAAAATAACTTTAAAAACTTTAAAAACTTGACTTTAAAAATAAAGGTCGCTGCCAAGTCTTTATATATATATATATATACCAAAATAGCGACCTAGTTGGTGTTGTTGTTTTAAGAGAAACAAGAGGTAACGGATTTTCCTGACATTTTAGTGAAGTAATGAGTAATGCTATTTGGTGGCTTCTGGAGGGAACGTGTACAACACAAGTACCCACCTTAGTTCTTACACAGCTCGCACCTCTGGTTTGCACGACAAGAAAACGGTAGACAATGAAAAGACGGGCGCAATTGCTTATTCCCGAATGAACACCTTAATTAGCGAAGAATTATTAACCACAAGAAATATTGAAAGCGTCTACTGGTTTATGAGAGCGACAGGTTCGTAGTAACAAAAAAATAACGCCTCACCGTTGAACTAGAGGAAACGCAGAAACAAATAACGTACTTATTTACTTCTTGAGTAATTAACGAATAACGTTATCTAGTTATTTCATTTCAGTAACATATTGTATTCCGATAAGCTTACTGCCGAAGTCTGCTGTATCCTTATTTGTATTTGCTGCAGTATGAGAGCAGCTTTATCGCGTGATTTGAACTTTCCCTTTGTTATTTCAGTAACGCGCTCCTGGGAAGAAGTAAAAATGGTTATCGCATTGCGATAAGCTAGGAGCTGAAGTCTGCTGTATCATTCTTTTTATCGGCACGAGACGTGGCCCTCCCCTCTCGTCTTTTATTTTACTTTCCCTATCTGTTTCTTTTTAAAGCGTTTTTTGTACATAAATAAACTTGAGATTGCTTAACGAGATGTCGGCCTGTCTGCGTAAATAAACTTGAGATTGCTTAACGAGACGTCGGCCTGTTTGCGTCGCAGGTCCTAAAGCGATGCGACGTAAATACACCAACACAGTGTTTCCAAACAAGCCCGCATGTCAATATCGCTATTCTTAGATGGACCAGGGATATACGTTTGTTTGTTTTACTAATTTTGTATAATAAACACTTCAGGCTTACAAAGCGTGCCACAAATACAGCTTGTTTAGATAGGTTGTATAAATTTAAAAAAAATCATCTATACTTCTCTCAACTTAGCATGAACTAACTGCGAAGGCAGTGCAAGCGCGAGCGGTTATAACCTTGAGTGCATTGACTAGCTCGCGCTTTTAGCATGCGCGGCTAACAATAGTACATGCTAAGGTGAAACAAGGTACAGCGTATTTTAATGCTCACATTCATTTTCCTCATCAAATACTCATTTTCCCATTAAAATTTTTTTTTGCAGCGGAGTTGTTAAGGGCTAGGTTTCCCAGGATCGTGTCCGGTACCAAACAAATGTCGACACAACACTCTGGTTGCCGCCGTCGCTCATAGATGGCGGTAGCTGACCAGAGCGTTGTGTTCGCCGGTTGTCTGCTTGCCGCCGTCGCTCATAGATCGCGGCCACCTTTTCAGCCTTCCCCCTCTGGATTGCCGACTTGCGGCCGGCCATTACTTCATTCCCACTATAGTACAGCTTCGCTGGTCTACCTTTTTACCAGAGTGGAAAGGCTGAAAGTTTTTTTTTTTGTTTTTTTTTGTGTTTTTACTCTTCTAAATACTGCTTGGAATGCGTCCATAAAGTTCATACCTTACGAAACCCGTGTTAGTTTCTTTCCATGCACTAGTAGTAGCGGAAGCATGTCGACCGAGGCTTCCCTTCTACAACTCATCACGGTTTAACGACAGAACCAATCGTTTTGTTGAATACCCGTCCAATTATTTGCACGTGCCTTTCTCCTATCTTTTTTACGCGTGTTCACGCGCGATCTCGCTAAGCCAAATGGAGCAACGGAAACAACCCATTACCGAACAAGTTACGTTCAGCCCCGCTGCTCTGTTAGCCCCCAGGTCAACACTGCATAGCCGCCATGTTCATCTGTGCCTCCTGACACCAACATCTCCATCCTGTTGTACTGTCGCGTCATCCTGTGAACGTCCTCATTTTCCAACGTCCGGGTCGTGAAAGCTCCGAGTACAGAACCGGTAAGCTAGTTTCAAAGTCTCATTCATTCCTTCGAGTCGACTGTTCTGTTATGGATTCGGTGATCACTTTTATGTCGTGTTGTTATGTACAACGAACAATATTATAAGTCGCACCGTTGCCAGAAGTCGCACTTTTATATATATACGTCCTGCTCGACGAAACTGTGTTTATAATCCTGCATATGTTTGTTGTGATCGTCAGAATATGGACAAGCGAAAGTCAGTTTAAACATTCTCGTCAAAGAATCGAACGAAAAATATAACCCCACGCCAAATTCGCACAGTTAAGGTGACTCCATGCCTTACAAAAAAAAATACATATAAGACACACTGTAGTATAAGACGCACCGACAAAAATTCTGTAAAAAAGAAAACGCGATTTATACACCGGAATATATGGTATGTGAAACCAAAGCAAAAATTTGTTTCCAGCAACATTGAGCTAGCAAACACAAGACAGCAAAGGTACGAATTGAGAGATTTTGTATGGTATTCCAGACCAAAATCTAACTTAGCAAAAATTTTGTGGAAATGCCAACAAAATCCCTTCAGTCAAGTCGTGTGTGCTGCTTTTTTGACCCCGCTATTCGGCGACCATGTTTTTATCTCTGCCATCGAAATTCAGTACTAAAATAATAAGCGGTTCGTCTCAAGATCATCGTGAACACTGAGAGTGTCCCAAAACAAGCGTTTATTTCGTAACCGATCGATTCGGTGACGTCAAGAGTCTCCAGGTCAAAAGGCTAGCGGGAACCTCTGACGTCACGATTACTTTCCGGAGAACTTCTAGGAAAGCTATAGTCCGTTGCAATTCAAGAAGGTAGGGCAAAGAAAAGGAAGGCCGGGGAGGAGACAGTAGACGTTCCGTCTGCTTCCTCCACCCCAGCCTTCCGTCTGCTTGCTCCTCTCCGGCCTTCCTTTCCCTCGTCTTACATTCTTGAGCTGCACCGGACTATAGTCTAAAATGATGTATTCTTGCCATTTGGGCATATGACCCCCAGTAGCGTTCCGTGAGGTAAAATAGACAATTTTAGAAGACACCTCTGCACACCCATGTTACTTAGCCACTCAACGACATATTTGCTAAAAACAATAACGAAAACAACGGCTTGACATAACAAGAATGACAATCTAAGTAACGTTTCATCTTCCATGCAGGAGGCATCTTCAGTTAGGCACCTTCATCTCTTTGCCTTCCTGAAGATACCTCCCTTATGGGAGGCGAAGGTTTCATTAAATTGTTTTTCTTGTTATGTGAAGCCGTCGTCTTCGTTATTGCTTTTATCGTTTCTTCCCGCGGCTTCCGGAGTTTATTTGCAACATATTTGCGTACTCTGATGTTTTGATTGCATAGAATATTTTTCAGTAACTAAATGAGAGCACCAAGCAGATTTTATGTTATGAGTTGCGTCGAAGCACAAGTGTGGGGGCATGGTTATGCGAAGTAGCCGAGCAGTAACGAAAGGAGCCGCGTTTCGCAGTGTCATTAAGTCGTATAAGGTCACATTGACCCATAGAGTTATTATAATGTACGCTAGAGGATCAAATGGCGCTAGTGTGCTGTGGCAAATGGAAGCAGACAGCAACCGGTCGAAAACTGACTTCCGATAATGCATTTCTATGGGGAAAAGTGAGTGCATTTTCTCCCTGCGCTCGATCATAAGAGCAAATATCTCGAATAATTATTATGCGTACTAGGTAGCCTGGAACATTTCTCAGGCAGGCAGACGAGGACATTGTTAACGTGAACACGACGTCGGCGTTTTTAAACGGGGGGAGGGGGGGGGGGGGGGGGGGTATACGTGTCAAACAAACGAATGACATCTGGAGAACCAAGAGAGACGGCAAAAACCACGCAGTAACAATAAATCAGTAACTCATGTACGATCAAAATAAATTGAAGGCTACGTAATATTGTTCGATTTTCAGTAAGTACCGCTTTATTTTTTCTGCTGTGTGCAAAGGTGCTTGTTCTACGTTTAAAAAATCCCCCGCACGCTCGAAATCTTTGAGAACAACTGCCCGATAAAAGCTGCTCGGCAGAGAAAACAATACAAAGATACACCTTTCATGGCCCACGTACTTTATTGTTTACACTCTGAATGTTTTTATCCGTTCGTAAAGATGTACGACGAGGTCATTTTCATATAGTGACAGGACTGATATATTACCAATATATAAAAGTCACCGGAATGCTGTCGAGCCTTGAACACACTCTACATTACCTTCGATTGTTATTTTGCTCAAAATCGTCGCTTGTTTTTACGCACCTGCTGGTGAACAGAGGTTTGGGTCTGAGATATAGCGAAGTTAAACATCGTTCACTGACAAACAAAAATGCGCTAACTACAGCATTTCCACGTTTTCAATGTTAATCAAGATACATAGTATTCGGTACGACCCAAATCACAAGCGTTCTGTGATATTTTCCGGCAAAGAGACGAAATGCAAGCTCGTTTTCCCATAGCACTGCCTGGAAGTACCGCATAAGAAGACTGGCTGCTGTCTGCTTCCATTTGCGTCACGGAAGTCACATAAACACTAGCGCCAGTTGAACCTCTAGCGTACAATATAAAAACTCTACGCATTAGTTATACGGAAACTGACCGCAGACGTGTTGGAAGTACGTACGAAGCTGCTTCGAACATTCACGAGGCGCAGATGATTTTGTCATCATGTTTGCAGACTGTGTCTTTAGTACGATGCATACGAGGAGCAGGAATGACAGCCGTTTTATGATAATATACTATATAGACGATTGATTTACTTAATGTTTTCCCTTCTGAAGTAAATGGCTCGCATGTCGGCGCTGTATTATACGCGCAGCGGAGCACACCATTCTTGAGATAGAGTTTAAGGGCTGGAAAAAGCGACATGAACCACACAAAAAAAAAAAAAAAATACGTGAACGGTGTTTGTGTTTCTTTAGTTTACGTGTCGATAAAACTTCATTGCATTCATCGTTTTTTTTTTTTTTCCAGAGATTTATTTACATGTAGCAGCGGTGGTGTTTCTTTGACAAAAAACAATAATAATAAAAGGGAAGACGCGGCCCTCCAAATATTTCTTATATAAATCAAATATCGCCTGTTTAGTCACACCATTGCTGGTTCGATCGGAACAAAATTAGTAGTTATTCAAATCAGTACCGTAGAAATCTTCCGACTGAGGCGAACACAATCTAACAAAGCTTCTTCAATGTCTCGTATGCCCTATGACCGGATATATTTTGGTGGCACGGTAAGGATAGAGTATTAAAAAAGCGAGCGTGTTGGAAAGGCTCATTTACGCACAAAACGATAAACAGATGGGACGTAGCACGTAACAGGACATCTTTCAACTAGCAACGAATAAGAACGAATCGTGTTCATTGCTCTAGCAGCCTAGCTGAAAGATGTGTTCTGTGTTGCGTCCAATGTGTTTATTCTCTCGTGCGAAAATATAAAGGATCTAAATTTCTCGTTGCATCGTCGCAGCGGCAAACATCGAGAAAGCCCCGATGTACCACAATTTATTGCAGGAAGCATAAGGACTTTAAGAGAAAAAAAATATTCCCGGCAGATGTTTCCACAATTTCCGTCAATGGCACACATTAACATTTCCTGTCGTGACCACAGCACGAGCGCCTGCGCCTGCTTGCCACGTGGCGCCCTCCCTCTATTACATTGGGATTGCTCTAGCGTTTAAGAAGGTTGTACCGTAAATTGAAACCCAATATGCTTTGCCCTCCACCAGGTTCCTTTTCTAAAGGAGCCCCCCCCCCCCCCCCCCCCCCTTTCTTTAAAAAGAAACCGGGTTGAGAACAAAGTTTTTTGGGGTTTCAAGGGGAGGGGGTGGGGGAAAAGATTCCGAGTCAAGAGGTTCATCGAGTCAAAAGATCCAACGGGTCAAAAGACCCATTATTGGACCTTCTTATTTGTTGGACCTTTTGACTCGTTGGACCTCTTGACTCGCCGTGGATCTTTTGACTCGTTGGATTTCTTGACTCCTTTAACCTCCTGACCCACATTGGATCTTATGTCTTGTGTCTGACGAGTCAAAAGATCCAACGAGTCAAAATATACATTATTGGACCTTTTGACTCGTTGGATCTTTTGACTCGTTGGATCTTTTGACTCGTTGGATCGTTTGATTCATTGGATCTCTTGACCAGAAGCGGAAGTGAAGGAAAGGGGGGGGGGGGGGGGGGGGATAGAAAGAGTTTTACTTCCAGCGTCTTACTAGGTATGCTCCTAGCCATTTACCGAATGCAGCAAAATGTTTTCCTACCTATATCTGCGCATCTTACCCGCAAGGTGCTGTATTGTTTCTTTCTTTTTTTTTTTTTAATTTTCCTACGCAACCAGCCGTTTATTTTTCTCAAAGGAATAGTTTTACATATATTTCGTGATTTCCATCTGTGTCTGTTTTCTGCTGGCAGGATCGGTGCATGCGGGCACTATTCTTTCCTTTGTTTCCTTGCTGCGTCGATAGACTGTGAGAACGAGTGCAAATATCTTCCGACCTCATTTATCTACGGCGTGACGATTCGGTGACTCTAGCCGTGATGATCCCTCGTTACTCAATATTAATTTAGAACTAAACGGAAAAATTCTGCACCCTGAGAGTAAAAAGAAATTTATTTATTTATTTATTTATTTATTTGAAATACTATCGGTCCTACACAGGACCAAGATAGGAGTGGATTTTTCACAACACAAAAAATACACACGCTCAAAATGCACAGATTAATAACACGAATTTAACACAATGATGAAATGACAACTCTAGGTACTGCTGTCAGAAATCTCTGAAATAAGGGAACTAAACTCTTCTCGAGTTTCAGCGGTAACAACACGTGCGGGTAGCTTGCTCCAGTCTCGCGCTGTTTGTAAGAAGAACGAATACCTAAAACAGTCCTTAGAAAACTTCCGCTCTTCCACATACCGAGCGTGCTTGCTGCGGGTTATACGCGACATGCTCTCCTTAATATACTGTTGCTTATTTACTAGAACCAAGTTATTCATTATGTTATAAAAAAGGTTAAGCCGCTTCTGCTTCCTCCGCACCTGAAGGAGGGGTAGATTTGCCCTTTTATAAAGAGGTGACACAGAGTCCAGCCGTCTATAGCTAGAAAAAACAAAACGTAACGCACGCCGTTGAACTTGCTCCAGATTTGATATAAGATATTTAACATGCGGGTCCCAGACTTCACATCCGTATTCTAATAAAGGCCTTATTAGCATCTTGTATGCTGTGAGTTTTGTTTCTGGGGAAGCGAGTTTAAGAGTGCGCCTGATGTACCCTAATCTTTTGTTAGCTTTTCCGATTATATTGCTAACGTGCGGAGTCCAACTTAGGTTTGAGGCCATTGTAAGACCAAGGTATCTAAACTCTGACACTCGGCTTAAGGCTTTTCCCTGCAGCATATACATATACTCTAACGGCTGTCGTTTACGAGGGATCGTCATACATACTGTCTTGTCTAAGTTTATCGACATTTGCCACTTAACACACCATTCATTGATCTGAGACAAATATTCGTTTAGCATAATTTGATCATTAACGGACGTCACTTCAGTATAAATAATACAATCGTCGGCAAATAATCTGGCTTTTACAGGTGAATCTTGGATAAGGTCATTAACAAAAACCAAAAACAGCAGGGGACCCAGGACAGAACCCTGTGGAACACCCGAGTTCACATCACATTCGCCCGAGCTAACCCCATCAATACTTACAAACTGTCGACGATCATTTAGAAAGGCCTCAATCCACCGAACAATCTTATTATCTCCCAAGATGGAAATCAATTTAATTAAGAGCTTTCTATTATTAACTTTGTCGAACGCCTTCTTAAAGTCTAAAAATATGATGTCTGTTTGTCCCTTACGATCCGATCCCTCACAAAAATAATGCATGGTTTCTACTAGTTGCGTGACCGTTGACAGTCCCTTGCGGAAACCGTGCTGGTACTGGCTGAGAACGTTATTCGATAAAAGAAATTGCCGGATATGTTTAGAAACAATATGCTCAAGAACTTTGCACGATGTAGACGTTAGCGCGATAGGTCTATAATTGCATACTGACATAGCATCTCCACTTTTCAGTATTGGAATTATCTTACTGAGTTTCCAGTCATAGGGTACAGTGCTAGTCATAATCGACTTATTAAAAATTAAGTGCAGATACATTGCCGTCCACTCTGCATATCGCTTTAGAAAAGAATTTGGAATTTCGATTTGGAAGTTTTTAAGTCAAGCAACAGAGCCAAAATACCCTCAACTGACAGTTGCAGGTCATCATCAGCCCGTGGAATTTGAGCTGGTGATCTAAAATCTACAGACTGCTTATCGTCTTTTGTGAAGACGCTTGCAAAGAACTCGTTGAATTGAACTGCAATCTCTCGCTTGTCATTTATAATTCCTTGCTCCGTTTTGATCTCGGAAACTGACTTCCTAGCTGGTGCCAAATGCCTCCAAAACTTTTGCGGTGACTCACGGATAAACTTTTGCATTGTCACGTTATAAAACTTGCATTTAGATTCTTTTAGCACAGATCTCAGCGCCATGCTTAAAGCCGAGATATCATCCGATAACGCCGAACTAGGTGTACGACGACACCGCAATCTGCGCCGCCCTATTTTTCTTTTTAAGTGAATGGCTTCTCTCGTCCAAACTAACACTTGCCAAATTTTTTCATTAAGGTTTTTTTTCTTTTTTTTTATGAAGGTTTAAAAAAAAACAGGAAAAAATAATTTGGTGCAAATTCCGAAGTAGTGGAGAGAAAACAAAAAAAAAAAAACTCAAGTCAAATGGAGGTTGCTAACTCAAGTCAAACTCAACTCCGTGTCTTTTTCTTCGAATTAAAAGTTTTTGTTTGTTTGTTTGTTTTTGTTTTTCCCTAACTAGAGTCTCGGTGGTTACAGAAAATAATTAAATATCACCAGCTCGCCTACATACACGTTCACTGTATTTAGGACAAACATTTGTACAAAAAACATTGCGCTGTGGCTCGTCCCATGACTCACACACTCATATGCCAAACCATTATCTCGCTTGAAAATTATTAGATTCAACTTTCTTTGTACTTTTTTAAACGGTAGCAGTTAGCGAAATTTTAGGAGGGGTTTCGTTGGTTTTTTACGCCCTAAACTGTTTAAAACCGCAGTCCACTCTTCATGCTGTCATACATGATACAAAAGACAAGGGGTTTCCTGCGGACATGATATGGCACATCTGCGGTTTTTAGGTAGCATGTTTGCTTCATACTACAAAATTAATTGGGGGGGGGGGGGGGGGGGCTAGTTGGTTGAACATGTCTTTCTTTTCTCGTTTTTCACTTCCACCTTGTCGTTCTCTAGATGCTCTATGAAATTTGACAGTTGTAAGTAAGTGCTCTGTCCTGTCCCCTTCTTCTGTCCTTAGTCCTTCGCGCTTTTTAAACCACCGTCTTCATACATACTTCCAACATCTCTGGAGAGAGTTCGTGTATGCCCAACGTGACCGTCATACAAGAAACAAAAATGTATGGCAAACTGCTGGGCAATTGTGTTTCATACGGGAAGCGTTCTAGCGTCACGTGACATCAGGTCACGTGGCGTCAAGTTCCTCGCTAGATTTAGCGGGAAAACTGAACTGCAGGTGTGTAAATCACAGTGGGACGCTAATTTCCCGCTAAATTTAGCGGGCGAAATCGACGCCACGTGACCCAACTTCCGGTGACCCATACACCGATCCAACTTCCCCGTTAAATTTAGCGGAGAAACTGAATCGCTGTGTAAATCTTTGACGTCCCATAATGCAACACTGAGCGCGTTGCATCAAGGGACGTCACAGGCCTGGTGTCCTCGCGAATATGCGGCTTCGCGGAATGCGGCTTCACGAAATCCGCAGCAACTAGCCAAAGAACGTCGGTCGGGCACCAGTCACCTAGCTGTGTTTGGAAATCTTTTTGTTTGGCCTCTGTCCCCCTGGTTCCCTCTCTCCGGGAATTATTATCGTCTATCTTGTCCATCTCGCTCGCATCTTTGTACTCATTCCATCGTCATCATAACGTTCCACGTTAAAAAAAAAAACAAGTGGCAGACAGTGTTTGCAGACTGTTTTCTTTTTCTTTCTTCTTTTATACTAATAGTACGACCTCAGCTTAAGCCTCGTTCACACCGTTGCGTCGTCTGCGTTGCGCTTCGTTCCGTCGTGCAGCACAGCGCATCCCCATTGGCTCGGGGTCGTCATAGCAACAGCTCGACGCAACGAGTATGAACGCGGTCCGACGCAACGGTGTGAACGACCCTTGAGAGACATAGTAGCGAGCCACTGAGGGCCCTTGGACAAAGATTTCGGACCCGCCGACAGAAGATTCGTATAGGGCCGGCATCTTTGTCGAAATCTAGACTGACTACCCTAGCAAATATTGTGCTTTTGGTTATCATGACCAATGCATCAAGAGGAGGGGGTTGCAGGACTCTGAAGGAGTGCGATAAGTGTCGAGTGGAAAGCAACACTATATCAGCGGCGCAGCCGGGAATAAGCTTCGCAAAATGCTTTTCGTGCACAATGTATACTTGTGCGAGAAAAAAAAAAACACTCGCACTGCGAGCATTCTGAATTCAAGACTCTTCCAATACACGAAGTGCTTGCAAAGCAGGAAACTGTGTTCTCCCTTTAAGGAATACCGTATTTTGCCAGTGCCAAGTTGGTATACATCGAATTGCGGTAAAATGCATTCGAATCGGAATTTGCAGTCACAAAGTGATCGCAACGTTTGCTTCTAAGCGTTTCGGTAACCGTGAGATTTCCGCGATTTCTCGATGGTGGAGTGGATGGTCGTAAACTATAGTGTCTGACGCTTTGTAACGGGCGGTAACTTGCGCAACCTGGTGGCCAGGCGCGCCCAAGGTGGTGGCGGCGCGCACAGTTGCGATGAGTTTGGCCTTGATTGTGAACTATACTACAATATACATACAGGGCTTTTTTTTATTTTTATGTTTAGGCATATAACGCATTATGTAGCCAGAGCGACGGCTTTTTTTTTTTTTTTTTTTTTTTCTTGTTATTGGCGTTTTAGTATTAAACTGCCCGTTCAGGTAAGTTCTGCTGCGCTAGCGAGAGGCAATAAACACTTGCACCGTGCATATTGGAGCTTTACTAAGGTTGTTATTTACAGGTTATTGCCCACACACTCAGATAAACAGCAGCTATAGTTGGTGACTGCATGGTTGAGAGTTCGGGTTAACCTCCTGCCTCCCCTTCCCACGTTAGCAGAGCGAACGCTGGAGAGAAGATGACCTCGTCGCCAGCGTCACTCTGCTAGGGTGGAAAGAGGTGGGAGGGGCCTCCCCTGAATTCCTAATTTGTCACCAGCAATAGATCAGTACAGAAATGCGTTGCTCCCCAAACTGTTTTCTCGATACTTGATGAGCTAGAATCCCATGCACGGCACGCGGAAAAGCAAAAATCTAAAAAAAAGCCTGTTGATTTAACATTTTTGCGATTTAAAAACACAGGTAAATCACAAAAAAAAAAAAAAAAAATGTCCGCAGCAACATTGTTTTTGTTCTTATTTCTTTACGTCTTTTTTTTTTTTTTAATTACGAGCTAGACGGCTCTGTTTAAAGAAATTACAGTCAGTGCGCAGGCGAGCTGGTAAAAGTTTACCATTAATTGAGCCATAGTCTGCCCCTGTTCTTTATCTTGTACCGTAAAAAAAAAAAAGACTTTTTTTGGTTTGCGTCAATATTTGGTTAAGATCATCATGGTGTGCCTACAAGTTTCCCAAGGAAGGTTAAAAAAGTAACCGGAGCGATATGACATTACACAAGAAAAATTAAAAAAAAAAAACATAAATACAAAAGGTGCGCGCAAAAACATGGCGCAGATCAATTCGACTACAACCTCTGTCCACGACCGTCCAACCTCGAAGCCGAAACACGCCCTATAGGAAGACAAGTGGAACAGATAACTGCCGCCATCAGTTCGGTGGCGACGTTCCTAAAAACGGCGACTCCCGGGAGAAACCGACAGACAACAGTCTCCCGTAAGCCAACATCATTCAGCGCTTCCGCAACAACGAAGAAATCAGTACCGCTCTCGCAGGCCAAATAGAACGCCCCCCCTCTTCTCTTATCAGCACTAAAAAGACAACAAGGGGTGGCGCCTCGGACGCTTACGCGGGAATCCCCCCCATCCTGCATCACTCCCTCTTGAGACCGTAGGCTCACAGGCACGTAAAGGCGGTCGAGTCGACTGAAACACTTAAAAGACTGCTCCAAGGCATAAACAACGTGTCTCTCCGACATCACCCAATATGCCCAAGGTTTCGAAGGCACTCCACTGATACGGCATCCTGTTATCGACGTGTTCCGTATAGTTCTCTCCCCCGAAATCTCCGATTCAAACGTTTCCGAGATCTTCCCTTCTTTTGTTGCGCAGAACGTGCCGGGCACCGACTGAATCATGCTACGAAGATGGCGCGTCTTCTGCCTGGTATGTGGCCTCTGGATCACCGCCTGTCTGGTGGCGGCCTCCGAAGACAGGATGCTCGAAGACCTGGAGGAACCGGTGGACGTCCTAGGGACCAGGGACCTCCTCTTCAACCCCGAGAGACGGATCAACATCTTCGAAAGGCAGACGCTTCCGCTCCACATCACGGTGCTTCTTCAGGGAACGTCCGACAATGGGACGAGCGGTGTGGTCGTGAAGGTATCGGCTGCGGACACTAGCGTGGCGACCGTCTCAGACTCTCAAGAAGGAGTGGTGGTGCAGAACGGGACCGCCTACAACGTGTCCATCGAGGGTGTGTTTCTCGGCTACACCCACCTCAAATTCGAGGTAAGCCATCGTTCCCAATTACGCTTAGCCCCGAAGAAAGCTTCGAAGTGAACTCAGACCTACGTCCACAGGGTCTACGACGATGTTTAGTGGTATAATGTCAGTGGGATAAAAAGAAATTCTGTTATATACATATTTGGATAACGGGATGTCGACCAATACCGATGGGCATCTGGTGTCTCTGTTTTTTTTATGAAAAACAGCCTGTGCAGTACCTCTGCTAGCCTGAAAGGGGGGGGGGGGGGGGGGGGGGTGTTGTGTGTATGTTTATACCGCCTAGACCTTGGTCTGCCTCAACGGGCGACGAGTCTCCCGGCTGTAGATGAGAAATTTAGCCGGTGCAGTACAACCGCTAGCCTGGGGTCTTTAACGTGCACCACGCAGTACTGATACACGACCGCACGCCGGACGATGCTCATCCAGATCGAAACGGGCAGGGGCGGGGATTGAACCCAGGATCCCTGGGTTAGCTAGCCTGGGGTCTTTAACGGCCATCACGCAATAGTGGCACACGAACGCACGTCCGTACAGTGCTCACCTAGATCGAAGCCGGCGGAAGTGGGCATTGAACGCAGGATCCCTGAAATCAGTGGGGTGGCATAGACTCGTTTTATTTATTTTTTCAAAAGACTGATTTTACGAAAGGCGCGACATTTATGACCTCGTTCTTCCTTGTTCCTCCTACCTTAATTCCGCCGTCGCACTCGTAATACATCGTACAAAAGGCAGCCTGCAAACATTGTCTGGGGCGGGGTAAGCAAATTGGCGGAGAAAAGAAAGCATACTTTTGGTTCTTTACTTGTACGCTAGGGAGCGCAAGCTACCACCAGACATGAATGGTACAGCCTTTCATCCATCCATCCGTCTTCCTATGGCGCTTCTGTCTCATGGGTCATGTAAAAGCCTGTCAGCAGTGTGTTCGAAGTATGTCTGAAATATGCTTTCGACATTCCTGAAGCGCGTCGGCAGATGATTCTGTAATCTTGTCTATAGCGAACGCCGCGTCATTTGTACGATGTGTGAGACGCGTGATTGCGGCTTTAGCGTGGCGTTACGAAAGAGCCACTCGAAACTCGCGGCCGCGACGGTGACTCTTGGAGGAAGAGGAGCGCATTGTGGACAGTTTCGTATCGCTCCGAGGAGAGCGGCACTTGATAACGAAGTTCAATTCAATTGGCGTTCACTGACCGACGACCGCCGTCTCGTTTACTCACTCGGAAGAACGTCTTTCCTATCTTTCACGATGCTGGAAACCTAAAATCGCGTGCGAATCACTGATTTTTTTTTTTTTTTTTTCGAAGCCCTCGTAAACATGTTTTTTTATAGCGCCCCACTTTCCGAAAGAACGGACACAGTTTTAGCGCGTCTGTCTGTTAGAATCGCTGTGTTTGTGTCTCGTATACCCTCAACATTGTGGCGAGAGTTAAATTCACTCTCTCGTCATGACCGAGCGCGCTCGTTCTGTCGAATGGCCAGGTCTACATCCATCTGTCGGCCTGCTCTAGGTGTAAAACCTTATTCGCTAGGTGTAATCAAAACATTCCGTGCCCTCGGTATCTTCGGAAATACTAATATCTGTTTTGTTTTTGTTTTTCGTGCGCCGATATTGGTATATTGGGTCCTCGCGCTGGGGAGGGGGGGGGGGGGGGGGGGGAGCACTAGCAAGCAGCATGCCTTGACGCGCGCGGCCGTAGTGGTATCGTGCGCTCCAAAACAGATTCCTTGTAAGCGCCTTATTAATAGGGAGCCTTTGTAGACCGTAGGAAAGAGCTTTGCGTCGCCAGCGTACGCTCGTACCGTCACTTGTGCCTTTGCGCCATTCGTTTTTAGTTCATTCGCGCAGAAAGCTGTGCCCTGGAATACTGGCCTCTTTTGAAGTGTCTGAATTTTCTTGAGAATCGAACAAACGTGTTCCGTGATAAATTACACGAACGTGTTGCGATCCTGAAAAAGATTTAAAAAAATAAAGTAGCAGTCTGACGCGCCAACATTTTGCAAGTGTAAAGTATTTCAACGTAGCTTACGACGGCATACTTTAGGGAGCGAAACAAAAATGATTTTGCAGAACTTTCGCCTTCTAATAAAATAATTGTAACGACTTTTCTTTTTTTTTTTTTTTTTCTCATCGCGTAGGCTGAGCAGGCTAGAGTTCTACATAAACACCTCAGTGTGGTGGAAACAAAGCTACGTGTTTCTTTCGCGTGAGGTTTGAGTGTGGGGGCCTGCAAATTTAGGGGTTCGAATAGAAAAGTGCACTGTCATCTCTAGGCTCAACGCTTAAAAAAACAAAACAAAAAAAGTTGTGTCCTCGCCTTGCCCTGTGAATACTATGAATGACACAGCGCTAACCGATTGGACCGCTATTCGCACATCTTCCTCGAGTGACCTCTAACTCGGAAGGTAAATCCAAAGAAACTGAAGGCCGGTTCAGACAGTTGCGTTTGAGTGCGTTTGACTGCGGTGCGTCGAGAACGAAAAGCGAGTCACCGGAACATCTGTGCTTCATATGAAGCGTAGACTCCAATTCAAGGAATCATCTTGCCACGTGATATAAGCAGCAGGGATGTCCTGGTTTTTTGCAGCCGCAACGCAGTCAAACGTAACTGTCTGAACCAGGCTTGATTCTTGTTAACTCGCGGTCGTATATATAATGAAACAAATTAATCATTTTAGTGAAGGATAGTTAATAAAGATTTGTGAATACGGATTAAAATTAAAAATCACGGCGTCACTCATAACCTTCACAGTGGAAAGGAAAAGCATGACAACTGTTTTTTTAAGTGTTAAAGCTATATGGATGACGCTGCGCCACTTGATTCAAACTGGTATTTGCACTTTTCTAATCTTTACATCACTTCATGGGGCTTTTCTTGGTGTGGCAAAATCGCGAAATGCATACAACTGCGATTGAATCATGTGTGCGTGTGACTACTAATCTACCGCATGCAAAATAGTTATCCCTTAGTAATCGTGCCATCTAGGTCATCTATGTTGGTCAGAATCACTTCCGAGTACTTGTGCATTAGTGCAAACTCGTATCCTGTTCGCATTATGCTCATTAAGACTGGTAACTGTCTTCTGCCAATCCCCAGATCTGCAGCCCAGATGACATTGGAGGAGCCAACTGTACCAGGCTGAGGTACGTGGTGGCGGTCTTGAGGGACCCCTCCCTGCTGCAGAGGATATTCCCTTACTTGATCGGCTTCATGGTTTCCGTCAACTACATCAACATGGGCTGCCAGATCGATCTCATGGTCGTCCTGGAGGTGCTCAAGAAGCCCATCCCGCCCATCTTGGGCATCGCCTGCCAGTTCATCTTCATGCCCCTGGTAGGAACCAAGCACGTCCTTCCCGACAACTGTTTCACTGCACGCGGATTGTTAACAGACAATGCGTTTTATCGGCCGAACTCCACGAGAAAGCTTCCACGAAGAACTCCCGCTAAATTTATCGGGGACATTACTGTGACAAGACGTTAACTTGGCTGCTAAATTCAGCTGGAAAATTTGCATCATGTAGCCTGAAGCCACATCCATGTCATGTTACCTCAAGTCGGTGACGTCATTTTCAGCGAGGTGGTAGATTGCGCTCAACACATTCTGGGCAGCCTAGTCTGTCAGTTTGACAAAACTTGCGTTTATTTACTTATTTTTATTATAAACAAATAAATACTCTTAATTGTTTCTGGACGGAGGTGCTGGGATATTCTAACGTTGAAAAATCGTGTCCTTCAGAAGCGAACATTAAAATGATTCGACACATATTCTCGAGCACTGAGAAAATATCGAACCTTTACCGGTGATTGGCCCATTGTGCGGCGTTTTTTGTTTCAATGATTATATACCCTTCGGCGCCGGAGTTAATATGCGTAAATCAATCAATTTATTGTACATATTTTTATAAAGCCGTACTTACTACTTGCCTAAGTATGTGCGTTCGTTGTATTCTAGAAGTTTTATTTCAAAATCTACTAAAAAAATGTTCCCAACCTTAGCTTTACACACACAACAGAAAAAGGTAAGTAATACACACTACGTACACCGATAATGTAGCCTGTGCGCTGGACATGGCACACGGGGCCACTACTCTGAAAATGTCCATTCAGGTTGGATAACTTCCGTGCTGAGCCAACACCACCCAGCGAAGAATAGCTATTGGCCGAAGCTGCGCTTGTCGACGACTGACGTTCCAACGCCTGTCGCAGGTTTCCTACGGCATCGGCTTGTTGCTGCTTCCGAACGCGCTGATGAGGTTCGGCATATTCATGCTTGGCTGTTCCCCTGGCGGCAACTCGAGCAACTTGTGGACACTCATGTTCGACGGTGACGTCACGCTCAGCATCACCATGACCTTCATCAGCACCATCGCCAGCGTCGGTGAGTCGGAAGCTGGAAGTTAAGATATGGCGAAAGCTACCCCCCGATATCAAGAGTTCAGCCACTGCTGTTCACCTGACCCACTACATTAGCTACGCTTTTGGTCCCCAGTGCATAGTGGACGCTATAGATTAAGTGGGGACGTCTCAGTAGATTTCCCGCCCAATGCTTTTTTTTTGTGCTTAAAGTTCGTGCTATCCAATGTGACTCGGCTAAAGCGCGTAGACTTGGATAAAGCTTAGACGTCATTTCAGCGCACAAGTCACGCGCTAGATGGCGCAAGCTACCTACCGTTGCAAAGGGCATAGCCAGTAACGTCCATTTATTCATCCACCATGGCTAAAATGTTATTACTCTAAGTCTAAAGCAACCTTTTTTTTTTCTACGGAGGTGTGTGTGTGTGTGTGGGGGGGGGGTCGACTTTATACTGTCCATTTGTCCATCCATCCATACGCGCCCAGCTCGTTTGGACCGCACAAGATCGGAAGTTGGCTTTCCTCCCATGGGTTGCGAACCGGCGTGCTCACTTTAGAAAACGTTATCGTTTGAGCTGTGTGATAGTGATTAGCAAACTATCTAAGCAGCCTTTTTCCAGACCGACGCGGTCGTTTCCATGCATCGCCAACACGTGCGGTACCGAACTCGTCAAACAAAACTCTTACAAGGTTCAGTCGCAGGTCGTTGACTACAACGCGCATAGATTATTGCTGCCGCCGAGTGAAGCGGAAAACAGCTTTGTCCGGACAAAGGGAACGAGCGAGTGAGGATACACGAGAGCGAAGTTCGTTATGGGGGGAGGGGGCAACTCAAACCATGGAGATCGTCTGCAGTGCGGAGATTAAGTCGTCTGCATACTTTCTGTGCCGGACTAGTAGCGGTGACGTCAGAACGACGACGAGCTTTGATTGGCTTGGTTTGAAAGCATAGTGGACAGTTGGAAACGGTCTTAATCTACGCACACAGTAAAGGAGATCCAGCCGTCGTGCCCCGGCGGCGAAGTCGAGAACTAAACCCATGAAGACCGGTATACAGCGCTCGTCTGACGTTGTCGACCTCTCCGTCAGCGTTCAAGTTGTGCTCGCTTTAATGTGCGATGCACCAATGGAACGCGAGTGCCACCAGAACACTGACGCAGCACTCTCGTACAATCTTCGCCCCCGTGTTCCATCGAAGAGGATGGCGCAAAGAATCCATTCTGATGTTCCCAGTCGGGGGCCTTCTGTGTTGGGTCAACAACAAGCTTTATGGAAAACAAGCTAGACAAACGCCCCTTACAAATGGCTTGCACGTGATGTCATCCGCCCGTGCTGGTGGCCATTTCTGTTAGCTCTTGCCGAGGAAAACAAATTTGATGGTGCGAAGTGTATGCTGTGTATACAACGTACGCGCTTGACAGCCAGGCCACCACGATCGCCCCTGTCATGACGTCGGTGCAAGCCGTCTATAGTTCATCCTCCTCATCAACGATTATGTACCCTTATCGTGACTAGTTGTCGCCGGCCTAGAAAATTACGCCAGCCAAGCGAATAGAAACAAGGCGAGCGCAAATCAAACCCCAAACAGGAGATATGGTATATCGAGTGTTTGCCAGGGACCCTCGATGTCACACTTTCGAATCCTTGGTCCTTGCCGTATCATGCCCCCGACTGGGAACATATGTTGGTGAATTTACTACTTGTTATCACGTGGAGACTTCGACCATATCTCATTTAATTTCAGTGGTACTGGCCATTAATCCGCGTGTCATTTAAATTGGTTCACTTGGTTTCGTTTGATCGATCTTGTCACATTTCTCTAGACTTATGGTGGCATCACGCATGCGTCGAACACTAGAAGAGTTCCGCCAATTAAGAAGATAAGTCGTTTATAATTCAGGGATTTTAATAAAATAATGAACAGTACAGAGGGCACGTCTTCAAACTGGTAGAAATACCTGCAGTTTTGACAGTCTGAAGTACGAAACAGTAATTGTTTCTTTTTTTATTTTTTTCCTGCGACGTAATCAAGTAGTCGAATGTAATACTTTTTAACCAGTCTTGTACACGTTACTCGAGAAAGTAACATATTACAATTACAATTACTCTCGATTGAAAAGTATTTAATTAAATTATTCGATTACCTTAGAAGAAAAGTAATTCGTCGTTACTTGAAAACGTAACTGGTACTTTTTTCGATCACTTTAAATTTTCAAAAAAATAGTTTTTTTTTTTTCAGGTTTGAAAACTGAATTTTCGTACTGTCCATTATTTGAATTAAATCTCCGAATTGTCAACTGCTTCTCCTCTTAACCCACCAAGTTTGCTAAGCCGTCCTCCTGTCGGAGGCTTAGTTTGAAAATTTCTTGGTAGGAAACTTGTAGAAACAACGGGTGCCATTAGATGTAATCTGTTACTTTTTTTTTTTTCGAGTAAAGTGTACAAGATTGGTTAGCGCATCGCAGCACCGAATACGTGGAGCGTAAGCTCGCGCTGCCGAACCCAGAGGTCCTGGGTTTGATCCCTATCCTGCCCGTTTCGATCGTGGTGAGCATCCTACCGGCGCTCAATCTCGTATCACTATGGTGCCTGGATCGCGTCTTTGACTGGTGTGTTTACCGCGGCCAAAAAAGTGGTCCCTCGATTTCCGCCTGATGACGTCATAAAAGTGTCATGCTGTCGCCGGTCGCGACCCTGGCGGTGTCCCAACAGTTATGGTGTATGTAGCAGATGCCTGTTCTGCTGCAGGTCGCTTTCCACTGTGACAGTTCACGGAAGCTTGTGCAGCCGGAAGTTGGGACACCTAACGGGACGCCGTGACGACAGCGACACTCGCGTTCGCTCGTGCTTTTCGCAAGCATTTCCACGGCCATCCGCCAGGATCGCGACAGGCAACAGCATGACACTCGTGTCATTTGTTGCCACATCGGGACCACTTTTGATGTATGGGCGGGATAGGACGCTAAACACACCAGTCGAAGACGCGATCCAGGCACCATAGTATCACTACTACGCCGTGCACAGTGATGACCCCACCCAGGCAAGCGTCATTACCGCACTGGCTAAATTCCTCGTGTACGACGGTTGTTGTTGGTAGCAATGTAAAGGTAGAAACGTGGAGGAGATCGGGAAACAGTAGACGCCCACTGAGCCGCCTCGGTCCGTGGCTCAGGGGGCAAAGCGCCGGCCCACGGATTCCCACTTGGCGGGTTTGCATCCCGACCGAGGTGAATGTCCTCAGTATCTGAGGGAGGCTTATTAGGTGCCGTGTAGCCGCGGATTTCGGATCAACGTCAAATTATCTCCTGGTGGCCGAGAATTCATTTTCAGTCCTTCACTGGACCGTGCCAGAATTCCTACAATTGAAAAAGGCCCTAAAATTTGATCAGACGCCCCTATTGGGGTTGGCCAACTTTCCACACAGAAGCAAACATTAAAGGGGCGGTGCAACGATTTTATGATTAAAATAATTTGCATCTCGTCATTTTTACGTTGTTTATCGTGTCCCGGAGAATAGAGAAAACACTTTCTTAAATAAAAATGTCGCGATTCCGCTGCTTAGTCGCAAAGCAAAGGTCGAGCTTCTCCCCCCGCCTGCAGCCCCAAGTGGCAGCCGAAGGAACTACGACGGAAAGATTACGTGACCTCGCTCGGCTCTAAGCCGCAGCATAACGCCCGCTAATGCACGCAGAGAGAGGGAGGGGAAGCGTCCTCCGGGATAGCACAAGGGAAGCTACACGGCACTCCGAATGACGTCACTGGGAGTGCGACCAGGTGTGACCCTGAAGGCTGGGAGTGAGTTGAGGGGTGCCCGAAATACCAATCTTTATCGTTTTTTTACGCAAAAACTAGGACACGCAGGCGAAATCGGTTTTCTGTTCTTTACTTCAGAAGTGTCTGGGGGCAACTTCCAGAAATCTTTGACCGAAGTCCGAAAATCATTGCACCGCCCCTTTAAAGGGGTTATGACACGCCAAAAATAAAATATTACATAACCATACTGCTAGGACCCATTGTAGGTTCCTGTAATTCTGCTAAATTTGTTTTGAAAAAGGCGCGATAATTACGTGGATAAATCGATTTATATGCGGGCCCCTCGGAGGGGCAGATCCGGGCGGACCTGGAGGCTGATGACGTAGCCAGCCTCCAGCGTGGTGTCTACTTGCACGCACTCACAGACTTGGCTCTCTTGGCGTATCGAGCCTCAGCTTCCTCGTTTACCTTCCACGTTTCCAGCATCCGGTCTGTGACGATTACGTCTACGGCATCGATCGCCTTGTCGAAGTGTTCGACATTGATCGCAGCAGCGATGAGAGTGATTGCTATCAAGAGATGTTGGAAGCTGTTCATTTTGACTGCGACCCGCTGGCGACCACCTCCAGCGACGACGAGTTCGCCGTGGTCACCGTCGTCCGGGAATGTCTCGCAGGCGCATGTAGGGTGGAAGGTCAACCGTCCGGGGGGCGAGAGCGAGAATAGCTTTCAGTTTACCGAGCTGTTTGAGCGGTTTTGTTCGTACCGCGACGAGAAGAACTTTGGCGATCATGGGGGCGCCTAAAATGAGAGAGTGTTCATGGTCACGTGGTCTATGGACACCATGGTGTGACTAACTTGAGCAGTGTTGCCTGGTCGCCAGATGGAAATTATAAAAATTCGTAAATTGAATATTGCAATTATCACAGCTCTAAAAATAGCGTAACTTGGTGTACATACTAAGTAGCCTATGAGCATTCCATTTCAAGAATAATCTATCCGTTTAATTTTCGTGTCATAACCCCTTTAAGGCGTGTTCGCAAATACTTGTCGTCATGTCTGCAGGGACCAACACCGTATCTATTGTACAACCTACGACATTGCAACTTGCTGCACAATCGGAATACGAGCCGAAAAAAAAAAAAAGTATTCGGTGCGTCACGCTCGCAGGCATGATGACAAGTCTAGCAAAAGGTTGGCACCAAAGAACAAGTAGAAGACTGGACAGTTTGACCAACTCTAGCCGGACAATTTGTGCTCGTTGTCCCAGGTATGATGCCCCTGTGGATCTTCCTGCTGGGTCGCCACATGTCACCGGAGACCGGCAGCCTGCAGATCCCGTTCGCCAACATCGTGGCGAGCCTGGTGGGGCTCGTCGTGCCGCTGGCCATCGGCATGCTCATCTGGCGCTTCAAGCCCAAGTGGGCCCAGAAGGCCCAGAAGTGCATCAAGCCGCTCACCCTCGTCGTGCTCATCGTCATCCTCGTGCTTAGCGTCACCGTCAACCAGTGAGTGCGCCATTCTTTGCACGAGCTCTAACCACCTTTTGTTTTGTAGCGTGAGCTACACTGGCCGAGGTTGAGCAGTTTCGCGTGGCTCGCATAATGAGCCGAGCTCCGTGCTGCGCATGCGCGAGGAGCAGTGCCGTCACACGGCACACAGCCGGAGCCGCCGCCACCGCCGCGCCCGCCTCGCCGGTCTGCGCATTCCAGAGGAGTGACGTCATAGCCGCGGCAGACGCACTGGCGCCGCCGCGTGCCCAGCTGTGCCGGAGCCAAGTCTGACGCTGCACCGGAGCCGCTTGATAGCGCCTCTCATTTTGTGGGCATAAGCTCACGCTGCGTATATCCTGGCGTAGCCGAGCTAAGCCACCGTATTTTTTTTTTTGTGCGTATGCACTCAACGAATGTCTGTGCGTCTGTCAGTCACGAACGTAATGCAATAAGCTTTAGTTGAAAATGAGCGGACTATAAATCTCGTCTGAGATTGTGTTGGCGGAAGCCATGACTTGTGAGATACCATTGCAACTCTAGTAAAGAAAAGGCAAAACTTCTAAACATAGTTCCTTTTTGCTTGTATATTTTGCGAAAATACCCCTCTGTATACATATTGAAGCTTCGGGGGTGAATTTAGGACGTACGCAAAAAGAAAACTTCGAGAAACTACTTAACTTTTGGCACCTTTTGATGTCTAGGACTTGCCAACAAACCCCCGGTCGGGGGTTTTACTTCAGCTGTTGATTGTGGTTCATTTATTTCTCCAAATCCTTGAGGCACGTGTAACTGAGATTTTGCTGCAAGTTAAAGGTCTCGTCTAAATTATCTATGAATTCATCGTTAAAGGTTGCGACATGTCCATCGTTGGTGCCCAATATATTTAATATCAGTCTCCGATTTTTTTTTATCATCCCTGTAAATTTTGTATGACATGGAATACGAAAATCCCAATCGGCATTTTAACGTTATATCTTCGCTTTTGTAACCCGTTCCTACGCGCTGTTTTTCTCGATGTCCGAATCCCCAGGTACATCTTCCTGCTGATGACATGGAAGAGCTTTCTCTGCGGCGCTCTCATCTCCTGGAGCGCGTACGCATTCGGCGCCTTCGCCGCCTTCTTGGGCCGCCTGAACCGCGCCCAGATCATCGCCGTCTCCATCGAGATCGCCTTCCAGAACAGCGGCATCGCCGTGGTCGTCCTCTTTACGTCCCTGCACCAGCCGGACGCCGACCTGGTCATCGTGCCCGTCGTCTGCCAGGCCATTCTCCAAGGCATCCCGCTCTACCTGCTCTACATCGTGCTCCGGCTCAGGAAGTGCGTGCTCAACCGGATGCATCCCGACGAGAAGGTTGAACCCGTGCCGGTTTGCGAGGCCGAGCTCGGGGAGATGTGCAAGGTCTCGGCCAACGGTAGGCCTAACGAGAACCTGGAGGCCAACGGTGTGCTTGTCGATGACTACAAGTCCAAACTCTGAACGTGTGCTCGGTCCGACGTTAGAACTTTCGCGGCAAAATTTCGGATGCTCTTCGGAACTCCTGTGTCCGATGCACATGTTGTAGTCCCATTTCAGCTATCAACGGCAACAATAGAAAAACTACTGCAGCATGAACGCGAAGGTATCTTTGGCGGCAGGCTTGTAATCTCTCCGCGACCTTGGCGTAAGTATGAGAGATTACAAGCCCGTCAAAGGTATCTCTGCTCGCATTCTGCGCGTGTTTGAGATTGATTGGTCAGTGTCCGTTGTTGCTCGTTGAAGTCGCAATGCACTCCAAACGCCAGTCATTGTGATCTCTGCAATGAGCTCAGCCGAGGGCGACATTGATCGCCTTTAGATTACAAGTTGCCGGCAACCTAAGGGACAGAGATTCTGGCGTCTGTCACGAGGGGTTCTTTTTCCGTTCCCGGTGCACCCTCATTGGTCAAATTTTTAAACGTGTGGCAATGATTGGCCGATGACGGGTATGGCGAAGAAGCGAATGTGCGAGCACATATGTCTGTTAGTCTCTTTGTTATGGAAAAGGTGGGACTGCCACAGGGTTTACCCCTGTCCGCGATCTTATTTCCGCCACTCCAAGGGGAAGCTCATGCATGGATTTATGTTCGATGTGCCGCACGAACTGTTTATAATTTTAGACATCGTGAGCAATTTGGTTTTGTTTTTAGCGCATTTATTATTGTTCTTTTTTATGTCGCCTTGTTCTTTACACGGGCACCGCGGAATGTTGTTTTTTGTTCGAGAACACTCTTTCTAGGTTTCGTTTCTCTTGGTTATTTTAACGGTATTGTACTATTTTAAAAGAAACGAAAACAAAGCACGGTTTTAATCCGTGTAAACTATAAATTGTGTCAAGGCGCGCTTTTCAAAAATTGTTGTCTAGCAGAGCGAGTCTGAAAGTTACCACGACTGTGCTTCTTATCTGCCGCGTCTTTACTTCGATCTTTAAATTGTTGTACATATTAAAAGATTTTTTTTTTTTTTCGAACGAGATGTTTGTTGAAAGAACGACGCATGTGCGAAATGTTGAATGTTTTGTGGTGCGCGACTTTAATTAATGTATTAATTTTTTTAATAAATTGTTCATTTCACGAAACTCGTGAGAAGCTTCTTTGCTTTCACAATACTATTTTACTATATTTGCTGCGTAGGCGCATGTTTCTTCTCGAGTTTATACATGTAACGTGAACGTTCTTCTGCAATGACAAAAGCAATTACCCGTCACCTTTATAGCATTATTTGGTCATGCTAACATTTCCTAACGTACCAAAACCTAATGTCTGAAGAAGAAAAAGTTGATTGGAAGATTGAAAGCCGTTTACAACTCCCTGTAACACCGAATGGACTTCTTCCAAAACCGACGCGCCCCAACGCGGCGAAATACCACGCAGTGCACTCTGGGAACTAGTTGGCCACTCAGTTTCGGTTTCGACTGAGCAGCTTCATCTCATGCTATCACGCCACGACCGAACGCGCTGCTTGCGTTTTCGATTAATCTGACTTTTCACGAACGTACAATACACTCATTCTCGAGCGATACAAAACGAAGACCGGGGCACTTTCCTTGGTCCCCGAAACACCGGATATTGTGCGTGCGTATGCAAACGTAGTAAGTCGTTTCTTAGTCACCTCACCCCACGAGTGCATGTCCGAGCTCAATTTCAATAATCCCGTCTAGTACCAGTCAAATAGAACTGAAATTTGTTCATCTGGAGCGTTACACGTATTTTTTTTTTGCCAAACGTCCGCTTCTTACTTCATTGGGCGAAAAGCAAGCCGCATCCTTACAGGGTATCAAAGTTGAGCCCAGCGTTTACGCATGAACTTTTAAGGAAACGCAATAAATTCGACCTCACTACTGAACAAAAGTTACTATGATGTCTTCCTCGTGTCATCACATAACTCACACTCAAATTTTATGCTGATAGAAGATTAACTTTTCGCAAACGCTGAGATCGGCTAGCTACGATAGAGGCCCTAACAAACGTCCCCTACTCCTCGCTAAGCCTCTTTGGACGAGCTTTTACTGACGCCCAAGATCTGTGCCTGAACGGTGTGTCTGAAATTATCTCGGCATACTCAGGCAGGAAGAAAGCAAACACATAACAAATATTATGGCCATTAGCAACCGTCAAATGCGCTTTGAATTCTTTCGTTTGGCGCACTGCATAGGGGTTCATGCCCGTCCGGCGCACTTCCGGTGAACGGTGCGACATTCTTCACACAAGTGCTCGACTTTTGCTTTCTTAAAACGGTCTGTATGTGCGAATTTGCCTTTATGATTGCAGGATAACTTTATGCGCATACGCGATGTTGAATATAAGTGGAATGGAAGCGGGTGGGGACCACTTTGTACAGTGCTGCGGGTCACTACAGATAAGAGATAAGAAGTGTGTTAAAATTGAGCTTTTCAATGGCGCCTCCGAGTTTTACCTCGCATACTCAGGCATATAAAGAAAACCAGTAATTGCAAAAAGTAATATTTCGTCTATGGGCGCACGAAAAAAAAAAAAAAACTTCCTGATAAACAGCACTAATGTAAAGGCGCGAGCTCGATGTATGCATACTTATTGGTTGCCACAGCTTGTTCATTCGCGCACAAGCAAGATCCCCGAGCTTCGCAGCGTCGAGACTCCCAGCACTGGCTCGTCCAGATACCTCGATTGGAACGCTAACAGGAAGGCTCAAGTACAAAAATACAACAAGAGTCTGTTAAGACAAGCTATACGTCTCAGGCTTGTGCTAAAGCTTCGAGGTCTGGCCATTTAGGTTAGTTTAGAGACCAAAAATGACGCGCTCGGGACCAGAAAACATGAGAACACGCTGTGTGTATAATCTATTGTCGACGTGTCGATCGAAACCGAAACCGTGCCACCCTCCTCCCTGGCCAACTAGTTCCCAGAGTGCAACGCGCGCCGTGTTGCATGCAGGGCTTTATGGAAGTAGTCTATTGGAGCGCAGCTCTTGAGGAGGAGGAGGGAAGGGTACTGAGGATTACCTGTTCTCGGGGCGGGGGGGGGGGGGGGGGGGGGGGGGGGTGTCATGTGACCTGGGAAGTCACGTGACCCCCAGAAAAATTTTTCCGCTAGATTTAGCGGTGAATTTTTTCCGCTAGATTTAGCGGGGAAATTTTTCCGCTAGGTTTAACGGGAAAATTTTTCCGCTAGACTTAGCGGGGAATTTTTTCCGCTAAATCTAGCGGGGAAATTTTTCCGCTAGATTTAGCGGGGAATTTTATCCGCCTGATTTAGCGTGAAAATTTTTCCGCTAGATTTAGCGGGTTAATTTTTCCGCTAGATTTAGCGGGGCATTTTTCCTGCTAGATTTAGCGGAGAAATTTTCCCGCTAATTTTTCCGCTAGATTTAGCGGGAAATTTTCCCGCTAGATTTAGCGGGGAATTTTTTCCGCTAAATCTAGCGGGGGAAATTTTTCCGCTAGATTTAGCGGGGAAATTTTTCCGCTAAATTTCCGCTAGATTTAGCGGGGAATATTTTCCGCTAGATTTAGCGGGGAAATTCCGCTACATTTAGCGGGGAATTTTTCCCGCTAGATTTAGCGGGGAATTTTTCGCGCTAAATCTAGCAGGGAAATTTTTACGCTAGATTTAGCGGAGAAATTTTTCCGCTAAATCTAGCGGGGAAATTTTTCCGCTAGGATTTAGCGGGGAAATTTACCCATAATGCACCGCGCGGTTACGCCGACGGTGACGGCGACGCCGCTCAAGCCGGAAACGGGCCCCTAAGAGCTGCGTTCTAAAAGTAAGCCGTTTACAACTAACTTCCTGTAACACCGAATTAGAGCTCAGCTCTTCAGGAGGTGGAGGGACGGGTACTGAGGGGGGAGTCATGTGACCTCGGGGGGGGGGGGGGGGGGGGGGAGTCACGTGATCTGGGGGGGGGGGGGGTCACTTGACATAAGGGGGTGTCACGTGACCCCCCCTCCCCGAGGTCACCGAAGGTGCCCGAGGTCCTCCCGAGGTCCTCGGGGGGGGGGGGGGGGGGGGGGCGGGGGGGGGGGGGGAGGGGGGGGGCGGTTACGCCGACGCCGCTCAAGCCGGAAACGGGTACCTAAGAGCTGTGCTCCTAAAATAAAAAGCACTTACAATCCTCTAATTCCGCTCAGCTCTTCAGGAGGAGGAGGAAAGGGCCACGTGTGACGTCACGCAACGTCACACGTGACATCAGACGTGCCGTCACGTGTGATGCTACGAGGGTAAAATTTAGCAGAAAAATTTCCCGCCATATTTAGTGGGAAAATTTTGCCCTCGTGACGTCACACGTGACGTCACCTGTGACGTCCTTATAGGAAACGTTCCATAATGCAACGCGCGGCTACGCCGACGGCGACGCCGCTCAAGCCGGAAACTGGCGCCTAAGAGCTGAGCTCTAAAGAAGTAACTCCGAATGTGCACCTTCCCAACGCTAATCTGGGAAAAAGATGCTGAGTCACGGAACTCTGGACGGCTGCGCCACGTCTGATGTTCGGCAAAAAAGAGAAATTTGAACGCTTGGAACGCACTTTACATTATCGCAGAAGGCGATCGTTGAAATCGTGTTGTTGATTTTTGAGCTTAAAGATTTGTTTAGAAAAAAAATATTCGAGAAGTCCGCACTGATGCGGTTTGCGCAGGTGAGTTATATGGCCTAGCTGGGAGGCAAATTATATGTAAAACTGAGCGGCAGTGCGCTAAAGCATAGCCTCCTCTATTCTGACAAAGCCTGGCATATAGCCACGAGACGCGGCCCGCCGAAAGTCAAAAGGTAGAGTGTCAGACAACGGATGAGAGGCGAGACTAAAGCCCCTTCATGTTTCAAAAGTAGCTCAAGGTGCGTCGATGCGCGAGGCACGTGCAACGTGCAGCCCTTGGGAAGATCATGGCGGCACAGCGCGCAGCCAACGTGAGCGCAGCACTGAGCTAGATTTCAGACGCCATGTTCTTCCCAAGAGTGGCGCGCGGCACGTGTCTCGAGCATTTCTACAACAATGAATGGCGCCACTTGTCCCAGGATAGAGGTGCTTTAGGAGAGGCCAGATCTGGGAGAGGCATGTATAACGGGCGCCCCGCTGATGCGAGACGCCGAAACACACTTGTCTCGAGCGATGTAATGTCCGCTCGTGCTCCTCGCGTTCCTCGCGCTACCGCTTATTTTCTAATTAGGAATTAAAACCCTCGGACTACCGCTTCTTTTCTCGTCGGGTTTGGAAACCATGTTTCGGGTCATCGCCGCTGATAAAGCTGTGCGCTGACTACAGGCTCTCCAAGAAACGCTCTGCGCTACCAGATCCTCGCGCTCCAAATCTGCGACAGGGCACTGTATGGCTGCGTCGTCCTTCCCCCACCTTTTCCTCCTGGGAGGCGGCCCTTTCCGGCACAGAGCTCGATGACCAGCAGCGACTGGTTGAGCGAGCCCGCCGAATCTGGGCGGCCAACGGAGCCCTGGACTAAGGGCACCGACCAGAGACCGCACGGTCCTTTCACTTTATCAATTAATGAAGTTTACGATGATGATGATGATGAACTGCCAGGCTTTGTGAGTATTAGCGCCGAGATGTTTCGGTGGCGCCCTCTTATGGTTTCCCTCCGTGACGTCACGACTGGGATTCGCCCTCGCCGTGACGTCACCAGTTGTTATTCTGGCTACTTACCATTGGGTGCAACGACGAGTTAGATGGTGTGCTTTAAAAACCACAGTAGAAGCTAGGAGCCATCGTAACCCGAAACTAACACCGTCAAAGTTGACAATCTGACAATGCTCATATGCCCATGGTTTGGCCAATCGTGGAATGCTGACCACAGCGACGCTTTTGGCCGCGCACATCGCTAATAAAGGAGGCTATGGCTAGAGTTACCACCTCGTGCAACGGGCGCAATTCTGTCCTGGCCGCGCGTTTTCGCGCCACTAGCGTTGCGCACGTTGAAACTGAACTTTAGCGTACATCTGCGCTTCCCACGTGCCACATATATCTCCAGGATTTACTTGTTTAGTAGTTGTCATTGTCCCCCAGATCGTAAACTTTCTGTGCACCCGGTCTGATGTTCCGAAGTGCACAGACCAACCCCTCGCGACGGTATCATACCTGATATGCTATTTTTTTTTTCTTTTTTTGCATGTGCACGTTGTCTTTGATACGTCCAGGCC